>NC_137464.1:25032064-25755645 GCF_964235325.1 Thermobia domestica
TTTTACTCGAATTGACTGCCGTTTCACAAAGAGTGCGCGCTAGTTAGTTACCAAAGAGCGCGCGTGTACTCTTTGGGACAATTTCTTTGAGAGGTGTGTGGGTAGCGGCATTCATAATACAGACTATGTAATTATTCTCACCAGTTAGTCTAAGAAAGCAGAGTATCTAACGTTCATAGTCTGTTAGCTACAGAAATTAGTCTAGACAAATTTTCGAGTTTCGTTACTATTTTACGTTATCTTATTATTCAGAATGGGCCCGTGCTATGTGCGTAAAACAAAACGCAAGTTCGTGTTTACAAAAGAAACATTTGAGGAGGCTCAAAGGAGAATTGAGACCGGTGAGAGTAAAAGGAAGGTTGCAGTCAGCAAAAAAATTACGACAAAGTTCACGTACCAAACGTCGATCTGAAATTTTTACTAGCTCACCATTTCACAAGGTCATTCAGAGCAAACGAGTCAAAGAAAATGTTAAGTCAAAGAGGGAACTCTTTGATCACCCCAATGAACTCTTCACTTTAACAGTGAAAACTGCAGCTAAGATCAACCAAATTTCATGCCCAATGTCTCACGAATTGTATGAAAAACTAATTGACGAAGACTGGATTCAGTGCATTAATTGTGAACGATGGTGACATAGCAGTGTTCGTCTTATGAAGGGGGTTTGGGTTTCAAGTATGATAGGTGTTGCATGCGCCCTCTTAGGGATCGCAAAACGCACTGTCTTTGGGACACTGATTCTTAAGAGTACGCATTTGTTTTGTTTTTTCACTTTTTAACGTATATGCCCATTTCTACATCTAGTAGTAAAACTTTCCATTTCTTACAATAAAGCCTAAACTTCAATTAAAATTACGTGGAATTTATATAATTCTTGCTTTATTATTTTCGGAGCTTTTTCAAGATGAATATTAAGTGTGTGCTCTTTGGTAACCTTCCTCTAATAATATAGTCAAAATAGTGTAATGTTGGCCATCGACATTTTCTCGTTTCTGACCCGTGATTGTTGTAAAATGTTGGACCACACTGTTTTAGATTTGAAATAATTAGAGATGTGTTTCACAACCCTTTTTTCTTTTAAATTACCTACAAGAGAAGAAAAGAGGGTGGTGTTACAATTGTTATAATTAGATGGAATATCTCGAAAGTCGTTGAGGTTAGAGACTTCGATAGATTTTTCGTTTAAAATCATAAAAGTTGTGTTTCAACGTTGTTTGCTATTGCCCGTAGAAGAGTGAAAAATCGGTGAGAGTAGACACTAAAATTGGTACATAGGCCTTTAATTTAAAGTGATTGAAACATGTTTTAGCGTGTTTTTTTTATGTTTTACTTAGAAGGGAAGTAAAAGAGTGGGAGTTGTAATAGTTATAATAAGATGGCTATATCTCGAAATCCCTTAAGATAAGAGATATCTGAGGGCTATGAAAAGTATGAAGCGTAAGCCGAGCAGATATAAAAGCGTGCAGAGCTTCATAAACTTTAAAACAATCAATTCATCCAACCAAGCAAAACGTAAAACATTACAATAATAATTTAGAGGAAAGAATGATCCAAATGTTCTTCTCCTCCTTTTTTGGGCCCTAATTAGATTACCGTGTTCGTCTAGTCGGAAAACCGAAGTTATTGTCACAACTCTTTGCCTTCATATTGCCACGAGGCAAGCAACAGCATATCGTTAGTCACACAGTACAGCAGGATAGTCGAGTGTAGGGTGAGCTGCCGAAACTGAACAGACTCTGGGAGGTTCGTTGTGGCCCTTTCCGACGCTTTCATGTATCGTAGAAATGTGCAAAGTTCATGAGGACCGCCCCGCTATTTCGTATGGTTCAGTGCATGGCGACCATCAAAAATCTCCACATAGCATGCGATGGCCAACAAATACTACATATTGCAGCCGATAATCAGCGCTCCATTTACTTGGATTTGCGCTTTATGGTCATTCGCAAGAGCAGTGTGCACGCCCTGAAAACGTTATGTGGCTGAACGAAAAAGGAACACTAATAGATTGTATGAACGTAATCTCGCGAGTGATCGGTGGAAGTTGAATGTTACCCTGATGAGGCGTGGATTTTCTTCAGATTGTGGTCAAGTTGCCATTATATACAGACCTCTTGACACCAAAAACCGAAGCACGTTCTTCTGCTAGTGCGCAGAGATTTTCCGAAAAGGTTCATGATTGTGGCCGGTTTCTCGTACGGCGGTAAACTGCGTCTCTGAACGTCAAAATCAATGCTGCGTACTACTAGACTTATGCCCTGTCTGAAATGTACCAGCATGGAATCCCAGCATTGTATGGATAAGACGTGGACTAGGTTGAAATGCTGGAATTCCTATCGCCGTATGGAACAGGAAATTCTCTGATATGCCTGTCAATAGTCCAGATGTCAGCCCAATGCACGGTTATGCTTTCATATTCCTCAAGCTGCGCCTGTCCCAGTGGAAAGCCTATAAAGAGGAGTTGGATGCAATACCCATAGTCCAGCTGCAGCGAGAACTCTAATGCTGGGCAATGCCGGCAGAGTTGACCTGAGATCAAACACAACTGGTGGTGGAAATACACAATTTCCTAGGCTCAATATAATCAACCTCTGTTTGTGGTTAGAATGGGGGAACTGAGTGCGATTCGCGGTGGTGGTTCGGATTAGGGATGGCCAGAACGGGGGTCTAAAGGGATCCGGTTCTAGAAGATCCGGTTCCGGAACCGGTTTTTTGGATCCAGGTCTGGAACCGGTTCTGAAAACCAATCTCCAAGAACCGGTTCCGCTGGGACCGAAACTTTGAGACCATCCCTACGCTAAACCCGAGCTGCTGGCAGGCTGTGAACAGTGCGCTAGATGAAATGGTGGAAGCGACAGGCAGGCGTCCAGGCAGCGGCCGCTTCTCTCATTTGGCTAAATAAACTGGGTAACTGGCTAACTCATTGGCTAAACAGGCAAACTGGCCAACTCATTTGGCGAAACACCCACTGCTGGATCAAATATTTTCTGGGGGCACAAGCGGGAATGGGCGGGGAGGGCACAAGCGTATGGTCCTCTTTGCACTGTTTTGAAGGTGAACTTTGTGCCTCCTTTACGGGTCTGTGGGGGCTTTCGGATTCAGGTCTGAAACCAGTTTCTAAGATCCGGTTTTGGAACCGGGTTTTCAGATCCAGATCTGGAACCGCTTCCTAAGATACGGTTCTGGAACCGGGTTTTCGGATCCAGGTCTGGAACCGGTTCCAGAACCGGTTCTGAAAACGCAGATCTCCAAGAACCGGTTCCTCTCGGAACCGGAACTTTGTGGCTATCCCTAGTTCGGATTGTGTAGTGTAGATCACGTCTCATAAAGCTGAAAAGGAGCTAGCTTAAACAATCTGAAGTTCCTCCTGTTGAAGCTAGTGTTTTTTTTTTTTTTTTTTTTTTTTTTTTTTTTTTTTTTTTTTTTTTTTAAAGGAATAAAGTGTCTGAATACATACACTAGTATAGCATCATGTATTTACATGCAAACATGTAGTTAACTTTAAAAAATAAATAAAAATAAAACTGAAAATATCCGTGTCAGTCACTGATAGAAATAAAAGTTACCTAAATACAGTTTCAAATGACGATCACGAACTAAAGTACAGACTACGTTACTTTCATTGAGGATGTTACAATCCGTTCCAGACTAATGCAGTAGATAAGTGAGTGGAAATACTTGAGTATGTGAGTGAATGTTTTTGGGCAAGGGATTTCTTGTTTTGTTTCTGTTCAGGCATGATCTAACTTAACGGTTTCTTGGTTTGTATACATATATAAAAGTTTAATATTTTTTTCCTCGTTCCTTTCACCTAACGTGATGTGCATTAAGAATAATAATAATACAACATTGACCTCGTCGACGAGACTTGATCAAAAAAAGGAAAGAAAAAAAAAAACTCTTGCTTTTGTAGACTGTTAAGTGGAAGGACAGTTATTATTCAAGCATGTTAAAAGCCAGCGACACATTTCCTGTTTCTTTGGATGCAATTTTAGTAAAAGACTGTTCATAAAAGATGATCAGTCAGTAATGGGACCAAGGAGTACGGTCTAAGGATATTTTGTAGCTATGACATTTTTTGAGTTTAAGATCTGATTTACGATATGTAAGACTAGAATCTGCAGCTTAACGCAGGAACCGGGCATCGAATCAGTCTTAGTAGCCCCGCGTAGCGTAGTCGCTAACGCTCTCGCCTACGGTGCGAGCAGTCCCGGGTTCCATTCCCGGTGGGGGCACTCGGTCGCTTTTCAGGCCAGCCACCCAGAATGAGGCTTTCCTCGATTTTCCTCATTCACACCAGGCAAATGCCGGGGTGGTATATAACTTACAGGTCCCAAGGCCTGCCTTCCTTTCCTTTTCCCGGATAGTGTTGTGGCCAAAGGACGCCATCTCGCAAACGTGACGGGCTAAATGGCCATAGATGCCGAAAGCCCAGAAATCGAAATATTAATCCCGAATCCGAGTCTCGCGCCGGAAGATGCGTATCGTAACCATTTAGCCATAGGTAAGGATGTGTCGGTCTGTATGCGTTAAAAAAAAAAAAAAAAAAAAAAAAAAAAAGTTCACGTAATGTTCTGCACTCAAAAGCAGCTGATTTGGAATTTATGTGACTCTTTTCAACATCGAAGCTATCTGTGAGATGTGGACATATAGCTACGTGAAATCTGAACCCATTGTAATCTAACCTGGCCATAGAATTCAGTTTGCTGCCATTAGATTTTATAGGGGAGGGGGACAGTTTTTCACTTAAAATGGCAGAATCGAAGTTTAATTATACCATAATGATGGTTTTAAAAGTTCCGAAATTGAATAAAATTTAGTCTATAAAGAAAGTTATATCAGCTACTTTGGGGGGCACGTGGGGTGAATTTGGAGAGATTGCACCCAAGCACTTGTGGAGGATGGACACCTCTGTGAAGGCGCATATGTTAACCATGGAGCTAGGAGGATCTTATTTTCACCAGTGATTATAGACGGAGTAAGAGTCGAAACTCTAGAGTTTCCAGGAACTAAATGGTATTTAACTATAACATTCATTGGTGAAAAAGTAAATATGAAAAAAAGAAGATAAACATAATCAGTATCTTTATTTCTAATTACATAATTATCGGTATTTTTTAAATGTATATATTTGTAACAAAAGTTAGTATACAATCCGTTTATTTTATCATATATATATATATATATATATATATATATATATATATATATATATATATATATATATATATAGACATTCAAAATTTAAATGACTGCCATATAAAAGTTTCTTCGACGAAATTTATTTACACTAAGATTTCTGTTCACCAAATTTTCGTACATGTAGGAAAGTTGTCGCTTTATATCAAACCTATTTTTGAAGTGTATTTACCCTATGAAACGCCATTCTGCCGCTACAAATTGTTCTGTCGGACAACTAGGGACTATCTCCCGACATCGTAATTTCCATTCCAACAAACTACTGTCAAGTACAGACGTAAAAATTCCATATCATCCCTCCCTTTTTCACAGAGTGAGGGCGATGTTGTAGACGTCTACTAATAGTTCAAATGCGCGGAAATCAATTCGGCTGGCTTCAGTGTTGTGAAGGAAATAACACGGATTCCCTTTTCTTGCTTCATGTGATGATAAAATCGAATGAAATGGGTTGATACTTTGTCCCTGTGTATCCGCATCTGGTTCTTCCTGGGTGCGTACAACAGAGGGATGTCTTTAAGATGGATTGGGCTAATGATGGATTGCCGTAAGTAGGCAGCATTCAGCTTCACTTCGTATTTGTTCACCTCCAAATTCTCTTCGTAACTGGATCCAGTGACAACCAGTCTGCTGCTTTACTGCAGCCTATAACTTGGTACTTCCTTTAGTAGCGGTGTCACGGCACGAAGTTGTCCAAATTATACCATTATGCGTGAGGTAAACGTAGTCCTCATCAAATGTAACAGTCTTCCATCCTCCTACTTCGCCTTCATAAGTGTATTTCTAATAGTATGTGGCAGGTTACCTTAATATTTAGTAATGTGGTACTTAAGGGTTGTGGTTGGCAAAAATAGACTGCGCCATATTTAATCTCTGACCATGTCATGTTGAGATGGTGGATTCTCCTGTCCTGCAAGTGTCCTTATTTTGCAGTGCGTTGATGCAGACTGCTACGGAATGAACCCAGGATGTACTTTTCTCAATAATTCAATTACAGTTAACTTTCAGCGTCATTTAATTAGCATGAACACGACACTACAGCACTGCAAGCATAATGTTAATGATAGCAGTTTCATATTTCTACCACAACTACACAGATGACAGCAACGTTGCCAGATCGATCAATGTAAACCATATGACCTTTTTGTAGACCATGGGGGCGCGGTGGCTCAGTGGTAAAGCGTTCACCTCTGGTGCTTGGGGTCCCTGGTTCGATTCCAGCTCGCGCCGTGTGGACTTTGTGGTGCACAAACACCGTGCTCGTGGGTTTTCTTGGGGTTCTCCCGTTTCCTCCCACTTTCTTCATTCCACAATTTCACTCATTTCTCATCATCACCGTCTCCTTTAGCCTAACCGGCATAATCGTGGGACGTAAAACTTAAGGATTTCATTTCATTTTCATTTCTTTTTGTAGACCCATCAGTAGTGGATATTCCAAAGTAATTTCCTTCAGATTTGGAAGTTGGGCGGGAACATTGTTCCATAGTTTTTGTTATTATTAAAGTACGTTGGAATTTGCGTATACGGTGTTGTTCCAAGACCAATTGGAAATGACCCCTTCCTTTTTGGATCAGCAATCACAATTGGTTGGACGCAGCTTTCCATTATTTCCTCTTTTCAGCCGGATTTTTAATTTCCATGTACGTTTTCTTCCCTGGATCTTTTATTATTTGGTCCACGTATTTGTCACAGTCTTCCCGTGGTTATTTTTCCTTCTGCCATTCCCTCCATAGCTAATAGCGGAATTGCTTCACGTTTCATAATGTGTCTGATAGTCCTCTCTCTACTTTCCGAAACGTTCTTAGTATATTTTCTTTCTTCTACTATTTCCAATACCATGTCATTTGATACAATGTCCATCGATCTAATTGTTAACATTTTTCTATAATACTGCATTTCGAAGGCTTCCGTTTTCCCTCTTCTACGATTCCATATTTCATATCTATACATCTGCTTTCATCAGCCTTCTCTAAAGTTCTGTGTATTTCCTGTTAAAAACTTGTTTTTCTTCAAATATCTTCCTTACCGTAGCTATTTTGAATTTTAAATCTTGATTGAACGCATTATTACTTTGTATTTTATTCTCTTGGTAACGTAGTTCATGCGTCTCTTCCATCATGTGATGTATTTTAATCTTCATTTTTCTTGTGCATCACAATTGTTGTTTTGGTCTTCTCGATATCCATGTTTAAATTGCTGTTAGCACTTCTTGCATTTCATTTAGATTGTTCTAATTTTTTCTCCCTAGCTGCCAACAGCAAGATATAGTCTGCAAATTGAAGCATATTTTCTCTTCATGAGCATTTATGACTAGGCTGTGGTGTGTTCTTAATTTGTTTTGATACTTTAATGTAGAGATTAAACAAAATTGATGACGCCTGAGCATTCTTTGAAATATTCCATTTTTACAGTGCTTTTATTTAGTTACTTCTCTGTTTGAGGCAAATCGTGCAGCTTTAATTTCAAGCACTTTCATGCTAGCTAGAGCTCTTATATTTTATTCAGATACGTAAACACAACAACAATACAGTATTTCCATGTAAAATTAGTTATTGGAATATTTATCGTGCTCCTGCTGCTTATACAACCCAAATCCTGATATGCTTAGTTGGTTGCAGACGAGTAGGCGTTCTATTAACTTAATATATCAAGAGGTTTGAAAGATTCAATCAAGAAGTGATTGAGTTTATAAATGTCTTATAAAAGTAAAAAATAATCCTTTAAAAATGATGTTCTATAATATGTATTATAAGGGAAAAAATTAAGAAATTAAACTAAGACTAGAAGCGTTGGGCGCTGTTCCTAAGGTTGAAGACTAAAGTTTTTCTGGATATCACGGAAGTCTTTCGCTGTAAATCTATTATAATCAATCAGTCAAATTTCTTCATTTCACCACACTAAAATGTCTTTAATACATTTTATAAAAGCGTTGTTTTAAAGACTTTTCTGTCAGTCATTCCGTGTATTCTGTATACTTTACATTGTCTCTAACAATTTATAAGATAAAAGATATTTAGTACTGAAAACTTGAACTTGTATATATCCGTTGTGACCGGAGATTTTATTGCATTTAAAATGCACTGACACAAGGAACGTATCAAATCTTTTAGTAAACGTCATATTAAACCGGTGAAAAGGAAATGCTACGTACAAGCTCCCGTAATACGATTCCAAGAGTAAGAAAGCACCTTGGAAGTAACATTAATACAATGGTATAGTGTTTCCTAGACAAGCACTTCAAGTTATTAAATACTATACTTTGAATTAATATTATATGTTGATTTTCTTAGTAGTGCCAACGTTTGCATGTCAGCTGAAAGGCTGCTTTTTACCTGTTTCAAAAGATAATAAAAGAAAACTTTTGGTTTAAATCAAAGTATGATAGTTGAATTCTGGAATCACTTTGTTTTGAGCAGTCTACTTACGTATGCCTAGCTACTATTCTTATTAATACAAGAATCTGTACAGTATTAACTCTTAAGCAGAACTGATACTGAACATACATTCACAGGAAGGGAAAGCCACTGACCTTGCGCATGAAAAGCCAAGACAAGTTGAAACATGTTTCCACATGCTTTTTCGCCGTAATAAATACAATGATTAAACGTTCTATAACGTACGTATATTATAAAGGAGATAGCATAAGTATCTATATTTTACATAACGTTATCTGGCCCACGTTAAAAATGGAATTTTTATTTGAAAATGAAAGGTAATGCCTTAGAATTCATTTCTCTGAACAAAAGGTCTCAGAGTTACGAGGTATTGAGCGCTTTGGATTTGACCCTTACATTTGAGAATATACAACCATATTTGCCTGATATTGCATGTCTTTTCCTTGTAAATTTGATGCCGTTAGTAAGTTTTTTTAAAATTTAATTAGAGTATATTTTATACTCCTTCGAAAAGTAGTCGGATTAAGACTGGGGCAGAGAATTTCAATTTACGGGTCGGGATGGCTTCTACAGATCCCTACTGCTCGTAGTATTTTTAATTTATTAAAACAATTATAAAATTTAGGCATTTCTTGACAAAGTGAAAAGTTCCATTGAAACAATCATCCAACGTGGTTTATTCATAGTAAATTTAAATTTAGTAATAATTATGATGCTGTTTTTGATTATGCTCGAATATTTCGAGGCCAGATCCATAATCTATATGAAACATTTAATTTCAGTCCAACTTAAAATTTTATGAAGTACTTTTCGCAGAATTTTTAGACTGAAGAATTTATACTTTTTTAATGCACTTTTAATAATATATCTGAAAAATCTTCTCTGTGCTTAGAGCTTAAAAATTTACTATTCTTTGAAGTTCTTCAGTGACAAAAGAAAAGGTAGATGGTGTTAATTTATAATAGGCTACTATGTAGGGATATTGTAAGTGATATAATGTAATAATAATTTGTTTTGTCAAAACTTGGCTTTGCTACCATATCTACAAATATTGAGTAAAAGTAAACATAGAAAGTACAAAATTCCATTTTTCGTGCTTTTAAGACTTTAATAGACAACATGTCAATATTCAAAGTGAAAGAAAGTCACAGACCATTTCTCCGCTTCTTTGGAATAGAAATACAAGGATCAAGCATCACTAACTAGGATAGTGTTTGTTTCTTTTTATGAGCACTGGACATAATTATAAAATAATATGACATAAGGGGATGAATATCTTTAAGGAAATGAAGCTGAGAAATTAATCACCACCTGGTCAACGGTTCTAATAAATTTGTAATACTAACGTTAAATGAATACTTAAGCTTTAAGCTCTAAACTTTTGTAAAACCTGGATGGCATACTTCGGAGATTGCCAATATGAGTGGTATTTTGACTGTAGTTCCACATTTTAAGTACGGTACTGATTGCACAGCAAGAAATCCATCTTTTATAGTGATGAACAGTTCTGCTTTCATGCAGACAATTTATGTGAAAAGTAAATTGTTGCAGTGTTATTTTTGTTGTAAATACGAATATTAGAGATTCATATCTTTCTCGGCGTGGTGGGAAAATTTATTCGAGCTTGTTAGCAATAACACGCTAGCTGCACACAATGCCGGAAACTGTGTTAACACTGAGTCTGTTTACATAATAGGTTGCTGTTGAATTTGACCTGTTCATGCTAATAAGAAAAGAGGGGGGGGGGGACTCAAGAAACCATAACAATGTTGATACCCGGCAAGTGCTATCTTGGTACTTCTTACAAGGGAGAAGGAAAAATTAAGCCAAACGTGGTAGAGATAAACCAAAGAAAAGGTAGGCTAGTCAGCGGGTTAAAAAAAATCTTTGTACAGGTAAATACTTCTCAGACAAACAAAACATATGCGTTAGATTCTTAAGACAGGTCTGTTATCCAAATAATTGGGATGTTGGCTTTGGAATTCATGGTTGTAGATTCAAATTTCCGAAAAAAAAAATAGGACATCAAACTTTCAATAAGCAAGGCTTCTTCGTATTTTAGTGGCTACTTCGTGTGCCTTTGGTGCATAAGATATAGGGATCGATTCCCCATAGGAGAGCACCGAACGCATTTCCGATTCCACTGTAAATTGTAGCTCTCGTCGTATATAGCCGAGCTGTTGACGAAGAACGTAAATACAAATCAGTCAGTTCAGGAATACAGTGGCTCATCTCTGGTGCAAGGAATCAGTGGTTTGATCCTAAGTCATGTCCGTAGATTTATCGAGGTTTCTTCACATACTCATTTCTTTCATGACAATCACTAGAGACCGGATATTTATGCATTAAAAACCTGGAAAATAGGCAATTAAAATTTTAAAAATAAGCACTAAAATGTAACTCGAAATAATGAAGATAAATACTCAATACAACTTAAAAATAAATTCAAGTCATAGATAATTTTGAAAGAATATAGGAACATAACTGTTTGTTAGTATCTTCTTTTATTGCATATAAAAGAACAAAGCTTGATATGTATTTCATGTATATTTGGAAAATACATTGTATACAGTACTTTATCATTACACAACAGTCCAAATTTTACACTTCATCAGTACACATAGCAGTTCAAAGTTTTAACGGCATTTTTATCTTTACAAACAGCACTTATTTTGAAGAAAATGCATAGAATAGGCAACATCAGTCACTAAAGTAATTATTTAGACAGGAAGGGGCGAAATAGGCAAAATAAAATTGGTTTGAATTGAAACTATAACTCTCCATATAAGCTTTAAAACGTTATTTTTATCATATCTTTAATATTAAAGAATAGGCATTTTGCCTAACATCCGGTCTCTAACAATCACCTTTATGAATCATCCGTCTCCTGTAGACTAAAGAGCATAATCATAGGGCGTTAAATCGAAAATCTCATTTTATTTTTCACAAATCAATTAATCAAAAACGTTTAATAAGCATTGATTAGGTCATCGGGAATTTCAGTTACTGTATTTCCGTTCAGTACTTACTTACTCTTACACATGAAAGTTATATAATAGACACTAACCACCCACCAAATACTGGAACGTGCACATCAAATCGATTATAACCTCTTATGTGCAACAATATCAGTGTATTGAAAGCTAATACAATAACTAATTTCACGATGATTTGGTCTGTGCATATTAAACGTTTTTGATTAATTAATTGATTTATAAAAGTAAAATAAGATCTTCGATTTCACATCATACAATATATATATAAAATGTGTGTTTGTATGTATCTGTGGCTTGGGTCTAAAAGGGCCAATGTCGCTTTTTGGCGAAAATGAAAAAATGAAATGAAATCTTTCAGTTTTACGTCCCACGGTTATACCGGTTAGGCTAAAGGAGAAGGTGATGATGAGTAATGAATGGTGGAATGAAGAAAGTGGGAGGAAACGGGAGAACCCTGAGAAAACCCGGGACCCCAAGCACCAGACATGAACGCTCTACCACTGAGCCACCGCGGCCCCTTTATGCGAATTGGAGTGTGACATCAGCTAATAATAAGCTCGCAGTACCCTGTTACTAAACCTTTCTTTCAGTATGCCACACTCTGGGATTTCACAGAATCTCGCAATGGACGCAGCAATGAGGCATAGTATATCGTGGTAATTGTGGTATCCTTTGCCTGGGAAGCAAGTATTAACACCCCAAACAATGCCGATCCCAAACAAACTTGATCATCACTTTGGTCGCTCAGATTTCTTTTGGTGGTGATACATCGGCACGATACCATTGGTTTGACTAGGTTTTTCCTGGTTTTCTTCACTCCCACAAGGCGAAGGCTGGGATAGTATCTTCGAGAAGGCCAGAGTCATTCCTTCACAAATCCTAGACCCATATAAAAGACTGATATGACCCCGGAGTTAGAAGTCCGAACCCTTCCTTGATCCATTCCATTGCATAAATGCATAAATAAATAAATAAATAGCGATCGCGTACACCGATATACCGCCACCAAAGGAAGACTGTGTTCAACCATGCGTGACCAAAATGATCACGTTTATTTGAGATCAGCATGGGATATTACTACTTGCTTTCCAGGCAAAGCGTAGCACAGTTACCAGGATATATTGCGTCTCACTGCTGCATGCGTTGCGGGAGTCTGTGAAATCCTACAGTATCACATACGGAAAAAAGATGTCGTCCACGTGCAAAACAAGACACCCGTTCACTGCTCGAATGCTGGCCACACAGGTGCATGACCCTGGGTATGAAATTCGTCATATTTCGCGTTTTCTTTTGACCGCACACCATCTTCGTTCCACGTCTTCCCAACCATGCCATCATTTACTAGGGGCAAGTACTATTGCAATGTTGCCACGCGAGTAGTTTAGTAATGGATTTTTGACTACTACACATTACTTCACATTCGGAGGACGTATAAGACAGCAACGGTGTTGAGTTATGAGCTGTACGTTACCACATGATTTACATAGGTATGCAGAATAACAAACATAAAATTTCAGAGCTCTACGATATGTGGAAATGAGTGATGGTAAAGCTTTCTCGCGCACCTATCGTTAGCTGGCAAATTTCAAAGAAATTACACATGTGCAAATTACTCAAAAGTATTGATTTGAGACCCCCGGTTCATATAGGTGAAAATGTTCCAGAGTACTTGTAGAATATCCCCTTCCAAGGAATGCATCGAATTACCAGTCATCCTGTATATATCGGGTGTTCTGAAAATAGCACCCACGGACTACAGAGCACTGTTCTACAAGTAAAAATAAATTATATATATATATACCTTTAGTCCTTGTCTATAGACATGAATTGCACCATGTAGCAACGCCACAGATAAAGAACCACAGAATAGATCTACCAATCCATCAAATAGTTAAATCAATTGTTTCCGAATAGTACCATTTATTAGCGTGACAATCGATGTAACTGTGTGATGACTTCGTAGAGCAATGCTAATGGTTTTAAGTTAATATGCGACGTTGGTACATAGTGAAACTTTCGATTCTCTATAGCAACTGAAAGAGATTCCGGAGGGTATACCAGTATATAATATTTTCACTTTATTTTGACTTGAAGAATAGTGCTCTTTTGTGCATGGGTGCCATTTTTAGAACACCCGATATAATATATAATCTACCCAATTGCTTCCCATTTCTGGGTCAGCGGAGATATTTATTTATTTTTGTGACATAATGGATTCTTCGAATAATATCCATTTGAATAATTTTAAAAGGATTAGTCTCCAACGGAATGCCGAGCGCTAGCAATGCAAATAGACTGTGTAAAATGTTTTGTTTTAAACAGTAGTTTCTTTGTATTAATTTCTACATTCGCATGTTGTATTACATCATTTTTTGAAGTTTAATTTTGTACATTAAGGAAGAACCCTTTCTTTTTCGTGACATAAATTCCCTTAAGTTAAGAACCACTTCCATTGAAGAAATAAAGAAAAATGAGGAAGTAGGCTTCACTTTAAATATTGGTGTAATATGAAGAATGGAATAATAATATATGTTGTTGGTCACATGGTAGGGTGATGATACTCCGTCACATCCGTAATTTTTCCTTTGTGCGGAAAGCAGTAAAAAATTTAATGACAGGCTATAAGATTACCAAGAATTCTAATTAAGTGTAATTCGTAACCAGTGTTGCGATCAGAATATTCATGTCAGTGTTATTTAGCTTTTTTATTGTTATACTTTAACTTCAAGTTGTAAAGAATTAAATAAAGTGTTAATTTGATTATTTTAAATTGCGTAATGTATATAGATGTATACATGTAGTGATGTACAAGTCGATAACCATCTCTAACTTGAGACACAAGTGAGTTGGAAACTAATGACGATAAAATTGTAATATACATACAATTTACTTTCAATATTGATTTCATGGTGTATGCCTAAAATCATAAACTTTCACATTTTCAACCTACGAAGAATTTCTTCGTTCAAATAAATTTCTAGCGCTTGGTGGTCAGCACCAGAAATGGCTATTTTGCAACCTGGGCTCGCATGGGCTCTGGCTCACGTTAGATCAGGTTCAAACTCGAGCTCTAGCTCACGAGGTTGAACTTATCTAATCAACGAGAAATATATTCTCATTTTTCGCTTGTTTGAGCTGCAGTCTGACATAGAGAGATTTCGTAGTACTTCGGGCTAAGGTTTATCCAGCAGTTCTGACCTCGTGAGATTTCCTTTACTAAAATGCTGTATGTCGAAATATATTTTATGTCGTCATAATAAAGGTACTGCAAATAAAATGTTCACAACATTTCCCTTTAATATGTGAGCATTTCATAACAGCCATCCCCCAGCCTGAAAATTGTAAAAATCAAAAAGCGATAACAATGGATTGAATTATCTTTATATTCAAATATTATCGCGTTGGTATACAAAAATATATTCAGGGACCATATTTTAAAGCCTTAGTAACAAGTGCAGAAACGTTATTAAGGGTTGCTGAAGTTTCTTTTCAAAATCGCTAGATTGTATTGGAGTTTATCAAGCCAAGTCAATAGGGTTGTACACAGAACTACAGAAGAATAACTAAAGAAACGCACTGAAAGAATGAAAAGAGCACATGAAACCGCGAAAATGTCTTGTCTGTCTGATTTCAAATTTACCCAAGCATTGAAAAGAGAACAAACATACAAGGAATACAATCTTGTAAAATGCATTTTTTAAAAACTACTACCAAAAGGTGTTTGAAACGTTTTACTTTAAAACCAAAATCAAACTTAAATACAGATGTTAGAAACTTAGACAGAACTTGGGTTTTCCCTCATTGAATCATGTTTCATCAATCCAGTCAATTAAAAGGAATAATTTTCTCGCGACAAATCACTTACATCGGTCTTTTTTTTTTTTTTTTTTTTTTTTTTTTTTTTTTTTTTCCAGTTTCTCCTAGTAACTGATTTGTCCTTGTGCAGTCTTCATTTCCTTAAATCACTACTTACCATGGAAACAGTACAGTTCATCTTGTAATTAATGATTTTATTTTGGAAAAACCAACACACAAATACTTACCTATATCTCTCAGCCTATCAGCGTAGCCTTACTAACTTGGATTTTAAAGGCAATTTTCTTTAATGCTCACAGAACAATACATACTTTCAAACTCTCTAACATCAAAGTATACTTTAGCCTCTAATCTCTCTTATTGAGTGAGTTGAAACGACCTATCAAACAATCTCTTCAGGTGACCTATAGTTACTAATTATAGATCTGATTCGGAAAAGTTCAGAAAGAGTCTGAAACAAAAATCCGCCCTCAGATACACTTTTACTGACAATGAATTGTCAGCTTTCCACAATATGACTATAAGGGTAAGTGTTATTGAGGTTCATCGTGTAATCTTCTTTTCCTGAAGTTTCTGGATAGGTTTTGAGTCCATACTCTGGAGCCATCCAGACTGACTGGAGTTTCTGTAGACCCTGAGGATAACAGTAGATTGTATAATAACCATTAACAAAGAGAGGAAGTGTTGTTTCGTGTAAATCGCCAATCGTTTGTTGTTAAAGGTAGTTGTACGTTTTACACTAATTTTCAGAGATTTGTGGAGACATCCTTCCTGGATGCTCAGTCGTTTACAGTTTTAGTTCTGAGTGAGTGGTAGAGCGTGGAGTGTTTGCTATGTACCATTTCCCGCACCACCATGAAGGTCGAACAAAAATATGTAATTTCTCCATTGAAGGACAGAAGCTGCTCTCCATGCACCATGCGAAAGTACTTGATTCGCACACGTTCCGCGCAGAGGTGCTAACTGTTAACATTCTTTTTCTTCTGAAAGTGTCATTATGTTTATCTACCTCCCTTTCGATTGTTATTTCAATTCTTTTTATAGGATTTTCTGTTTATAAAAAATGAATTAAAGATAATGACCTTATATACTTGTCATCTCACCCAATTTAATGCACAGGAAGATTATCTTTCCTTCTGTTTATAAAAAATTACTTAAGAGAGAATGACTTTCAGTAGGTATCATCTAATCTAATGCACAGAAAGATTGTTATCTTTTTTACTTTTCCTTTCTTATTTAACAACTTCAATGTGCTTTTGTGCGCATAAATCTGGGTTCGATTCTTCATGGCAACACAGAATTTTAGACGTGTCATAATCATATTTTAAATAATCACAAAAGTAGGCAATTGAAGTTTCCCTCAAATTATGTAGTAGTAGAAGTAGACAGTGGTCTTAGGAATTTTCAGGTTTCGAGTCAAAACTCTCTCGATATTTCGGTTATTTAATTTGTGCGTCACATTACAGCAAAAGCTGCCTTGCACTCGAAGTATAGAGAGTCGGGAGCCATCTTTCTGCCGCTTTTTTGATCCCACGCCGAAACCAGTTCTTGTCCTTCAAGGCAAAGGTTTTCTGCACTGTAATTTTCACTTCCTCTTGGTTGCAGAAGCATCGCGAGCGCCGGAAATGAGCGATGGATTGAAAAAAGTAATAATCCCCGAGAGTACGTGGTCTGGATTGTGTGCTCGGTGTTGCTTCAGTTAGTTTTCTTGTGTGTTCTGAATTATTTAAGATCTGTGAAATTTTGTGTTGTCCCGCTGCAGACAGGCTTGCTCACTTTCTGTTGACAAATAGAAGGTACTAGCATCGATTACCCGCTCCGCTGGGTTAAAATAAAAATACAAATCGGAAGTGTCACTGCTCATCTCAGCATCCCGGAAACAATGGATTAGACTAATATCGGCCATCTTCGATCTTATATATATATATATATCCCCTCCCCCTCCTACATGTTGCGGGGCACAGCATCGGAGGTGTCACCATTCATCTCAGCGACCCCGAAAACTATGGATTCGATATGATTTATTTTTTATCAGTTTTATGTATTTCCCATTCCCTCTCCCTAAGTTGCAGCGCTGAATTTGGATGTAAACTGGATCGGAAGTGTCACTGGACTCATCGACCCCGGAAACCATGAACTCGACAATGATATGAGTCATATATATATATATATAAATTTCTCCCCCTCCCCCAAGTTGCGGTGATGAATTTGGATTTAATCAGCATCAGAAATTTCACTGTGCATCTCATGACCGCGAAAACGATTCGACACTGTAGTCCGCGTCACTTGAATTGGCGTGTGACATCAACCAATAAGCTCGCAGTGCCCTGTTACTAAACCTTCAGAGAAGAATCTAATCATTCATAATAGTCCATAAGTACGAACAAAATGAATTATGAATGATTAGATTTCTCCCTGAAGGTTTAGTAACAGGGTACTGCGAGCTTATTATTAGCTGATGTCACACTCCAATTCGCATGAAGGGGCCGCGGTGGCTCAGTGGTAAAACGTTCACCTCTGGTGCTTGGAGTCCCGGGTTCGATCCCAGCCCCCGCCAAGTTAACTTTGTGATGGACAAACACCGTGTGCGTGGGTTTTCCCGTTTCCTCCCACTTTGTCCATTCCGCCATTTCCTTCATTACTCATCATCACCGTCTCTTTTAGCCTAACCGGCATAACCGTCGGACGTAAAACTTAAAGATTTCATTTCATTTTTCACGTATCTGCTTTCGATTTCCAGCCATGTATAAAATCGGTATTTATTTTCGCGTTTCAAAATGGCTGCAAACGGAAAGCTACTGGGTAGAAGTCTCCATGGGCTTGGGCCTAACTTTGTAAATACACTGTACAACGATATTCATTGGACCGTTCTTTCTGGAGAACTTTTAAAACACAACTGTACAATTAAACCTCTAATTGCTGTAAATAAAAGTACAATTTTGCGTTAATTATTAAGTTTCTGTAATTGTGGTTTATTTCGGACTCATTTGATTATTACACACGAGCTCGGACCGGGCTTTGGGCCTAAATGCTAAAACATATTTCGGACTCGGGTCGGGCCTCACATTATAAATTCACTGGCTGGGCCGGGCTTGGGCTAAAAATTCCGGCCCGTTCAGACCTCTACTACTAGATGAATTGTTAACAATACCTCTTGCAAAATAATATTGTTTAGCTCACTCTTGTTCCATAGTTCGATTATCTTTCATCTATTTGAAGATATCACATCATTACTGTAAAATTAACGGTATTTTAATTTGGCAGTGATTATTCCTCTTAACATATATACACGGGAGCGTAACGGTAGAGCGCTTACCTTTGGTAGGAGAGATTCCAGGTTCAATCCCAAATCACGTGCGTTTGTAGTGGACATCACGATGTTCGTGGATTTAGTAGTATAAATGGCAGGGTATTATATGGTAACACAATTTTTTTTCTTGCTTCTTCTCTAGAAGCTTTTATTTTGCAGGAACTTGCCAATTTTTTGTATTCGTTGCATTCTATGATAAATTTTTCCTCACCTCATTTTTGCGTCTATTCATCTGTATTATTCCTACAGAAAATAAAAAGCGTTCTTCATTGTCTCCCTCAGTAGAGAATTAGTTCCAGTACATCACTCTGGTTCATAATAGCTTTGCAGACGAAGATGAGGAGGAGGGAAATCCAAGATAGTATTTTCAGTTTTTGTCGTGTAAATTCTTTTCGTCTGTTGATACATTACCTCCATTAAATATTACTCTAGCAATTTTAAAAATACCTTTGGTTGGCAACTCTTGCATCTCTGTGTTTCAGTCCACAAACCTGAGAGTGCGTGTTAATAGCGAGCGTGAGTTGACACAACAAGCAATTTCCACACGGAATGAATACCTGTTGTACAACGACAAGTTGCTTTGATTGTTACCTATTCGTGCGTGACCTTAGTTGTGGTTGGGATCTGGAAAAGCACTCCAAAAGATATTAGGATGGATCTCTTGGATAAAGGACGTTTATATTATCAAACAATAAATAATTCATAAGTAAATTTGAGGTTTATCATTAAAATTGCTGAAAATTTCATGCAACATGAAGCTCGTAAATTTACTTCTGTTTGCATATTGATGATTGCATCTGTAAATTTTTGTACTAAGAATTATGCAAACGCAATCATACTGCAGTTCCAGTGTTTACCGTATAATACCCTGCTCAGTTCCAGTGTTTACCGTATAATACCCTGCTACTCTTGCTATTAATTGTAAGAAATAAGGTGATATAATGTTATTAGTAATATGCTATTGATGGTAAAAAGAGTATCAATGGTATCTGGCAAGGCTATGATGGAACCATGAACAAAACGTTTCAGGGAGAATAAATTAACTAAATTCCCTTTTCTGCACGACTGTATGACACATGGATATAAGTCATATGTTCTTCCGTCGGGATCGAACCGTGAATCACGTGCTAAGGAAATACGTTATCACTTACAAGCATATGTTCTAGTGAGGGCAGAAAAAATTTAGACCTCTATCCTTCAGTTTTATTCAGCATGTCAAAATTAGCGTTCATGCAAGTTTTTTTAATAACTCGATCGCAGTTGGTTTGGCAGGAAATTCACTGAATCTTGTGACATTCTTTTGTAGTAATATTACTACATCTCGTTTGAACTGTAGTAGGTGGACTTTCTTCTAGCATATCCTATGCTTTGACACAACATATGGAAAGGAAATAATAGAAAGATTTTAAACTTTTCCCAAAATAATCGTATTTGTAATTGGTAACCTATCACTGGAGTACATGCAAAAATCGAGCATGCCTTATTGTGCTGCAAAGACATTCTGTGGGTTTTGTTGGTATGTTGAATTAAACGGCGTGACAAACATCTTGGCATTTGAAGGCGGCGCTCCAAGTTCCCTTTAAACGCTGCTAGCAAATGAGTAGTTAGCGGTATTACAACGTTTATTTTGTACACGTCCACGTCTATCCTCGGTCACCTGATCACGCTGTAGTTTGTCAGCTTAGCCATAGCACACCCCTTTATCACTTGGCAACGTCGCGTCATATCTTGCGTTTTATTCGTTTAGCTGAAATGCCAAGATGTTTGTTACAGGCTTTAGTTTAGTAACCCTTTCAGCACTGAGGCTAGATAAGACATATCTACAGCTTAATCTCGGATCCGAACCACGTGATCTCTCGCCAGGAATCGAATCCGGGTCTCCCACGCCGAAGCCTGTACCCCAAAATAGAGAGATCCATGGGATAACTGTAGGTTTCGTGTTTATAGGTCTAATGTTATCTGATAAAAAGGTATAGAAGATCTGTCCTTAGCTTTCTCCTTGTTGCTTGCGTCGCTTTGAGACTGTGACCGTTGGAGAAAAGTGCTGGGGAGATTTTATATTATTACGAAAATGAAGGTCTTAAGAAGAGCAGCTTTGCATTCAGTTTTGTATGCATCAAATTTTGTTTCAAATTGGGTAATACATTTATAGAAACTTCGAGAATGTTGCAGAAAGTGTACGAGGAATACTGTAAAGTCAGACCCAGTGTTATGAGTGGTTTCAGAGTTCCAAAACAGGAAGAATATTCATCGAAGACCAGGCAAAACCCGAACTGCTATCAACATCATGTGATTACGTTCACGTTTAGAAAGTGCACGATGTTGTACAGAAAAATCTCGTTCGACCGTTCGCTGAACGTAGCAGTAGTCGACGTAGAAATCACTAAATCTCGTCATGTGATTTTAGTTCAAAAACTGAACATAAATAGTGTTGTTGCAGTATTCGTTCCGCAGTTGTCAACAAATGAACAGAAAGAAACCCATATGGAAATTTGTGAAGATTTTTTTTGAATTGTGCAGATAAATACGGTAGCTTCTTAAAACACATCGTAACAAGTAACAAAATTTGGATCTATGACTATAACGTTGAAACAAAAGCACAGCTATTCTAGTATATGGGAAAAATGGTTTAGTATATGGGCATTTCTGATGTTTCAGCAAAAAGCAAGTACGTAACTATGAATATACTGTAAATTTTCATAGGATGTTCTGTTTTTTTTTATGAATATACTGTAAATTTTCATAGGATGTTCTGTTTTTTTATGAATATACTGTAAATTTTCATAGGATGTTCTGTTTTTTATGAATATACTGTAAATTTTCATAGGATGTTCTGTTTTTCTGTTTTTTATGAATATACTGTAAATTTTCATAGGATGTTCTGTTTTTTTTTTATGAATATACTGTAAATTTTCAGTTTTTTTTTTTTTTTTTTAAAGATCTGAAAGCCGGTTGAGTCATATGTAACGTCTAATTAATTTAAAGGTCATTACATCAGTGTGCCGTCCCTTGTTACTGGACGGCAGTTGATACGGAATTAATTCACTTCATTTGTTTATCTAGAGTGCCTGAGTAACCATATGTATATTAGGCTTAAAACCTATGTCTCAAATTTGTCATACTTGTTACACTTCAGGTTAAATTTTGTTTAATTAAAACTGTAAGATGTATATTTTTGGGGGCTATTTGATTCTTTAATAAATGACTAAAACATGTACTCACTTACAATTAATTTTTCTTGCAGTTACAATGGTTTTTTACCAGCTGGAGACAGAGGTCGTAGAAGAAGTAAATTTGTATTATATAAACGACCTGTTTCCAACGGAGTAAAAAGATCGAAGCATTATGTTGTCAAGACGCCACATTCCTCACAGGTATGCTTTTCTATTTATATATTATAATTAATGCAGGGATAAAGTATGGATTAGCTAATGGCGAAACCACGAAGCCAACATTTATTTGCACAATAAATAAATAAATAAACGCGTGTAAGAAGGGGAAAGGAGTAGTAGGAATAATTGAAAGTAAAATTCCGAAATATGGAGACTAACATGGTAAGTCCTACGAGAGCTCCATTCTTTTTAATTTAATTTGTTAAATCTCTCTCTCTCCTTGGAAGAGGTTATTCAGATTTATTACTATCCTTCCCTTGTTTTTCATGGCATATGGGAATCCATCACTTGAACAAAATGTTAAGATTTTGAATCTGAAACGAACTTGATAAATCGCGTTACACGAATCATTATGGGATGACCACATAGTACGTAACCATTGGTTCGTCATTGAAAAGTCTACTTACATTGCAATAATTATATTTTTGTTCACTATACAATGCCGAAATTTTTCGAACTCGGCATTATCTATAAGGTGGAAATACAGATGGTGATCAGAAAAATGGAAACACCTGAACGAAATTGCAACTTAGCAGATTAATATGGTGTCGGGCCACCTTTCGCCTTCATAACAGCCTTGATGCGACGTGGGATGGAGGCATAGTGGTCGTGAATGGTAGCAAGTGGAATTTTACACCATTCCTCGTGCAGGGCATCGGCCAGTTCTGTGTGAGAGGATGGAGGTGGAAATCGTCGCCGGAGTCGTGTTTCCAAGACGGACCACAGATGTTCAATTATGTTGAGATCTGGGGATTGGGCGGGACAGGGGAGGTGTTGAACTTCAAACCACGCTGCAACAAGGCCAGTTGTGTGAATGGGTGCATTATCATCCTGGAAGATGGCGTCATTGTCCGGGAACAACATCCGGACCATAGGATGCAATTGGTCTCCTAAAATTGCGACATAATTGTTGGAAGTGATTCGTCCGCTAAGTGTGACCACAGGACCCAATGAAAACCATGATATGGCGGCCCACAGCATCACCTAGCCGCCGCCATGTTTCACAGTTGGGCGGAGACACTGCAGATCATAAGCTTCTTTGGACGTTCTTCACACGTAAACACGGCCCGTGGTTGGGAATAGTGTGAAGGTTGACTCATCTGACCATATCACACTTTTCCAGTCCTCAACGGTTCAAGTAGCATGGTCGCGGCACCATTTGCGGCGTGGGAAAGCGTTATGGTCTCTGATGAGCGGTTTGGCCCGTGCAACACGACCCCGTAAGTTCATGTCATGTAATTCGCGGCGGACTGTGATTGTCAAAACAGGGTGGGGGAGGTGCTGATTGAGTTCCTCCGTCACTTGCTCCGCAGTGGCACGACGGTTCTGCGTGACAATGCGCTTTAATACCCGGCGTGACCTGTTACTCATGATTTTCTTCCGCCCGCTGTTCCGCTTCCCCGATGTGGTTTTCCCGTGTGTTGTGTAGGCCGTCATCACCTTCGACATTGTCCCACGCGACACACCTAACACAGTAGCCACTGCCGTCACACTCACTCCACATAACCGCGCACTAACAATTTGCTCTCTTTGAAAATCTGAGGTCTCCTATTTTACACTACCTCCGTCTGCTGCAGCCACTGGACACTGCGCCTGACATAGTATGGAGACCGACCTAACACACCACCACCAGCGGTCCGGCGCTGCGGGTGCCACGACACCATTGCCAACAATACATCTGACGTGTTGCCAACTACAGGTGTGTCCATTTTTCTGATCACCATCTGTATGTCTTACATATCTCGAAATTTCTGTGTGGGCATTGATATATTTAGATATTCTAAAGTCGACTAGCACATATCTTCCCTTGAGACGCTCGTTGTGTATTCCTTCTGTATCAGTTACTTCACACAATTTGTTCGATTATTCGAAACGCCAATATTCCCCGTTGGGAACCTTACATATTCCATTGCTGTTATAGACCAAAAATAAATGTATCAGGTCTTAAAGCGGTTTGATGTTATTATTTATAGCCTTATAAAATAGTTAAGCTAAATTAATCAATTTCTAATCCTATTTAGGTCGTGTATAATGTATATTATTTAGAGCTTGTATTTAGGTACCAGTAACATGTCCTTAAAATAACTCAAAAGACTTAGTATCCATTTTGAAGTATATTGAATGTTATTAAAATTGACTTTAGACCTTGATAAAGCATAAATGAAAAGGCAATTGCGCTCTTATTCATTGCATGAGCTTCCATAACATATTTTTTACGCTGTTATCAAATGTGAAACATTGACAGGTAAACAGTTGCTAATAAAGTAGTATCGTTGCTCTTCTTTCAAACGCAGTTGCGGTACTTGTATTATTTTCAAACAGACTGCAAACGTAGTGTGAACATTGTACACTGCATGGCTGTCAAAAAGTAAAAATTGGACTCTCTACTCGATTGTATACCTCTGTAGATTTGTGTGGTCCGGCTTGTACCTATCCATGGGTAAAAAATTGACAGAAATATACGTAATCTGTTTTACCACGTGGTCGACATTTGCCGTAGTTTATCCTCTTACATGTTGCTTTATTATAACATATGATTATACTGTATGAATATGTATATACCTAGGTAGGTTAAGTTTTTTAGGACACGATACACGAAAATCTATTAGCAAGGCATATGCATGGCACCCATTGTAGAATATAGGGTCCCAATCCCAGTACAAATAAGCAGATAACAGGTCCTTTCATTTTTTCATTCATTCTCGTTATCACTGTCTTCCTTTGCCTTGGTGTGTATCTTGGGACATTAAACTTAAAAAAAGTATAGTATAATCATCATTTAAATGCTAACGCATGCCATGCCGTGTGAGAGTTTTCATGTGTCATATTATTCCGCTACCAGTTTCTTGAGGAAAGAAATAACCTCTTCTTGCCTTCATGACTGTGAAAGTTTGTTCTCCCGAAATCTTTCTATTTCTTTTTCCAAAAGTGAAAACTAGGAGTCAGGTCTGGACTAGAGATGGCCAGAACCGGTTCCTGGTGGAACCGGTTTTCGGGTCTGAACGGATCCGGTTCTTCAAGATCCGGTTCCGGAACCGGTTTTTCGGATCCAGGCCTGGAACCGGTTCTTCGGATCCAGGTCTAGAACCGGTTCTTCGGATCCAGGTCTGGAACCGGTTCTGAAAATAGAACCGGTTCCTTGCGGAACCGGTTCCGCTGGAACCGAAACTTTGTTACCATCCCTACGCTAAACGCGAGCTGCTGGCAAGCTGTGAACAGAATGCTAGATGAAATGGTGGAAGCGACAGGAAGGCGCCAGGCGGCGGGAGCTTGTCTCATTTGGCTAAATAAAGTGGGTAACTGGCAAACTCATTGGCTAAACAGGCAAACTGACCAACTCATTTCGCTAAACACCCACTGGTGGACCAAATTTTTTTCTGGGGGCACAAGCGGGTCTGGGCGGGAAAGGCACAAGTGCATGGTCCTCTTTGCATTATTTTTGAAGGTGAACATTGTGCTTCCTTTACGGGTCCTTGGGGGCTTTCAGATCCAGGTCTGGAACCGGTTCCTAAGATCCGGTTCTGGATCCGGATTTTCAGATCCAGATCTGGAACCGATTCCTAAGATCCGGTTCTGGAACCGGATTTTCAGATCCAGATCTGGAACCGGTTCCTAAGATCCGGTTCTGCAACCGGGTTTTCAGATCCAGATCTGGAACCGGTTCTTAAGATCCGGTTCTGGAACCGGGTTTTCGGAGCCAGGTCTGGAACCGGTTCCTAAGATCCGGTTCTGGAACCGGGTTTTCGGCTCCAGGTCCGGAACCGGTTCCAGAACCGGTTCTGAAAACCGGATCTCCGAGAACCGGTTTTTCGCGGAACCGGCTCCGTCGGAACCGGAACTTTGTGGCCATCCCTAGTCTGGACTGTAGGGTGGATGGGCAACAATATCGTTGAAACTGTTTTTTGCTAGGAATATGAGGTCTGACATTGCCATGGAGGAGCACCACGCGCACTACATAACATATTACCACCGATTCAACTTGCCTGCTCAATTTCATCAGTGCTTCACAGTGTACGTCAGCATTAATTGTGCCTCCTGAAGGCAGTGACTGTTTTTGTTTTTTTTAAACATTTCTAACATTCACTAAAACAAGAAGATACACAGAAAAACCTGCGCACACAATGAGCATACAGGTAATTGAGACTAGTTTATCCTGAATGGCTGCCACTCGGCCTGCTAGCAATACACACTGCGCGAGCCGGTACTGCTTTCCAGACGGTCCTCACAGTTTTCCCAAAGTACCCCAGACATGGATTCTCTCAAAATTATAACATAACTAAATGCTTTCTCTGCTTCATGAAGATTGATAGCCCCTTTTCTGGATCAGTTTGTTGGAAACTACCCCTAAATTAGCTTTGTCGAAATCGAAATCTATTCGTAAAGAATAATTAATTACCTAATTCATACCAATAATATTCACAATCATTTTGAACTTCAATCAAAATTATGTGCTTCCGATTATAGGATAGTCTCTAAATATGGATATTCTGTCCAAATGCTAGTTCTAGCCCATTTATTTGTGAAAATTAGACAATAACGGTAGACCAGCAGAATATTTATAAGGTTACCAGATCCTCTTCCCGTGTCTTAAAGAGTATATTTAAAAAATTGAATCTAAAAATGTAGCGTGAAGAGAACACTGAGATTAGGATTCAGAATACCACAAAGTAATAATGTATATATTCACTTTCACATGTTAGGGGCCGCGGTGGCTCAGTGGTAGAGCGTTCACCTCTGGTGCTTGGGGTCCCGGGTTCAAACCCTGCTCCCGCCAAGTGAACCTTGTGGTGGACAAACACCGTGTGCGTGGGTTTTCTCGGGGTTCTCCCGTTTCCTCCCACTTTCTTCATTCCACCATTTCATTCATTTCTCATAATCACCGTCTCCTTTAGCCTAACCGGCATAACCGTGGGACGTAAAACTCAAAAAGCTTTCATTTTATTTCACTTTCACAAGTCAATATTTTTTACAGTATAAGGCTGTCTGACGTAGTGAGGAAGTTAAATCCTCAAAGGCTATAGAATAGTAGTTTTTCTTCTCGAACCACTTAGCTAGGTCAAGATTTTTATAACTAGAAGTGTGTCAATTTTGCCGAGATTCAATTACCACTGCGTTTCCTACGCTAAAACACTTGGAACCTTCAAACCAATTCTGTGCCGCCATTACTGAATTCTTCCACACATATCAGAGATTAATTCTTAATGTTACCATAACAATTAGGATCTAACAGTTATGATTCCGCCAATTAACACTCCTGCTTTATCCATCATTGGTCATACACGTCTCTACAGAATTGTAACATGTTAGTCGCTTTCTACTATCATCAGTTATTCGTACTTCTTCAAGAATATTTTATTCCTTTTATAAACTTCATTTAGACTTACATCGTACATTAACATTCATATCAATAAAAGTAACTCTTTCAGATTATTTTAACAACAGTAAATTCTTCATCATAACCTGTTTTTCATTATGATTGACAAGAAACACAAGATTTACGTAATATGTACTTCATTATTATTAACAAAGAATACACTTAGATTTGCTTACTTTATACTTTTGTACAGTAGTTCTTTGTGATACAGTTACTTGAGCTTGTAAGTGGCGTGATATCCCGATACAAGAAATATTTCCCCAAATTGGAAAATTGGATTAGTTACAGTCTTAAAGGTCTGAGTGTCTCAATTTTCTTTCAATAATGAAGCCATTTAGTGTTAATGTGAACTTTGCTAAATCCTTGTCAACCTGTAACTCTTTTAAGGGTTACAAATGGTGACATTAATCCGTATAAAGTACAGATTACTCAAGAGAAGTGCTTTGGAATGTCAGCAAATTTGTGAAGTAAAGAAGAGTTCTGAAGTATATATATATGTGTGTGTGTATATATATATATATATAAAAGGTTATGCAATACAATGCAGATAAATATAGGGTGAGCGCGATAAATTGGCAAAATTTAGTAAAATAAACATTAACAGAAATGTTATATTTTAAAATAAGTTTAACTAGCTGAAACTTACGTTCTCCTTACAGGAAAAATAGGTTAATGAAGAATATTTCGACCACCATCCTATATGGCTGCAAAGGAGTATATTTTAACATGAGAATTTCCGTTAACCGAACTTTTCATTGTAACTACAGTTTAAATGTGTTTCAAAGCAGAAGCAAAAGAAAAAATGGTTGCTATGAATTCAAGTAACTTGTTATATTGTACCCCGTATGTTGGCATTGAGATGCTGTTGCTATTATAGGGACGTTTTCTCTCGAGGGAACCCTCTCGCGGAAACTAATGTGCTAAAGACTTCAATTTGGCCATGGTTCATTTATGTACTTGGTACATAAAGTGTAAAACTTGGTGCAGCAGTCGAGGAGATTTAGTTAGCCGCTTAACATCGTTACTTTCCATTTTATTTATACGGTTACATAAACATGGCCATTATTTTTAAATTGTTCGAAAAGTTCTCTATTTGTTGCAATAATAGCCTCGATTGAACTTCGAAATTTTGAGCACGCTTTAATGAATTTTACCTTAATCCTTAATTGTGTTTTCAGTTATAGCTTAAAATAAGGTAGTTTAATGGCTTTTGCGAACAAACTCTTCTCATTCTGAAAGAAAACTTCTTTGGGATTTTTCAATTTTGTTAACCCAATTAAGGATTAAGGTAAAATTCATTAAAGCGTGCTCAAAATTTCGAAGTTCAATCGAGGCTATTATTACAACAAATAGAGAACTTTTCGAACAATTTAAAAATAATGGCCATGTTTATGTAACTGTATAAATAAAATGGAAAGTAACGTCTATAATAATTTCGTTGCTTTTTCGAACCGCTTTTACTTTGTCTCCTGTACCATAAACTGGCCTTTTGCCAGAACATATAATCTGTATCTGATATATTCAGCAACAATTTTGCAAACCGTCGAATCCGACACGTTGAGTTCTTTTACTATGGAACGCATTGACTTTCCAGGAATCTTCATTGATGTTTTACTGATTATGTGTACGGTATCTGGACTTCAGATCCTTTTATACTTTAAGCTTTTTCCTTGCTGATTTGTTGACTTTAGGATCAGTATCGAACACTTGGTTCGAACTGTACTTCATTGAAGTACGCAATTTCCTTAGCAATTCGCTGTGCTCACAGTCCATAATTACGCTGCTCTCATACTCCTTCGACATGGTGATTGACTTTTATGTCTGGAGAATAAAAATTAAAAGAAAAAATGTTAAATCAACCCTAGTAACATAGTTTGTTTCAAAATTAATAAGAAACACGTAAATAAGAAGATGCAAACCTATTGCCATTTTATCGCGTGTATTTTTTTTTTTTTTTGTTGTTGTTGTTGTTGTTGTTGTTGTTGTAGACTTGAATATAAAAATATTGTGTGACGTGATTGAAGTTACTGTATAAATACAGTGAAACCCCTCTATGGTTCCGTCGAAAACTATGCAAATTAGAAGGGCATCCAAGATAATGGTGTAGATTTTTATAATAACCATGTTACGTAATCAATATCACTACACTACTACATGAAATCTTCCAGTTTCATATGTCATGGTTTTATCGTGTAGGCTAGAGGAGACGATGATGGTGGGAATGAATGAAATGGTGGAGAAAACGGGAGAATCCCCGAAAAGACACATACACAGTGTTTGTCCACCACAAAGTCAACTTGGCGTGAGCTGGGATCGAACCAGGGATCCCACGCACCAGAAGTGAATACCTACCACTGAGCCACCTCGGTCTTACACTACTATATGCATCATCAATACGCTCACTATATTATGTGCAGAACAGCACTTACATACCGTGTTGCTATTGCTGAATATTTTTACAGTATCTTCATGCAGTAACATATACAGATGGTGATCAGAAAAATGGAAACACCTGTAGTTGGCAACACGTCAGATGTATGGGTTGGCAGTGGTGTCGTGGCGCCCGCAGCGCCGGACCGCTGGTGGTGGTGTGTTAGGTCGGTCTTCATACTACGTCAGGCGCAGTGGAACAGCAGTGTCCAGTGGCTGCAGCAGACGGAGGTAGTGTAAAATGGGAGACCTCTCAGATTTTCAAAGAGGGCAAATTGTTGGTGCGCGGTTATGTGGAGTGAGTGTGACGGTAGTGGCTACTGTGTTAGGTGTGTCGCGTGGGAGAGTGCCGAAGGTGATGACGGCCTACACAACACACGGGAAAACCACATCGGGGAAGCGGAACAGTGGGCGGAAGAAAATCATGAGTGACAGGTCACGCCGGGTATTAAAGCGCATTGTCACGCAGAACCGTCGTGCCACTGCGGAGCAAGTGACGGAGGAACTCAATCAGCACCTCCCCCACCCTGTTTCGACAATCGCAGTCCGCCGCGAATTACATGACATGAACTTACGGGGTCGTGTTGCACGGGCCAAACCGCTCATCAGGGACCATAACGCTTTCGCACGCCGCAAATGGTGCCGCGACCATGCAACTTGGACCGTTGAGAACTGGAAACATGTGATATGGTCGGATGAGTCATACTTCACCCTACTCCCAACCACGGGCCGTGTTTATGAGTGGAGAACGCCCAAAGAAGCTTATGATCTTCAGTGTCTCCGCCCAACTGTGAAACATGGCGGCGGCTCGGTGATCCTGTGGGCCGCCATATCATGGTTTTCATTGGGTCCTGTGGTCACACTTAGCGGACGAATCACTGCCAACGATTATGTCGCAATTTTAGGAGACCACTTGCATCCTATGGTCCGGATGTTCCCGGACAATGACGCCATCTTCCAGGATGATAATGCACCCATTCACACAGCTGGCGTTGTTGCAGCGTGGTTTGAGGAACATCAGGATGAAGTTCAACACCTCCTCTGGCCCGCCCAATCCCCAGATCTCAACATAATTGAACATCTGTGGTCCGTCTTGGAAACACGACTCCGGCGACGATTTCCACCTCCATCCTTTCTCACAGAACTGGCCGATGCCTTGCACGAGGAATGGTGTAAAATTCCACTTGCTAGCATTCACGACCTCTATGCCTTGACACACTTGACACATTTAACACTTGAACAGTAGAACGCACAGTAAGCAAGATACACACACACGAAAACAACATTTAGAGGAGAATGTCAATTTTTGGTGGAAGAGTCAGTTACAACAGCATTTCTCTTCTGTAACTTTTTCTTCGTTCATTCATTTTCAACCAGTTTTCTCACACTAAATATAGCTAGCCACTCGTCCGACACCCTCCACTTGTTCTCAGAATTTCATCGTTATTTTCTCATGAAAATAGGTAATCAGTTCTGCTCCTTACCAATCACCTTTTCTTGGAATTCCAGCTATGTTATCTAGATGCAAGGGAAAGGGTTATCCAGGTTACAGATGTTCCAATACGTAGAAACCAATAGGTTTTTTTCTGGTTCCGAAGGAAAAGTGTCGTTAGAGGAATGTTTCACTGTAGTACTGTGTGAGAAGCTTTAGATGAAGACCATTCCCAAAGATGTTCAAAGCTAACTGATAAGTGTGCGCAGTACTTGAGCCTAAAGCATGGACCCTCATGTGGCTAAATTGGTACAATCCTCATCTTTGGTATGGGAAACTCGGGAGGAAACGCATGTGGTTCGGATCCCAAGTGCTTAAAACTATAGATTCATGTCTTAATGTTGCCCCAGTGCAGAAACAAGTAAAATCTTCACTTTACACACTTACCTTGAAAACTCTTTTATGGTAATTAAATATATCCTGTATTAGAAAGAGTATTGGCTTCACTCGAAAATTAATTGGTATCTCCATAATGTAGAAGGATTTAAAAAGTAAGTGTTATATGGTCGTTCATTGTTCTTTGCTTAAATAGTAAAATTAACTGTCGTATTTTGGCTGCATATCCGTGGAAGCATGAAGATATGAGCATATGTTATTATTTCTGTAAGTTAAACGTTTTCTGTGGAACCGAGGATTTCACTGTAAAAGATGTACAGTGTTGTCTTATTTCCCACAAATAGATAAACGAGTATTATATGCTGAAAAAAAGCGAATGGCAAATGTAGTATAGAATTGTACATTTTTAACAGGGTTGCCAAATGTTTTTTATTGAAAAAAAATGTTTTTTGGGTTTAAACCTTTTTTTTAAAAAAATAAATAATTTGCTCTATGTATTTATATCACATATGGACAGAAATAAATTTGTTTCGCCTTGAAGTTATTGTGCAACAATCGGGTTATGCTGGAAGGAATCCAAACCGCTTCTCGACTTACATCCGAGAGAAATTGTCTTCCATTTAAACTGGAAACCGGGACTAATTGGCCACAAGTGCGATACGTCTGCCGACTCACTCACGGAGGACTCCTGATAAAAATACATTGTACTAATCTTTACATACTTGACAATATAATTGTCATGGGTCATTTCAAAAAGATAAACAGGTGCATAATGAAACCATTATACAGAATTACATATGGACAATTTTAAAATACTGCAGAGTACAGAAGAACTATTTTGGTCTAAGTTTGTTCACTACGACTTTTATTAGTCCAAATTAAAAAAAAAAATACGACGACTTAATTTGCATATCAGTAAGAAAAGTGCGTAAAAATACGAATTAATTGACTCCACTTTGGCTCTGACCCATTTATACATAAATAGATACGAAAGACACTTCTGATTTCATTAAATGCCTCTCATGGGGTTTGTATGACCCCCCCCCCAAAAAAAAAGTGCGGCATTTCGATGTATTTTATCAATAGTAAACATTATTAAAACGAAACAATATTTAGAATTTTTTCTTTGATTGCAATTCCATAACAATAATAATAAACTATAAAAAAAAACACACAAAAGAAACATTCATAAACTTATATATAATCTCTTTAAGTAATGAATGGGGAATTTATGTCTAAATATAATACGAAACGGGAGTGAAACGTGATAACCCACAAATGTGTGCTCATCAAGATTTTACGAACACTTACACTTTTACAAAGATTTTTTTTTTCTTTCTTTCTTTCTTTTTCTTTTTTTTTTTTTTTTTTAACCAGCCAACCCTGATTTTTAAAGAATAAAAATGTCTTCATCTGATTTCGCATTATCTGATTTTTCAAAGGAGATTAGTAACATTGGTATTGTTGATTGTGTCTCTTAAAAGTTGTCCTGAACAGTTACAACCAATTTATCAAGAGGTTTCATTTCAGTATTACAACCCTTGTTCCTAAATACAAAATATTTTCATAGAGAGATTTGATCTTCATGTTAATGGCTTAACCTGGTGAAAAAGGCCACAGAATAGTGGTTGAAACGTTTAGGAAAATTTTTATAGATGTTAGTATGGGTAACACAAATAAATTTGCAATGTTCACTAGTGGCGGAATTGTTGCAATTGCACCAGGTCTATCGGCTCGACATTGGTAAGTCACTCGTATGTTAAATGAAATAGCAACATTACTAATTCAGTAGGCTGTTTTCGTTTGACTTCACCATAACAACACAGAGTTGTCGAGAAATGGATTCCAGATTTCCTCACATAAGAAATGGATTCGGAATTAAGACTATTGGACGTGTTACGCATGAAGAAAAAAAAGAAAGAAGAGGGGAAGGAAAGCCGAGAGGAGCTGATGGAAAGAGATGGTTTATAAGATAAGGTGCAGTGATTGTGATAGGTATTATATTGGTGAAACGGGGAAAAAAAAACTAAAGCAACGGTTAAAACAACACCAAGATGATGATAGATTGGAAAGAGAAAGAAATGCCATTTTTAAACACATAAGGGACACGGGGCATAATATTAGTTGGTGCGAGATTGAAGTGTTAGCACGGGAACAAAGGACGTAAATACGAAAGGAATAGGAGGTCAGGTCCACTTAGTTTTCCAGTGAACCAGGGAGGAAAATGGATCTGCAGTGTTTAGTTTCAATTTTGTCAATTTTTGTTACGATTGGCTGAATCTGTTTTGATCAGCCAATCAGCGTTCAAAGCCATTTTCTGTGATTCTGTTATATTTAGATGCAATTCTCTTGTTTGTTACAGTGTCTGATGAAGCCAACATGTTCAGTTAGTTGGTGAAACCGTCACACATTTATTATTTTATAAATAAACGTTGTTTTGCTCAGCCATTTGTATTTTTAGTGTAAGTTATTCAATATAGCAAAGCTAGTATGAATCAGTTAGTTATTGCATATGGAACAATCAAATATTATTTGTATTTTTTTTTCTTTTATGGAATTTGAGAATTTGAAAAGTCTCATTAAGGTAATTGTGTTTTTCTTTATTTACTTTTTTTTTAAGCTCATCATCATTTTCTTTGAAATTGAGTGAAGGAGTGTCTTAACTTTTCTTTAAAAAAAACAACTTAATATTACAGTTGCTCGTTGGTGAAAAGGGTGGCCTTTCTTAAGTAGTCCATTGATGTGAATGAATTTAAAGATATCTATTAGAAATGTATTCAGTTGTTTGAATAGCTATTCCTTGGCAAGTTTGTTTATATATATATATATATATATATATATATATATATATATATATATATATATATATATATAAATAATATAATATAATATAATATAATATAATATAATATAAAGCTCGTATAGGCGTTTTTCATTAATGGTCCTTTTTCGTATTAATGCCACGGGTCAGGGAAAATTGTTGGTCTGATATCTGGAAATCAGGGAAAAGAGAGAAAATATTTTGTAGGAACCCTCTTGCATATTATGTTGTTTGTGTAACTGACTCGTTGATTTATTTTGTTTTCGTAGGCCATTTTGGATTCACAGCAGCACTCAATTTCGTATACATTGTCCCGAAACCAAGCTGTCATTGTGGAATATATGCCAGATGAAGAAACAGACATGTTTCAGGTATGACTTGAACAATAAACAATTCATATCTCAATATATTCAGTAAGTAAATTGAAATATTTGATTTATTGAGTTGTGTGAGCCATGACTTTTTCAATGTAATGGCACGTAGTCAAGAAATTTTGTGTTTAGTTGGGTCTCATTGTGTAGAAAGGAATCATTACTCTGAATTAATAAAGTCACATTCACCTTAACGGTAACTTGAATGGTTACTGGACGGACAAATTCAAGGAGTAACAATCCATAATCCGCAGAAACGATCTGGTTTAGGATTTAAGACTGTAAAGTTGCGGGAATCTGTAGGAAACAGACAATTACAGGAGGGTAATACCGGAATTTTAACCGATGATAGCAAATAATTACCGTTGTTATACGCAAGAGTGGGAGATACAGACAGACGGAAGCTGAACGATAATCTTGCTACATACTGAAGGGAAATTGATATATTGAAATATGCTCTCATTAAATTTTTCATTAAGACACTAGCATGACAACAATACATAGTGTGCGTAAGAGTACAATTACTCGTAAATTTGAATTTTTGTCAAGCTAAACTATACCTATCAGGTGGTGCAAGTTCACATCTAACTAAACGAACTGAGGTGGTTGAAGGTAAATTCTCATGTGTAATTTTCGAGAAAATGGGGAAAAAGCTAAGTTTGGCGCTAGAAAGTGTCGTTTATTGTCAATAGTAACAGACAGTCTTTATTTTACTGGAAGCAGGTTTTTTTATGTACTGGATATGGTAACGGTAACGGACACTCTTCAAGCACATACTACTTAAGATCCTGCCTTACTGAAAAATAATACAAAATTTACCATTTTTTCTTTTGTTTCTTTTTCATAAGTGAAAAGAGATAATGAAATGCAATCTACCACAGTCATAGATAATGTTATTCTACAACAGAAAATATGTACATAATTTTCAGTGTTGCCGCATAGAAAATACAGTATTGCTAGAATTACATTTCCTCCAAAATCTAAGTTAAGGCAGTGACTAGAGGAACAAACTTAATTGCATTTGATTACGCATCATGTTATCTTGGTATCCTGTGAATTTTAATAACTGTATGTTAAAGCTATTTTGTTTATTACAAACTAAATACAACTATCATGTAAAAAATGGTTCACAGGATACCAAAACAACATTATACGTAATCATGTGCAGTTAAGTCCATTCCTCTAGTCGCTGCCTTAACTTTGAGTTTGGAGGAAATGTTAATTCTGGCAACACTAAAAATTCTTCAGGTCCGTATTTTCTGTTGTAGAATAACGTTATCTATGATCGTGGTAAGTTATATTTCATTATCTCCTTTCACTTACGAAAAACAAGCAAAAAAAAAAAAAGTAAATTTTGTATTGTACTTAGTAAGACAGTCTCTTAAAATTTGAATTAAACATCGGCCTATACTTCCTTGACCTAGTAGCCATACTGTTTGGACCCTAAAATTTTTGGATCGTTGCGCTTTCGTTGTCACCGGAAGAGACAATATTACTCGCCTCATCCATTTTCGATACTGCTTTTTCGTTTTTACCTTTCTTTGGCAGAATTACTGGATCTAACAAGTAAAATAATTCTTTGTTGTTTCTTTATAGATTGGACGATCCTCAGAGTCACCCATTGACTTTGTTGTGATGGACACAATACCTGGAGATAAAACAGGAGAGCAGAAGGTGTTGCAGAGTACAATATCCCGATTTGCCTGTCGGATTTTGGCTGAACGATCAAACCCACGAGTTGCTCGAATATATGCAGCTGGTTTTGATTCTTCGAGGAATATATTCCTAGGCGTAAGTACCAGTCTAGATACAAATTAGGTAAAGATTCGTACTAGTGTAAGTAAAAATTACACGAATAATTATTCGTCACTCGTACCTTAGGAGAATACTATTAGTTTTTACCCGAAATATAACAAATATTCACGAAATCGAGTAGAAACACGTGATGATTTTCAAAATAAAATACAGTATTGTTGGTATACATGTCATTTGGATTTGCGGAAGTTTTCAATAGGAACACTCACCTTTCTCAGTGAAGCATCTCTTGAAGCCCATGGCTAATCATAAGCGTTCGCCACGCGTTTTTATCACTCATGCGTACCTTTGGAATACGCTGACCATGTATTTAAATGTGGATGGCTAATCACAAACGCGAAAGCAATAAAAACGCGGAGAAAACGTCAGCTCGAGCGTATTTGGTGCGTTTCGGAACAATAGACCTGCTGTTTAAAAGATGTCTAAAGGAAGGAAAAAAGGAAAGACTTGTTGCCAGACAAGGGGATTTTAGCAAGAAACAACTGCTTGGAAGATGCTTTGTGCAGATTATTGAAACTCTGCTATTATAGATCTGGACCTGGCAAAAAAGACCTGGAAACCCTGACTGGTTTGCAGTATGATTTATAGCTCTGGAGAAAGTAAAATTACCAAATAGCCACTTTGGTCGCGTTCACTACGCGGGGTAACGCTTCGAAAACGCATTCTCACTAATTCTAAAACATCTACAGCAAACTCATCACATAACATGGCATCCATGGGATTGCGGTAGCTATCTTTTGGCGCTTAATATCCCTGGTTCGATCCCAGCTCCCGCCAGCTGGGTTTTCTGATGGACAGATACCTTGTGCTTGGGTTTGTTCGGTTCTTCCGTTTCCTTCTACACTCCTCATTCCATTTCATTCATTATCATCACTCTCTCTCTTAGCCTCGCAACATGTAGAGCATTACTTTTTTTTTTTAAATGCCATTTATCGTTGTGGTAATAGAAGTATAAAAACAAAAAAGCTTCTAGTATTAAAAACATATACAAATACTTTGATATTATTAGTAACATTTTTTTTTTTTTTTTTTTTTTTTTAATGGAGGAGGGATAAACTATATAAACTGTTACGCGTAAGAATCATAGGTAGCAGTATGGAGAAATTATTGTATAGTAATTCCATTTAGTGCTTTGGGTAAAATAATTAGTGAAAGTATGCTAACAAATCGCATCGTATGAAATATAAAAGAAGGAAGTATTAACTTATGAATACTTAAGATAAGTCAAAAGCAGAAGAAAATTTATTGAATGCATCACATTATTCACATGTAGAAGGGAAGGATGGATTATTGTCCAAAAGTGACAATGGTATTGTAAATCTACACCATTCAGGAAAATTTTTGAGTAATACCAAGACAAGTTTGAGTTGTTCTGTGAAAGTTCAATATTCAAGAGTGCAACTTTTATTATGGATAATATGAAGGTATTTGTAGATAATTTGTAACTAGAAGAAACTTCTTTTTTTTTTTTTTTTTTTATGTTTTTACCACAACAATGGATCTCATCTGATGTCCTGAGTTTGATGTATATGTTTGCTGAGGAAGATGGGAGTTACTTTTGAAAATGACATAAGTGTATACAAGATTGGTCAAGTAAATATTTGTTATCATGCGTCAGTTTAGTTTTTTCAGTTGCTAAAATAGAGTATATGTATGTCTAGAGGCACGAGTTTTTCGCAATGCGCGATAAAACGAAATGCGTCAGAATTAAGAAGTTTTCAGTTTCTTGACGTTTTGTGATATTCTGTGTGTGTTTTCATTGGTTTCCGTTGCGCGATAAAACGCGAAATTGGCAGTTTTGCGCGAAATTTCTAACAATACGCGACATAACGCGAAATTTTAAAAATACGTTTACATGAGTTTAAAAACGCCAGTTTTCCGCTGATGGAACAGTAGAACGTGGCATGAATGGTACATTTTGGGTGATTCGGACACTGCTATAGAGAATATATTGCACGTTAGCTACAGTTAGTCACAATTTTGTTCGTACGGATGACATTTTTGTGTTTAGAACATTAACCTGTCTATCTATTTTTGTAAAATGATTAAAATATTATGCTGTTCGTAAAATGTATATAAAAGCAAGCTAATGGCAGGATTGTGAAGCTTTTATGTATGTAAGAAAGAAATAAAATAATTATTCTTCCAGAACCTCCCGTTATTTACGCCACTTTTTTGTTCGTACACTACACCTCCACCCCCAACACTGATTATACAAATCGCGTCGATGAGAAGAAGAAGGCAGTAGATAGGAATGTTAGCAGCTCACTTGTACTGTGATAGTGTGATCAAGGTCGTACTCCCACCCATATCGTTTATCTATTGTGATCATAATGGGTAAGAGAAGAGAACTTAGTTGTGAGTTGAAGGACGTAATCATAAATTTGGCATTAAAGGGGTATTCGATGAGAAAGGGGGGCCGCGGTGGCTCAGTGGTAGAGCGTTCACCTCTGGTGCTTGGGGTCTCGGGTTCGATCCCAGCCCCCACCAAGTGAACTTTGTGGTGGACAAACACCGTGTGCGTGGGTTTTCTCGGGGTACTCCCGTTTCCTCCCACTTTCTTCATTCCACCATTCCATTCATTACTCATCATCACCGTCTCCTTTAGCCTAACCGGCATAACCGTGGGACGTAAAACTCAAAGATTTCATTTCATTTTTTCGATGAGAAAGATTGGTACGTTGGTAAAGAAATCACATTCCAAAGTTCAGTATATAATTAATAAGTTTAAACATAATGGGTCTACAAAGAATGTGCCGAGAAGGAAGAAAGAAAGGAAACTAAGTGAACGCGAGGAACGCTTTGTGGTGAATAAGATTAGAGGTAATCCGAAATTAAGTGTCCCAAAGCTCCGCCCAATGGTTGAAAGTGTGTGTAACAAACGTATGTGTAATGAAACTGTACGAAGAGTATTGCACAAATATGGATTTCATGGTAGAATGTGTCGTAAGAAACCGTTCGTTAGCAGAAAGAACCGTGCTGCGAGAAGGAAGTTCGCTAAAGAGCACCTTGATAAGGACCAAGAGTTCTGGGACAGCGTGATTTGGTCCGATGAAACAAAAATGAACGTATGTGGGTCAGATGGGGCAAGCAGGGTGTGGAGAAAAGTGAACACAGCTGATAGGGTTCAGAATACAACACCCACAGTAAAGTATGGGGTGGTTCTGTCATGATATGGGGGTGCATGTCATCCAAGGGAGTAGGGACATTAGAGTTCATAGATGGTATAATGGACAAGCACGTGTACCTTAATGTTTTGAAGCGAAATGTAAAGCAAAGTGCACAAAAAATGCAGATGGGAGCCAACTATGTATTTCAGCAAGATAATGACAGTAAACGTACGGCTGAAATTAATAGAATGTGGTTAGTATGGAATGTACCAAAGTTGCTGAAAACACCTCCTCAGTCCCCCGACTTAAACCCCATCGAACACTTATGGGCTACTTTAAAGCGTAATGTGGGTAAACACGGGGTTTCTTCGAAAGACGAGCTTAAGAGGGTAGTGATGCAAGAATGGGAGGCAATCAGTGCTCAAACATGTAAAGACCTTGTTAACTCTATGCGTGCAAGATGTCAAATGGTCATCAAAGCAAGAGGATATGCCACAAAATATTAAATTTTCAGTTGTTGGGGTTTAGTTTTATACCTTTTGATACTATATTCTCAAGTGTACGAACAAAAATGTGACATAAAATGGACGAAGTATTTGTTTAGTGCACAATATTAGCACGAAGAAAAACATATTTTGTTTTTTGTTTACTAGTAGTTAATATCGATATGGTTTTTTTTTTCAAAATACAGGTCGTTTTGAACAAATAATTATATTTAACATGAAATTTCTTGCTGACATTTGAAAATTTTCGCCTGTACGAACAAAAATGTGACACACTGTATCACCGTCGCAGCTGGATAGGAAGGAGTCATTTTAATTGGCTAACCAATGGCATGGACTGGTGATAAGTGACAAACGTACAACAAAGGAGGAGGAAAATGTGATAACATGTAACATGCTTATGTTTAATGCTTAAATGTAACTTGTGCCTATGTGTGCAACTTCTATCTCTCATCAATAATTTTGGCTAGTCAAAGCTAGAAATCAAAGTCATTAACGGAGGTGATATTGTAACCGCAAGTGATAGAAATCAACCATTTCCGGTTTTAACGTTGATCAGGATAGAGTAAGAAGATAGGGAGTTTATTATTATTATTATTATTATTATTATTATTATTATTATTATTATTATTATTATTATTATTATTATTATTAATCTCTTTAGCTTTTTAAGAGTAAGTACCATCTAATCTCTTAACTTTGTATTAAATCTCAACCTCTTCCGATTTTAACATTCATTTCTATTGAGGGAAAACGTTAATAGATAACAACAAGTTGTTTTCTACAATCTATTAAGTGTCTCAAGCATGTATTCTATCTGTTGTAATCTCTGTACCAAAACGAAAAGTGGTAGAAACCATTACCACCCGCCATAAAAACAAACGTTCGTCACGTGGTGTGCGTGTGAGAGTACTTGTTAGTTTATAGAATGGGGAAAATATGAAAAATAAAAGCTATGTAGTAGTTTCAAAGTACGTGAGTTCATAATGTGAAACTACGGTAGACTTCTAGCCCATGAGATTTCAATACTCAAAACTTGAAGTAGTAGATGTATAGTTATAGAATAGAGGAATAACATCAAAGATAGAACCTGTTCCTTGGACACGGAATCCATATCAGAAAGCTATTACTCGTTGTCTTTTGCTGCTTTTGCTCGGTGGGCATTAATATTGAAACCAGAAATGCTAATTGATGTTTATTATTTTCTGAGATGAAACTTATTCTTACGGGACTGAATCCATATCAAAAACCTCCTTGTCGCTATCTTTTTCCATTGAATCCAGTATGCGATCAGTGTTGTAACTGAAAATCGTGAATTTTCACCACTTCAGTTCGAATAAATAGTAAAGTAAAGACAGAAGTCATTCTTAGGATGGCGAACCTTTGTCAAAAAAAACCGCTTTTCAATATATCGTACTGTTTCTGCTCTAAAAATAAGTATTGAAACCGGAAGTACTAGTAAATTTCAACTACTTCCTGTTTTGGTAGACTGTTGGGGATGATGATGATATGTTCTCTTGAGACGCTGAATCGATTGCAAAAAGCTGCTTGTCGCTATCTGTTACCGTTTTCGTTCTATGACGATAAACGTTGAAACTCAGAAGATTAATTTGAACCACTTTTTGTTTAGATTAATTTGAACCACTTTTTGTGTGATAGTGGGGCAACGGAGGAGATGGAGCCTACTCGTGGAACGCTGAGTCGATTGCAGAAGACAGCTGCGTGATACCTTTTTTTTGCTCTGTTGAAATCAGTATTGAAACCGGGAGCAACAGTAACTTTGAAACACTTCTGGTTTCGGTATGGTGTTGCGGATACTCATAGTATACTGTCTTAAAACTGATTTTTCCCCCCACAAAACCACTTCTCGCTATGTTACCGCTCTTGTTATATGGTGATAAACACTGAAACCGGAAATGGTTAATTTTAACCACTTCCGGTCTGAATAGAAGGTTAACGGAGGAGGTGGAACGTATTCCTAGAATATTGAATTGATTGCAAAAAATTGCTTTTCGGTGTTATTTTGGAAAATTTGAAAATTGGCAGTAGATGTTGAATTCGAGTTGAGAACGCTTTATATCATTCTTTGTAGCACATATTATGAAGTGCTTGCATGCGTTATTTCAGATCATTTGATGGATTGTCTTGTGCTGCGTACACTTTTGAATCCCACATATCCCGTACGGTGCATAGCGTCAATTGAAAGCTGCCGACAAAAGTTTTTTCGAGAGAGAGAGAGAGAGATCGGTTTTGAAGATGTGTTCAATTAGTGCTCGATGATAGCAACATGACCCTCGACAGGTCAACATCCATAGCTAACAAAATTTGAAGAAGAAAGCAGTTTTATTGCTTTGCGTGAACAATGTTACTAACTTGCAGCACTGGATATTCTCATTCAGGTGTTCCTGTTGTTCTTGTAGATGACTTAGGTATTAAGCAATAACTATTAACTTCTTTAGATTAGCTGTAATTATTACTAGTGTTAGATAATGATATCAAATTAACTTTAGTTAGGTTACTTGACCTCCCTGACTTCTTTACATTGGCGTCGATGAAATGTCGCTGAATTCTACGATTGTCGTCGGTATCTATGAAGTTATACATATAAATGAGAAAAATACGGAAGACTGAATTTATTTCCGATGTTGTTTGACTGGCTAACACATCAGGGGAAAGAAAGAAAAAAAGTCCTGAGAAAGTACTGTGTAAGATTCCAGAAAATCTTCACAGCAAATGGGACAAAATCTTCACCCATGTTAAAGAGACGTGCACATATACTTCTGAGTTTATAAAACTGACCTATTGTAATAAGAAATTAATTATACGTATGACTAAGGGTATTCAAAACGGATAGTCTCTGTCGTTGCATTATTAAAGTTTGAATAATATTTTACATAGGCCTACATGTGACATACCGAAAAATGCAGTAACATCTGATAACTATTGTAAAATTTGAATAATGCCTAAGCGTATAAGTATATAGTCATATTTTATCTCTTCATTCACAAAAATAAAATTTTTGAACACTTTTCAATTTTGATTTCAATATCATGTTCCTTGAATAGTAGATTTCATAATTTCGATAATACAGATAAAAAGAAAATATCCCTAAAGTTGATCAGTTTTACTTGTGTTCTTAAGGTCGTTTTCGAAGGACCTGTATAATAAACAGCTCTAATTTGGTGAAATTGTAAGCTTAATGTGAGTGTAAATGCGACACGGACGTGTAAATATGATAAAGAAAACACACCACTTCTGTTCTTTGGCGTTGTGATTATTGGTATCTGGTCGAACTCTGAAGAATTTCCTACCTCGGTGTATGTGCTTAGAATATTGTGTAAAAATGTGTCTCAAATTTTATTTTTTGGATATGTTAGAGTTCTCGAGAAGAGCTATTCGCTAGGCTCTGTAACATAGCACTCCTGGCTTTCTATTTTCTTCCATGTAAGTCCAATGGCTAGCTCAACTAAATGTAAATATTGGAAACTTATGTTAATATATCTGTTCTTGTTGTTTGCAGGAGAAAGCAACGAAGTGGCAGATGGGTCGAGAGATCGATGGTCTTACCACGAACGGTGTCCTCATCCTGCATCCTCGTGGCTCGTTTTGCGGTGGCGAAGCGCAGTCAGGAATTTGGCGGGAGGTGTCTGTTGGAGGAGGGGTGTACGGTCTCAGGGAATCTCGGTCTGCACCGCAGAAGGGAATGAAGGTAATCCTTCAGAAGTAATAAACAATTAATGATGATTTGCTGTTGAATTCGAAAGGAAAATTCCTTTACCACACCTTAAAAGAAACCTTAGCTGAAAGTGAATTTAAAAATTTGCTCTGCAAGATTTACTTGAGGCTAGAACACAAAAAAGTTTTATGTTATACTGTAGGAATACAAAGCTTTTAGTTAAGATATTGCTTATATAGTATGGGCCCTAAGTCGCTTGACACTGGCAATTATTTACGTTTCAGTTGACTAGAATAATAGATGATTGACGTAAACAGTGCGTTATAATGTGGTTCCTGAATAATAAGTTGTGTTGTAGGTTTTTAAAGGATTTAAACCTTCAATATGTAAGACTTTCCATATTCCATTCATGTTTAGTTTATTTGACTGACGTTTCAGACGCATTGACTGTGTTTATCTGCAGGGTTATACTAATTCAGGGACTTGTTTTACAATTATTAAGCTGTTTACTAAAAAAAAAAAATTGGTTAAAAAGAATTCACATGTCCCCTTTAAAGATCAGACACTCCAGGTGTTTACTCAATCCCATATGAATTTCAACTAATATACATTGAAGAAATGGGACTATACTGCCCCTTGTACGTAATATATATATACTATCGTGAAAAGATTCCGTAAAACCATAAAATGAAAGTTTCAAAACTTAACTGAAGAATACTTAACAGTTTGCTCATAAATGAAAGGTTAAACATGTTAAGACCAAACGGAAGGGGGAGGGGGGGGGGGTGTCTTGGCCCATTGCGGACGAATGTAACAAAAACGAAAATACTGCACTTAAGTGATAGTGAGGTATGAACGCGTTAGATCCGAACCGATCATTGCATTGCAAATTGATTCTATCACACACCAAAATACTTCATAGGGTTGTCTCAGATTCCTCTGTTTACCCGTGTGTCAGATCTCAAAGCTCGGAGCTGTCTGTGTTAAGGAATCTGTGAACGTGTGCGAAAGTGAGGCGTAAAGAATTCCCTATTAGTTGGTATAACGCCTCGTACGAAACAAGAATTGGATATAAAACAAAAGCAACGATAGTTCCTTTACGTGGAGAAGGCTAAGCGATCTGGAAGGCCTAATGCTACTACTACAAAGGAGGATACTTAATTATAGTGACCAAGGTGGAAAACGGTGCCCGAAATATAGGTTGAAGTGCATAAAACACGCAAGAGAGCAATCAGCTGCGAAACTGTGTGTAACTACGGTTACTTTAATGCGGGATTATATGGTCGTGTGGCAGCTAGGAAACTACTATTACACCCTCAAAACAAAACAAAGCGACTGCTGCGGGCAAGGATATATGCAAGCTGGAGGTCAGAGGATTAGAAATAATGTCTATTTACCCATCATTATAGGTATTCTGCCGATATTGGTAGGTCATTTGCCACAACTGAGAAGCTTCCATGCTTCATGGTCTTCCGATTATCTCTTTGTCTAATCACTGACAAGTCAAAAATTTGAACTCTTCAATCATAAGGAGGCGCGGTGGCTCAGTGGTAGAGCCACTTAGAGCATGGGGTCCTGGGTTCGATCTGAACTCGCGCCAAGTGTGCTTTGTGGTGGACAAACACAGAGTGCGTGGGTTTCCTCGGGGTTCTCCCGTTTCCTCGCACTTACTTTATTCCATCATTTCATTCATTTGTCATCATCAGAGTCTCCTTTAGCCTGGCCGGCATAACTGTGGGACATAAAACTTAAAGATTTCATTTCACTTTTCTTCATTCAGAAGTGCAAAGTCTTCATGCGTCGCTTCAATGGGGAAAGACTGCTCCCATCGTGTGTTTTGCAAGCAGTAAAGCACGGAAGTGGTTCTGTGATGATGTGGGGATGCTTTGGTAACAATCAACTGAGGGGTTTAGTACAGTCCGCAGCAAAAAACCTGCAACATGAACATGTAAGTTTATTGTGAAACGACGAAATCTTTTGCTCCAAAATAAGTGTGCAGAAGAGGATGCCCAGGTTTCCCATGGCGTGACGTTGTTGACATCCTGGGCGCTGTTAGGCGTAGTTTCACAATAAACTTACGTGCTCGTGTTGCAGGTTTTTTGCTGCGTACTGTACAAATACAAGGTACACTGAGAAACGAACAATACCATCAGAGTTTGATCAGACACGCCTTGCCATCTAGTATGAGGCTTGATTAATCATAGGTTCATCATGCAGCAAGACAGTGACTCAAAATACTCATCCAGACATAGTAAAGGATTTTTGTCAACAAGAGTGAAGCAGAGAGATCTTAAGTATATGGTGTGGTTCTCCAAATCACCCCACATCCGTTGGAATTGCTGTAGGGCGAGCTTGATAGAACAATTCGAAAACTGTACCCCTACCGAGAACCACTTAGCCTAGACTACAATAAACCTGAAACCGTACAGAAACGAATACGCAAAATCCCCAAAATCTGTCAATCATCAAAGCGCGCAAAGGCTACAACCAATTCCCGAATTAGTACAACTCTGAAGGTAATCTCAATCAGTGCGTTTGAAACGTAAGAAACAGGGGTGGAATATCAAAACTTTTACTTACTGAATTTTAAACTTCTTTGTGAAAATTATGTGAAAGATTTAAACTTCATTACATGTGTAATTTAGTTTACAATGATTAAAAAGTTATCAAAGGATGAACGCGTGTCGCGATATTAGCACAAGACTTTACTGTCTGATGAATAGTAAAATATCTAGACGGATCTAGAGCATTTAAAGAAACATACTAATTTTGAATTTGATAGATTATCATCCAACAACATTAGTGGTGTAATATGTTCTGTGCTTAAAATATTTAATTTGTTCATTTAAAATGATGGAAGCCAGTTTGAATGCTTGGTTTAGGTAACCTAACTTTGTATTATGATACAAATTATAACAGTTGATAAGTAATTCATTCCCAGATGCATCTGTGTTTAAATGACGTATCGCCCATCCTGTATAAGAGTGTTTCTTGAATACGAAGAATTATTATTGCACTTAGAAGAATTAATTTCAGTAGCATTCAATAAATTGTCGTATTTCTATCTATCTAAACCAGCCCCTCTCTTATTGTATTTGTCCCTGGAAAAAAAAAAAAAAAACCTATATATGGATTTTATAATTGACTTTCAACGGACGACTTCCTGGTATCTCTTTTTATTTAATCTTAAAAGAATTCAAACAGAACAAAGCTAATTTTTAAAAAGATAAACTCTAATAAAATTAACAATCTGTGTATTTCGGGCACAACTCTGTCCATCATTAGGGACACACAGAATAAAGGTAATAATAATAATAATCATAAACTTAAGTGGAGTAAAATATTTCCCATTATTTAAGTTCTTCAGTTTTGTTTCTAGTTCAGAGGTGGAAAAAGCAGACGGTGGACAACTTAACTACCCTAAACTATTTTCTGTTTTTGTTGATTGATGTGAATTTCTGTGTAGATGTAGTAAGATTATTGAGCAATTTAGTTTAACAAGGTTGATTTTTAATGATAGTGATAAATGTGGGAGGTTATTAATGATGTTAATTTTGGGACGGGGGGAGGGGGAGGATTCTAACGAACATGAGCAAATTACCAACTTTGTCTCACGCTGAACTTTTCTCCGATTTAATTGATAAAAGCGCCCCTTGCCTACGCCTTCTTGTGAAGTGTGTAACCTGAAGCTTGTTTTTGCATTAAGAATTGTTTACGCTTTCCATCATTTCTTTGAGTTTTAGTGAATAAGGCGAAGTTGATCATTTCAAATTTAGAAAGTAAGTCGTCTAGTGTTTAGAAAATATTGTTCAAGTAATTAGTGGTTCGAGATTTCTTAAAGACCAGACAGAAATTTGAATGCGCAGTTTTTGACGATATAATGCATAGACATAAAACAATTTTTAACCTATATGAAAGTTCTTGAAAGCTAATATTAACCCATGTAATACTATTATGTATGTATTGCACGGCTTTTTCCAAAATCGTGAAAGTGTTATTTTATGACTTACAGAAGTTCAGTGAATAGGGTGGAAAACGTATTGGAGGGGTTACTGCAGTACATATATTACGTTAACATTAATGTTTTGATTATCTTTTTATGTTATAGATTAGAAGTAGGTGGATGAGCAGTGGTAGGGAATTTCTTCGTAGTTGGTGGTCATGTACGTTTAGTGTGAAACTGTGAAGCAGGCAGTAGGAAATTTGGAAAACGTCATCTGTAGTTATTTTTCGTCTTCTTCGAATGTATTAATTCAGTATGTCCCGAGAACAACGCAATCTGCGATCCATAGACTACTTTAGCTTGAGGAGTTGATTACGTATTACGTTATCGTTAAATGAATGGAAATCAAGTGAGGACAGTTTTTTGTACTAAGTCTTGTATTGGGTTATTTGACCCAATTCTTATATCAAGACTTCGTCAATGGTTTTTCAATATACTTGTATAATTTGTGTTTAACCCCTTCGTTTTTGAATATTACTTCTGCCGTAAGTAGAAAGTAAGACAATGATCAGCTGTTTCGAAGTCAAATTGAAGATTTAGTGAGAAAATTTAAATTATCTATGGTGGGGGAGAATTGTGTGTATACTCCCAGGATTTTTAAAGTGTGAGATATTAGTACAGACAGGTAAGGAATAATAGAATAAGCTAGAAAAGCAGTTTAGTATAACTGATAAATTCAAACGTTATATCGCAGAAGCTTTCTTTCTTTATTTTAAAATAAAAGTGTATATTCAGCAGAGATTTTCATGAAAATGTATGACAGTAAAAAATACAGTTGGTACAGTCTGCAGCAAAGAAACCTGCAACATGAGCTTGTTAAGTTTGTGAAACTACGCCTAACAGCGCAGGGATTCAACATAATGTCTAAGTGGCACGAATTGCGCCAGGAGAAAACTCTCGTTCTCCCATGCATACTTATTTTGGAGCATAAGACTTAGTCGTTTCACAGTAAACGTACATGCTCATGTTGCAGGGTTTTTTTTGCTGCGGACTGTACATATACTCAGAGTGAATTATTAATCTTGATACGCCCTATAACTTTTAAACTAATCAACAAAATGGTTGAAATGTTGTACAATGCAAATATCAGTAGGAGGGCATTGATATACCCCTAGGTTAACAGACTTGCCAACTCAACATATATATATATATTTTTTTTTTCAAGTGGCACTGCCTTTGGTTATTATATATTTCACTCGAGACGAGAAGTTGAAGTATGAGTCTTGATCGTTAATAACCAATGTGAAGTCATTTTCCCGCCTTTTTCGTATGTCGTAAATGATTCGAAAATAAGTGCAGGCCAGCAAAGATACTATTACCACCACATTCATTAACAGTAAACTTTATTACCATTGATTCACACGTAATAATTAACTTAATTCAAAGTAAAGGTTACTTCTTCCCTTTTGGGACAGATCCAAAGACTGTGTATGGAGGTAAAAGTTCAATAAAATTTTCTTGACGTATGCACTCATGCAGGTGTAGTCAGCACTGCGCTCCGGCTGAATGAAGAAAAAAAATACCCGCACTCATCGGGAATCGAACCTTGGCCACCCAGATGACAGGTAATCGTTTTTCCGATTACTGTATTGTGGCTATAGTAAGTAATTCCAAAGTCTATCCAAAATATTCCCGAATGCCAAAAAAATGATTGATTACAATACTTCTTAGTTGAGAATGCAGTAGTTACTTTGTGCTTACTTGCATGCATAGTTGAATAATGTACGATAAGGCGAGAAATTACTTCATTCCGCTCTTAAGGCCATAACCCAACATTATCCTGAATTTGTAATCCATTGATCTACAAATTGTTTTATTCCGATGTAATGAATGGAGTGCAAATATAGCTTTCTTCTTACTAAAATAACTATAGTATCTCTTTCTTCATAAAAATGCATTTGAAAAATTGAAATAAAATCTTTTACGTTCGACGGTTATTCCAGCTAAGCTAAAGCAAACGGTAATGATGAGAAATGAATAAAATCGTGGAATGAAGAAAGTGGGAAAAAACGAGGAAACTCCAAGAAAATCCACATACACGATGGTTGTCCACCACAAAGCTCACTTGGCGCAAGCTGGGGTCGAACCAAGGACCCCAGGCACCAGAGGTGAGAGAGTAGGAACGCTCTACTACTGAGCAACCGCTCCCCCTTCTCCCCTCCCAAAATCATTTGTTTTATACATTGATATTAATTATGAGTATCAAATTTAAATATTCACAGATCATGATATTAATAACGAATTAATCGTGTTTTATTCCATTTCATTATTTCTAGTTAGTACGAAATATTACGTGAGTCTTAGTGAATTTTACTTTCAGCAAGTCTCAATGGCCTGAAGGGGGCCGCGCTGACTCAGTGATAGAGCGTTCACATCTTGTGCGCGAGGTCCCTGGTTCGGTCCCAACTCGCGCCAAGTGAACTTTGTGGTGGACAAACACCGTGTGCGTGGGTTTTCTCGGGCTTCTTCCGTTTCCTTCCACTTCATTTCTTATCATCACTGTCTCCTTTAGCCTAGTCGGCATAAGCGTGGGACATAAAAAACTTAAAAAGATTTCATTTCAGTTTCCAAATGGCCTGAAGTAATTTTATAAAATGATGGTACAGGTGCTCAGTTCTTTATTCAGTTGAATTTTTTTTCTTAAATGTTTAGCGAATCCACTGTTTATATGAGAATTTGTGTTCTTACAGTATGTTACTTACTTGTAGGTAGAGGACGAAACCAATGTTCTGCAGGATGGAACATTGATCGATTTATGTGGAGCCACATTGTTGTGGCGTTCTGCGGAAGGCCTTGCTAAGTCTCCTGTAAGTATACTGTACGATAAATAGTGATTTCATATAATTAACATATATTTGGTGTTAGTACTTGAACCCCGGGCTCCTTTATTACGACGCTATAACGATTGCCGTTGATCTAGTGGCAGAATAATTCATCTAAGACAAGAATATAATACATGTGGGATACTTAAGCATTTCATTAAATTATCTTTTATTATTATTATTAAGCATTCTGCCTTTTAGCAGGTCCTGGTACTAATGAGGATATTTTTATTATTCTTAATTTTCAGTTTGGACCTGGAAATGTTCTTCCATGTTTCTCGATTTTCAGCTTCCTCTTTTAACTCCCAGTATTTTCTTCTATTTTTCAAATCATCGATCACTTGTGTTGTTGTTTTGTTGTTATTCCTATTCCTCTCTTTCCTTCCATTTTCTTCTCTATGGCGGGATGAAGAAGACAATTTCTTTACAAGATGTGTCCAATCCAGTTGGCCTTCCTACGAATGATGATAGCTAGAAGCGTCCTCTTCTCTCCTATCCGTTTTAAAACATCTTCGTTAGTTGCTTGCTGTGTCCATTTTATCTTCTCCATTTTCCTCCAACACATTTCGAAGCTCTAAATATTTCTTCTCTAACTTCCGTAATGTCCTAGTCTCTCTGAACCATACAATCCAATGCTCCATATATAGCACTTGACCAACTTCATCCTAAGTCCAGCATTGAGCCTGCTTCTTAAGAGTGATCTTTTCTGCTACATGCTTGTTTTAATAGTGGCAATTCTTGGCCTCATCTCCTTGGTGCAGTACGAGTTTTGATTATACACACTTATGCTGTACAGTGGGACAGTTAACTTCCCAAAAAAGTTAGTGTCCAATTGTACATTACATTATTTATTTCGTACTTTCTATGTTTTGAAGGTCAAAATATATCTATTTCTTCCTTAGAACAAAATACTTTTGAAAGCTGTTAAATTCACAAATAGTCATAGAAAGTATTTCGAATTACTTATCTACTTAGGTTCCTCGGACAATGACAGTGGCGTAACACCTTCAGCGATCTGTCTATTGTTAGTTTGCATGCTGGATCTCCGTCTCTGGAATACAGTTAAAGTGGCCTGTCACGGCCTGTTGAATGTTCTTCTATATGGTCGCAAAGTGGTGTCCTTTCAAGTATCTCTGCAGCTTCGATAATAAGCAACAATTGTAGAGTGAGAGAACCAGACTATGTGGTGGCTAAAGAAGCGTTTCTATCCTTTTTGTAGTTCGAAATCTTGGGAACAAATTTTGGATACATGTTTATCCCAAGTCATCGGTTACAATTTCATGAACTGTTGTTTTTCAGGATACCCAACTCTCCTTCTGTTAAGAAGATACTCAGGTGGGTCAGTTTCCAACAAATGACACACGCAGTTCATATTTTCTCTGTTTTTGTCTTGGTTGAGCACCCGAATCGCTGTTGGTCCTCCACGTTGTCTCTCCCGTTTATGTAAAGGCTTTGTACCTGCTAAAAACTTGTATTTCTCATTGTAGTACGATGTCTTTAAAACTTACTGCAAACGAAGCGTTGCTGCATATTACTAGCCATTGTTCGCGTGACGCGTCTCTCGCGTATAGATTCAGTTCACCAACTGTCCACTCACTGCTTCCTATCGACTAACGCGCCCACTATTGTGCAACTAGGGGTTGCCTCTTCCTTCCCCACTAAGGACTGCGATGGGTCAGTGGTAGAGCGTGTACATCTGACGCATGGGGTCCTTGGTTCGATTCCAGCCCACGCCAAGTAAGCTATTTGTGCACTGGGTGCATGGGTTTTCTTGGGGTTCTCTCGTTTCCTCCCACTTTCTTCATTCTACCATTTTATTAATTTCTCATCATCACCGTCTCCTTTAGCATAGACGGCATAATCGTGGGACGAAAAACTTAGATTTCATATCATTTTTCCTTCCCCCACTACAGTTTCCTCGTTAAGTGCGCCTGCGCGCGATAGTATCGCCAGTCTTATTGTATTCCGTTCATTACTCCACACGATAACTCGAAAATGGATTTGAAGTTTAATTCTGATTTTTTGCAGTGAATAGCTAGAGCGATTATATCGGCCAAGTTTGTTAGTGGGTAAATCCATTAATAGATTAACGGATAACGGCTATTGCTATGTATAGTACATATCCCGTACAAGTAAGAGTTTTTTTTAATTAATTTATTTATTTTATTTTACTTTTTTGCAACAGATAGCTAGAGCAATTATCCCGACCAAAGGGTATAGCCGGATAAGGCGGAGAAAAGTGCCCTTACACGGATTGCTGTGATATTTATACCAAAGGTACCTCATATCCTAATATAACTTTGGCGAGAAAATCAACTTCAAATTCCTTCGAATTTCGAAGTTGTTGTTGAAAATTCGAAAATCAAAAATCGTTCATATCTCGGAAACGATTTAAGTTACGAGGGTGAAACAAAATATGAATATACTTTGATTGAAGAGCCTTACCAAAAACTAGAAACAATGTATTTCACCCTTCAAATTTCTAGCCAAAAGCGCGTCTAAAATATTCGAATTCAAATATTTTTGCTTTATGTTTGAGTGACCACCTTCTATTTTCTACCATAGAAGCAGCACCAACTCGCCTATAATATATTTTGACCATGATCAGGTACTCGCGGTGCAACTTGGTGTAAAATGAGGAAACCCAAAGTCGGACACGCCTGGAAGATTTGTAACCCGCTTGGTGCCATAAATGTTTTGACTGGCACGAATACTGTCAGAAATTAAAGACAGTTGAGTTTAAGTTTCTGACTCGCCATGAATGGTTCTACGTGGTAATATTGCTCTCATAATCGTACCTCTTCCAGAGACAGTTGAGAGTACTAATGTTTAAGATTTTCAGTCTGCCTTAGTAGGACACCAATATTTATTTTAAATCGCGATTTACGGAAAACAACGTTTTTGCTTATCTTTATGTATAATGTATACTCATATAAATTGTACAAAATGCTGTATTATAATGCACAAGATGATGATAAAAAAAATATTCAAAATGTTCTGCAATGTCTTTCCTGTATTAGAAAACATTATAAGGAAAATGAAGGACACGGTATGTGGAACCTTCATTCTTTATCACTGCGTGCGTATATTACTGGAGTAACAAGACCGGCAACACACAATTTGCTTAAAATCTCTGTAGGACGAACAATCTTAGCAAAGTATCAAGCACGTGAAAGGTAATACATGCTTGCAGCAACATGTGAACAATATCAAATTGTTCGATTCCCCTGTGCACATTTACAATAATACTCAAATATCCTATTGTATTTGGAAGAAAGTCAATAGAACAACTGTGTGTCTTCCTACTAATATGTCGAGATCGTACCTCGAATTTATCAGTGTGGGTATTTTCTATCAGGAAATGGAGATTGATGCTGTTATCTTCATTCATCATTGCGTGAGTTGAGTTTGACATTAATGTCTCTTTCAGCAGCGAGGCTATGTGAGACGTGGACCTACTAATTAAAGTGGAATCTAAACCATATGAGCTCCAATCGGGAATCGAACCCGGGTCTCCCACGCCAAAGGCACGTACGCTAACCGCTTAGCCAGCCTTAAAGGGAGCTCTCGTTCATCATTTTAGCCAAGTAGGAAATTGCCTGAGACAATTGATGGGAACCTGTAGTAAGAATTTAGGTATCTTCTTGTCAACACTGGGAAGTCCAGGATGTCCGCATATGTGACTTTTGCGGAACAGTGTGTACAACTGTACCAACCGTGGTCTTGTACTTCTAATCCTAATGCTTTCTCTGCGATGAGCTGTCGTTCCATTTGTTGAATTTCCTCGTCGAGTTCGTCATCAGAATTAAGATGATTAGCAAAAGTATTGTGTAAAAAAGAAGCTATTCAACATAACAGTCCAACTTGAGGAAGCAACTTGTTGATGACGTAGAAGACAATATTTGTCCAAGAATACCATGAACGGCCTCAACAACCCAGCGAATTTTTGTAACATGGCGGGAAAAGTTCGTCTCAGCCGTAGTCAGTTGCCTGCGCTAACCTTTCAGCACTAAAACTGTAAATCCTCTTTCTTCCAAACATTCAGTTGTATCCAGAAAGCCGCGATTCACACAATAAGTATCACCTTGTGCCATAAGAATCGTTAGCCGTTTGGATCTTGAAACACATTTTACTATTGCTGCATCTGTTATGATTGCAGTATATGATCCCAGCATATGTACAATATAATCAGTCGTAATATAAATAGTAAATGACTTTTTTTTGACCAGCTTACGATTTTTGTTTATACTCATTATTCGACCTTTAGCCGTGTCGGATATATCTTCCATCAAAGATTAGTACCAAATGGTCAACAGTATTGAGAAGTTTCGTTGCCACAATAGCTTTTTCAATTGGTATAAGCTCTTCTCGCGAACAGGCTGCGACTACGAACATACAGGGTAAAATTATTTTTTTTCGAAGGACGTAATAACAGATGTACACATATCCGAAACTTGCTGTTCCCTTTTCAGCCCTAGAATTGCAGCACTAACACTAGTCGAAGTGTCAGTGTGCAGTTTAAACAAAAATGTAACAGTAGTTAAGTGACAGTTCGAGTATCAGCGCTGTCGCTCGGTTTCTCGAAGGACAATTATGAGAGTTACACTGTCATGTAGAGCCAATAATGACAAGTCAGAAATTCAAACTCGAACATCTTTGACTTCTGACAGTATTCGTGACGGTCGAAACATGATGTGACGCGGGTTGCATATCTTTCAGGCGTGTCCGACTTGGGTTTCCCTCATTTTACACCAAGTTGCACTGCGAGTATCAAGCCATGGTCAAAATATATTATAGGCAAGTTGGTGCTACTTTTATGGTAGAAAATAGAAGTGGTCGCTCAAACATAAAGGAAAAATATTTGAATTCGAATATTTTCGACGCGCTTTTTGCTAGAAATTTGAAGGACGAAATACATTGTTTCTTATTTTCGGTAAGGCCTTTCAAACAAAGTAGTATATTCATATTTTGTTTCATCCTCGTAACTTAAGTCGTTTCCGAGATATGAACGATTTTTGATTTTCGAATTTTCAGCAATAATTTCGAAATTCGGAATTTAAAGTTGATTTTCTGACCAAACTTATCTTTGGATATGAGGCACCTTTTGGTTATATCAGCAATCCGTCTAAGGGCACTTTTTACCATCTTATTCGGCTATACCCTTTGTTAATGAAATCTCGCTGTTAACGTATTAGCGGTTAATGGTGACTATTTATAGCCCATATCCAGAGACGAAACTTTTTCGTAACAATTTTGATATTTTATAGCATTATCACCATGTCTCATTTATTTTTTTAAATGTAGCACAAGTTTTATTTTATTTTAATTATGGAACTACTAAACAGTATATTTTTGATAGTAAGGTGTATATCTAATACAAAAATGAGGATATGGGCACATTAGGTCTTGATTAGGTGCACATTGTAGCTAATGTATTCACTGAAATATAGAAATTAATGCAAAAATTTAAACACTTCCTCTAATGTCATCCTTAGTTAAAGGATAAGATGCAGCAATACATTACTAATTCTTCTTTTAAGTTCATTTTCCTGTCAGTAACAATCATATTATACTTGGAAAAAATCTTTCGGCATCAACACTCGAGACTGGCAACACGATTGAACGTAAAGAGCCCCAGCAAAAGACATGTGGGTAACTTTTAAACTGTTTAACAATGATACAGTGTCAACTTCATTATCTTGACTGTTGAAAACTTCAGTAACCTTACTTTTAAATTCACGGTCAGCAACCAAGAGATCATGAATCTTTTCACAACAAAACACAGTCAACGATTTAAACAATAGTTCGGTTTTCTTTATGAAGTGAAACAGATTCTGGATCAAATAATTCGCAGAGCTTTTTCGTAAATGCAACGTTTTTTTAAGTTAAGTTGGAAATTCGTTTAGTTGTTATTATTAGCAATAATTAACAAGAATTCCATTTCTTCGTTTTCATTCGCATTTATCGCAAGTAATTCCGAATTTGGCGATAATATAAACGTGATTTCTGGCTCTGAAACGAAAAGTTTGAGGTTTCCTGAATTTTTTTTTAACGTTTCGCACATATCGCGAAAAGTTTCGTCTCTACCCATATCCCATATATGGAAGCGAATTTTTTAATTCAGTTTTTTTCAACATACAGCTACAGCTATTATCTCTCAGTGGAGTTCGTAATGTAGTAAGTTTGTTAACCCGGGAACGGTCGACAGGTGAGCGCAGCGCTCACCCTGGTTTATGTTTTTGTTTTAAAGCTACCCGAGTGGGGTCACAGAATTGAGGCGCCGTCTAGCTGTCTCTTGATGTGTCTTGTGTATGAGAGTCAAGTGTAATCTTTTCATTCTCTTCGGTTGGAGTAACAGTGGCCTTATAAATGTGACTATGCGTAATTTGTGAGCGCCACGCTCACCTGTCGACCAACGGCGTGAGTGATTTTTCCGAGATCATGGGAAACAGAAAGGATCGGGTTTAGCTGTGGCTTACGAAAAAAAAGAAAAAAAAAAAACAGAATAAACAACTGTATGATATTCCATCTGTGAAGTGCCAGTCTGTGGGGGACAAACTGTCGGCATCTGCTGGAAGTGTAATGGGTGATATCAGGACAGTGATGAGATATGGAGCAGAACAGTGTTTTATTGAAATACCTGCTGTATGTATCAAGAGACATAAGTAGAGTGTTTACACTAAGATATTTATATCTTTAATTTCGTTAGAAATTTTCAACTCAAAATATGAATATTATGAACATATGCGCTGTACCTTGGGACGGGATGTAAATCTTGTCACAAGGCTTCTAACAAGTATGTTACTTCTAAATGATTCCATCGCTGTGACGCATCTCGAGCTACGCACGGCGATTTAACATTGTAAGAAGACTGCAGATAAGGAAATGGATTTCAGTAAAGAACGAAGCGAGAAAAGTTGTAAGTAGACTCCAATCTAGATGACATGAACTGTAAACTTGTTTATACATGTTAATTAAGACTATTATTCAATCTTCCGTTATATCGTTTATTAATTCCATATCATTTGTCGGCAGTTTGTCAAACTACATGTTCTGCTGCATATAATAACATAGTGTAAAATTCATAGTATTTCATATCCTTTGTATTTATTCATTAATTTCTTTAACCATATTTATAGTATATATACTTCACAAGCAGAACTACATTCATAAACATTAACTGCACACATCTTATAAGTTACTAAACAGACATATCGGAGATACATATTTTTGATTGGAGTTCACAGAAATACGAAGAAAGTTAGTTGCTTGGAGCAGAATCAGATAAAAATTAGCAACTCATATTATAGTAATTCATAGATACAATATTAAACATTAAACAAACGTTGCTTCAAACTTACTTAAATATGTTAGAATATCGTGACAAACTATGACAAATAAATATTATTTTCGATAGAATTAGAATTAATTATTGGTGAATAATAGTTATAAAATTATTTAACTTCTATCTTTTACGAAATCACCGAGTTAAAACATATCAACAACTTTTTATTTATTTAAAAGAGAACGAAAGTGGCTCAGAATTTTAAGTCATTCTTGGCCAATACTTTGAAACAAGGTGCAGATAAAGTATAAGTCGGTCAAACTGAATTTGTGAAATATCATAATAACTTGATTCAAACATGAATAAACAAAGAGTTAATCAAAACAAAAGACAATATGTAACGTTCCGTTACACATATACTGAAAACGCTCTAATTAAGTTTTTTTAAATGTGATCCTTATGTGATAATGGTAATAAAAATGTAATTTTATGTGACAATGATAATCCACTAATCGTATTGTTTATGGGAGCGATTTTATTTTAATAATAAATCACAAAATGTCACCATATAGGAATATGTTCAAAATAAATTCCACATAGAGTTATAAACAATTATATTTTAAGTGAGCACCGCGCTCACCTGTCGATCACTCGCTTCACAAATCAACACTTGACCGTTCCCGGGTTAACATAATAATAGAATTGATCTTTGGTTCATATTCCATATATGTAAGCGATTTTTAAGTTGTTTTTGGAACACATAGCTAGAGCAATTACCTCGATAGTTCATTAATGGAGTCAGTCCGTTCATGGATAACAATAACATTAACGGTAGCTATCTAGAGCCCATATCTCATACATATAAGTGTCTTTTAAATTCTGTTTTTTAACACTGTCTGTCTGTAGTTCATTTCCCATACATGTAAGCGAATTTTTGTAGTCTATTTTTTGGAACAGATAGCTAGAGTGATCCGTTACTAGAGTCAGTCTTTTAACATCTTAACGGTAATGGTGACTATCACTGTCTATCCAAATCTCATAAATGGAAATTAATCGCTTGAACTCTTTTACTGTCTTTATCAGAGTTTATTTTTTTATTCCTGTTATTTCAGACCAAGCATCATTTGGAGAGACTGGTAGACGAGTTAAATGCTGGGAGGCCACAATGCCCTGTTGGTCTGAATACACTTGTCATCCCTCATAAATCTACTCTTAGTAATAATGAGAAACATCAGCCGTATGTGTATCTCAATTGTGGCCATGTTCAAGGACTGCATGATTGGGGTCAGGATAAAGATTCTGGAGAGCGACGCTGTCCAATGTGCCTAGAGGTATGTTTGCTTGCGTAGACAAAATAGAATGATAATATTAATAGTCTAAACCAGTGATGACCACCGTATAACACACTGCGAGCCAAATAAAGCAATGGTTCACTAAAGTTACTAAAGCCTTTTCTTCCTGGGTATGCTCTTCTTTTGTTTCATGTAATTTTAGCTCATGTGTGTTGATTTTGTGTTTCACTTGGTTTTATGATTAAGTCAGGTCTTTGTATAGGTACAAAGAGATCTAGCCGTTGACGCACCCAGACAATCTCTACTCTACTCTATTCGTTTGTTTCATGTGTATAGGCCAAAAAAGCCTGAGCTACGAACATTTGAAAGTAAATATGTAAAATCTGCGTTCGTGGACCATTTATTTTGATACGCCCTGGTAACTTTTAAAGTAATAAACAAAAAAACGCTGAAAGTGTGTACCATGCAAATATCGGCAAGGTGATATTGTTTCACGTACTTTGGCAACCTAACATAAAGGTATAGATCAACGCAAGTGAGATGGACGAGGCAATGCACATCTGGATTCTTTTAGGCTATGATAATATGACAGATTTCGAATGAATACGCACAAAGTTACAGGCGATTAAAAACCTGACTTTCTCAAAAGACTTTATCTCGACATAGTGCTTAGATAAGTACCACATCCAAGCACACAGATAATTTTCAGTAAATGTAATGTCCCTTCTCTTTCTTTCCTTTCTTTGTTTTCTCTGTATCTTCCTTCTTTCAGTAAAGCTCATAATGTCGTTTACAGCAATTTGATCTTAAATCATTGCGCAAGTATAATAAACAGTGTTGGCAATACTGCTTAAAATTTTGTAAATCCAAGAAGTTGTAATAACAAGTATTGTAATGCTGTAAAAGCAAACTATATCAACAAATGTTTAGAAAAGTTGACCACAAATATGCCATTTTAAAAAATATAGCATTTTTTTTTAAATTTTCTGTTGTTACTTTTTCTACTTGTTAAAAGTACGTTGTATGAAGAACCTAGCATTCGACACTGAGGTACTTTTTGGATGTACATTGCTGCCTCCGTCTCATTTGCGTTATTACTGTTGTAGAAGCCTCAAAAATTTGGTAATTTTCTATGTTTTTGATACTGTATCAATATTAGTTTGCAACACGGTAATAAGTGTGGTGTTGACAGAAAGTGTCACGGAAGAGTACACATGTTACTTCTCATTTTTTTGGTAACAGCACATATCACATTTATAAACACTTTACTCATCTTCCAACATGGAGAAGAAAGTACGGAAAGCTGAGCAGAACAGCACAAATGTTAAAGCGGAGATTGCTAGGAGGAAGATTAGATTAAACAAGTCAAGTTGGGATAATACCTTTAATTGGACAAGAATGCAGGAGGAGGAGGACATGAAAGGCATAGTTTCCAGGGTTACCAGTGAAGAGGTAGTTTTCAGAGTTGCCAGTGGTAAAACAATGAAGACCGGGATATTACTAATGCCTAGATTTATGAAGCATTTGAGAAAGTGGCATTCAGAAGATACAGCTGAGAGAAAAGATTGAAGTCAGTCCAAGAGTTCCTTTAAAGAGCGGTCGTTGTAGTTTTAATATAAAAACAAGGGGGAGAGTTTCGGCAGGAAGTGTCACGGTAGAGTACACATGCTGTATAGCGTAAGGTTTGTGGTCTGTGTTATGTAAAAAGAAGTGGTTGCTAAGATAAACAAGGTGTATTGAAAATTATGAATGTATGTCGTAAGGACAGATTGGGAAGATGATATAAGTATATGAATTCGGGAAGATGAAAGATTAAAGATCAGAGATATGAATTAAAGGAAGAATAAGTGTTTTGATATTGGTGCAGTATGATTCTAGATATTTTAAGATAATTATTATTTAATCTACCAACACTAGCCAAAAGAAAGGTATCATTTAACATTTATAAAGTTATAGCACGGCCAACAAGAGATGATCTCTGACGTTTCTTACCACATGCGGTGGGACATTGCAGCCCCTACTTTGATACCAGTGTTACCAACCACGATCACTCTGTCTTATATCATTAATTAAATTGCCACTACAGTTGCACCGAAAAAAACCTTGACACGCGAGTAGTGGCAATGTCACTGCGAGCTGTCAGAGACGTTCTCTTACTGGACGCACTTTTATAACACGTAGAACCGTAAGTTTTCATTTAATATGTAATAACCAGGACCCGGATCTTGTTGACCTAAAAATTTTTAAAAAGTGACCAATAAAATGACACTAAAATTCCTGTAAAATGACCCTAAAAATCACAAAAATTGACCTTAAAACTTACGTTTTCTCAAACTTTTATTTAGTTAAACATTTACATTTTTTAATATCCATTGGATTTTTAATTAGCATTTCTCACTCATATTCAAAAAGTTTTGTTTCAGTTAGTTGCAGTCCATTGATCATTTATTTCTATTAATCAGTCTGTTGTACGGCATTGTAAGTATTGAAAGCGTCAATTCACTTCCGAGTTGAAACTAGGAAGCACTCTTAAACAATCAAAGTTAGCAAGTGTAGACTACATGAAAATAATAGATAAAAACCTGTTTAAAACCCTTGTACGCCTTCTAATCCATTTTTAGTTAATCACCTGATCACATTCTTTGTGGTCAATAACCCAAAACTATTTGTTTGGCCACCTAACAACCCCCACCTTTCGTTAACCAGCTACAGTTTAGTTTTCATTAGCTTGTTAAAAATGTAGTTTTTCCACTCTAATAGTCAAGAAGTAAGAAAAGAGATTATTCAACTTCGTAATTTCCACATCCGTAAACCGTGTTCGTTTAAAGATTTCCTTATGTAGGAAAAAACGAATAAAAAGACCATAAGTGACCTAAAAGTTACCTTAAAATATTAAAAAATGACCTGAAATTTCAAAACAGCAAAAAGTGACCAAAAGTTGACCCTAAAAAATTATATTTTTAGAACCTAGAGTTGATGGATAACGTTTTTATTTGAACTTGCCTTTCCTATGCGTAACAGAAAAAAGGTGACTTGTCAACAAGATCCAGGCCCTGGTAATAACTAGTGTTGGGCACAAAAACCGGTTTTTCTTTTTTCGATTTTTAAGAACCGAAACAGGTTTCTGAAATTTTTTGAAACTTTTTCGCCGAAACCGGTTTCGGTTTTTCGCCGGATCCGATTTCGGTTTTCTTCAAAACAAAACCGGTTCCGTTTTGTTTTCCCAAAATGGGTTCTATTTCTGACCAGAATAGTGTTTCGTTGCTCTCCGGAAATCGATTCCGTTTCCGTTTCCACAGAAATAGTTTTGTGTTTTCCAGATGTTTTCACCTAAACACGTTTCAGTGAAAACCGAACCGGTTTGGAAGAAAACTGAAACCGATTTTGGAGAAAACCGAAATGTCGGTTTTTCGGATTTTCTAGAAACCTGTTTTCGGTTTTTATAAAAACAGTTTTTGCCCTTCCCTAGTAATAATCTGACGTAGTGCCATTGAAAAATATAACTATATTAAAATGAAATCTTAAAATTTTACATCCCACGGTTAGGTGAGCTAGGCTAAAGGAGACGGGGATGATGAGAAAGAAATGAAATGGTGGAATGAAGAAAGTGAAAGGAAACGGGAGAACCCCTAGAAAACCCACGCACACGGTGATTGTCCACCACAAAGTTCAGTTGTTGCGGGCTTGGATCGAAACAAGGACCCCATGCACCAGAGGTGAACGCTCGACCACTGAGCACCTCAGCCCCTATAACTATATTAAGTTGGTAACACTGTTAATCTGTTGGTGTTGCCGTGTATGTCAAACCATTTTCTCCTGTCAGTATTTGCATCACACGAAATTTCAGCGTTTTGTATGTATTAAGAGTCACAAGGATGTATCAAGATAAAGTCCATTCGATGTATAATATAAGGCCGGTACCGATTACTTTACCTTGCAGAATGGGCTTGATACCAAGCCAAAGGTTAAAAGTCAAATCCCGATTGAGATGTGTTATGACGCCCAACTACACTCTTCCTGTTACACGTAGAGTTTAAAAAGAAAGAAACAAATCATATACTTTTTTTCATTTTTATTCATGGGCCCGACTTAAAATACTTGCGTGTCTGATTTAGTCATCACTGGTCTAAATAGTTGAATTAGTAAACAATGTGCTATTGTTGTCTTGTTCTGAAATAAAAATCTGTAAACGAGCGTCTCCTAACGGAATTTGTATACTAAGGAAGCTTTGTTGTGCATGTACTTACACATAAAAGTAGCCCGGCGGGTAACATCATATACCAACCAAGAGAGAAGGGTAATGGAAACACTGGCTTACCTGCATGTTATAAGAGATGCTGAAAGCCTCCCCCTCCTCCCTTAATGTGGAGACACATCAGCGCACGTCGTAGCATATTAGCTGGCACCGCCTGTAGTTTTTCACAGATGATGCTGCGGATTTTGTGGGTAATGTTTCCCTGCAGTTCAGCCAGGATATGGAGGGTATGTGTATACACTTTCTACTCTAAACATTCCGAAAGATAAAAATCACAGGATAAATCCAGGAAACGAGGGTCCATACCACAACTCTTTGCTTATTGTGCGCACTTCTGTAAACAGTTCATGTACCAACGCCAGGGATTTGTTCGAAGTGTGGCTCCCGCTTGTTGGAAGTAGGAGTATATATTTGTCGTGGTTCGTCATAAAACTGTTCTAAGAAGCCACGATAAATTTTCCTGTTTACAGTTAATTCAAAGGACACTTCAGCCACTACACGTGTCCTTGAAATGCGCACCAAACCCCAATTATTTGGTCACGGAAAGGTGTTTCGTGCAGAATATGTGGATTCTCGGCAGACCAGTGCCGCGCATTCGGCGAACAACTCTTTGCCAGACATAAAACTACAGCAGAGTGTCCAAACGTCCATCCGTAATCATTGTCAAGCATTTCATTTACCTGTATCTGGCTCTCAATTCTGGACGCATTTTATTCGATATGGTTTCAGTTTGAGTCTTCAGCTTATGCTGACACGTTCTTCGTGTCACACCGACCTTCTGAGATAGTTGTCAGGTAGACTTATGCGGGCTTTATCTTGTGCACGTCTGAATATCACGGACGACCTCCGGTGTTTAGATACTTGATGTCTACCTACTCACATTCGCCACAGTTCTGGTTTGATGGCGCATTTACTCTAGGATCTGCGAAATCCAGAGCGTTTCGCAGGTGATTTTGTTCCTGGGTACCTGTTCTCGACGCGACTAGTCTCCCAGAACTGAACAGGCAAGGAATTCCAGCTAAATAACTGGACACCGGGTGACACATTGGCACCACAACGAGGCGCCAGCACAAATAGACCTCGCAAGGTGCTAAATAGCTGCGCATCGGGCGGTACCTTGGCGTCAGCGAAAATTACTCAGAATTATACACAATTATTTACTCGTTTCTGATATTACCCGGCCGGACTACTGTGGATGCTACCTTGCAGTAGAAGTTGCTGTGAATTGTATTTGTAGATACTTTTAGTTGTGTAACTGTATAATGTATAATCAATCTTTTAGGTCGGTCCTGTAGTAAAACTTTGTATGGGAATAGAACCTGCTTTCTACACCGATGCTGGACCACCAACATTTGCTTTCAACCCGTGTGGCCATATGGCTTCAGAGAAAACTGTTAAGTAAGTATAATATAGTGATATATTACATTATAACTTTATAGTCTATGTGGATTTTTTCCCTTTAATTTTCAAAATAACTTAAGGAAAGAATACAGAAAGGATCCGGGCCATTTTCTTACTGTTTTTTTACTCTCGACCACCATTGAAACATTTATTATTTTATCGGGTACCTCTGTGGGAGCAAAAGTGTGAGTGGTTAAATTCTTTGCTTTTCCAGTCTTCATTCGTTTGATTGTTGAAGTTTAGTTATCTTTTCAGCACTCAGATCATACGAAACGTAAACCTACAATTTAAGATGGAATTCGAACCATTGTAATTCGGATGCGCCAGCCACTAGGCCAGCGGGAACGTATTGCAGTTCGTATGTGTAATAATAATAATAATAATAATAATAATAATAATAATAATAATAGAATTAGCAGTGGGTCAAAATTCCGCGTAGTATAAAGTTATTTTTTCAATATTTCTGATTTTGTTCCGATCTTTACATTGGAAGCTAAAACTTAGTTTCGTCTATTCATGATCATATATTGCAACCACAATCAAAGCATCTTTCGTTTGTGCTCAAGGCGTATATATAAAGTCTTACTATTAGTGAAAAACTTAAATGTGAATTGGAAATAAATCCAAGGATAAAAATGACAAAACAATTCTTGAGTAGAAAAGGGTATTTTGTAAGCCGCTGAATGGAGAATTAGGAAAAAGACTCTCAAATGTTTCGTGTGGAACAGTCTTCAAAACAAAAACGTGAACATTACATAAAACTGTAGAAGGCTTCAAACTGTGGGTATGAAAAGGAATATTGCTTGATTATTTTGAAGTTTAGCATCCCTTTTAGCAGCGCGCTAGCACATTTGCAAACTTATCAAAGGATGTTATAAAATAGAGGATCTGCCCATTCGTATCTTCATCCTATGAACTCAGTGAAGTTACAAAACAACCGAGCACGTCTGATTGACTACTCCCATTTCCGCCATTATTGTTGGTTCGAAACATTGCGATCTTAGTGGCGTGGAGCGGTCAAAGAGGTGTGGCAAAACTGTGACGTATAGCTTCACGATTTTGTTGCATGGGCAGATCCTCTATTTTATAACATCATTGAACTTATCGGACTTACAGCTTAATGTGAAATAATCCAAACCACATGAGTTCCCACTAAGAATGGAACCTGTGTCTCCAGTTTCGAAATTGAATACGTTACCATCAGAGATATTCTGGGTCAATGAAAACTTGACCCATGATCCACGCCCTCCTCACCACTGACTAAAGAGTTTACATTTGTAAGAAAACAGGTCTGTGACATTACACTAATCGGAGTTTGAATTTTACGGTCAATCGCTCAAGCACCGCTCTGTTTCAATACCGGTGGATCTGACCTTTATGATATAAAATGGTAATGTGTGTTTGTCATGCGCCATATTACGATGAATTTCAATTTAATTATCATATATAATTATTTCCTTGTTGAATTACATGTACTTTTCAGTGGGAAATAGGATGAAATTTGACAGTCTCAAATCAAGGTAAAGTGGCCAACGTAAAGGAGAAGAAGAAAAAAAAACAGTCTAAAATTCGACTGTGTCTCGAAAGCCAAGTAGTAAGTCCTATTGGTATTATTACAATTACAAATATCAATATCCAAAAGAGCCTGAAGTCCTTTTTTCACTTAGATAAACTCATCTCAGTTAAGTAACTAGAAACAATTTTAAAAAGAAGAAAAATGAAGTCCTTGAACAAGGTAAAACGTGGACAGATTCACCAATGTTCCGAAGATTTTGTCTATACAGTGCACTGAGCAGAATGGGTCGGCGGATCACGATGGGTGGTGGGTCACAGTGAGTCACGTCCTGTTGACCCACAACCCACTGACTCACTTAATCTCTGGCCACCACATAGCCATAAGGAAATTCAATAGAGAAAGGTAAAGAAGTTAACCGACTTCAATAGAAATTCAATAAAGAAGTACTAAGTACAGGTTGGCGTTCGACAAATTACATCCAATTGTATGCAAGGGATACCGTAAACCGGGATGCACTCATTTTGAAGGGAACGCAAAATTTCAAACTGTATTTGCAAGTGATTCTTATTTTAATAATAATAATAATAATAATAATAATAATAATAATAATAATAATAATAATAATAATCCTCGTAGTTATCTAATTTTCACCAATTCTTTCATGTAGCATTTACCTGCATTCATCATCTATTTCATACAGCTTGCCGAGCATAAGATAATTAAAATATTTTAATATTATTTTTTTCAGGTACTGGGCTGTAATCCCTATTCCACATGGTACTAACGGCTTTCACGCAACGTGTCCATTTTGTGCTACACCCCTCAGTGGTGACCCCGGCTACGTTCGCCTTATATTTCAAGATAATGTAGACTGAAAAAGCAGTTAAAGCGAAAACAAACAAAAACAAGGAACGTAGGAAGTGAGTGTGCAAGAAGAGGATAAAAGACCTCGTAGTGTAACTATATTCAATGTGCAAAAGTGGAAAATATCTTTTAACCTCTTAAGCGTGTATTTTGAACGTTTAAAGGTGTGCACTTAAGTAAGACGAGTTTCCGAGAATTTTAATACAGTAAACTCTCGATTATCCGAGTCCCGGTTAACCGAGGTAGTTAAAAAAAAAAGTGCCAGTTGACAGTTGACTTTCTCAACCTTCGCAGCATCAGTAAAAAAATAAGTTTTGTGTGGTACTATATGTATATAATTTAAAAAAAAAAATAAGTTTTAGTGTATTATAATAAACAATTTCCGTATAAAAAATTATTTTGTCATTTACAGTACGCACTACTGTATCTATCTACGTATTACACGAGTTTTTGCGTATCCGAAGTAGCACTGGTCCCAGTTACCTCGGATAATGGAAACTTTACTGTACTCTGTTTCTCTCTTTCTCTCTCTCAATAATAATGACAAATGACAATTTTTAAGTCTTAATATATCAGCAGTTTGAATAGTTACGTCATCGAAGCTGTTAAAGAGCTTCATTGCGTTACAGTATATAGACATGAAAGCGGTGTTCCTATATTATTCACATTTATACTTGAAAAGTTCCACGATATGATGAAGTGCCGTGATGTGATTCAAGACGCGTTTGGAAACAAACTTGCATTGTTTTCTTCACGTGTATTGAATCACATGAGTGCCTTTTCCTACATGTGACAACAATTTAAAGTGTGTATAATATAAATATATATATATATATATAATTATATAAAGTATTTATTTGTTTCCCCTTTTTTTCCTTACAGACTCTAAGTGTTACTATATATAGGTTATTGTAGTAAGTGTGTTTCAGAAGTCGGTTATAAGACGTCCATTTTGTATTGCGTATGGCTGCGAGACAAAGTTTGTTCTTACGACGAGGGGCAATTCCTTTTCTTCATGATCGCTCACGTTCAAATTTATTGTTATTTTGCGTTACTTTTTATCTGTTTCCCCACTTAAGATTGTACCGAAATTCGTTAAATAAAGATCGTAAAAAGTACGTTATCGGAGTTTCCAGTGCTTCCTTTTCCTAACGAGATACGTCCCATGTGCGCTGTTGCCACTTTGAGACATATTGTGTGTCTGCTGAGCTAAGAAATGCTATGTAATAAGTAAAAACTATCATGAATTCTAAACGAAAACATACTTTCAAAAAATTAAGAGCACTATAGTAAAGAAAGCAAGAAAAAACTGATTTCGTTGGCGTGATCAGTTTAATTATATGTCAAAAACAGTAGGCATAATTTTATGTATGACAAAATAGCGGGACAATCATATTGGTTAAGTTACAGTATAGCTAGGCCAGCCGCCCAAAAAATGTGATTTGGACAAAATCTACCATAAAGAAAGCACACGAGATTGTTACTAGTTAGTCAGTGTACAAATTACGTTTGTTGAATACCCACAATCTTTATTTTTATACAGGAAAGGGTTGATTAGTATGGGAAATCACCATTCTTTTTTCTTTGAAATGAACTGGGATAATAGTTGGATTGGACTGGTTTCTTCACATCTACTTCTGTGTCTTGAAAGTAAATTTTACAAACCTGAGGTTGAAATGTTTACAAGTGATACAGAAAGGATACATGTATAGAACTTTTACTCTCCTTCAGTGTTGTATCCACCTTTGTGTGCAAACTGTTGCCACAGATGTGAAAATCGTAATATAACTGTAGTGCAAAGCTCCATTGCCTGGAGAACCTCTGGAACATTTCTGAATGAAGAATGACCTGAAATGGTTCGTTCATCTTGAGGATGAAATTACAGCCCCAAGGACATAAGTCCGGAGAGTATAATGGGTAGTAGAACACTTTCCACTTCACTCGAAAAATCAAATCAGCCACAGATTGCTCTACTTGCCACCGAGCCTTGTCCTGCCAAGTGATAGAAGGATTACGTAAAAAGTGTTGTAACAGTTGCCGCTGATTATGTTTCAGAACTGAACAATAATTCTGTCGCGGGCACATTCAATCTTTAACATCACGGTTGTAGAATTTTAGCCACACTAGTCACGCCATCTCACACGAGACACTTTCGTTTTCTCGTCACGGCGCTGAAAAAGATTCTATTTGCTGTGAGATGAGATAGGTTAGGTATCGATCTATATCATGTGGTTTAAGTGTCCGTTTCATGACATATATCCAGTAATCCTCCTCTCGTAGTATTAATATTCGTAAAACAATATATATATATATATATAATATTGTTTTACGAATAGTGACATAAAACGGACACTTAAACCACACGATATGGATCGATATGTATATATAGTTTGTCGTTAATGAACTAAACCGACAAACTGTAAGAGGTGATTCCTCACATCAAAATAAGAGAAAAAGTTCATATGGACCTATGGCGAAAAATACATAGTTTCAGAGCTGGGGCTGTCCAAAATCAAGAAAAAGCCAAATTTCAACAGGCCCTATTTCAAATTCCAGAAACTGTGGATAGTGGTCCTTATCATCGTAAAGGAAGCCACGCATACACAATCCAAAAGTGCATATTTCGTCAGTTTTCAATAGGTATACAGGGTATTCCCTACAGGGTGTAATTCTCAGCTATGCTCTCAATAAAGTTATCGGATGTACCCTGATTTCATGGAGGGTTTAAAGTAGGCAGAAGATAAGCCTTGACGAGAATGGACATCCAATGCTTCGGAAGGAAGTTAGAAGTGTTAGGAACCGGCAGCTTTTTTTTTTTTTTTTTTTTTTCTCAGAATAATGCGTGATCCGATGTATTTCGTCACGGTATATTTCACTTTTTTTTTTCTTTTCTTTTCTTACAGGTGCGAAAGAAAACATTACAGCATGAGTTCTGAGTACGAGAAACCGTGCTGCTGACGGTCCTTAACACTTCCGAGATCACGCCAAAAGATTCTGTGTTCATTGCTATCAAGACTTATCGTTTGCCTTTTTTGGACCAATCATAAAATCAGAGCATATCTCAAAATTCGGTTGATGGCATGTCTGGGAATTTCACCCTGTATGGAATACTCTGTACACCCACTGAAAATTAATGAAATATGCATTTTTGGATTGCGTATGCGTGACTTCCTTTACGCTGATAAGGACCACCATCCACAGTTTCTGGAATTCGAAATAGGGCCTGTTGAAATTTGGCTTTTTCGGGATTTTGGACATCCCTAGCTCTAAAACTGTGCACTTTTCCCCACAGATCCATATGAACTTTTTCTCTTATTATGATGTAAGGAATCACCTCTTACAGTTTGTCGGTATAATATTTACAATCAAGAGACTTTTGACCAATGAATTCAAAAATATGTCATTTTATTTCATAGAAATAAGAATAATACTACCTTACATAGAACAATGGACTGTAAAACAAAAGATGGCTGAGATTCTAAAAGCACCCTTTAAAGGAAACGAAATTATGTGATTGACGCACGCTCGTCGTCTCTTCGTTTACTTTTAAGTAGTGACTTTATATTGAGATTTGGAAATTATTACATAAGTTCCACGTTGTTCAGACTGGTCTGGCGTTTATTATTATTTTTATTTATTTATTTATTTATTTATTTTTATGGCTACCAATTTCTCGCGACAGATTTGAGTTTATCAAATCATAATCATATTCTAGTATCAGTGTTCCTACGTTACTCAAAAGTGGGTTCTCTCACTCCAGAGTTAAATGTAAACGTGAGATACGTACATTTACTGGCTACTGTTGATCACACATATTTAGCCGAAATAGTTCAGTTTAGATCGTTTTCATTTATACGATCAGTGTAAAATAATGCGTGTAAGAGATCATCATTTTTGTCAACCCAATACTTATATTACATTTGAGAAAAGAGATCAGTTCTATGTAAGATTGTGTGGAGCCTACTGTCAAAAATAATTTTGTCATTCATTATTTAAGAACACTATAGAGCACTGGGGACGTACTATCAAACCTACGCATTAGAGACATTTTTCTGAAAGTGGCTTAAGCTAGAACTTCATTACTAATACTCGTAATTTGTTTCCTGTATTGAAACTTGTACGTGTTTCTGGAGAACTCTTTGCAAAGTTCTAGCAAGAAACGTTAACATAATGTGTACGTACATATATTACTTTACTCTATATACCAAAGAAGTATCCTTTCAATCTTTATTATATTGTAGTAGGGATTTAGTGATTTATACAAACAATAATTCATTGTATACACTTAAGAGGTTAATCGATAACATAAACCAAATAGAAAACAAGAAAAAGAAACAAAAGTCTGAAACAGAATAAGTGATTTTTTTCCTGTGTATGTAAATGTGTGAATGTGTGTGAAAACAAAATGATATATATATATATAAATATAGCGTGTGATTTGAGTGTTTTTTTTGGGGACAGTTGTTAAAATGACTGAACTCTGAAGTTCTGTTTTCGAACTGTTCGGTGAACAGCGTGTGTATGCGATAGAAGACTATGTATCTATTTCACCTAAAAAGCTCGTTTCATTGTATTTATGAAGAAAACCTATTAAAAAATATTTATTCTAAAGTCAATAGTAGTATATTAAAAAAAATGTTAGAATGCACAAGCATGGAATACTATTAAGAGTTGCTTGGACCATCTAAGGTTGTAAGAATAAACTGCTGTTTTCATGTTGCACTATATTGATGTGATGTGCCTCTGTTATACTTTCACATGGAATTGGGGTTTTTGACGTAAGGTAACTATTTGGTAAGTAGTTATTATTTCGTTCTCTTAGTTCTTTTCTTTTCTTTCTTTTTTATTGCCCTGCCTTTTTTTAAGCTCTTGAAACTTTTATTTTATATAGGTTTGAGTTCCTTGTAGTCAGTTTCTGTATGAATGTGTTGTTTGCGTATGAAATTTCGGAAGTTTCACGTGTACTTGTACAAATAGCAAAGTAGAGTAACGTTATTAGTTTTAAAGTTGCTTGAAGAATAGAATAGACAGACGGCAAAGTTGAATCATAGAATATTTTGGTTTGCAGCTGTTGCAAGAAAGAAAGAAAGAAAGAAGGAAAATAAAAGTTAAAGTACTTGTATTTTGACAATTATTGGCGATTTTTATGAAATTATCGTAGTATTTATTTTAATCTGCTAAGTAAATGGTAACAGTTATACATATTAAAGTTCAGAGCTCCTTCGAAATATTCAAGTTCGTCCCAGTATATATAATTCAAGAAACATTGAGTACTAGATAATCTTTCTGAATACAAAATTTACACTAAAATACAAATTGCTGAGCAAAGCAACGTTTAGCGTAAAATAATAAATGTGTGACAGTTTCGCCAACTAACTTAACATATTGTCTTCATCAGACACTGTAAAAACGAGAGAGAGTTGCATCTAAATATAACAGAAATACAGAAAATTGTTCTGAACGCTCATTGGCTATACAAAACAGAATCAGCCGATCATAACAGAAGTTGACAAAAAGGAAACTAAACACCGCAGATCCATTTCTAGATCGCAGATCCAGTGGAAAACTACTACTGGACCAGGGAGGGAAATGGATCTGCGGTGTTTAGTTTCCTTTTTGTCAACTTCTGTTATGATCGGCTGTCTGTTTTGGTCAGCCAATCAGCGTTCAGGGCAGTTTTTTTTTGTATTTCTGTTATATTTAGATGCAACTCTTTCTTGTTTTTAGTGTCTGATGAAGAAAATATGTTAAATCAGTTGGCGAAACTGTCACACATTTATTATTTTATAATAAACGTTGCTTTGCTCAGCATTTGTATTTTAGTGTAAGTTATTGAATGTAGCAAAACTAGTATAAATCAGTCAGTTACTGAATACAAAGAATTTTCGCATTTGTAATTATAACTGGTACGATATATAAATTAGGCATCAAAGAAAACTGCTTGTGTTAAGCGATTTTAACACATTGAAAAAGAGAAACTGTAATTTTGTTTAAAGCCTTTTCATGTAAATCCATGTATCATCACGCGAGATAAAAAAAGAAGTAATTGGACATAAGTCTGAAGCACACATTCATCGTGCAAGACCTTTACATTCAACTTCTGCTCACTACATTGTTCTTATCACAGTCTTTTACTGAAGTAATGCTCTGCAAGAAGCTAGGTTCTTGCTCCCGTTTTGTCTTTACACATGTTCTCGTGTATAGTTTACAAAATAATTTTTCCATATAGAAATCATTAATTAGTTAGTAAATACAATTTTGTGAAGGAATTTACATTTTGAGGCGATTGTGCAAACATTTGAAATACAGTCTGATTAATTTTATCATTCAAGAATTCCTAGTTCTGTCTCCTCGAATATAATTTGCATTGATACATCCCAGTGTGAAGGATAGTTTTTTTGTATTCCAAGAATTGGGTCAACGTTTTCGAGTATCTATGCTATTCAAATATTTTACACTTTGTTACAAAAATTTGTCACAATATTTTGAGAAAAGATTTCTCACACCAAAATAAGAAGAAAAAAATTCATATGGACCTGTGATCGGAAGTGTATAGTTTCGTAGTTAGAAGGTGCAGAAAACGTGAAAAAAATGAACTTTTAAATGTCCATAGTTCCACTAATATAGGACCGATTGTAGTCGTGTCAAGACATCACTGAGGAACTAGTATGTGAAGTATCCAAACATCCATGTTTCAGAACCTCCGATACTTGCACAATCATTTTTAGAGAGGCTGTTTGGGAGTACTTTATCGCTCTCCACCCACCTCTCTAGAAATTGGTGTTGCGAGTATTGGAAAAATTCTTAAACATGAATATTTGGATAGTTCACATTACCATTCTTCAGTCATGTCTTGGACCTGACAACGATAGGTCCCATAGCAGTAGTGCTATGAACTTTAAAAGTTCACTTGTTTCACGTTTTGAGCACCCTATAACTCCGAAACTATCCACTTTCGAGCACAAGTTCATCTATTTTTTTTTTTTTTCTTATTTTGATGGGAAGAATCTGTTTCCAAAATATTTCGACACATTTTGGAACACCCTGTATGTATGTTATTTATATGTACCCTGAATAACTCTTCAATAATTATAATACTCAACTATTTGCTTCCACAAACAAGAAAATACAAATTTCTATCGTAAATTTAAAGAAAATTCTGTAGTTATTTAAAGAGTCTTCATCCCGGCGAAATTAAAATGCCGCTAATTTTACAGTACTTATGTGATATCTTCAAATAGATAAAGAGATAATCGAAATGTGGAACAAGAGCGCCCTAGATATTATTATTTTACATGAGAAACCGTTATCACGACTCACTTATCTGCTTTCGATTTCGAGCCATTTTGAAAATCGGCATTTATTTTCGCGTTTCTAAACAGCTGAAAACGGAAAGCCACTAGGTGACTTGTGATAACGGTACCTCACGCAAAATAATATTGTCTAGGGCGCTCTTGTTCCATATTTCAATTATCTTTTATCTATTTGAAGATATCACATAATTACTGTAAAATTAGCGGTATTTTAATTTCGCCGGGATGAAGACTCTCTAAGTATTTTGAAGTAATGTTCACCATCAGTATAGTAAACGAATCAGCTCTTAAAATTTCAGAACAAATTCTTGGGTGATACAAACCATGAAGTTACCTTGTTTTTTCACTACAGGTTCATATTAAGCACGTTTAACACTGTTAGTAAATAAAGTATTTTACCTTCCATGTAATATCCTGCCGTTTCTGTTATCAGTGACTAGTGGGTGGGTGTATCCGAATCAATGTTGGCCTCATTGGTATTCGTACTACTTTTGGCGTACATGCGGAAATCATTGCAATATACGATGCCATAAATTCGCTTGAGAAACAGGGCATATGTAAAATACTCGCTGTGAATATTTTTCATCACATCGATTAATATTTTAAAAAATAATAATGATAATTAGAAAATGTCAAAAATATTTCTTGTATGTCTAATGTTCAATTTGTTCACGAAGATTTGCCAATTGTTGCCAAAGAACGATATTATCGGTTAGAGACACAGAATGAAATTTATATTTATGAAATAGTAGCCTCTAATGAAATCGTTATTTATTAGTAAGGGGAAGGAGGAAATCAAAGAAGACATGTATAGGTGGGAGCTGTATTCTCTCATCTTGTACTGTACAGTTGGATTAGCATATCATACTCTTAAAAGAAATATATATATATAATAATATATATTGAAGTTAATTGATGGTATATAGCGAACTTGGCAGGTTTTTGCATTGTAAATTGCTTACAAATTAGGTAAAGAAAAATTCTAAAAATCAGATTGTAGAAGAGTTTTTCAAGTTGTTAGTGTAAATAAAGAAAATAACTTTTTTTTTTTTTTTTTTCGTAAAAGAAGAGTTGTATCCACAGTATCGTTTTGTTCATGTGTGATAAACTTTTGAAACTGAATCGGAGTAGAAAGAACAGAAAAAGTGCTTTGTTCTGTATGCTTTAGCGAACACTCGGTGCTTACTTAGTAATGATTACGTTCTCCGAGATGTATGCAGTGATTGCTTTAGGGAAAAGAGGGTACATTTTCAGGGCAACAGGGAAGAGGAAGAAGAATTTTACACAAAGGCTGTGATCGAAAGTAATATTTCTTTTCATACTCTTATTATTGCACTATTAAATTCAATATCAGCTCTTGGGACAATAACATTTTCAAATTTTGCTTCTAGTTTTTATATTAATCGGTGTACCTTTAATATGTATTACCAGTAAAATAAGTTTCTTTCATTGGAATAAAAATCAAAATTTTAATGACTATTTTAGTAATTAGTCTATAAAAATATACAAATCGAGGTTAAGAATATGCTTCAGTTACGGAAATCCTAGCAATAGGTGTAAAACATGTGTTTGGATGAAATAAAAAGTTTTAATATTGATATAAATAGCAAATATTTTCACTTCATATTTGTGCCTCTGCAACAATTCTCTGCTTTGTTAAAAAATAAAATGCCGTGTTTTATATTGTCTCTGATATGGCCGATAATTTCAGAAAGCAAAAAAAGCAAGGCCAGTATTGCGTCGCTTTCATGCATGTCTTAGTAAAATATCATATTGAGAGAGTGTTTCACTTTGTATATGTGGTCTGTCTAATGTTTGGTTTTCGGAAGACTGAATTTTCCGTATGACGAAAGAACTGAACTTCGAATGTTGTAGAACGAAATCACGCAGACGCATTTTATAGTATTATTTATATGAATTGATCAGTTAACTGGTTGTGAATAAGTATAATTTGGAAAAGACTTTATACGAGAAAAAAATTTCCAGTTTTTTTTGTTAAGTTACATTAACAGTTCTTCTTCCATGTTTAACAAGTATATCTTTTTTGTGAGACCCTTTTGTCAAATGCAGTAAAGTAAAATCGAGCGTATTTGCAAGGTTGTTTTAAGTTCGTTTATGAATCATTTACGATGTACATTTGTGACTGTTTAGGAAAATTAACGATACAATTAAAACAAATGTCTCCTACCTCTTCCCTATAAATATAATATCGAAACAAATATATTAGTTCCATCGTTTCGTATATTATTGTGTATTTATAATGTATATGTTCTCATACTTTGGTTTACCTTAAGTGGGCGGGCTGTTAGAGTAAGTTACTTTATTTTTCAGTAAAATTGTTATGCCAAAATCTAAACTAGAAAATAGTAGTTTTCCTTCAAACTTATTTCCATTCCAGTTTCGTCGAATGTGTATGTGTTCCATTTCTGGAATTTAATTGAAATACAATGCCATAACAAAATGTATATTAATTTGTATATGTAACAGTGTAAAATGGTTTTATTTGCCTTATTTTTGTAAATTATGTTGAATGTATGTATTGAAGAACCTATTTCAATAAAATATTGCTTTTTACGTCTCATTTTGAAATCATCCCATAAATAAAGATTATATATGTAAATCACTGTTTCCCCTTTTTAGTTTTTCTGTCTTTGGGAATAAATACAGGGTGGACATAAAGTATCTTCCTGATAACAAACATTAATAAGAAAACTAAGAATGATAGAAGCGTGCAAATAATAGGAAAACTTTTTTTTTTTAACCTGATTTAGAGAATTTCCATGTGCGCTCCATTAATTGCTTTCATGACATCCATGCAATATTCAATTTCCATCCATCTGTTACTCAACATTACAGGAGTCACTGTGTCTATTACGTCCCTTATCCTGGTTTTGAGTGTTGCAATATCACGGACAGTGTTGCGTAAACCCTGTCTTTAACATAATGCCACAGGAACAAGTCAAAGCAGGTTATGTCTGGGCATCGTAGGGGCCATGGTATTAGGCCATCTCCCCATCCATCGGGTAGGAAAAGTACCATCGAGAAATGAACGAATATCTGTACTCCAATGTGAAAGAGCCCCATCCAATTGAAGGATTGCATGCGGTTGGTGTTCCTCTAATTGGGGAGTTATGTAGCACATCAAGGTGCCTAAGAAAATGATACCACAACTCACACTTTGCTTTCTGCTGTACTGACGCCATTTTTAAACAAATGACTTGCGCTGCGGTCATGGTAGCACAAGCTGTGGTAAAAACTTGGTGTCACAGAAGCGATGTTTTCAAACCGCATACTTATATCATTCTTTGTTTTCTTGTAATTAATTTTTATCAGGGAGATATTTTGTGCCCACCCTGTATAATAAATCTCCATATTTCAAGACATCTCCGAAGTCTTGCTGACTGTTTTGTGTAAAGATTAGTACTTTACGTTTTTTTGTATATTAATTGTGTATATTCTTAGGTAAGACATTAAAAAAAGACTTGGTATTTATTTTATTATTACTGGTTCATTTAAATGTAATATTAGTGTTAAGAAAAAAAATGTGTATTTAACAGACTGACTGCCAAGGTGATTTGAAGGTACTGATCGCAGGAGGCTATAAATTTCATCTTACCTTTGGCTCGATTATGGATAGTTATATCACATTTTTGTCGCGATATTTTGTTTCTCCCGAAAATGTACCAATGCGAACCGAGCACCTTATGTGATTCTCATTGTCTCACAGTAATTTGTGACAATGAGCATCATATATGATGCTCAAGAACCTGGATAAGTTAGTAATTTGTGATATCAAGCATGAGCATCATATATGGTGCTCATGGCCCCAGAGAAAAATAAGGTGAGCACCACATATTATGCTCATGGCAGTCAACCTGTTAATTATATTTGTATACTGATCTTAGTGAATTTCTATAATTAATTATGTTTAAATTATATTTCTGTTATTAAGTTATTTCCTTAGTCAAAGAAATTAGTGAGAGCCTGTTTAAAGGCTAGGGTAATGGAATTTCCCATTCTTTGTTCCTCTTCATTTTTATTTATTTTATTTATTTTTGCTTTCTTTTTTTTAAACATACGTGTTCTCATTTTTCTTTTCCTTTCAAGCTAAGTCTGTGAGTATATATTTAAGCATGAAGGTGTGATGAATGGATCAGTCTTTTTCTTTGTTGCGATACGGTAGGCCAATTCGTAATCCAAAGACACGAGTGACTTTCTTGGTTCAGCGTTTCTCCTTAGATTTTTCTGTGGATTGTCTATTGAGAGATAGATGTTAGCCCAAGGCAGTGCCATTTTTCAAACCGAAGTGGAGAGAACTCTGGAGCAAGACAGGATAATACCCTAGATAAATTGGAAATTAAATGGTCTTTAATTTTAGAAAATAAATCCTCAGTCTGTAAATCAGGACTTAACTGGACCTAGGTTTCTTAGCTGAGAAGAGGAAAAAGAACTTCTCGTGAGACAGAGATATTTCAAGCCTAGTCCCAGTTTGTTTACCGTATTTATTTACTTTTTTAAAAAATGAGATTTTATCTAAGATTCCTGAATCCAGTAGTATTGGGTTCAAATCCTGAATTAGGTCAAGAACATGGATTCAATTTGTAGTTTGACTCTTGAAACTTCCAGAAAGGGATGTAATAGAATACGTTGAGAGTTCTAACCCTTAATTATCTTAATACATTGAATGCAAGGTCTTTTCCTTGAGCGTCGAGAGCGAGGTATAAACGAATAGCGCTAATATCAAGTGTTACGAATTTAGCTACAATCCTAGTTAACGAATGTCTCAGAGTAGAGAATTTTCTACATAAATTTGAGGCCAGACTGTCTCCAAAGTCTTTGTTACCTTCACGTATTGTCGACCAGCAGATGCAGCTACTTTGGCAACGGCTAGTTATCTTCTGTGATAGTTACGAATTCCTCCACTTGGCAGCACTTGATTCAATTTGTAAGGCGGCTCTAATGCTTCTTCGAAACACAATTTCGGGGAGCTAAGAAAAACTAAATGACCATTGTCAATATGTCAATACGCTGCTTGTGTCCCACTGCAGGCACTCACATTTTAGTTTTGACTCCCCGCGGACAAAATTTTTTGAAACGAAGCTTGAGAGGTAGTTCAAAAAAATCGAATCGGAACAGCGGCGTAACGTTAGGGCCTTGCTTATTATGCTTTGATGACTTTTTTTTTTTTTTTACTGACAGACGTATATAAAATGGATTTTGTCGGATAATATAAGCTTGGGGGGACTGTTGTGGGGAACAAGAGTGGACAATTTCCTTGTCGCGTATTTCGTAAGGGGTTCAGTTCTTCGAAATACATGCCCAAATCTTGTAAATTTGCTTACTCATCCACTACAGTATCTAATATATTTACTGTAGTTAATTAAATTGTGTACTGTGCGTCAATATGTACTACCATGAGCAAAATAAATGACGCGTCTCTTTATTTTGAAGTTTTTTGAAAATATCTCCGTTTTCTTTATATGTTCGAAATTTCGGAAGGTTTCCCCAGCAGGACAGGTTAATAACAAACCCGTTTTTAATATTTGTGTTAGATATTAGCTTAAAATAAAGAAATTAGAAGCAAAAAACATTAAATCGACAGAAATCTCGAGAATTACCAACTCTGCTAAAGTGGGAAATTTTCAAGAACACGAGGGAATTCTGAATTTCAACACGAAGCAGCGACATCTATGTCATTGAGAGAAATGTGGATTAAATCTACAAACTAAACTTTTAACGAATATTTCTAGTATGTCTTATTATATGCATTATCTGCAAACTCCAAATATATGAATATATGCTAAGTATTAACATAGAGATAGAGCAAATAGTGGAAATTATCTATGGAAAAGGACGAATTGGTAGGACGATCGTAATGAAATATCGTCTTTACCGGAACAGGCTCAGTTAGTTAAAGCAACGAGTCTGTATGCTGAAGGTAGCGGGTTCGATCCCCTGGAAATGCCGTTGTCATTTTTTATCACTACACTACGGTTATTTTATTTATTTTTTTATGTGGGAAAGAATCAAATTTTAACGTATGTGTAAAACTCATGACGATACCAAAAAAAGAAAAAATGCCGTTGTCGCACTTGCACTAGCGTCCCTAATTTTGTTTGCAAACAGTTTCGTAATTATTTCCCCTGTGCTCACTGCTCACCATATGCTCGCTGGCGCATAACGAATGTTTCCCAGTAAATGTTAATTCTAATTTGGAGAATTTTATAAAGTTTCACAATATTTCTCACTAGATAGTCTTCTATCTACGTGTTTGGATATTTTGATAACAGATGTCCCTATTAAATGTTTAATTTTCCCTAGATGTTTAATTACGGAAAAGTTTTACAATGTATTTGTATTGAATTGAAATTGTTTCGAATTTACTACATAAGGTAAGTAGACCCAAGGAGGAGAACTCAAGTAATTGATATTCTACGTAAAAGCAACCTATTGTAGAATGATGATGCTTCTTACCTTCAGCACATAATCTTTACGTTAGAGAGTCAGACAGAGAAAAATCCTGTTTTTCCTCCTCTATGACCACCCATCTTAAACCTCTACATATCGTTGTTCGTCTCACAAAATTTCGGTGCTCCAAAAACATTCAAATAATAATAATAATAATAATCCTGAATATGCCATCCTTACATAATGTAAGGATATCTTAGTTTCCTAGTTTAAATCTTAAATATCTTAGTTTAAAATGCTTTCTTTTTTTTAGTACTTATTTGAGCAACCACGTAGGAGGGGGTACGACTTTTTATTTTGCCCCTCTCATTTCAGTACCCTTCCAACAGAAAGTAATTTTTGATAAGCAGGACAGACAAAATGAATAAGAAACATATTTATAGCATCCTCTCCCCTTTCATGATTGGAATATCACGTAATATTTTTTATTCTACGAAAGATGGCCCTGTGCGGTTAGGGGTAGGTAACTAAAAGAATACCTAATATATAGCGCCCCTTGATTGTAATATTGCCGCTTCTTTATTTGTACGAAGGAGCCCCTACATAGTCTGGAGGATCGGTCATATGATCGTGCACTTTTTGATACAAGTATGAAATTTACAGTACACAATAATTGATGTGTAAACAACACTATTAGGGGTGGAGCCAATCGAAATTGGCGCTCTTGTCATAATGGCGGCCATATTGAAAAAATAATCTCGTAAAGGCGTTTTTTCTTGAAAATAGCTTTTATTTTCTCTTTATGTGCAAGTGACAATATTATTTTAATTACCATTGGCCAAATAGTGAACAATTTACAGATTTGAATATTTTAGTTTGTTATTTAGTCTATTTAGTTCGCTATTTTTCAACATGGCGCCCAATGTGACCAGATTTAACATAATGCCATAACTATAGAGTGATGGGTATCAAAATGTATGTTCTTGGGGTCACTAATTGCAAATATATGCTTAGAAATACTATCAGACGGTCTATTCTTGATTTAAGTGAATGGAATTCATTGCACTATTAAGTATTTTAAGTTTATCTTTCTAATTTTACACGTCAAGCATGTGGAAATTGAAGTTTGAATATAAGATTTCTGCAATACCAAAACTGTACAATAAACATATCACATAGCAACAAAATTGAGAATTTTACTTCATGTTAAAACATGAAGGAGAGTAAAATTTGAATTTATAGTCTTTCTTCGTGAACATATATTCAGCGTTCACACCTACAAAGAGCTGTACATGGTAAGTCAGCTTTGAAACAGCTACACTTTCCAGAACACACTTTGGAACAATTACATTTCAATATCTTTCTTGAAGACTCACTGACTAGTAGAGTTGTTATCCAACGAGGTATCCATCTTCCTTCCTCAGTTTGTGTCCATCCGTAAATACTCGGAGATGGAAGTTCAGGTTCATTTTCAAGTGATCTTCCCCAAATCTGTCCTGCTTGATAAGCTGTTCGAAGTAAATGCTGTAGCAAAGCATCTTGAGTTGGAGGTATAAGCTCAAGCTCATAATTCTTTCGTGTAAACATCTTTTGCCTTACTACATTTATATCATTATCTATGCTGCAACGGTCATATAGCGATACAACAATTTTTTCAAACAATTGAAAACGCTGTCTTCACAGCTTCTACATCTGGAGCACTTGGTAATACTTGAAATGCCGACATAACCTCATCATAAGCTTTCCAGACTGTCCAAGCTATTATTTTACCTTTACTCTCAAATTTAGATGTAGTGTCACTTCCCTTCAAAGCATGAAAAGCAAGTATTGCAGAGCTTTTCTCACTTCCCAGTGCCTTTGATATTGCTATAGCATTGATGTAACGCATATGTTTTCCTGATCGATACAGTACCCACAAGCAATCACATTCCAACTTAGCTGCATAGTTGACTGTCAACACAACCACATCTGAGTCAACCGTACAAACTTGTATATTTCGATACCCTTCTATTACACCATCTGCTGCATGTAAAAATATCCTTGTGTCTGCTTGATCTTGAGAACATGGTACTGTTCGATTTAAATCCGCGGGTTGTGAACTAACGACACTGTTTCCTTGAGTGACAACGACTTTTGTTGGATATTCTGCTAAACTTACAAATTTTGCCAATAAAATAAATAATTCTGTTTTGTTTTCATCAACTTTAAGAAAGTCCTTCCAGTTTTTAGGCACCTTTTTATCCGCTTCAACTTTTCTTCGAATGCCTGTTCCTCTCTTCTCACGAACACAGCTCTTCAAACTATCTGCTTTATAGGTATCAAACACTACATCAAGAAGTTTCGCTTGTCCTTTAAATCGATTTCCAATAATGTTTATGACCTTTTCGGCATAGCCAGCAAACCAATCTGTAGCTTCGGGTGTTAGAAAGTACACAATGACTGCACCATCAAGAATTATCATTTCAACATCAGGTCCAGCTTGATGAGTTTCATCACTATCTTCTTCACTGCAAGAAATAAGTTTTTCCAGGCAGGGTACTTCTGGATTCTCTGTAATTCCTACAGCTCCTTCTTCTCCCTTAACAAGCGCATTATTATGTTCATGTGCTTCGTCAAGAGGCATGAAAGAAAAAGGTCTCGAAGTTTTATTTACTGTGAACTTCCCCTTGGAGAATTCTTGAAGAATAGTAGGTTAAGTTTCTTTAAGTCTTCTCATATCTCTGAGATGAACTGAAACAGCTCTGGCGTAGTTAGTATGATCCAAAGCAAAGGACAACCACACAATGTTTGATAAAGGACTCACATAGCACTGAAAATCTCCTTCATGGACAGATCGATCCCATGTTAATATGTCAAGGATGACTTTCGTTATAAAGTTCCAGAAGAAAAACTGGGGACTTTCCTTGCATCTAATTTCTGACCACTCATTAAAAGATTAGAGCTCATTATGTGAAGAACTCCTAACATTGCTATAAATGTATCTTCTCCATAAGAATTTGGCCAGGTCCATTGAATTTCCTTTAGAATCCTGAACAACGGTTGATCACAAGTGATGACTGGAACTTGATTGGGATTGTGGTGAGACACAGATTTTCTAATCACATCAATGCAATGTTTTATTGTTGCTACTGAGTTAGAATACTCAGAAAAAAAGGCAAGAATGCACTAAATGCTGTAAAACCTTTTTACGTTTTTTAAAACAAGTAAAGGATAAAAGCTGTGAAAAAGAGAAACATACTTGGGACATATAATCCGCTTTGTTTTCAATGTTAGGACCATATAATATCATTCCAATAAGAGTTAACAATGTCGTTGGTACACTGTTTTGTTGGCACTTATCCTCAAATGGCCCTTTAAATTGAAACTGGGGATGTTTAAAAATATCTCGTCTTACTATGTTTACAGCATGAGATAAAACAATGACATCTAACTCAGAATCATGAGAACAGGCTTTCTTGAGGCTCTCTCCTATATCACTGTTTCTCACAAGCAAAACTTCTCGACCAGCGCCATGGGGTTCAAGTTCTGGAAAATGACTAAGTATTTTCTCTTATAGCCGCTTTGAATGCAATGTACTTGGGTCACCACCCAGTTGCTGAATTTTCTGACAATAGAGTTTCTTGAGATGGCTAAACTGCAGCACAGGGGAAATTTCGTCGTCATCAAGAATACTTTCAGTGTATAGTAAAAGTTCTGCTAATGCGTTTTTTTCATATGTATGAGCGTATTCTTCTTCTTATCTTCATTTTAAATCTCTTTCACGATTATATAGGGCCACAAGACATTGTGCATGATACACTGCATCTTGAGCAAACATATCACCAGCACTTAGCTTTGCAATTAATTTGTGGTCTTGAAGAGTAAAAGCACATGATCTCACACGATTATCTATTTTAAGTGTTGGTGATTTTCGAAATGACTGTGATTTTTCATCCACTGGTTAGTCACAAAAGAAGCACAATGTACACCCGCCTTGACTGACTGAAAGTGAGTCCTTTGATCTGGTATTTTTCTCACTTGATGCAGATACGTCTGATTTATCTTGACTTCCACTTTTCTTCTTCTTTTTTCTTTCAATTGCCCTGTTCAATTTAGTTTTATTGAATTTCAAAGAGCAGCTTTTATGATATTTTGCCTTTTTATACATAAAGGTTTGCTTAATACCTTGTCCTTTATCCAGCCTTCTTATTTTAAACCCAGAAGGTAGTGACTCTATTTCTTCAAATTTTACTAAATTTTCCGCTATAGTTGAATACCAAGCAGCTTCATTTGATGATTTACCAGCAAAATCACCAGGTCAGGGCAGCCCCTCCTTTGTTACTTCTTGGCAGAAAAGACAAAGATCCCAGTTTGTGATTTCATCACGTGGTTTGGAAACCTCAGTATTGTCTATTAGTTTGAAATTTCGTTTCATTTTAGCTGCAGTTCAGTTCTGAAATAAATCGAAAAAATTGAGTTACACTGAAAGACGAAAAAATAGCATTCAAAATAACTGTAAAACAACTAATAAAAATAAATAAATCAAAATTAAACATATAAATTTAACATTTTACCATGCCAAGTGTCAAATGACCTTTATAAAGAGCATAAAAGTGAAAAATAGATTATAATTTAAAAATTAAAATGCATTAACATGTTAAACAATACAATTAAATGTTATTTTATATATACTGAGCTGCCATTTTTAATATGGCAGCTATCTCGACGAAATCACGTGATATGTTTTGGCTCCACCCCTAGAATTGCTTCTTATGATGTCTATAAACCGTGTGTAAAATTTAACGCTTGTATCATAAATTGCACGATTCTTTGGGATTTTGTTACGGATCCTCCAGACTAACACAATCAAGGGTGACAAAAAGAATAGGAAGAGTGTCTATTGATTCCAGTGGTGGATCCAGCACGAACTCCTGGGGGAGGAGAGGGGAAGTGAAACATTCTTTTGATGATGTGAAGCTGTCACAAATTACCACTTAACTAAACTAAACAATAGTGGGGGGAACCGGAACCCAGTCACTTTAAATTGATGTAAAAGTTTAATTTTTGGCTTCATATTAAAGTTTTGGTTTCAAATGAGAGTTTCAGTCCAAGTGGTCAATGATCAAATCTCGTGGGGCTCTTCAGTGTAGGCTAATACGGCCCCCTTGTGAGAAAAGGCAAAATTGTTAACATGTTTATAACTTTCGAATTTTTCGTCTATTTTAAAGAAATATTTTTCTTCGTATTAAAGTGTTGGTTCCAAATGACAAATTCAGTCCGAGTGGACAATGATCAAATCTCCGGGGGGGGGGGGGGGCTCTTCAGTATAGGGGGCTACGGCTCCCTTATGGGAAAAGGCAAAAATATGAAAATGCTTATAACTTCCGAATTTTCCGTCTATTTTAAAGAAATTATTGGCTTCATATTAAAGTCTTGGCTTCAAATGACAATTTCAGTCCGTGTGGACAATGATCAAATCTCGGAGGGCTCTTCGGTGTAGGGTTTTCGGCTTCTTTATGGGACAAGATTCACGTAGTTGATATTGCAAAATTGTTTTATATATATAAGTGGAAACTTGCACCATTTGGTTAATTTTACCTCTTATGTTTTGCAGATTCATATTCCAAGCAATAGTTACTCCGCAGAGCTAAAAGAAGGCACTTACTAGTTTCATTAAAATGAAATGTCTTTTATGAGAGGAGCAGACGAACGAACAGGCACCCAAACGTTGGTTGAGTCGTACAGTTGAAACTCGTTAAGCTCGCTTCAATTATTATTATTATTATTATTATTATTATTATTATTATTAAAGCTTTTTGCTCCTAATTTAGTTATTTTACTTTATTATTTAACGAATATATTGAAAATTGTCAGAGACACGTATGCAGTAATTTATTTCGGGAGGGGTCCGACTTCAATATTAGGATAAATTATAATAAAATTTTAAAAGATAATCCCCAAAATTAGGCTAAATTTACAGAAAAGTTGGGGTTTCAGAGGGGGTCCGGACCCCCTGGACCCACCCCTGAATGCGTCCTTGTTTGTCAGTAACATTTCCTCATTTTGAAACCCTCAAAAACTTCGGATAGACTATATAAAGGAAAACGAGCTATTTTCGATAAAATATCACTTCAAGGAGACGCGACAGTTTTATTGCACATGGTGGTATCCAACGTTCACAAGGGCAAGAATTCCTTCCCTTTTATTCTTTTGCTATTGTGCTGTATCGAAAGGTCAGGTTTGTAACATATTACTCCTACGAACAAGCATGACTGGCAGATAGGAATACTGAACACAACTCCAGAGAAATGCATGCTGAACTTACGTCTTTACGCTTTGGTGATTTGCCCTCAAGGTCAATCGAGTGGTAATTCAGTTCCGTCTCTGTTCTTAAGCCATGTTCGTATTACTTCGAACAGTTTTGATAATGAAAAGCATGCCTCTTAATATAACGCGTAAGAAATCGAAACTCAGTTGGTCAGAGCAACTAGTCTGTAAGAATTAGGTTGTTAGTTAGTTAGGAGCCCAGTACGAGTAAGGGTTTTTATTACTATTGTTTTTATCTTTTTTATGTGAGGAAAAATCAAATTGTGACATCCCGATATCAAATGTATTTGATTAGGTAGCTTTGTCTTAGCTAAACTTTAAACATCAGTAACTGTCGAAATTATTTCACTAACCGATCACTTACTGAACATTTCAAACACGTCAAACCAGTGGCATAACATGAAGGTTAACCTCTCCTCCGCAGTCCTTAGTTATGCGTCCGTACTTTCAAGGGCGGACTAAGGGCCGGGCGACTGCCCGGGGCGCCAGAGAAAGAGGGGCACCAAAACGAGCCTCAAAAAGTAAATTTTATAATGTGCTTTCTACTGACGTTTTTGGTTTATATTCTTGTAAAGTAGTGGCAATTATATGATCTTTTTCCATTTCACTATGGAAGAAGAGAGTTTCATAGTACTAAGGGGGCTGTATCGAAAAATTGAGAGATGGCATGTAGAATAAAGAGTGCCGGGAATTAAGTATTGTTTGTTTGTTTGCTTGAGTTTAGCGTTCCACGGTTATGCCTTAATGGGCAAGGGAGATGTGGATACTAATTATAGTGGAATCCGAACCACTTTTATCGTTCAACAGTAATCCACCGGGAATTGGACCCGGTACCACAGAAGGCAGGCGTGCTAGCCACTAGACCAGGGGGGGTGGAGTTGGTATTGTTTATAGCGGGCCATATTCTTTGTGAAGTTTTCCTAGGTAAGGATTTCTTTTTGAAAATGGGTTTAAAACAGGGGCGTCATTTAGGGAGGGCAGGGAGGGGCATTTGCCCCCCCTGAGTTTGAGATGTATATAGAGTTTATCATTAGAATAGTAGTAAATCAGTGAAAAACGCGAAATTTTACTTATATCAAGAGGTCTTGCCCCCCCCCCCCAAAGCAAAATCTGAAATGACGCTCCTGGTTTAAACTATTAAAAACACTATGATAAAATGTAAAATATAGGCTACTACTAGGGGAAGGGCGCCAAAAAGTCACAGGAATAATAATAATAATAATAATAATAATAATAATAATAATAATAATAATAATAATAATAATAATAATAATAATAATAAATATGAATGTCTTTGGAGAGCCGAAAGTATGTGACACGAATCATTAAAGGTAGAGCTTTAAGATGAGTGGTCATAGGGGAGGAAAAACAGGATTTTTCTCTCTCTGACTCTCTAACGTTAAGATTATGTGCTGAAGGTAAGAAGCATCATCATTCTACAATAGGTTGCTTTTACGTAGAATATCTGTTACTTGAGCTCTCCTCCTTCGGGCAACTTTGCTTATGTAGTAAATTCAAAACAATTTCAATTTAAGACAAATATTTATAGAGAAAATTAAACATTTAATAGGGAAATCTGTTATCAAAATATCCAAACACGTAGATAGAAGACTATGTAGTGAGGAATTGTGAAACTATAAAATTCTCCAAATTAGAATTAACATTTACTGGAAAACATTCGTTATGCATCAGTGAGCACAGGGGAAATAATTACGAATCTGTTTGCAAACAAAAATTAGAGACACTAATGCAAATGCGACGATATTTTCTCTCTTTTTTTTTTTTTTTTTTTTTTTTGGTATCGTCATGAGTTTTACACATATGTTACAATTTGATTCTTTCCCAAATAAAAAATAAATAAAATAACCTTAGTGATAAAAATGACAACAGTCCTTCACGGGATTCGAACCGTCTACCTTCGGTATACAAACTCATTGCTTTATCTAACTGAGCTATTTGCTTTCTTACGTAAGCTGAATCTGTTCTACAGTAAAGACGATTTTTCATTACGATTGGGCTAACAATTCGTCTTTTTCCATAGGTAATTTCCACTATTTGCACTATCTATACGTTAATACTTAGCATAGATTCATATATTTGGAGTTCGCTGATAATGCATATAATAAGACATACTAGAAATATTTCGTTAAAATTTTCGTTTGTAGATCTAATCCACGCTTCTCTCACTGACATAGATGTCGCTGCTTCGTGTTGAACTGCAGAATTCTCTCGCGTTCTTGAAAATTTCCCACTTTAGCAGAGTTGGTAATTCTCGAGATTTCTGTCGATTTAATGTTTTTTGCTTCTAATTTCTTTATTTTAAGCTAATATCTAACACAAATATTAAAAACGGGTTTGTTATTAACCTGTCCTGCTGGGGAAACCTTCCGAGATTTCGAACATATAAAGAAAACGGAGATATTTTCAAAAAACTTCAAAATAAAGAGACGCGTCATTTATTTTGCTCATGGTAGTACGTCAAGTATTACGTGCATCAAGATATATTCGCTTTTGTCCGTCTTTTCTTTCCCCTGTCCCTTGGGGAAAATCCTGCGGGCGTTTCTGGTACTAAGTATTAATTTTGGGTAAAAAATAGTTCCGTATTTTAATTTCTATTCTGGTCTGTGCAGTTTTTAAGAATATTCATTGTCTTAAAAACTGTCCAGTATCGGCACTCAGGCAAAATGTTTTCCTTTCTTTTAGTATCACAGCCATGAAATCTGGAGATTCTTACACGAAAAAACCAGGAGGTATGTCTAATGAAAAGTGGAAGTACAAATGTAATTAACGAATTTTTAAAAAAGGGAAAAAAACCTAATAGACTTAAAATTTGATACACCTTTTCATTTCATCTGAGCAAGTAATTTAAAATATTAATCACTCAAATATTTTTCATTGTCGTATGAGTTAGTTCAATAAAATCAATTTTTTTACTTTTATGTCCCGCGATGCCGTATAGGCTAAAGTAGACAATGAGGATGAGCATTAATGAAGTAGTGGAATAAAGAAAGTGGGAAGAAACGGGGGACCTAGAAAACACTCACGGTGTTTGTCCACCACAAATCCCATTTGGCACGAGCCGGGACCAAACGAGGAATTCCAACTAACTTTTAATCTAGGAAATAATTTGTGACAGTGATAGAATTATATCGAGTATTTTAATAGTAATCTGACTCTATACAGAAATCTACTTATTCTTTTTATGCTTAATCGGTACCTTAATTTTATTTTCACCAAATTCCCCGTTTTAAAACCTCGTTACAGATAAGAACTGAAATGAGGAAGAATCAAGACCCAATAGGCAAACGTATTTACAAATCAAATGAACATTGGTAATAGCAGAAAGATCTAGTACTTGCAATCAGCGAGTTCAGCATCAATTCAATTGTTTTCCAATTCACGGTAATTTTCATTGGTTGAAAACCGACAACACACTCAAAATATTAATATTTATTAAATGCTGTCTCAAAGACGAGAAAAGAAGCTCTCTTCGTTTGTCTATTGCCTAGGGTTTTTCTATTTCAACTGTGCCCCTTCTGGCACTGTTGTCGATGTGTATTTTTTCCCGTACTTCCCTCGAAACAGGAGGGACGAGTTGCTGCGGCTGAGATCTTTCAATTGTTGAATGCGGAAGGTTACCACAATTATTTCACGAACTTCGCTGTGCTGTCTTGTTAGCCATTCTGAGTAATAGCATACGATCTTCACTCAAGACCAAATGACTGAATGACAAATTGGCAACACAGCTGAGGTCATTCACTTGTTTTCCGTAAGCAAAAGGAGAGTTTCATCTGTTAGAGGGTGGCTGGGGTGGAGCCGAAGTGTTTCGCATATTTTCCGAAGGTACATCTGAGATAGGCTCTAGCGCGTGTGCCTTTGTGGAAGGTGGTCTTGAGTTCGATTTCGGTTGATTAATCTGACAATTATTCACTTTCAATAATTATACGTGATTTTTAGCCTAAAGGACAACCATGGGAATTCATTTTGGAAGGAAAGTAAATCTTTAGATTAGGCCTAAATACTTATTTACAGTAGAGCAGCAAACAAACAAAAACAATACATGATCACTGAATATTGAATTATTGTCCCCTACAAAAAATGCTAACAAAATGCCGATTGTCGGAGGAGAGAGGTGGTTATCTACCCATCATGAGAGAAGAAATAGTATCTGCAATAGCAAAATAGAAGTTGAACAGCATTCCATATCTCAATGAGAAAGTGACAGAAAAAATTGCAGCTCAGAAAGAACGAAGGATGGACTTCCATTTTAAATAATTTTGTTTAAGTTTGTGCATGTGAGTATATATATATACATTTTTCTTCTTTTCCGCAACGCCTTCCTTTCTTGACGTGTAGTAAAATTTACATCAAAGCTGCACCACCAGGTCGTTACGTGGTATTAGTCCACTTTGCAAACACAACTTTATTGATAAAAAGAAGTGATTTCTTATGCTACGAAACACAGCTCAGCGAGCGAAGGGGATTAGAAGCCCCGCAGGTCTGGTTTTATTCCACCTATGTTCTATGATACCACGTGACATTACGTCACGCTCGGGTTGTGCAACTTCAATGTAAATCTAACCTCACGCATATTCTAGATATTGTTCATTTTGTTTGAAAAAAAGAAAGGAATAAACTAATGAATCTACTTAAATCAATAAATATAAAAATTAGAGCTTGATGAAGCTTTTCTGCACATATTTCTTAAATATTAGGGACCCGGACAAATCCGCCAAATGACAAATCCGCCAATTACCAAATCTGCCAATTACCAAATGCGCCAAACGCGAAAATGACCAAATGCGCCAATTGTGAAAATGGACAAATCAGCCAATGGACAAATCCGCCAATTACCAAATCTGCCAATTACCAAATCTGCCAATTACCAAATCTGCCAATACCAAATCTGCCAAACGCGAAAATGACTAAATGCGCCAATGACGAGAATGGACAAATCTGCCAATTGACAAATCCGCCAATTACCAAATCTGCCAATTACCAAATCTGCCAAACGCGAAAATGACCATATGCGCCAATCGTGAAAATGGACAAATCAGCCAATTGACAAATCTGCCAATTACCAAATCTGCCAATGACCAAATCTGCCAATTACCAAATCTGCCAATTACCAAATCTGCCAATTGACAAATCTGCCAAACGGAAAACACCGAACTCTGTTTGTATTATCATCAAATAACTGGATAGTCTAGTAAAAAGCATACAGAAAGAAAGTATTTATGAATATCAAGCAACAAACTAAAAGTAATTAATAGAAAGTAATCAAATCATCGCCCAGACATTTGAGGATTTGAACAAGGTAACCATTTAAAATAACATTAACGTTTACTCAGTATATGTTAAAAAAAAAAAAGTTGGTTATTTTATGAAGACCGGAGAGACATGATGTAAAAGTTCAATAAATCGTACATGCTCTAACGCAATGAGATAATTTGTTTGTTTTTATATGTTAATTTTGATGAATTTATAACTGTTAAAAATGAATGTTCTTGTTATTTGCTGGAGTGATTGCCCCCTTTCTGCACTGAAGTTATATTTTTCGGGTGCCCGACCTCTTGGACATTACACTATACTTGTTACAGTTGGCAATACTTCTTAAAATGACGTAGTTGCGAAAATTTTTTAAAACGATCGTTGTTTGTTTTCGTACTTTTGACACTTGACCAACAGTTTTTGGGAGTCGTGATTACTACATATTCTCCTAATTTCACGACTTTTAGCAGTATTGCCAACATTAACATTCATTATCACATCTCCTAAACCATGTAAAATTTCAAATTGCTATTACGTGTTGTTTGCCATGACTCCATTTCGGTGTTGTTTGCCACGGTATTGTTCTCTCTAGCTTATCTTATACCACAATCGTGAAGACTTATACAAAATCGACTTATAAGCTAATGGTTGCCAGATGAGCATATTATAATGATCAAATCTATTATATTATAAACAGAATGCATACAATACGAATTGTCCCAAGCACGTTATTGGGTTACTACGCTATCAGCTGTTCACGCCACAGTTAAATTTATTCAAGGTAAGTTCAAGCACTCAATATAATAATTTGTTTGCTTAGAAACTCTCCAAGTGCATTTTCAAAATTGATATTGCCTACAATTTGTTTGTGTTCGACTGTGTAGCCAACGTTAAATCTAGGCATATCATCAGTACTAACAATAAGCGGGTATAGGAATCCCGATAAATGGGGACCCAAACCTTCTAGAGGGAGCGCGATACGCGAGATATATATATGTATATATTTCATAACCTTTCTAGAGATCAAATTAAAATTAGATTTAAAAATCTGGATTTAGCGATCTTTTAAACACCTTTGGTGAAAGGAGAAAAATTTAGTCTATTGGTAATACAAAAATTTAGTGACTTATGTATAGTTACTAGGGTATTTTCAAGTCCACACAAAGAGCTCCCTAGTGGATGAGCGGTTAGCGTAGGGACCCAGGTTCGATTCTTGGCGGGAGCTTATTTGGTTCGGATTCCACGTTTAATTGTAAGTCCACCTCTCATATAGCCTCGATGATGAACGGGACGCTAAGACTGAAAATCAAATCTGTCCCACAGAGATTATTAAAATACAAGGGTCGGCAATCCCTCCATAGCATTTCTGAAACAAGATGGAATGTACACGAATTGGAGTGGATTTGAGTTAAGCATCACATTCAGCAGAAGACTATGAGCCTTGGGCCTACAACTTAACATAGTTTCCGATACACATGAGTTTCCGCCGGTAATCGAACCCGGGTCTCCCATACCAAAGGCGCGTACGCTATCCACATAGCCACAAGGGAACCCTGTGTACGATTTAAGACTATAAAACCTATGGCAGAAGAAACGGGTAGGTTACATTTCTCTAAGTTACAACCATTAATTCTTCCGGCCGTTTGAAGATAAAATCTAGATCATATCAATGTAAGAAATTGAATCCCGCATTTGATACTGAACCACTCCGAGAAGAAATCAGAGAAGAACAATTTAAAATATTGGGTTTTTGATGTAATCGTACACAAGATCGTATCTCAGGTGGATTCTCGGTGTACAGAAATGAGATATATTTACTTGACTTTCCAAGCAATTCTCAGAGTAAACACTTTGGATGACAGTGTCACAATTAAGAAATAAATTACAATCTACTCTGATGACTTCAGTTGTAATTTTGTCAAAGAGAAACAAGTATATAAGTCAGTCTCTGTGCAGCTACTTTCTCGGATCTTCACAATAAAAATTATAAATTGATGTTATATTTGTGTTTCCTGAACTTCAGAATTTCCTCGCGCGAAGTGGATTCTGTGGTGGACAAACACAGTGTGTCTGAGGTTTCTCGGGGTTCTTCTTCCTCCCATTTTCTTCATTACACTATTTTTCATTCATTCTTATCATTACCATATCCTTTAGCTTACACGGCATAAGGGTAGGACGCATCGGCGCAAATCTGTCTTCAACATTGGTTGGGACGAGTAAGACCGTTCTCATATATATATATATAAGCGATGTTCAAAATATTTATGAAGTTGAAAAACAATGCTGTGAAGAATCAGAGGAGCAGAATTGTCTTCAGTGGCGTATTTAGGAGGCTATCGGGTTCAAGCCCCCCCCCCTCCGAAAAGAATTTGTTAGTTTTTCGCATTCCACGTACAACAATAATCCTTCTTACCATTTCTAAGAATGCAATTGACTTTCCATTTTCTTATGCTCTTTGTTCAGAAATAATACTGTATTTGTCAAATTTCATTCCATGTAAGAACTGCGTTCTTTTGTTCTTTCTTTCGTCCTTTCTACTTTTCTGTTTCTTTTTCTGGACGTTATTTTCTTTCATTTCGCCTATCATACTTTATCGACCGTTGTCAGTTGTGATTTAAGTCGGCCGTCATCAGTAACACCAAAACTAAGAGGATTTGATAAGCGAAACTGGTGTTCCACACCAACATGCGCGGATATCAACATGACAGGACTTTAGTTATTATAATAAAGGAAAAAAAAATATATCGTTTAGTTATTTTTAAAAGAAGGGAATATTTGAATTAAAGAAAATCAAACCGGGGGAATAATTAGTCAAGGAAGTTAAGAAGGCCAAGAGGATGCTTCCTTTTTCTTGTATGAATAGAATAAAGGGTTAGATTCACTCATAAGTTTTTGTATCATATCATATATAGGATTTATCGGTCTGCAATCCTTGCCACTATAACTTCAATTTATGCATAAATTAAAATATATTTAATTCTCAAACTCAGATGGGCAATTGCACTCCGACTCCCTTCCTTGTGTTGGGCATAGCCCCTCGAAACAAAATACTAAGTACGCCTTATTCTAGAGAAGGGAGATGAAACTCATATTACGGTAGATGAATCTGATCAACTGTTGTGGAGTATATTATATATTAGGCGATGTAGGTGAAGTAGTTGTACATATCAGTATTACAAATCACTGCCGTGAACACATTCTTAAATCTGAATACACGCATATTTATAATTGGTATATTTCTAATTAGGCATCCACAAAGATCAACGTTAAAATTGTTTTATAATAATATAATAATATAAATGACTTCCCCAAAACTATGAAGAAAGAATATCAATTATGTATGACGCAACAATACTGTTTGAGCAAAATGATGATAATCTCAATAACACTACATGAATCGTTACAGAAATCTGACGCATGTCATATACTCTTTAGTTAACAGATGTAACCTTAAGATTATGGAGAAAAATATTCCAGCATTTGAATTCTTTTCTTTGCTTACGAAGCATCCTCTCTCAAAAGTAAAATTGGTACACGGAAATACGTAGGAACAAACCATGGTTCGATCTAGCAGAGAAGAGAAAACAGGCAAAATTATGTTGGCTAAAAAATCCGAATGAAATAACTACACAAAATTTCGTCGATATCAGGCGGGAAACTTCCAAAGAAAGAAACGCGATTTTTTGAAAGCTAAAATTTAAGAACTTGAAAATAATAGTAAAAATAAAAACATTCGAGACATGTATAAAGAGATCAACGGATTTAAGGAAGGCTATCAACCTCGTGCTTATACATTAAAGAAAGCTGATGGAACAGTTTTCACTGATACAGATAGCATTTTAAATAGATGGAAAGATTTCTTTGACGATTTGCTTAACACCCAGTCAAAAACAAATGTGCGTGGAGAAAGGGAGATACTCACCGCAGAACCGTATATTCCAGAACCCAATCGAATAGAAGTAGAAATCGCTATAAAGAAATTAAGGAAACACAAATCTCCGGGTGTAAACGAAATTCCGGCTGAGTTAATTTTAGCTGGAGGCGAAAAATTGTGGAACAAGATACACAGACTCATTCTCCTTATCTACAACAAGGAAGAATTGCCACAAGAGTGGAAAGAATCAATCATTGTTTCTATCCACAAGAAAGGCGACAAAACTGACTGTAATAATTATCGAGGCATCTCTCTTCTGTCAACATCCTATAAAATCCTTTCGAACATTCTAATAGCAAGATTGACCCCATACGCAGATGAAATTATTGGAGATTATCAGTGTGGATTTAGAAGAAATCGATCAACTATCGACCAAATATTTACCATTCGCCAAATACTCGAAAAGAAGTGGGAATACAGTAGCCCGGTACATCAACTATTTATTGATTTTAGAAAGGATTACGACTAGGTTAGGAGAGAAACATTGTACAACGTTCTTACAGAATTTGGAATGCCGGAAAAGCTAATTAGATCAATGAAAGTATGTTTAAATAAATCCCAAAATAAAGTCCGGATAGGAAAATTTTTGGCCACGAGCTTTCACGTCGAGAATGGCCTGAAACAAGGAGATGCGTTGTCGCCATTATTATTCAACTTTGTCCTGGAATACGGTACAAGGAAAATCAAAGATAGCAACCAGGGCCTAGAGCTGAACGGTGTTCACCAGGTTATGCGTACGCTGATGATGTAAATTTAATAGATGATAGGAGAACAATAGAAAGAAATGCAGAGGTGTTATTAAACGCTTGCAGGGACAAGGGTTTAGAAGTAAATGCAGAGAAAACTAAATACATGAAAGTGCGTCGGGACCGTAATAGGGAAATTATGAATGCGTTAAAATATTAAATAATACTTTTGATAGAGTGGATACTTTAAAATATCTAGGATCAATATTAACGGACGAAAATCCTATTCACGAAGAAATTAAATGTCGACTAAAAACAGGAAATTCGTGTTATTATTCAGTTCAAAATCTCTTGTCGTCGCGAATTCTGTTGAGGAATGGTCGCTTATTCTGAGGGAAGAACATAGACGTAAAGTATCTGAGAACAAAATGCTCAGACGAATATTCGGACCCAAGAGGAATGGGAATGGGAAATGGCGGAAACTTCATAACGAGGAACTACGTAAATTATACTGCTTATCAAACGTAGTTAGGGTCATCAAGTCTATGAGGCTTAGGTGGGCAGGACATATAGCCAGGATGGAAGAAAGTAGGAACGCTTTCAAAGTGTTAGCGGTAAGACAAATCGGAAAACGACTATTAGGAAGATCTAGGCGCAGATGGGAAGACAATATTAAGATGGCTCTCGTAAAAATAGGAATACAAAGTAGAAACTGGATCCAGTTGGTTAAGGATAGAAGTCAGTGGAGAGCTTTTGTGAACGCAGCATTGAACCTCCGGGTTCCATAGGCTACAGAGGTAGTTAGCTTCCGAAGCATGAGTAGATGCCTAGGCTGATACTACAAATAGATTAAATACGCATTTACTGAAAAGATGGGTTCTACTGACATTGGATAGTCTATACTCTTCCCGTGCTAGGGCCTAGGGGAGAGGAGGAGATAAGATTTCATATCAGGTTACGTCACACACAGTTGCACGCCTTCATTTTCATTAAAAATGGAAAAGCCAAGAGAAACAAATTTCATTTCACTTTCCTTTGTGGCAGTCGGACACAAATCATCACACTTATCTGCAAAAAGCACTTTTCAAATCGGATTATTGGGAGAGTCTCTAGTTCCTATGTTGGGGGGGACATGTCTCCCCATTTCCCCGGAATTTGTGCCCGTGCCTACAGCTGAGACAACTTTCCAGCATGAGGAGAGAGGCAAATCCTCCTCTGGCATTTATTACAATTTGTGCCCAAGTAGCGGAAGTGGAATTAATACATATTGATGAGACTATTAAACGCACTACAGCACGAAGTTCAGTTTGAAATACTACAGAATACGATTCTTTTTTAAAAAATGGAAAAGCCAAGAGAAATCAATTTCATCTTACAATCCTTTGTGGAAGTCGGACACAAATCATCACACTTTCCCAAAAAGAACTTTTTGTCAGATTATTGGGGGGACAGTCCCCCTCAGTTCCAAGATTGGAGGGGACATGTCCTCCTCGTCCCCCCTGGGATTTGCGCCAGTGGTAGGGCGTAATTGAAATTGAAAACAGAAAATTATACAACAGGAGATAATATTAAAACTCCGTTAGAAGAGAAAATGCAATTATATCAATTTATTAAGTTATTGTGATATTAATGATGTTCTGTGTTCATTTGTTTTGAGTTTAATGTCTCTTGTTTTGTTTAATGTCACATGTTTGATGTTTGTTTTGAGTCTCTTTCAACAGTGACTCTAATGAGACCTCTCTCGTCCCAAAGGCGAGAACATTTACCACTTGTTCCAGAGGATCAAAAACAGAGGTGCCTGGCAACCCTTCCTGTTACTCTAGATGTGTGTAAATTTTCACGATAATAAGGTATGATAAGATCGGAATGCAAATACTTCGTGGCAAACAACTCGAAAATCGAGTCGTGGCGGCAAACAACACCGTTGCAAACAACACGCCACCCAAATTGCTGTAAACGGCATTATGATTATTACATCTTTTGAAAATAATCTACGTAATTAGATGTGATACTTATCTCAGCTCTTTTTCGAAACAAAGCCCTTTGCAAGAAGTCAAGTTTTGAATTCCTTGTAGCTTTTTTCTTCTGTTTGATAGAAATACATCATATGCTGACCATAGTATTCGATACTAATTTGCTTTCGATGTGCGATGCACCACCCGTCTCACTTGCGTCCTTACTGTTGTAGAGGCCTCCAAAATTGGGAAGTTTCTGGATTTTTGTGATACTATAGCATCCTTAGTTTGAAACACTGAACAATAAAAGTGGTATTGTTTGTTTTCGATTTGTATGTAGACTTAAAATTTGTAATAACTTAACGTAGTGCTATTTAAAAAAAATACAACTTTGTGTTGAGTGTTGGCAACACTTTTCATCCGATGATATTAACCAATACGTGGCTAGGTGTCACCCTTCCTACAGTTTCTTCATGCAAGGTTTCGCTTCCCTCCCTCTTTCCGTTTTTCTGTTATCAAGGTTGGACATTATAAATGACGTATCCTCTCTCTCTCTCTCTCTCTCTCTCTCTCTCTCTCTCTCTCTCTCTCTCTCTCTCTCTATATATATATATATATATATATATATATATATATATATATATAATGTGCGAAATGTTGTCTAGTAGTAAACCGGAAGAAGACCCGCACGCTGAGAATTAGTCGACGATGTATGGAACTGCCCGGGTTAGCCACTTATGTCCTACCCGTACCTCCTAGTGGTGCAGACTGGTAACTTCCTGTCTACGGTGAAACTTACAGGTTTTCGTAATGATAGGAAGGCGAACAGGGAGGGCTATCACCAACATGCCTGACCGGCACGGTGATTTTTGCCAAATACCTCCAACTTCTTTAAACAATCATCATAGGACACAGTAAGCCAAGACCCTCATTCTCTGGAAGCAGAAGTGTGTCTGGGCAAGGCAACGTTCAGAATCACATGCAGGCAGAGGGTGCTAAGAATCCCCGGAGTTACGGACTAGGTTACCATTTAAAACTGACAATGGCTGCATACAATTCAAGATCCCTGGCTTCAGAAACAAGATTCCAGGAGCTGGAAGAAGAGCTACAGAAAATCAACTGGGAGATCGTCGGATTGAGCGAAGTAAGAAGAAAGGGAGAAGAATTAAGCGAATTGAAGAACGGACACTTATTCTACTACAGAGGATCAGAATGTGGCAAGATCGGCGGACTGGGATTTCTTATCAACGAAAAATTGAAAAACAAGGTCCTTGAGGTAGATAGTATATCTAGTCGAGTAGCAAGGCTTGTAGTCAAACTCTCCTAGAGATATACACTACAAGTGATTCAAGTGTATGCGCCTACCACAAGCCATTCAGAAGAGGAAGTGTATATCCAGTGGTACTTGTAGAAACCGGAACTTGAATAAAATGGAAATCTGTCTATAATTGAAACTCCTCAGAGTCCTTATCGCTGTTATTCCTTAGAGTAAAATTCGGAGCCATTGCCTTCCGTTTTATACTAGCTAAAATGCTAGTCATTCGCACAGGATGACGAAGATTGTGAAAATATTTAAATCCCCCAACTCCCCATACAATGCTCATTTCAACGTTTGATTACCCGGTTATCTCGACTGAATCTATTCTTTGTTCATGTTATACTCACCGTGACTTTTTATTTTTAACTTCTCCTCACTAATATCAGTCATTTTCGATTATTTGCATATGTCATCCCTCTGTGGCTCTCTTGGGGATGATAGGTGTGGAATACGCGACAAAGTGTACTAGCGACAAAACGTACCACCGACAAAACGTACCACTTACCCTGAGGGCTCCTTGTGAAGGGTTTTCTAAAAACACTTTAAATAATGACAAGCGACAAAACGTACCACTTGCCTGGAGGGCTACTTGCGAAGAGTCTTCCAATCAACCATCAAATCAAATAATGTCAGGCGACAAAACGTACCACTTGATAGGACGGTATATAAGTATATATATATCGGCCAAAATAAGGTTAAAAGTTGAACAGATTGGTGCTGAGAAAAGTACCGATGCAAGACCAAGACTAAGACTAAGGCTAAGACTAAGACCATGCCTGCAAGATTCTCGCAACACCAAGACCATACCTGCAAGATTCTTGCCAGACCAAGACCAGCAAGAATCTTGCATATGTAATATTTGAATATTTGCTGATTTCCATCACACTTTATCCAGGCTTTGGACCAGAGACGGACAGGCATTATTAGAGGGGTGCGGGCGCTTTCTTCCATAAGGGCCACCAGCATCTCAATGTCACAAATCAATTGCACAGTTTTCTTTCTACAGTAAGTCAATAGTATTAACAATTGACAATTAATACCTGATATTATTTCATCAGTATATTAATCTGAATTATTCAAAAATATTATATGAAGTTCAAGGAGAACCTATACTATATTACAAAATTAGCAGATGTTTTAGTGTACTAGTTTTTGATGCTACTGTATCTATCACTTTTGCATTCGAAATACTTTTTGATAAATCTTTTTCAATAGACATCAACATAAATGTTTTCAAATGTTCGTGAGACATGGTACTCGTTAGCCTATTTTTAATGTATTTCAGTTAATTTGAATTTTGAAAAATTTCTTTCACATGTTACCTGAGTTACGGGCAAAGTCAATAAAAATTTGTATGCTAGAAACCTGGATAAGTATTACTGCACAAATTACAATTCTGCAAAATTAAAAAGGCAGCACATTGGACAATTTTGCAACACGTTTTGCATTCGCTTTCCTTGTAAACAAATGTATTTTCTCCTAATTCTGAGTCACTTGCACCATCAGCACATTCATTTTACCTCGGTTGTGCTCGTCATCAAGACTGCCTTTCAAGGATATCCACGTCCTTCAAAAACCCAAGAGAATACATTTATAGTATCCTTGGAAACCTCTTAACTGAAGTTTTTCAGAAAATATGTAAGTTTATCGAAAGGCACGTCTGGAGGTTCTGTTACTTGGTTGAAGTGGCTAGGGTCCAAATAATCCATAAAGTACATTGCTTCTTGAATCTTGAAGAAATACTCAAAACTACCATGTCCAATATTGAGTTGAATGCTTCGATGCAGTACCTGGTCATTGGATAGAAGCAGCTTCATCTTCATATTCACAGGAAAAATCTTTGTCCATCTCTGAAGGCGAATTGTCGATAGGTCAATAGAAAAAAAGAAATCACATTCTAAGTCTTCAAATTTATTATTGGCCCATTCTGCAAAGCTTAATGCTGCATTCTTAACGGATTCAAAATCATCTCTCTACTCTTTCAGTTGGAACAGAGTAGTCTGCACCATCCATAGGACTACACTAGCAGCACGCTCTATTTGGAGATAGTTTGACAGAGAGGTCGTCACTTGAAATATCTTAAGGAACATTTCTGCTGTCCGAATTGTTTTGAACTTGAGAAGATCTTTTATATATCCTTTCGCTTTACACCTAGTTTTTGGTTTGATATTTTCTGTAGAAGCAATTTTCTTAATTGTTATGGTCAACTCTATATACAAAGCACTTTTTGGATTAGGAAAATGACCAAACTTTTTCTGAAAAACAGTGTGTTTTCTACCATCTTGTTTCCGCAATAACTGTAAGACGCCTTTGTTAACATTTGACCTTCAAAATGTACATTCACTGATAAGACTCATGTATAAATATCGCAGTCATTCAGCAGAACAATGACACAGAATCAATGCAATTTTTTGTCAGATCACATATGACATGATTGAGTATATAAGCGTAACACCACACGTGTAACTGAGTTTCTTAGTAGTTAAGCAGTTAGCGTATGCGCCTTTTCGTGGGAGACCTGGGTTCGATTTCCGGCGGGAGCTCATGTGCTTCGGATTTCCCGTAAATCAGTATGTTCTTTCTCATATAGCCTCGCTGCTAAAAGGGCCGTTAAACTCAAAATCACTAAATCACACGTGTAACTGATCATAGGTGAATTTAAAAAATGCGAATATTGTCCTTGCATGTTACTTGAGCCATCGGTTGAATTTCAAATACACTTCTTAATATCAAGGTTCAACTTCTGCAGAATTTCCAGCAGTAAACCGCAAGGACACTGGCCTGTGGTAGATATGCATTTTACAATGACAACAACACTTTGTTTAACAACCATTTTAACAACATACCGTAAAACAACAGAGCACTGGCCTGAAACTACTATATCTTGAGTATTGTTTAATAGAACAGAAAATGTTGAAGCTTGAGAGACTTCTTTCGAAATATCTTCTCTGATAAGTGTGCTGATAGCATTCAAAACAAAGTTCACCGTGTTTAGTAAAAGTTATGCGACCACTATCCTGCTTACTTCCTCGTATATGACTCTTCTCGGTGACCTTATCTAAATTACTTTTAAGCGGAAGATCAAATTTGCTTAAGAAAGGAATAATATCCAAAAAGTTTCCATGATCTATAGCTGTGTCTTTCAGTTTATAGGCTGCTACATTTCCTCTGTAAATTAGCACTCTTTTACCAATGAGTTTGTGCACTTTGACAACTCGATACATTACCTGTCTGTTCTTCTCAACCTTATACTGCCGTTGTTTTACCTGTTCATGAGGAAGTAGTTTTTTTTAACATTATGTTCTCTTTTGTTAGATATGTAAGCATCCACATTGGTCTAATGTATTTTGGAAGACTCGTGTTCTCTTACTCGCTGATAAACGTGTTTAATGTTACGTTTGTCACATACAGAACCTTTAAGAAAATTTTGTTCGATCTGGAGAATAATCTGTGAACACGCTGAAAAAAAAAGCTTCAAGTGGTACGTTTTGTCGCGGATTAAATATCCGAAATGTTTTAATTAGTCCAAGACAGGTTGTAATTTATATAAGTGGTACGTTTTGTCGTGGAATAAATATCAGAAATGCTTTAATTAATCCATGACAGGTTGTCATTTATGACAGGTCGTCAAAAGTGGTACGTTTTGTCGCGAAAATTCAAGTGGTACGTTTTGTCGCTGGTACGTTTTGTCGGGACACCTATATAGATACATACATACACTATTTTTTACACGTCATCCTTCTGTGACCCTCCTAGGGATGAAAGGGGTATCTTTCGCTCATAGTGTTTGTTTCATCATTGTAAGTAATACGTGTACCAAGTTGGATTGAATTTGCTCAAGGCGTTCCAGAGTTATGCTAGAAAATATACACACATACACATAAGGCCTACATACCTTTATACATACGTCTTTATATATATATATATATATATAATACAGTACATCCACGTTTATAGAGACTATCTGAGACCAAAGGCAATCTGGAAAATCGAAAATCCGAATAATCCTGATAATATGGATAATAAGCAAAACAAATCCTGAGTCAATTCACTTCAACGTCTTGTGAGTAAAGCTTTCTAGAACTCGATAAGAAGCATTTTATGTACAGTATTACCATAATTTACTGTGAAATCTATACACGAACTGTACATTTAATCAAAACAAAAAAGGAAATGTTTGTCGTATTTATGGTTACGTTCTTGCTATCATAGTTAAAAATTATTATCTATGGGGACATTAAATTTTAAAAAGTTTCTTCAAATCTGGTTTGGATTATCTGGAGATCCGGGTGAACGAGGGCCGGATAAACGAGATTGTACTGTACATAGATTAAAAACATCAAACTTGTTAAGACATTATATATATATACATATATATATATATATATATATATATATATATATATATATATATATATATATATATATATATATATATATATATATATAATAGGATGTATGTATGTATGTATTAGTGTATGTATGTATGTATGTATTAGTGTATGTATGTATGTTCGAGCATAACTCTCGAACGCCTGGAGCAATTTCAACCAATCTTGGTACACTTATTACTTCAAAACAAACACTATGGGCGAAAGATACCCCTTTCATCCCTAGGAGGGTCACAGGAGGATGATATGTAAAAAATAATGTATGTAGGTGTCTGTATGTATCTATATATTGTCTAGCATAACTCTGGAACGCCCGGAGCAATTTTAACGAAACTTGGTACACATATTACTTGTAACCAGGAAAAAATGTTGTAGGGGTGAGATACCCTATCATTCACAAGAGGGTCACAGGGGGATGACTTATGCAAATAATCGAAAATGACTGGTATTAGTGTCGAATTCTTAGTTTTTGGGGTCACGGAGATGAATGGTGACAGTCCCGATAGCGTTTCAGTCCCAGTGGAGGTCAGATACCCTTACCATCCCTAAGGGGGTCACAGGGGGAATGAAGTACAATTACTCGAAAATTAGCGATATTTGTTTCGAATCCATGGTTTTTGGGGTTGTGGAGATGAATGGTGACTTCCGATGGCGTTTCCGTCCAAATATGGCTAAGAAACCCCTATCAACCCTTCGGGGTCACATGGGGGATGACATATATAGTCGGAATGAACCGTGTAATCAATTATTGAAATGTATATTGTTAGGGTAGTTGGGAGTTCAAATATTTTTATAAACCTGATCTCCCCGTTCGAAGGACGGGCATTTCAGCTAGTTTAACCAATAAAATACAAACCAGAGACATACACAAGCGATAAGTTCTGGTGGTCCGGACTCCCCTCTTTCCCCCAAAAAAAAAATTCTGTAAATTTAGTCTAATTTTAGGGGCGATTTTACAAATTTTAAAATTCTTTATCCTCAAATTGAAATTGGATCCCCGCTCTAGAAAGAAATTGCTGTGTATGCGCCTGATACAAACAGTAGAGGGAAAGTGGGTTTGGATTGATTGTAACTACCGTTTTAAGAGTGATTCGTGCAATTAAATAGTGATATTCATTGATGAAGTTCAATTAAAGTGACAATCATGTTCTCCCCTGCATCGATCGGCATCAGAGTGGATAAATTTCGAAATAAATTCCAGCGAAAAATTCTATGGGTGCTGAACGCCAATCTAAAATCCTCTATAAATCTTTGATCCTTGAAGCATCTATCGAATTAGTTAATTATTAGTGTTTAGCGTTTCTTTCCAGCACTGAGACTATATATAACTTGGACCTACAGTTTGCGATGGGATCCGAACCACCACAATGCGCTTAAACTTAAAATTTCTCCCACTGGGAATCGAACCCGGGACTTCCTGCGTGGCAGACATCACCTAGGCACTAGACCTGTCTGAAATCCAGTCTCATGTGTAATTATAATCTGCGCTTATCCTAGACACTTTTGTCTGATTATCAAATGAAAACCGCCGGTTAAGTTATTTTAATTGTTAGCTCTTAATTAACATCTTTCTATGTACTATTCCTTATGTGTTTTCGTTTTCTTAATAGCATAATGTTTACAGCACCTGTATTTAAAAGCATGGCTTTAGATCGATCTATCCTGTTCAAACAACTTGAGTACGTTGGAAAATAACCACCCGTTCAAACAACTAGAAAGAGGAAACTGGAAAGCGACCGCTACTTTTTCTTCTTTTCTTTACGCACGTATTTTTACGCTAGGTGTAAGGGCCATAATGCGGATAGACATTTCGGTCGGAAATTTACGGACGTAAAATACGCACGGGAAAACACGTTAGTATTTGCCTAGCTTTATTGTGCAAATGTATGTTGATGTGGAAGTGCTTTGTAAATTCGGTTTATTGTGTGAGATTCTGACAAATCAAGCGTGAAGTAGTGTAAATTGTGGTCTGTAAATATACAAATAAAGATGGTACAACTTTGACTTTCATCTGTTCCATTATCATCTTTCCTTTATACTGTTTTCAGTTATGTTACTAAACCAGCACAAACTTAACATTTCTTCCTAGAAACATTAAACGTAGTGTCAAAATTACCATAGTGTTGAAGCAGCCGTTCCTCGTCAGTATAACTTCAAAACTATGTGAGCAAATTTTTACATGTCACACATCACCTACAACATGACGGCATGAGACCCGCGGTACGTAAGTATACCAACTTAACTGACATACTTGAAAATATATGCAATTATCTGGCTAAACATATGGTTACTATATATATAAAAGGTAACAGATGTATTTTCCACTTTGAAGAAATTTCGATCCGGAGGATCGAAGACAGGATAACTTTTAGTTATTCCTGCATTTTGCTATACATTTCCACATCAAATAACACAAATTTAAACATTAGTTGTGAGAATTACAACGTTATTCTATATTTTGCACTGTATATATGTAAATAAATTATCCAAACCATGCTCCCGCCAAGTGAACTTTGTGGTGGACAAACACCGTTTTCTCGGGGTTCTCCCGCTTCCTCCCACTTTCTTCATTCCACCATTTCATTCATTTCTCATAATCACCGTCTCCTTTAGCCTAACCGGCATAACCGTGGGACGTAAAACTCAAAGATTTCATTTCATTTTAAATTATCCAATTACATATCTTTAAAAATCTATCTCTATGTTAACAACAGGAAACTTTTGTATACAAACTTTTTTATATCTTTTTCTTTTAAAAATAATAACGAAGAATTCTGCTTCCAGAATTCTTGTCTGAACGCGCATAGAGTAACTTTCGTACAGATATAACTTATGAGGGCAGTTCTAATAATAATTGTAATAATAACAACAAATTAACTCAATAATTCATTCTGAACATAAATGCGATAAATTAAAACAAGGGGAATTTAAAAAAATAAGAAAATTCCTTTAAGGAATACAAATAATCCTGTAACGCCATAACGTTAACAGATGTCAATAGTGCCGATTATCCCGCTTGGGTGAAATTAAAAATTAAATGAAATAAAATTTTAAAAAGTGGCTAACACGTGTGCTTTAAGTGCATGCGGTCCCGGCTTCCATTCGTGATACGAAAGATCAGAAATTAATTTCACAACCATTCACTTTTCTGAATAACCCACCTGCTTTATTCTAAACGACGTAAACGTTTGACGTTCAACTAAAAAATGTAATTTTTTTAAACTTCTATAAAATATGTTTATATGCAGACATGTATTAAGACACAAATTCCCAGAATATATTGTAAACATTCTTTTGCAACAGTCCGAGATGGGGGAATTACGCATGTATGTAGATACAAATGATACAGGAGGGAATACAGGCAGAAAGAAAAGGGTTGATGAGCAAAATGTCCCGAAACCTGTGACCAGGAAACAGGTAAGAGATGCAGAAAAGAGAAAGAAAGAGGTCGTATAGAGTTAGGTGGAAAGGAGAGGATATGCGCGATGCAGACAAGTGCTCAACAACACATCCGCTCCCATCCTAATCATCTATTTGTTGACCTTTCTTATGCTCTCAGCACCTCTCCACTAGATCACTTTGTTTCTATCTCCTCACTCTCTTCTTCACTCAACTGTAAAGGTATTCTTTTATTTGTGAATCTGTCATAATTACTCTCTTACTGTAAAGCCAAACATACACTAGCGTATTTTCAGCGCGTAATTTCGGTGCGTAAAATGATGTCGTAAATTTCGGTCCGTAAGTTGGCCCATACACCTAGCATAAAAATAGGCGCGTAAAAGAAGAAGAAAAAGAAGCGGTCATTTTCCGCTCTTCCTCTTGCCTGTTGTTTGAGCACCTGGTCATTTTCCAGTTTACTCAAGTTGTTTGAACAGAACGGATCTATCTTTTAATGTCCCTTTCACATTATCCGGCGAATTGCCGGACGAGGTAGAAAGACATTGCAAGCAATGAAGCTCTTCACATATGTGCGGCGATCGCCGGACATTCATCCGGCGAGCAAAAACAGCCGGATCTCCCTGCTAGAATCCGGCGCGGCAAATCGCCGTGTATAGCCAAGCGGGACATTACAAGCAATGAAGCTCTTCACATATACGCGGCAAAATGCCGGATGGGTGTTGGGGGAGGAAGCAAGTGTTGCCAGGAAAGAGCAGAAAGTGGCTGCTATAATATGGGAGCGTGTGGTTTTGTGTGTGTGTGGAGTGTGTTTGTGTATGTGGTTGTGTTCTGGCCCAGTACATCTGGAGTAATTAACCAAACCTCTACATACAATATATGGGGAAAGATGACATGTAAAATTAATTGAAAACGACCAATACTACCGAATTGTCGAAATCAATATAAATTATTATTTTTCTATGTAATAGAAGATTGGGAGATGTCCGGGTAGCACTGGACAAATGAGCTTCTATAAATTTGTGGTGACCCAAAATTGAAATATACACTATCAATATTTCAACAATACAGTATTTTGCTATATATTTATTAAATATTTTGCTACGCAAAGCAAGAGAGAATTCATGATGTGATATATGATAAATATACCGTACTTTATATATTTTATAATTATCTGGCTGTAATTTCTTGAATATTCCTCTGAATTCAGGGACTAGAGCAGTGCTTTAAAGAGACTTGAGTCAATAGTTGGAACGCTTAAAACAAAAGAATAAACCCGAAATAGTATAATAATAATAATAATAATAATAATAATAATAATAATAATAATAATAATAATAATAATAATAATAATAATAATAATAATAATAATAATAATAGTCTAATGTAAATAAAATAAAGAGTTTATGTGTCTGTCTGTCTGTCTTTGTACGGCCTGGGAGCCATACGAGTGGACCGAAAGTTACCAAAATTTGGTCACGGGTACCTTGGTCCAGGCTCCAGATCAAGCCGATGAGTTTTTCTCAAAATTCGAACCAGGAGGTCTCAGGGGGGCGTTTACCAGGACATGTAAAAGTAGTAGAAAGTGACCGATATTAGTGTCAAATCCATAGTTTTCGCGGTTCTGAGATCAATGGTAACACTACCATTAGCGATGACTTCAGCTACCATTTGTATGCGGGCCGGGGGTCACCAGAGGAGGGGGAGGAATTTCGAGACATGCAAAAATAATCGAAAATGACCGATATTAATGTCAAATCCATATCTTTCGGGGTCAGTGAGCTCAATGGTGAAACTCAAGATAGCGTTTACTTTCACATATAGTCCCCATCAACTAAGGAACTTGGGCCAGGAGATCACGGAGACATGTAAAAATAGTCCACAATGACCGATATTAGTGTGAAATTCACAGTTTTCGCAGTCTCTGAGATAAATGGTGATACTTTCATTGGCGATGATTTTCAAATTCAGCCACCATTGTATGCGGGTCGGGAGTCACCGGGGTGGAGAAGTGCGAGACATGTAAAAATAATCGAAAAGGACCGATATTAGTGTCAAATCAATAGTTTTCGCTGTCGCTGAGGTGAATGGCGATACTCCCAAAACGTTGACTTCCAAAAACAGTCCCCGTCGACTGGGAGCCAGAGGCGTTTTTTTTTTTTTTTTTTTTTTCAAAATTGGAATCAAAGGATCACAGAGGCGTTTACTTTCAATGTAAAAGTAGTAGAAAATGGCAGATGTTAGTGTCACATTCATAGTTTTTGCGGTATCGGCTCAAGGACAGAGGCGATTTTTTCACAATTCGAACCAGGGAGGGGTCTCAGGGGACGTTTACCGGGACATGTAAAAGTAGTAGAAAATGACCAATATTTGTGTCGAATTTATATTTATCGAGGTCGCTCAGATGTATATTGATACTCCAGATAGTGTTTTCGTTCAAATTCATTCCTCATTGGCCTTCCCAATGAAAACACGAACGTTGTTGGATATATATTCACACAAAATGTATCTAATTTTAGAAATGCTTCTTAATTCTTCTCTCATTGTTCCGTTTGTTTACATTGATATTTTATCTGACCCGTGCGAAGAACGGGCATAACAGCTAGTAATAATAATGCCTACAAACCAGTCTTGGGGTCAGTGACTGAATGTTGGCTTGAGATTCTCGGATAGACCTCAACGGTTGACTATCCCGAGAGGACTTTAGTCTGGTTTTCTCAGTCACAACAGTTGAATACCGGAACGGTATTTTAAATATCCAGAACCGGGCCGCTGTTTTGCCCAAAAACAGTATAGAAAAATCCCTTCCAAAATACCGCTTCTCTAATAAAAAGTGCACATGTTTTCTGTATGTGGCATGTTCTCTCATTTCGGTAACAAACAGGCCCGTATCCATAGAGGGCAAGGGGGGCCGGGCCCCCTAAACTTTGGCTGGCATCCTAAAAGTTTCACGGTAGGCTTGCAAATGAACTATAATATGGTGATGAAGTATACTGTGATTGGGTCGGCCCCCCTAACTTCTACCGGACCCCTCTGAATTTTAGGGCTGGCTACGGGCCTGGTAACAAAGCGAATAAAATGCATATTATTTTGCATTTGTCCACTGCAGCCACATTAACAAAACTAATGAATGACAATAGTTGATGCAATAGACATACGAAAGTAATTATTAAAGAATTTTCCTTCGTCTTCCCTTAATTGTGGAAACAGTATAGAAAAATCAGGGTGAACCCATATGTGTCTCTGACGTTTTTTTTTTTCTGCCTGTGTCTTAACAAGGCGAGTAGAAAACACATTTTGCGTCTGTCCCTTACAACCACCACAACACGACAAGAGTCACAGAGTTTTGTTTCTTCCGTTGCACAGCAACCCTGCTCGCATATTTTTCATCCACGGCAAAACGCTGGATAATATGAAAGGGGCCGAAACCGGATCCGGCAAACAGCCGGAAACGGATCCGGCAAATCGCCGGATAATGTGAAAGAGACCTAAGTTCAGGTCCTATAAACATTATGATATTAAGGAAACGAATAAAAAGCAAGAAGAAAAGAATAAAAGAAAATTGGACTAGGGAATGATATTCAAACGTAAGAGTACTTTTTGTTTAGTTTTCATAGTATTGGAATGTGAAATTCCCGTAGAATGTCTTAACAAAATTAAATCAGACAGATTTTTTTAAAAAAAAGAAAGAAAGAAAAACAAAAGCTAAATGCATGATTTTGCGAAAGCAGTAATTGAATTTAATATTTTTTTCCCCACTAAATTTGTTAGATTTCTCGAATAAACAAATAAATCTACCCTCTGTGGCGTAACATATCTCATGGAAACAGGGCCTACCATTCAGCTTATGCCACTCATGTCTTTAGGGTAGGGTGCGAATCCCGGTGCGGAATTTCCTTCTATTTTATGTAATCCCTTTCAAAAAGCAACAAACTGAAACATTGATTCTTCACAAAGCAACCAACTATCTCCTGTTAGGAACTATTTTATCCCCCTTCAAATATACACAACCTAATTCGCGCACTGCTTTTGGGTAATATATGCTCAGCATCTGCTGCTCTTATAGAAGCTAGTCCTTAATGAAAGGGTCTAGAAAAAGAAGGAAAGTCAACCGTCTCTAAGTACAAACAAACTAAGGTATTAATTTCGAAGTGTGACTTGACAAGTTATTTAAAAGTTACAAAAGCACATTTAGAATAATTAAAATTTAATATATAGAAAACGAACTATCACTTGATCTGAAGTACAACATAACCAAATCAAAACAATATCAATTATGTTGTTATACTTTACTAATATGAAAGGCGGCAACTAATTCACTCTCCTGTTTTCTTTCCCAATCTTTCAAGCATGTTCTAACAGTGACGGTATAAATGCACCATGCTACATTACATTGGATAGTACATTTGCTCATAATAATAAGTTCCTTGGAAGTAAAATATCTTTTTAAGATAAAAAAAAATACTTTACCTTAAATACAACTAATTTTTAAATGTGTAAGTGCTTGTGTTATCTCTTATTCGTTTAGCAACTGTAGAATAGATTGCTGTATATTTAGAAAAGTTCTCATCAGAGCCGTAGTTAGGGTGCGGGCGAGCGGGGCGGTTGCCCTGGGCGCTGATAGCAAGAGGGTGCCGAACGAGCAAGAAGAAAGAAAAGGTATTGGAAATGAATAAACGACGCGTCGCCCCGAAAAAGTATTGGCGCCCTATTAAATCAATATTGTTGTTGGTATGGAAAGAAATAGATTTGTTAAAAATTTTCTTGCTTGCTACGCTCGCAATCCAAACGTTTCAATAAGAGTCACAAGTTTTTACTTATCACTTTAAAAAAAAAGCTATTATATATGGTTTATTAATGACGATGTGACATACATGCTGCCAAGTAATGACTTACAGTGTACACAAGAACGTTTTCAAAATCAAAAACGGTCAAAGTGTTAAATACGAACGTATTTGGCGTTTTGCTGATGATGAATTTGGTTAGTTAATCACGTTTTTCTACCCAATTGTTTTAATCACGACGGTGAGAATAAAGGTATGAAAAATGAAAGGAGTTAAGAGACACACACAAGTTGCTCTTTGCTCGGGAATATTAAAAATAAAGGTAAACAAGGGGAATAATAACGTTCTTGAATTTGAAACAGTTGTAGTATAGGGGCTTAATGGGTCAGAACTTAACCCCATGAATTTCCTCTTTTTCAAAGACTGATCACTACCAGTGATTTTTTAAATTTCATTTGCATATGAAATGGTTCCAATTTCAAGGAATTTATTGGGATGATTCCTGCACTTTTCGCCTTTTCCCGTCTCGCCTTATGACCTCTAGCAATGGAATTTACATGTAAAACCTGTTATCACTTTCTATCTTCATGTAAGGCGGAACGGGAAATCTCGATGTGAATTTTCCCGTTTTGCCTTACGAACATTATGTGGTAGGCTTGCAAGTGCATTCATAGATATAATTTAATTTGTTTATTCATATAACAAAATAAGTGCAGTAACTACAAGAAGTACAGAACACCTATACAAGATGGTGTTTATCTTCGGTACATATACAATGAGCAACAGCAACTAAGTATTGCATTAGAGAAATCTGTTTACTACTCATTCTACATTTCAAAGTACGCAGGCGAATGTTTAATTGTTTTTACTTCTATTTCTGGTGTCTCAGTGGTAGAGCGTTCATCTCTGGTGCATAGGATCCTTGGTTTGATCGCAGCTCACGCCAAGTGAGCCTTGTAGTGGACAAACACCCTGTGCGTGTGTTTTCTTGAGGTTCTCCCGTTTCCTCCCACTTTCTTCATTTCATCATTTCATTCATTTCTGATCATCACCGTCTCTTTTAGCCTAGCCGGCATAAATGTGGGACGTAAAACTTTCATTTCATTTCGTATGAGAGAACTTTCAATCTGCTCATTTCTTGGAGGATGTGTGTATTCACCAGATAAAGATTCAAATTCAACACAAATTAGAATAACAGTAACCTTACACCCTTCACTACAATTGCAATATTATTTTGACTCACGACAATAGTTTATCCGATAAATATGTTCTTCCTAACACAGTAACCTTTCCCTTCGTTTATATGCAATGAAAGATATAGCCATTTAACACACTTAAACACACTTGCACTTATACACTTTCCAGTGACGAACTCAGTACTAATCAGGAACCTTTACTCATCATACACAGTGTGAAACTAGTTGAACAACGTACAGATCTTCAAATGTGACATCTAATCTGAAACCTGTTACCTGATTGACTCGTAATAATCAATCATCTTACAGAAAACAAAGTTACACAAAAATTCTAAAATCCCTTCCCTTTCCTGCTCTACCTTCGCAAATACATAGAAATAATCCAATTACATGAATATAAACATTAATTCTTATACCTTTTCAATAATTTATCCCACTGACAAGAGCGGACTTGCCTACCTGGCTACCCGGCAATCATTTCTTTCAACTATTTTAACGTATTAGCATTGTTCATTTTTTAAAAAAGTACATTTTATACTATATTCTTCATTTGCTGTAGGCAGGGGGTGTGCATGGGGATCCGAAAACCCCTCTCCGAAATCACGACTTTCCTTAAATTTTGTCTAATTTTAGGGGCGATATTACAAATTTTAATACAATTTGTCCTCATATTGAATTTGGACAGCTTCCCCCCGAAATGAATTCCTGCTCACTCACGTCCCTGGCTGTATGTAAGTATTAAAAAAGTTTAATTAACATATAAGCGAACTCTATTTGGCAGGATATGGTTTGAAGGTCCAGCTCTTCGTTCCACTCTCTGGTTACCCTTCTGTATTGTACTCCTATTGCAAGTTCCTTGTTGCATTTTTTTAATGTCAACTTTACCAAATAAACCTATCCTCCCTTTAGGTTGTGAAAGAGTTCATTTATATTTTTTTCTGCCTAAGTATAGTTGTACACTTCTTGCTTGAAATTTTTTGTATACTATGGAACTAGGGATGCGCACGATACAAGATTTGTGGCTGTCTCGTCTTGAAAATGTGCTGTAAAAGTGATGTCTCGACTCGAAAAATGTATATTTCTCTATTGGAAGAGCCGTGTCTCGACTCGAATTTTGTCAGGAAAATCCTGTCTCGACTCGTCTCGTGTGCATCCCTATATGGAACGTTAGGCTCAGACTGTTTGATATCTGGGAAGTTTTCTGAATCGGAATTTGTGCAAAAATGTTTTCATTACGCAATAAATGAAACATGATTATGAGAACTATCATTTTAGTTTGTCTCTTTTCTTTACACATAAGCATTGAGCGTCGGTGAAGACTTTTTGCACTCTTCAAAAATTTTCTGCGTTCCTGATCCAAATTAAGTTGTTTTCGAGGAGTTACAATTCTATTTCTGTAGGCAGAATAAACGATTTATATTGAGGTAAAAGAAATAAAATCCATTTAAGGTGGATACATGTAAGGATAAAAGGCAGTGGCAGATCCAGGATATGATCAAGGGAGGGGCTAAACCATAATTTGCCGTTTTATCCAGTGTAAAGCAGAATTGAAGCCCATTTTATCCAGTGTAAACCTGAGCGTCAATGGGGGGCTATAGCCCCTTATCACCCCTTGGATCTGCCCTTGTTAAAAGAGATTCTACTGTTTTACGTACAAAAACAAACACTTACGCCCTCCAGAATTTGTAGGACTATGCTTATGCCGTTTTTCTTTTCTTCTTTCTTTCTTTCTTTCTTTTTTCTTTTTTTGTAATTAGGTATAACTTTGTTCCCGTGAATTGCAGTAGGGTGTCGAAAATCCGGATTCGTGAGCCATAATGGTCGGATTCATGGGTCAAAATTTTGATGGTGGGCCAAAGTTTGCCAGTCCACCCCTGCTCTGTGATAATTAATTCTTGGTTCTGATTTCGAATCCATTACATTGTTACCTTGTTTTTCAATGCAACTTATTTCTTTCCAGTTTTTCAGTATCCTTCTGTTGAACATTTTAATTACATTTATATTTGCTAAAGCAGGGCTACCAATATATGAAAATTATTGTAAGGCGAAAGGGGAATTCCCATTTTGCCTTATGATAACAAGTCATTAAGTACCAATTTTTGGTTGACGTTTCCTGTGATAAGAATCATAAGGCAAAACGGGAAAAGGCGAACAGTGAAGACACGATTGGGATCATTTCCCCATCAACCACTTGTATCGCCAGGATTTCTTTTGTGTGTGTGTGTGTGTGTGTGTGTTTACGTATCTAGTTGTGTGATATTTTGTATGTATATTAATAATAAGTAACCTTAAATTCAAAATTTTCAGTCATTAAGAAATTAAGTAAGTACTATAATTTTAAATGTATATAGTAGCCAAACTATATTTTGGATTTCAAGTACAAACATTAAACTATTCTTCACCTCTATCGATCAATATTAAGAAATTCGCAAAGAAGGCCCATTCAGAGCTTCCGTTACATTTCACAAAATATTTTTTACTGTAAAACAATCAAAATTAAAATCTTTATGTGGTCACATACAGAATAAATTTACAAAAGTTTACAATTATTACTGGAAATTGAAGCTGTTACCCATTTCGAACATTTCTTTTTAAACACATAGATTCAAACATATTAAAATTTCATTTCTTCTAGATAGTATGAAACGTAAACATTGTAAATTTTCATAACTGTTCTCAAGGTGGATCTGTGTACAGCCAGAGGCAGTTTTGTAAATTCAACAAAAAGTCCAAAATAAGCCTCTTGAAAACAGCTTTTATTTGTAAAAGAATAGAGAATGATCACTTTTGGCTGTTGCAATAATCTGTCTTATTTGTAAAAAAAAAAAACAGCTGTTTGTCTTATTTGTAAAAAAAAAAAAAAAAAAGGAAAAGCTCGATAAGGTGAGTGTAGGAGCGCCGAAGTCTATAGCTACGGCTCTGTTTTTCATCCCCCTTCTAACATTTGTCTAGTTTACTGACACTTATCGATTCGACTGTGATATTCCTCATTGTTGTAAATATACATATATATATATATATATATATATATATATATATATATATATATATATATATATATATATATATATATATATATATATATATATATATATATATATATATATATATCAAATTTTTCGAACATTTAACATTCCCCTTCACCGGACGCAAATTCTTATTAATTAATACACTGAGAAAAGTCGGTTATCCGGACAGTGATACATTGTACAAATATACGGAATCATTGTTTACTACAGGAATCAGCAAGGAGCACACGTTATCCATATGCTACAGACTTTCCTCACTTAGATGCTACATAATGCCGTTTTAGGATGTATGACATCTAACAGTCTTCCATGTATCACATACGTATACGTATGTTACATACGCCAGCTGTATGTTACATGCGTATATCTGTATGTGACATCCTGATCACTATACAGTTCTTTCGTTCGTACATAAAGTACGTTTATTCGAAATATTTATACAGAAAGTATGTCTTAGTTATACTTTTTTAGTTATACGTTTTTTAGTTCTACCTTAAGTCCAAAAACTACAGGATTTACACATGTAACCTACGTTTTTACGTACGCCACATACATTTTTTCTGAGTGTATAACTTCACAATACGCCCTATGTCCGTCTCTCATGTTAGTGTATATGATATAAGAAATTTTACAGCATTCAGTGTAAGGTCTACTGAAAACATTTTGACACAGTAAGCAGACACTTTTGATCGATGTAAACCAACTTTTAAATTGAAAAATTATTGAATCAAATGACTGGACTAAACCACATGTTCAAATTAAATATAACAAATTTAGTGTTTTTTTTAAAATTATTTAGTTAACTGTAAACAAATTAATTTAAGTTGTTGGCCAATGCAATGATTGTTAGTGAATATTCTATGTTTGAACGCATCGTTGGATGACTAACAATTAATGAAAATATAATGAAACATTGTAGATCTGAAGTGAAGTGTTTCAAATAAAAGCGTATAGATATAATTATATACTACTAAAATTATTCCTCAACAATGTCTTAAAATTCAGTTAAATTGGGAATAATATTAACAAGTTTGCTGTCCATCGGCGATTAGGTGCGTGGAGGTAATTGCTGCTCTCACTTTTTTAGCTTTACACTATAACCTAATTACATGGCCCCTTTATATTAGTAGTGTTTTGCCCCACTTTTTAGTGTTCATACCCAATTGCCGTCCTTTCTATTACAAGTGAATGGATCTGTTTTTGCGCAACTACAATCGATCACGGAAAGTAAGATAAATTTAACACTTTATTAAAATTGTTATAGTTAGTTAGTATACTATATATTGATTTTTTCTAAAAAGAGAGGTTTGCACGTGTATGTTATATGGGAACAACATATAATAAAATGTAGGGTTGTTACAAATCATTGGAGCTGTTTCATGAATTTGGCGTAGATATGACATTTGGCATATTATCACGAAGCTTTACCATAATATAGACCTTAATTTAGGGCCTATTTAATTTCGAATTTATAGTAGTCAAATTCCGTTCAAACATTAGCCATTCACAACTCTCTATCCTACAATTCAACTCAGATTAGGTTATTTTCAAACAAACTATTCTGAACTACTAGTTTGTTTAAATTTTACTACATGTTGGTACAAACATCTAACTGCTTAATTAAATGAATTGAGAACTACCCAATTTTGGTTCAGATTTTTTCTTTCAAATGTTTAAACTGTTAACTCATTAAAGACACTTTGAACCAAATCCATTCGTTCATTTAAATTTATTTTTTTACTACATTTGTTTCACAACTTATGAACCAATCAGTTTGAAGGAATCTAAGTCGAAAGAGTTTCCATACTGGTTCAGAAAATAAACAGGTTTGTTTTATTTTAAATTTTCATTTCTCTCAGTGTAAAGATCCCGTCGAATTGTATGTTTTTAATACTCAGTTCTTATATTCATTACATAAGGCATATTTCACTGTAAGAAATCGTGGTTATAAGGAATTAAGGAGAAAGTAAAAGGAAAAATGTAAACAAACTTGTATGTTATACGAAACTGAAACAATTAAATATCAATTAATTTCGAAGCTCTAGTAGTTAAAATACCACTAAAATAACACACTATTAAGTAGGAAATTGCGTCAATTATTATATCAATTCTCCTGACAGTGATGGACATGTTACTTACAAACATAGTAAAACGATATAACTTGAGTTGATTTTGAGTTTAACGTCCCTTTCAACAGCGAGGCTATATGATATGAGACCTACTGATTAACGTGGAATCCGAACCACATGACACCCACCGGGAAGCGAACCCGGGTCTTCCACGCCAAAGACACGTACGCTAACCGTTTAGTGACATAGGAGCTCAGTAAAACGATTGAGTTGTTCAGGAAAGTAATTATTTAAGTGTCAGGTATTCATTGTTATTTAATATTTTGTGGTAATATACCTTAAGTTAACGTTTGTCTGGAAAAGATTGATAGTAACCATACCACAAAGGTTGAGAAATGCTTGAATGGAATACTACAAGTTAACATGAACTATTATGAGAGTATTCCTATTTCCTGCAAATGGGTGCCATTTAAATGTTGATGTTAGGTATGTTCTGTTTTGAACCTACATAAGTTTTCAAGTAACTGGTAGTACAGTCCCCATCATGACGAGATATAATATAATGTTGAAAAATATTCAACATAGCTGGTATCCTGGATTGAACCAGAACTTTTATCACTGGAAAGCAAGCACACTAAAACAAGCGGTACAATGATTCTTCTATTTATACTTAGTATGTGAGCATTAATAGAGAAATAGGATTATTAGGTCTATTAAATTTAAATATGTATACATTCTGAGGTTTGAAATAATACACAAAGAAAGAAACATTAGGCTATGTATTGTGGTTTATCACATTTTCTTTTTCACGAGTAAAGTCACGTGAAAAAAATAGTGACTTTCTGAACCCATTTTGCTACAAGTTCTTGTAAGATTGAGAAGGTACTTAAAATAACAAGCAGCAGGTGGTCGAAATAGCAAAAAACTTTTATCGAATTTCGATACTCAAACGCAAATTTTTGCTCAGTTTTATCAGGCAGATATCGAGATAGTATCTTGTTGAAGGTCAGGATTACTACTTTTTATCTTAAATATACCTAGTAGGTACCTCTAGCCTCTATACTGGTGATGATTTCTTCTAAAAGTATTGTATGGGTAGCGTGGGACAAAACAAACTATCAGAAAGCTGCACTTGGACATTATTTGGTGAAGTGTTCTTCACAAGAGTGAAATGTAATTTATCTTTGCTACTGGGGACCTTTTTATTCATATTCGACTGAGAGAACCAAGTGCCCGAAAGTATATCTGGAAGTAACATTGCTGTTGGTTGCCCTAACCTTCCTTCTTTCCCTTCTCTTGCTTTCTCTCTCTTTTATAAATAGCATGACATTTTCAGTTTGCCGATAATTGGTCACACCCTATTAAAAGTCATGTTATACTTCTCTTTTTAATAGCAGAACATGAGCAATTCTAAAGGTGTGACTTCATCTTTATAACCATCTCGACCTCTGTGTCTGTGTGTGTGTGGGGGGGGGGACTAATATGCAAATACTAAATTTAATGTTAAATTCGTAGTCGAAAGACATCATGTTCGATTGGATTGGGTTTCAATTTAGCGACCTCTTAAACAGCGAGGCTATATGAGAAGTGGGATCCAAACTACATGAGCTCCTGCCGAGAATCGAACAGGATGTCCCGCGCCAGAGAAGCGTACGCTGACCATATAGCCACGGAGGAGCTCTCATCATTTGCGAATTCTGATTAGGAAGTATTGGATTTAAATAGCTTTTTCTCTATGTACTGAAAATTAATTATGAATTTTAATTAGGAAATAATATCTCGTTTTGTGCAATAGAAAATATTAATTTAGCCTAAATCATGTATTGTATAGAAATACTGAAACTAGATTGGAATGATGATTTCTGGTGAGTCTGCCAGCAAACCTCAGCAACGATCCGCGAGGACAACACAAGAACAGGTTTTCTCTTCTGAAAACAATAAAACCAGAACGGGGAGAAGGCCTGGAAAGGGCAAGAGACCACCTGCTGCTTGAAAATTCTTTCATCTGAGCCGTTTCTACGCGCCGTATTTACGCTCGAAGTTAAAAGCAGACAGATTTTTCCAGCGTATAAAAATTCGTTACGTAAACTTACGCCAGGTCCCATACACTAACGTATTGACAGCTGCTAACAAGACTAGCGTATGAAATTTTATGGTTACGACCGAAAAATACATCAATGTATGGTCGACTTAAATATGCAATTGGCATTTCCTGAGCAGCTGTCAGTCTCTTAACTCGCCCCAACTGAGACAATATTCTCTGTAATTATCTTTTGATTCTAATTGTACTGAATGAGACATGACAGAGACACGGACACAGAAAGATCGAGGACAGTTAAAATCACAGAGAATCTCCACTGCGGATGAATCCTCGGACCCATACACCAAAAACCCACCCACCAGCCACTATACCAGCTTAATTTCCTTTAATTAGTTGCAACAGCGACACCCGACTGTGTAGTCATCTTTTTTGGTTGCAATTCAACTTAAGCATACACGTTAGTGACAAACAGAAATGTAACGGACAGTCCAAATCACAAAGTATCTCTTAGCAGGAATCAAGGCCGGGATCCCTTATACAAAATGCTCACGTACTAGCGACTAGATTAACGTGAAAGCACAAAGGGAGGGTTTATAGATATTGTAGATAAATGTGCAAAAAGGACTTTCAGAAGATTACAATATTAGTTTAGGACCATTTTAACTCTTATACCCTTTGATGTCTGCCCCCATTCAAGATAAGTACATAGAATAAGAATTCATTCATCTATACGAAAGCTTGCTCAAAAGAAGAAGAGAAACTTGGTGTTCATGACTGCATCACTTGCTCGCATCAGACATACGTTATAAAGGCTGTAAAAAAACGCATAGTACTCATGTTAATATCACCTTCCAGCACAAATACAAACTGATATTTGAGCAGGTATATAGTCTTAAAGTAGCTAGGTGGTGGTCGTAGGAAATGCTGTCATAATCATGTGTCTGTCAGAATCGCATGCTAGGGCTATGTTTGATGAACCAAGGGTAGGTTATCAAACGAGAGTAGAAGGTGTACAGTGACTAGAATACACCTGATTCATGTTATGAAAATGTGTTACCCTCTTCGAAGATGAAATAGCAAAATGTTGTTCAAATATTTACAGAGATGACAATTGAGGATGAAAGCACCCATAGCGGAACAACAGATGTGTGAGATATGTAGCTTAATGCCCTATAGTAAAATTTTGGTATTCATCCTATATGCGAAATTCATACACACTCAATAGTCGTCATTGTGTTAAAGGGTAAAAGGACAATATTATCAAAATATCAGCGTCCTCCATGTGCCTAGTCAATGACGAAGATCCTGTAAGCGATGAACAGATGGAGAAAAATCGTAGGAAAAGAACATAAACGTGCGATTCAATAGTAGATTGGTTACTGTTCGTGCGTTCACATGGGCCCACACATGTTCCAATGAAGTTGGTAGTGATCGTCCTATCAATTATGGTTATCCGCACGTGTCTTACTTACGACTTACAGCGAATAACTATGTACATCATTACCCACGAGAATGGTCTATAAATAAATACGTAAAGTAGTGGTAAAATTCAGAGCAATATTTTAGTTTACCTTTAATAATTCAAGTAATAAATTACTTTCTGTAGAAAGGAAATAAATATATCTGGAAAAAATATCTTTTTTTGCTTCAGAGATGAAAAGAGTTGAAAATTAAGTATATGTATACAGTTACTGTAAGCAATAATGAAAGTGATGTTTAATTTTGTATAGGTGAAAATTCTGTGCATCTCCTTAACATGCACAACGATATGTTCAAAGAATATTTCTAACGTTAAATAAACCACCTGTAGACCTTGTAAACAAATTTTATATTTAACTCAATTGTCATGACAAGGTACAGCACTTTTTAGTAAAAACACTGTATAAAATGTAAAGTTTCAATACTATAATAGTATCTTCACCAGACTTAACACACGCATCTAGAATGTTGTTTCTACTCTTTCTACATCTCGTGGTGTAGCTCAAGGTTGTGGTTGCAAGGAGGTACCTAAAAGAACACCAAAAGCGATGCAACTAATGGGTCTAGGTCAAAACCCCCACAGCCAAAACCCCCACACTCAAGAAATGTCAAAACGCCCACACAAACGGTCATAACCCCCACACAAATGGACAAATCTCCCAAATACACGAACGGTCATAAACCCCACAGCCAAAACCCCCACACTCAAGAAATGTCAAAACGCCCACACGATCGGTCATAACTCCCACACAAATGAACAAATCTCCCAACGCACGAACGGTCAAAACTATTCTCAGGTTATCGAAATGAATAATGAAAAATATATAACTAGTTAGTAAATCAAAGAAATATGAGTCGAAATGTTAAGTTTTGTATGAATAAATTTATAAGTACAGAAAAGGGAACATGTCATACACATCGTTATTTTAGAGAACCTAACCTATTCATTGAAAACCATAAAGTAAAAATTGTATGTAAGAGAATAACACTTACACAAATAATAAGAGGATATATATACATTATATATGCTGTATTATAAGTAAGCAATTTGTGATACTTTTATTGAAGTTATAGCATTTGTTCCAAAGGATCAATCTATATATGCCCATGAATATATTATAATGAAAGAAATACAAGAGAATACGAAGATAAATATGTGAGTAATGTGTTGGCTTATCGTATATTATTTATTCTTAAAAAGAATCTAAATGTATGTCGAGGAAATATTGTCTTGTAAAGGACAAACTGTGTTTCTTTACTAATATGACCGCAAAGGGGGTAACCGTGGCTAATATTGTGGAAAAACGGGTCTTTGGGGAGACAGTTTATTTCTTTTCTTTGTTTATTTTGTTTATTCCGTTATGAGAGCTTCTCCGTGGCTAAGCGGTTAGCGTACGCGCCTTTGGCGTGGGAGACCCGGGTTCGATTCCCGGCGGGAGCTCATGTGGTTCGGATTCCACGTTAATCAGTAGGTCCACGTCTCATATAGCCTCGCTGCTGAAACGGGCGCTAAACTAAAATCAACTCAACTCAATTTATCCCGTTATGAGTATTTCAAGTTTGAAGTTACCGACGAAGTGCCTGTAGTGCATTATCATGTAAGTAGCCCACTATGAGAGGGATACACTTTACACAAAAGCTCTTTCAATTTTCAAATTTAAAAGTAGTAGAAGAAATAATAAAGAAAAAGGACTTGAACCATATAAATATTGTTACTTGACTATTTCAACAAAAACGAAGTTGCAACTGTGCTGACGACCTTTACGGGGATGGAGATTTCACAAGTTTGGTTGGACCTCGCATAGAATTTGTGTGAAAGACCATGAAATCTACGAGCTATGGCTGACCTAATTCATTAAGCGGATGTCTGCTTCTTTTTTACATTTTCGAAATAAATCAATATATGTATTCCTTATTATAAGTAGAAAAATACAGTCGGTAAAAGTTAATAATAAAAAGTCTTGAACAAGAAGCTATAATCTTTAACAGAAAATGAATAAGGAAAGTAAGAAGAAACGCAATTATTTTAGCAATAATAACATCGTTAATAAGTAGGCAGTAGTTAGTATAATCATAACTAGTTTGCAAACACGTATCTTGAGATCTTTTTTGAGTACTCTATTTAGAACGTTTAGAATATATAGTTTTTTATATATATATATAATTTATTAAGTCAGGTTTGCGGGGTTCTTAGATTGTAGGAACTTTGCCCATAGTACAAGCAACTTTTGTCCTCTTGACCTGATTTACAGTCGTGAATTTTAAAATCGAAAGTTATAACAGAACAAATTCTTTTACAACTATAAATTTTGGTATTTATTTTTTATACGATGTTGTACTTGGTGAGAAATTCTAGTTTGTAATTGTGAAAGTTGTGAATATTTGAAAGAATGTGAAGAAATATTTTCATAGCCTTGTAAAATATAAAGTAAATATTTTAAGTAAACACTTTTGTAATTTTCTTTAAAAATATTCTAAAGTGACGGCTTATATTTTGATGTCCCTATTCAAATTACCCGTTCCGAAAACAGGTTCGTATTCATTTTAACCAATTTGAAAATACTTATTACCAAGACTTTTTAATTAACTTGATTGTTATTACCTACGATTACAACTAGCTATCATGTTCGAAAAAGTGTATGTGTCACCTTACGAAAAGACAAGGAAACTGCTAGTTCAGTACTGCCAGGACAATGAATGAAAGCTGTCACTGATTATTGGCAACGAAAGATACAGTTGTTAGTGCAGCATATTTTTTTTTATAAACTAAACTTGTATTCGAGCATCTCATTTTATTTGGTTCGATGTGATTTATCGATTTATACATATATAATGTGTTTGACAATGTTATTTTTAAAGGAAGAAAATAAATCAACAGTGTGGACTATATCTCATTAACTGAGTAATGCAGTCTTAGAATTGGTGTAATAAAGATCTTAATGACAGCGACAGCAATGGGATACTAAACTCCAACAACCAACATCAGTAAACATTCATTTTGAAACATAATTGCGAATTAATTAAAGTAAAACACATCAAAATTAAAATACCCTTTTCCGCTTTCTTTCATAAATAATTCTTCTTCTTTTTCGTAATATTGTAGGATGATGATTGAAGAATACATCTAAAATAAAATGATAGTTCGGTGACTTATCCTTTGGCAGATTTGTCCATTGGCAGATTTGGTAATTGGCGGATTTGGTAATTGGCGGATTTGGTAATTGGCGGATTTGTCAATTGGCAGATTTGTCCATTGGCAGATTTGTCCATTGGCAGATCTGTCCATTCTCACGATTGGCGCATTTGGTCATTTTCGCGATTGGCGCATTTGGTAATTGGCAGATTTGTCAATTGGCAGATTTGGTAATTGGCAGATTTGTCCTTTTTCACAATTGGCGCATTTGGTCATTTTCGCGTTTGGCGCATTTGGTAATTGGCAGATTTGGTAATTGGCAGATTTGTCCTTTTTCACAATTGGCGCATTTGGTCATTTTCGCGTTTGGCACATTTGGTAATTGGCAGATTTGGTAATTGGCAGATTTGTCAATTGGCAGATTTGTCCATTGGCGGATTTGTCCATTGGCAGATTTGTCCATTTTCACGATTGGCGCATTTGGTAATTGGCAGATTTGTCCTAGGCCCAAATATTATTTGGATGAGATTCAAGAACTCCAGGAAGGAAGAACAATCGCACGCACGCACTACCTTTGATATTGTAACCGCTGGTTTTGCAGCACATTTTGCTACTTATAGGCTATATACAGGGTGGCCCAAACGGTATACACCCCTGCATTGATCAAGTATAAAATTCTAGTTTATGGATTTATTTGCTTCGACTGCTTCGACTGTTCCGGGAGTATATTAAAAGTAAATAGACGTTAAGAACAAATAATAAAGAAACTAGATCTACCTGTTTGATAGCAATAAGAAATGATATAAAATACAGTACGGGACTGTATACCTACTTTTGGGTCACACAGATGGAATCATTTATCTTGATACGCCCTTGTTACTTTTAAACTTAAAGTACATAAAAAACTGAAATTTTGTACCACGCAAATATCGGGCAGGGGGAATTGTCTGACATACTTTGTTATACCCAAAGTTTAGCAGTTTTGTAAACCCACTATAAAGTTACATATTTTTTTTTCAAATAGTTCTACGTCAGGTTATTACATACTTCAAATGTACGGTCCGCAGCAAAAAAACCAACATGAGCATGTAAGTTTATTGTGAAACCGCCTAACAGCGCAAGGAATCAACATAACGTCTAAGTGGCACGAATCACGCCAGGAGAAATCTCAGCGTCCTCCCCTGTACACTTATTTTGGAGCAAAAGACTTCTTCGTTTCGCAATAAACTTAAATGCTTATGTTGCAAGTTTTTTGCTGGGGACTGTACATATTAAACTTTATTTATTCAGTGTTGCAAACTAAGGACCCTACAGGATCACAAACATCCTAATTTGATGGCCTTTATAGCAATAATAACACAAGCTACACAGACGGAGTAATGCACATCTAAAGTACTTTATGATTTAATGGTCATGATATGACGGATTTTGATTGAATGTGAACGAAGTTACAAGGGATTGATATGTGACTTTTTTTCAGAAGCTTTTACTTCGAAAAACTGCTTAGATCAGTACCTTATCCAATTCAATAAATGGTTCTCTACAAATGGAATGATTTTCGAAGAAGAATGGGCCTATGACACAATTTACGGTTGTTGTAAGGGATCATTTGCTAGCTTATTTAGGAAAACTGTCGAGGAAGTTTGCTGTTCACATATGTCGATTGAAAATTTTTCCGTTCACATCAATTTCATGACATAAAAAAAGCTGAATAAGATTTGATGAAATGTCTCGTGCGTGGATCTAAATCCACGATAACCCTGGTCTTCGGAGTGAAGTTTCAGCATTCGGGAGTACGAATTCCCTGTAAATTCCTTTGTAATACGAGAGTCACTACGAAAGTTTTGAGACGTGAAATAACTTACATACTTAAAATCAATTTAACACTTACATCTTCTCAAAGTATTCAGCATTAGAGATGTGTCTTTCGCGAACGAGTCGTTCCTTTGGAACGAATCCTTTCTGAGAAAGAATGGAACGAATCCTTGAAAGGAATCAAACTCATTTTAAAAGGAACGAGTATGCACTGCAAAGCAGCATGTGTATCGCCTTTGGCAAAAGCTATAAACGAAAGGACGACCATTCCTTCCTCTCGCCCCGCCAACTCCTAAACAAAACAAAGAGTGGCGTGAACGAAGGAATCATGGAATCAAACTTTCCTTCGTTTTCTTAACATTGTCGTACAAACTACTACAAAAACGAGGAACGAAGGACTTTACAAGTAGAGTGAAAAGTGGATATGGAACGAAGGAATCAAAAAATGCAGTCAGAACTGTCAGTGAACGAAAGAACTCCCGAAAGGGAATCATATTGGTCTTGTTTATGAGTGGCGAATATATACTACCGATTTACCACGAAGTTCCCCTCCACTCTCGTCTCCAGCTGGACACAAAGAAAAGACCATTGAAAAGAAATATTTAAACAAACATGAGTATCGTATAATGCGAGCTGAGCTCCGCGAAAGAAACAAAGAAATTGAGGCAAATGACAAATCAAAACATAAAATAATACTAACCAATGGCGGAACCTCATAGGGAGTGAGATGGGTGGGACGTGTCCCCCCCCCCGAAATCTCCTCAAAAAGAACAAAAGGTGGGAACAGATACAGGAAAAGAGCGCAAAAGATGTAATTACCAGGCAGGGACGTACGGAAGGGGGGGGACACGGGGGTCCGGACCCCCCCCGAAATTTCGACTTTTTAAAAATTTAGCCTAATTTTAGGGGCAATTTTAGCAATTTTTATATAAAATAGCTTCATATTTAGTTTGAACCCCCCCCCGAAATAAATTCCTGGGTACGCTACTGTTACCAGGGTGTTTTCAACAATGTCCCACCCCGAAATGAAAGTCTGTGTACGGGCCTGGTGGCATACATCTACCGACCCGGTTCCCTCGGAACGTGGGGTCGAGGCGGTGACACCGCTTACCCTAATTTTACGCACCCACAGTTCACACTCAATATAGAACTAAAGCATACTTCGTTGCAGTGGCGGAACTACTGCCACCGCAGCTCACGCAATGGTGGGGCCCGGGACATAAGGGGGCCCTGATCAGATGCGTTTAAAGTAAGTTTCCTATTAATGAAACGCGAAAGCGCAATCAAATTTTTTTTGTTAATCTTGTTGAAAACTGTAAGAATATATAGTAGGTACTATTTCACCCTATAGATTGTTGGTTCTGAGAGACACAAGACCTGATATTGTCGTTTCAGATTTAATTATGATCCGGGCCAAAGGATATTAATTTTTTCGATTAAGTTTAGAAAGTCTGCTTTCGGAATGCTTGCGGCCTTTTGAGTCTGAGTTAAATTTAATATATTACAAAATTTATTTGAATACATTTAATTTTCATGCGTTATGATGTAACTTTTAATGATGTAATCAAAAGGTCACTGGGGAAGTAAATAACACATTTCTTCTTCTGAACTTTCACTGTGAATCAGTCCAGTGTTGAATTCAGACATGCTCAAGGGGGCTCAAGCCCCCTTGAATATCTATATATAGTGCATATCTAGAATATAGTGTATATCTAGAATATCTATTGCCCCTCCTTGTACAAAAATCTGAATCCAACACTGAATCAGTCGTATATACATTGGGACAGAAAGAGAGGGCTCTTTTTCCAGGAATTCTGAAAACTCTGACCACCCCTCTAAACCTTCCGCTAACTAGTCTCCGCGACACGTGGTAGAGATTTATGATACCTTCTGGCTAAAAACCAATGTTGCCTCAATTCCTTTTTCCTAGTTGATTTTTTTTTTTTTTTTTAATTTTTGTTGTTAACTGAGAATAGGAAGGAAAGCTTTCTCCTTATTTTGCCGGACTTGAAGTACACAAGTGGATCGGAGGTACGGCAACACTGAGAGCAGTAACAGCTTACACGCTCGCGAGGACTAACCGAGGATTGTGGAGGTGAAAAGTAGCAGTGGTTGGGGAAAGAGCCCTTTAAAGCTGTCCCAATGTATACAAATACACATATGTTCGTTGCACTACAACAGTGTAATAAACATAAACAAAAGAAAGGAAAGCTTTAGTTTAACGTCCCACGATTATGAAAACGGAGTGCTAAAGGAGACAGATGAAATTACAAGTGAATGATGATGAAAGAAATGGTGGAATGAGAAAGTGGGAGGAAAGGGAGAACCCCGAGAAAACCCACGAGCAACGATGTCGTCCACCACTGTCGTCGAATATCTGTGTTGGGAAAATACATGAAAAGATTGAATTGCTTTATAGGCCCTGACAAGAATTTTGCGAGAGAGTGGGGTGAGATGAATTTTCGCGCGGGGGAACGAGAAGAATTTTTGCGTAGGGGCTGATTCTGAAGTTCTGCCACTGTTTCCTTGGTATTATAAGTAAGAGAAAAAAGAATGACAACCCATTCTTATAGTTCATTCACTTTGAAGAACTTTATTCTACTCGTTCCTTGTTTCCAATGTTCATTTTCTGTTGTTGTTGTTGTTTTCTTTATTTGGGTCCGTGCCCGCCAAGAGAGACAGAGGAAGAGAAGATGGGTACCGGGTAGATAGACGGAAATTTTATGTTTCTTCAAACAACACCAATACGGATTGAAGTTTTTACTCTCGACCTTGACGCACAGGTTCATCTCTTTTGTTTCCTGAGTGAGGACAAATATATGACAACCCAAGCAACATACCTCCCTTTCCCCTTCAGTCGACCCTTAGAGAACAAGAGCTTTGTTCCAAATCAGAACTCCCCCCACAATCAGACCAGCAGAAACAGATGAGATGGCAATATATATATATATATATATATATATATATATATATATATATATATATATATATATATATATATATATATATATATATATATATTTATTTATTTCAACTTCCTGCAAGCTTCAAATATATTGGTTCCACCACAACCCAAGGTTTCCGAGTTTTCACGATATACAACGGAAGAAATGAACGAACATGTGTTGCTTGCATCTCCAATGGAATCAAAGTATTTATGTTAGAAAGGAACGACTCGTTCCATGGAGTCGTTCCTTTTTATGTTCTTCTAGTGAACGGAATCAAAAGAGTGGATTCCATAAAAGGAATCAAACTTCCCATCTCTATTCAGCATTACACTGTACACACTTTTGCATCCTCGAAAACTACTTTTGGAAGCAGTGTTGCCAGTCTTTTTCTTCAAGTGTTGAAAGTTCACTCTCGTAAGCCACTACAGCTTCTTCAGGGCTGCAAAATATCTTCTCACGCATGCGATCCTAGATCCTGGGGAACAGTAAAAAAAATAACAGGGGGCCATGTCAGGACTATACGGCGGATGAGATAAGTTTGACCTCCGTAGATTCTAAAAACTGAATAGTGATGTTGGCCGTGTGGTCATACCATTACAAGCAGAAACGTGACATTTGGCAAGAATATTTTGGTTTTGTTTAAAGTTGCCCACGAGAAGAGGAATTTCTCATCTCGTTTCTAAAACAAAACAAAATCGGGACGAGAATTAACATTTTACATTCGAGACGGCAAGGCTAGAAGTATCGTTAATATTTCTCGTCTTATCTCGATTCTCGAAATAGTGTATGTCCATTCTTTAAGTAACAATTGCTCTGTACTGAATCTTATATGCTATTTTATTAAATTGTATTTCAGAGCTTATTTAATTATGGTCTGTGTAGGCATTTTTGCAGTAAAGCTTTTATAATTACCTCTGCATTACCTAAAAGTTAGTTTATTATATGCCTTACTGTTCAATGATATTGAATTATTTTTATTACGGCTAATTTTCCTTAAAACGTACAGTAGAATACTTTCTACATGAAACATTAGTGGAACACATTCGTTTAAAATTTGGGTTGTTGCAGAGGTGTGTCTTAGAGGTACGGATCTCGCTTCCCGAAATCCAATCTTTTCTGTAGGTTTTGCCTAATTTAAGGTCAACTTTAAAAATGTTAATACCGTTATTATTATTATCATCAGTGTTACTAAACTGTTGTGAATTTAATGGTTCCACCCAGCTCTCATCTAGTGGGCATTGTGCTGGACAATGCCTTATGTGTAGGTTTCCTCGGGGTTCTGCTTCCTCCCACTTTCTGTATTCCAATATTTCACTTATTCTCATCAAGCCTTCTTTAGCTTAGCCGGCATAGCCATTACTTTAAAAGAAATATTCTTAGGGCTCTTGTGAGTTCAGCAGGCCTTTTTCTACATGAAATTTGCCTGAAAAGGTTTCGTTTAACATTTAGCTACTTGTAGGGACGTATGCAGAGGGTATGTTCTAGTGGTCCCTACTATTTGCTAACTTTTGCCTAATGTTAGGGGCGATTTTACGGATTTTAGTACAATCTGTCCTCATACGGTACTTGTCTTGTATATTATTATTATTATTATTATTATTATTATTATTATTATTATTATTATTATTATTATTATTATTATTATTATTATTATTATTATTATTATTATTACTGAAGATTTGAGACAAATTTTACGTCCTATTCAAATGCAAGTAAGTATACTGTAATTTATAGGAGAAAGGAAAAGAAATTGATTTGGACGCTGTCTAGGATGAATTGCCTTAGAAGATATACTTTGGAAGAATTATTGTCCGGAAGGAAAAGAGGTGGGGGAAAAGGTGTCAGCTCCTGGACAATATGAAAATCGAAACATCGGACGCCTTAACAGAAACTAAGTGCGATTTGTTTTCATCATTATACATAGTAACTCCCTTTCTTTGGGTAACAGACTTTGCATTATGTATGCGTTACATTACTATTTTAACAAAATATACATAGAAATATAAAAAAGAATAGTTCATGTTTACAAATTTTGGTTGAACGGATATATGGAACGTGTTCGAAATGGCGAACGAAAATATTAGGCTATTATTATTTCTAGTAATAGTGGAAGAAGTAGGAAACAATTCCACAATAAAACAATAACATTTCATACCCTTTATGACTCATACTAGGTCCAAAGGATGACCCTTATATATTCATGAATCGTTTGATAAACACGTTACGTTCTCAGAAAGTACGAATCAATATAGTAGACATATGACGTCATGTTAGTATTTCCCCTGTAAAGAAAGTCGTCGTTTTATTTTTAACGTGTAAGATTGAGAGGAATTGAATACTTTCATCTTATTAGGGTCTATACATAAGAAGTATCAACATTGTAAATTATAAAAATTATTTTATAGTTATTTCAAGTAACCTTGAACGACAGGTATACGAACACAGATACATCGAGGACATTTAAAATTTCAAAGGCTCTCCCACAGGGAACCCGACCACTGAACTATCAGATGGGTACTTGGTTTGTTCCAAGACACGTAACCTTCAAATGGACATCGTGCTTGTTGGTTTTCTCAAGACTCCCGTTTCCTCCCATTTTCTTCCTCCAATTCGTCCATAATTCACTTGCTTTAATCATGGTCTTCCACAACCCCTCACTTGCTTTAATCGTAATCTACTCCTATAAATATTAACATTTTAAGTAATTCACCATTTCAGATACGTTCCGTATCAGAAACCAGACTTGAAATTGAATAATCAAAATCTTTATAAAATATGTATCCAAGTCTCGACTTTCCAATAATAATAATAATAATAATAATAATAATAATAATAATAATAATAATAATAATAATAATAATAATAATAATAATAATAATAAAGAAATAACAGAATCACAATACCAATTACGTGAATAATACCTTCCAATTAAGAAAAAAATAATTGCCACGACGGGATTCGAACCCGGGTCTCTGCCATACGAGTTCCATGCTTTACCACTACTAAAAATTCCTCATACAAAGATAAGAAGATAAACTAGTAGTTATGGAAGTTAAAAATAAACTTTCTTTTTCTATACGTGTTGATACAATACAAAGAATGCGAAAATAATGTATCCCTTTTTTCTTTGGAAATTACAAGTTAAGGTGAGAAAGAATACGTAGTAATGTAAATTGAGACCATCGTTAAAAACAATGAAGGTAGTCTTCACTTGAAGAACGTTTCGTTGTATTTTCCTCATTGACGAAGGTCTATATAACTTGTTTTTGAGTGACAGAGGGAAATCTCGAATAAGTTGTTGTGATACTCACATAAGCAACGTCTCCTTATACGATCATTAATATCTTGTGTATACTAATACATGCAACTATTCTAACTAGCTAATAGCTTTCGTTGAAGCTGAAGTGACGCGGTAGGTAAGTGGTTAGCGCATTGAACTTCTATTCGGCGAACCTCGGTTCAAATCACGTGCAGGTTCAAATGTTTCAATATCAATTTCAATAAATACTGAGTGTGACAAGCATGGTCTCCTCTCCAGAAAGAAAAAGATGTTGGAATGAGGAGAATTGGAGAAGTTCTGTCAATAGAGGCAATGATTTACAGACTTGTTTTTAGCAGTTGTTCTACATTTAATATTTTCATCCAGTTTCAAGAATTTTCTGATTCATGCGTGGTCAGTATTTTTATTTCTCTAAACTTAGAATATATAGAACGAAGTAATGCATTACATAACAGCAATATTGAGAATAATATATGGTGTTCATTGGACAACACGCTCTAAACTGTAGATTCATCTCACAAGGGAACATTTCGATTTGGTGAATTTAATTGCTGAAAATGATTGCTAGCACTGGATTTAGCACCAAAAGAAACACAGAAAAAGAGGGTGTTTAGTGGCAGATCGTATACAGCATGGGAATAAGTGAGTTCGAAGTGCGAAGATAGAACGTTCAGTTGACTTTTGAGTTTTACGTCCCGTTCAGCAGCGAGGCTATATGGGACGTGGACCTACTGATTAATGTGGAATCCGAACCAAATGAGCTCCCGCCGGGAATCGAACCCGGGTCTCCCACGCCGAAGATAGAACATAGGAAGTGTTTAGAAATATCATGTTAATTTTGAAACGAGTAGAGAGATTGAGGTCAAATGTTGGATTTGAAAAATGCATGTAGAGCTCCACTGCAAATATAATGTGAATCATGGGGGACATTGGAAAGTCGCCACGATGGAATTAGAGCAAAAAGAATATACGGGAAAGGGATCATGTTGCATTTTTTTTCTATGGTTCTTGACGCACACCGTCTATTGAAATCAATAGTGGCCAATAGTTTGAAGCCTCTACAAGGCGTTCCACGCTATGGTGTGACAATTACGCTCACACACTTAATTAATTGTTCATATATTCAAATTAAAACATATCTATATGTAAATTCAATTTATTTTAAAAAGTAAAGGAAAATTTTATTTTGTTTCATTTAGCAACCAAGCAACCTCTTTCATTTGTCCCAGGTAAGGAAGTTTCTCTGCTTTTCAGAAAGAAAAAAAACATAAGACGGTAACCGCACTAATAGACCACCCAGTTTCCTACCTCGCCAGTAAACGGTAATGGAATTTGCTATTGTTACTCCAGCCATACTGTCGCACTACCTAAGTACCTCGATATCGCAAACATCACGTCACAGACACACAGGAACCAAAATTTTTTATCTACAATCTTCGCAAGTGCTTATGAAACTCTTTAACATCACGTACGAGCCCAGAACAGACGCTAGAAACCCAAGCCAAATTATCAACCGATTTTTGGGAAATGGTGTCACGAACTTAAAGCGGCGAATCAGAATCCGAAATTCAAAATTCACAAAGAGAAGAATGAAGCGTCTATTTTTTTTTTAAAAAAAAAATAAAGAAAGCTGGGAGAACGCCTACACGGAAGAGAGGTTACTCTAAGTCGACACTTCATCGTGAAAACATCACCAACACGCGATTCATAAGCGTACGTCAACTCATATGTACATATATATATATATATATTTAAGTGTTTAAATTTCAGAAAAATGGCTAGCTAGACACCCGTTAGCAGCCAGTTACTTAAATCACGCGTTATCCACAGCAACTTCGTCGTTACAAGATTATTTATACAAATATTTAAAACATCGACAGATAATTCTTATCATCTTACGGTAACGCTACATAAATGGTGATGTTGAAGTGAGTCTGTGATTCTATATACGTTGATTTCCCGCATAAAGTGCAAAGACAGGAAAAGTAGTGCGATGTATGGCGGATATATATATAAACTGTGCGAGTGAAATTTAAGTGCAGATGGATTTGATAAGTGACGCATCGTTGCATTTCAACAACATGGAGATAAAGGACGGAGACACGGGTTCGATCCCCGATACTCGAGACAGATGCCTTGCCACAGGAAGACCCAGACGCTTCAGACAAACGAGGACCTCTTCTCCGGGAGTTGAATCCAGAGGACAGCGGGGTCTGAGAAGGGACATTAGGAAGCATTGTGACGGTCAGTTAAGTACAGTGCAGTTTTCTTCTGAAGTGTGGAAATATAAGCGGAAGGACTTATTAAGGTAGGACAAAGTATTCTGTTATTTTCGTTATTGAAGAAGGACTATGGCCAATATTTCCGTGATTCGTGATCTCCATACTCACCTTTTTCTAGAAACTTTGGGACATTGTTTATTCATACGGAACTGTCCGTAAACATTTAGAGCATTTTTTTTTCTTTCTTTTTAAAAGAGATAAACAAATAGCCTAATGCCTTGGTTGCATTTCCAAAATTAATTCACTGATATAGGAACTGTTAATTTCATTCTTGAATAAGTACCATAAAATTTTTGATTATTTTACTAGTGAAATTTGTATACATTGATTTGATCTTCAATCATGCATTTATTTGTAATCGTAATGTGTCAATATTTAGATCCTTGAAGCCGTCATTATAATCATTTATATGCAATCCAGTATTTATTTATATCAAGTATAAATTATTTCTCTTTTAAACATAAATCGCGTTTAAGATGTGTGAATGTAATGTAATTTCTGTTTTGAGTAAACTATGATTTAGCGTCAAAGTCTAGTTTTTCAAATTTTTACATTTGTATAGGTTGTGTTAGGGAAATATGTGTCAGAGCGGTAAACAGGCTTAACATGATTTTATTGTAACTTGTCAATTTTTATTATACTCATTCTTAAAAGAAACAATCAATATAAAGCTTCCAAAGACGTGCTATGTTGAGTAAGTTTCAGACAAATAAGTGTAAACATTCTTATCCCGTAATATCGTTAGAGTCTCGTAAATAAGGTAAACAAATTTAAGATACTCGAGTAAATCCCTTCGGAGGTACCTATCTGAGCAATGAACGCAGATAGGGTCCATAGCTATGGAGAAACGTGTATTCGCAAAATAAGGAATCAGTGAGAAAATCAGAAAGCGTCGACAATATAATTATTTTGATCAATTGGCCAAATGATAATAATAGTAGTACTATATATATATTTCTGTGTAGTGTATTTGAATATGAAATATTTGTGTAGTTAGTGTTGTGTAACGATTTTTATTGTGAATGGTATTATTTTCCAACTGATATAGTATGTGTACAAAGCTATGTTTTGTTTATGCAAATCTTTTAAAATTGAAAATTCATTAGAGTTCATTAGAAACAGTGCACTAAATTTTCTCAAAAGCATACTATCGCTTCTAAACTATCTCTCCAGTGAGTCTTGCAAGCAACCTAAACCATTAATTCTTTCATTCCGCAATCCGATTCTTAAACTTATTTCCATTTCTTTTATTAATAAAAAAAGGTAGTAACTGTGGGCGAATTACTTAATAGTCGTTTATGCCTAGGGGAAAAACAATAAATCATTTTGTTAATTAATATTCAGTTTAATAGAAATTTTTGTTTATATAATTACGTCATGGTAATTATAAAGAATCGAATATTGTCAGTTTAGTTGAGTAGAAATAAATTGTTGCTAAATTTTACAGTCAAGATTGAATAATTTGAATATTACGTTGTACAGTGAAGAATGTGTTAAGAGAAATCATATTATTTGGTCAAAACAGTCAAAAGTCTGATTCATTTTCAGTAAAGTCAATTAATTCATTTTTTTGTAAATCCAAATTAACTTTCTTGTTGAATTTTGTAAATATAACCTTCCTTTTTCGTTAAACTTATTAAAAGTCTATTTGACGTTAGAACCAAAGCATTTATGTGGTTATCATTTCAAAGATATGCCTATTTCTTTAACTGATATTAGCATACCTAGAAGTTATTTCAAATTACCCTGAACAGAAAAAGTTGAAGCACGGTTACATTGACCATCAGAAATTTTTATCTAAATTAACTCATTTTTTTTTAAACTTTAAATTAAACTTTCCTTCTTTGTTGCTTTTTAACTATTTTTGCTATCTCCACACACTTCGGTGACAGAGTGATAGTCAGTGTAGCCAACTGAACAAGCCATTAGCGAAAAATCTTTCTTTCAGCTTTGCAGCTTGTGAGATTTTTGCTCCGCATGTTTAAATCACTTAACCATTAACTACGCACCTGTTTTCCTAGCGCCTTGGAGACACCGTTATGGGGAAAACAGGATCGATTAGACATTAGGTCATCTTTCGTTATATATATATCATTTTTTTTTAATTCCAAACCATCTTAGCAAAACTGTATCTTTACCTTGGAGAACTGAAGTTCGAGCCCCGTGGAGTCAACTTCAATTCTCCAAACTCTCATTCATTTTTTTTATTTGTGTAATAGGCAGATGAGTTGTCGCTCATCAATACCATTCACTTTTCAAGTACAAGGTCAGGTATTCATTTCTCTGATGCATATTAGGCTCATCCGTGAGTGCCTTAATTATTCATTCTAGTGCAGATTAAATATGCAAATTAAAGATAAGGAATCAAGTTCCAAAAACAATACGTTTCATATTCCTCGTCGCCCGAATACGTAAGATCTGCTTATTGGTAATATCACGCAGTAATTCTATTTGGCAGCCCGAGCAGAAATTTTCCTTTAATTATTAGTTATTTTCAATCGTTGCAAAACTTAGTGCCCGAGACAATAACATTATCATTACAAAACTTGGCTTCCGATAGAGGAACCCCAGTGTTACAAGAAATGGCGCAACCGAACTAGGACCAAAGTACAATGTAACAAGAAATGGCGCCCGAACAGGGACCAAAGTACAATGTAACAAGAAATGGCGCCCGGACAGGGACCATCATTATTTCGAGATTACCCGTAGGGAACGATTAAGCGTTCTACTCCCCCTCGCAACCAATTTTATTTCATTTCAGCACATGCGTAAAAAAAAAAAAAAAAAAACAATAATAATAATAATTGTTCTTACCTCATGTTTGTTTGTTGGTTTATGTGATTGGAAGAGAAAAGATACACCATTTTGTATGTTTAAAAAAAAAGAAGAAAAGAAGGAAAGAAGAAAACAAAAAGGTAATGCACCAGGTAAGCGATTAATATAAGTGAACATGCAATTTTTTGGCATATTGATGCATAAATTTAGCTAAGTTTGTTTCTAGTGAATAACATTAGTATTAACATAATTATATATTCATATATAGATATAGGTTTAGAATAGGTCAGATTTAATACTTTTATTTACACATGCATTTTATTACTTACATATTATTGTGTTTTAGACATGTTATCTGTTAATTAATACACTATTTGTATATACACATGAATATCCATATGAATATAGTAAAAAAAAAAAAAAAAAAAAGGATGAACTAAGTTGTTGTGGAAAACGTGTGGTGCTAAAGTAGCTTGGCATGCTACATTGATGAAATAGTAATATTTTTGCGTATTAAGGTGAACTTAGAGTACGAAATTTAGAGTGATTGACAGCATAGGTCAGACAATTAGAATTCATTTTAGACAAATTTTAATAAGAATTATTCTGACAATCCAGTTATTTAAGTCTACTTGCAGATGCCACAGTTGAGGCCATCTACCTTGAGGCAACGACCAAGAAACAGGATGTCTGCAATGGAAGAAGCACAACGTTGTCGCACGTGTGGACGTGACCTATGGGAACAGGATTTGGATCCCACGGATGAGGCTCGAAATTGTCCCGAATGTGGTGACCAGAGGGATACAAGTCCAGTTACGGAAAATGATGTCACTCAAGGAAATAGAGACAACCACGAGCCGAACAGCACTAATGTTGATTTTCAGGAATCTTTTCTATTAGCGTTACAATCAGCGTTACATGAGTTAATGAGACAACAAAAAGAAGAAAACAAGAAAAACGAAGAATTTAGAGAAGAAATGAGGAAGAATATAGAAGAACAAAACAAGAAAATCGAAGAACTTAGAGAAGAACAGAGGAAGAATATAGAAGAACAGAGGAAGAAAAACGAAGAATTTAGAGAAGAACAAGATAGAAAACTTGACAAGCTCATGGAAAAACAAGACCATTTGGCAGAAGTCCTCTCGAGGAAACGACAGGAGCAAGCCAGGAGGCTGGACGAACACGAGAAGTCAAACACGGAAGTACTGGAGGAACTTCCATCCGAAGCAATTGTGCAGGATACACAACAGGAGGCCAAACAGACCCCCACACCTGTAGAGATAAGCACAAGTGTTTCCAACGCTGTGACCGCTCCAAAATTCAAGAGCAAACGTAAACTGCGTGGAAGAATGATCCCTGGTAGGACAAGAATACAACCAAGACGAAACAAAAATACAAGAATGAAAGGTTTCCACGACAAACGTACAGGATGGCAACGCAGCCATAACTACTGCAGGAGGAATAATCACCTGAAGGTACGGAGAAAACAGGCAGAAGACTCCAGAAATGCAGAAGGAAAAGGAGTACTTGAGTTCGAGGACCAAGACTCATGGACAACTTACAACGGCCAGAGAAATCCATGTGACCGGCAAGATACACACAGTCAGGCCAGAGCAGTAGAGACACAGGAGATAAGTGACGATAACTGGCAGAACGAAGCAAATCCGCCAAGAAGTTATTTTCATGATGAAGGCACCAGAGAAGAAGACCACAAGTCAGAAGCAGAATGTAAAAGTGGCCAACAGGATACATTGATTGCCAATAGGAAAGTGGTGAGCACTCAGGAAATGAGCAATGACAATTGGCAGTACTCACATTGTACCAAGGAAAGCCTGGAAAATGACAAGAATGGTATCGGCATTGTCACCATTCACCCGGCCATGACAGTTGCATACTAAAAATTGACTCCAACGGTCCAGGTTCGAGTCGAGGTTACGTGACAGCTTGCTGGAAAACAGACTAAGATACACAATGGCATGAAAACTAATGGAAGCACAGAAATACAATGATTGTAGGCAAGAAGTAAAGAAAAATTGCAAGAAGATACTGCAAGAAAAGTGTAAGTCAAGAATAAAGTACTAGCGCGAAGAAAACTTAGCAGGAAACTAATGAAAGAAATATAAGAGAATTTTGTTTATGGCATAGCTCAGTTGAATGTACTGCATCTCTTATCCAAGCGGCTAACCCTAGAAGTTAAACATAAAGAATAAGAATATGTACTATATGGAAGCATAATGCCCAGAAATGAATTTGTTTACCAGCATTTGTTTTAACTTTATTTCAGATATCGGATGTGAGGCAATCAAAATTACAGAGGAAGATTGGAAAAAGATGTTCACCAATGTGCGCAACCCAGCATTGAAACCGGCCCAGGAGATATAATTTTTGTTATGCACGAAGAAGTGCCTGTATACGGAGCAATCGGTAGAGATGGATTCCCGATTTGAGCTCTCTGAAGTGGAGTTTTGCGTTTAGAGCAGAGACTCAACGCACCCCTTCGCCTTGGTGATGATACCTGCGAAAACGCGCCGAGCCAAAGAATAGTGAGCTACGAGCTGCGAGCAGATGACAAATCCACCAAGATGTTTGCAAGTTCCCACAAGTGGATGTTCGCGACATGGAACTTTGCCTTAATCATTTTACTCTCCTTATATTTTAAAGTTATGGTACTGAAGATGAATCATGGCCGAAGAATAAAAGCAAAAGTGCGAGCAGTGGCCTTGCCCTCGCACATGGAGGAATTGAAGCTCCATGCCACCCTCTGTAACCAATGCTCTCTTTCCCGATGACACAAGACGCTGAAGATTATATAATATTGTTGTTTTGTTGTTTTGTTACCTAGGGCAGCCAGAACTTTGGAAGAAATAGAAGAAGTTGTATCCCGCGCAGAGAAAATAAAGAAGAACTCCAAGAGACAATTAAGAATAAGGTCATATTATTTAAAACATGCCTCATAAGCTTGTGTCCAGCAGCTTGAACTGACCACCAACTCAATACCTGAGACCTCTCATCTAGATTGAGATTATCTCTCTCAGCATGCACGAAATTTTAACATTAGGGTTCGGATTTTTTGTGAATATTTAAATTTTCTTCTTCAACATAGATTAGGGTTAGGACTTTCATGTATTTGTACTTTCTGTCAGAATTTGAACTTTTATATTTATCGAATGTTACTTCTCCTTAGATGCAGCCGTGCTTCACTCTGTTGCAGCACTTGCTACATCTTGGGAGGGGGGTATTGTGACAATTACGCTCACACACTTAATTAATTGTTCATATATTCAAATTAAAACATATCTATATGTAAATTCAATTTATTTTAAAAAGTAAAGGAAAATTTTATTTTGTTTCATTTAGCAACCAAGCAACCTCTTTCATTTGTCCCAGGTAAGGAAGTTTCTCTGCTTTTCAGAAAGAAAAAAAACATAAGACGGTAACCGCACTAATAGACCACCCAGTTTCCTACCTCGCCAGTAAACGGTAATGGAATTTGCTATTGTTACTCCAGCCATACTGTCGCACTACCTAAGTACCTCGATATCGCAAACATCACGTCACAGACACACAGGAACCAAAATTTTTTATCTACAATCTTCGCAAGTGCTTATGAAACTCTTTAACATCACGTACGAGCCCAGAACAGACGCTAGAAACCCAAGCCAAATTATCAACCGATTTTTGGGAAATGGTGTCACGAACTTAAAGCGGCGAATCAGAATCCGAAATTCAAAATTCACAAAGAGAAGAATGAAGCGTCTATTTTTTTTTTTTTTTTAAAAATAAAGAAAGCTGGGAGAACGCCTACACGGAAGAGAGGTTACTCTAAGTCGACACTTCATCGTGAAAACATCACCAACACGCGATTCATAAGCGTACGTCAACTCATATGTACATATATATATATATATTTAAGTGTTTAAATTTCAGAAAAATGGCTAGCTAGACACCCGTTAGCAGCCAGTTACTTAAATCACGCGTTATCCACAGCAACTTCGTCGTTACAAGATTATTTATACAAATATTTAAAACATCGACAGATAATTCTTATCATCTTACGGTAACGCTACATAAATGGTGATGTTGAAGTGAGTCTGTGATTCTATATACGTTGATTTCCCGCATAAAGTGCAAAGACAGGAAAAGTAGTGCGATGTATGGCGGATATATATATAAACTGTGCGAGTGAAATTTAAGTGCAGATGGATTTGATAAGTGACGCATCGTTGCATTTCAACAACATGGAGATAAAGGACGGAGACACGGGTTCGATCCCCGATACTCGAGACAGATGCCTTGCCACAGGAAGACCCAGACGCTTCAGACAAACGAGGACCTCTTCTCCGGGAGTTGAATCCAGAGGACAGCGGGGTCTGAGAAGGGACATTAGGAAGCATTGTGACGGTCAGTTAAGTACAGTGCAGTTTTCTTCTGAAGTGTGGAAATATAAGCGGAAGGACTTATTAAGGTAGGACAAAGTATTCTGTTATTTTCGTTATTGAAGAAGGACTATGGCCAATATTTCCGTGATTCGTGATCTCCATACTCACTTTTTTCTTGAAACTTTGGGACATTGTTTATTCATACGGAACTGTCCGTAAACATTTAGAGCATTTTTTTTTCTTTCTTTTTAAAAGAGATAAACAAATAGCCTAATGCCTTGGTTGCATTTCCAAAATTAATTCACTGATATAGGAACTGTTAATTTCATTCTTGAATAAGTACCATAAAATTTTTGATTATTTTACTAGTGAAATTTGTATACATTGATTTGATCTTCAATCATGCATTTATTTGTAATCGTAATGTGTCAATATTTAGATCCTTGAAGCCGTCATTATAATCATTTATATGCAATCCAGTATTTATTTATATCAAGTATAAATTATTTCTCTTTTAAACATAAATCGCGTTTAAGATGTGTGAATGTAATGTAATTTCTGTTTTGAGTAAACTATGATTTAGCGTCAAAGTCTAGTTTTTCAAATTTTTACATTTGTATAGGTTGTGTTAGGGAAATATGTGTCAGAGCGGTAAACAGGCTTAACATGATTTTATTGTAACTTGTCAATTTTTATTATACTCATTCTTAAAAGAAACAATCAATATAAAGCTTCCAAAGACGTGCTATGTTGAGTAAGTTTCAGACAAATAAGTGTAAACATTCTTATCCCGTAATATCGTTAGAGTCTCGTAAATAAGGTAAACAAATTTAAGATACTCGAGTAAATCCCTTCGGAGGTACCTATCTGAGCAATGAACGCAGATAGGGTCCATAGCTATGGAGAAACGTGTATTCGCAAAATAAGGAATCAGTGAGAAAATCAGAAAGCGTCGACAATATAATTATTTTGATCAATTGGCCAAATGATAATAATAGTAGTACTATATATATATTTCTGTGTAGTGTATTTGAATATGAAATATTTGTGTAGTTAGTGTTGTGTAACGATTTTTATTGTGAATGGTATTATTTTCCAACTGATATAGTATGTGTACAAAGCTATGTTTTGTTTATGCAAATCTTTTAAAATTGAAAATTCATTAGAGTTCATTAGAAACAGTGCACTAAATTTTCTCAAAAGCATACTATCGCTTCTAAACTATCTCTCCAGTGAGTCTTGCAAGCAACCTAAACCATTAATTCTTTCATTCCGCAATCCGATTCTTAAACTTATTTCCATTTCTTTTATTAATAAAAAAAGGTAGTAACTGTGGGCGAATTACTTAATAGTCGTTTATGCCTAGGGGAAAAACAATAAATCATTTTGTTAATTAATATTCAGTTTAATAGAAATTTTTGTTTATATAATTACGTCATGGTAATTATAAAGAATCGAATATTGTCAGTTTAGTTGAGTAGAAATAAATTGTTGCTAAATTTTACAGTCAAGATTGAATAATTTGAATATTACGTTGTACAGTGAAGAATGTGTTAAGAGAAATCATATTATTTGGTCAAAACAGTCAAAAGTCTGATTCATTTTCAGTAAAGTCAATTAATTCATTTTTTTGTAAATCCAAATTAACTTTCTTGTTGAATTTTGTAAATATAACCTTCCTTTTTCGTTAAACTTATTAAAAGTCTATTTGACGTTAGAACCAAAGCATTTATGTGGTTATCATTTCAAAGATATGCCTATTTCTTTAACTGATATTAGCATACCTAGAAGTTATTTCAAATTACCCTGAACAGAAAAAGTTGAAGCACGGTTACATTGACCATCAGAAATTTTTATCTAAATTAACTCATTTTTTTTTAAACTTTAAATTAAACTTTCCTTCTTTGTTGCTTTTTAACTATTTTTGCTATCTCCACACACTTCGGTGACAGAGTGATAGTCAGTGTAGCCAACTGAACAAGCCATTAGCGAAAAATCTTTCTTTCAGCTTTGCAGCTTGTGAGATTTTTGCTCCGCATGTTTAAATCACTTAACCATTAACTACGCACCTGTTTTCCTAGCGCCTTGGAGACACCGTTATGGGGAAAACAGGATCGATTAGACATTAGGTCATCTTTCGTTATATATATATCATTTTTTTTTAATTCCAAACCATCTTAGCAAAACTGTATCTTTACCTTGGAGAACTGAAGTTCGAGCCCCGTGGAGTCAACTTCAATTCTCCAAACTCTCATTCATTTTTTTTATTTGTGTAATAGGCAGATGAGTTGTCGCTCATCAATACCATTCACTTTTCAAGTACAAGGTCAGGTATTCATTTCTCTGATGCATATTAGGCTCATCCGTGAGTGCCTTAATTATTCATTCTAGTGCAGATTAAATATGCAAATTAAAGATAAGGAATCAAGTTCCAAAAACAATACGTTTCATATTCCTCGTCGCCCGAATACGTAAGATCTGCTTATTGGTAATATCACGCAGTAATTCTATTTGGCAGCCCGAGCAGAAATTTTCCTTTAATTATTAGTTATTTTCAATCGTTGCAAAACTTAGTGCCCGAGACAATAACATTATCATTACAAAACTTGGCTTCCGATAGAGGAACCCCAGTGTTACAAGAAATGGCGCAACCGAACTAGGACCAAAGTACAATGTAACAATGGCAATGTAGCAATGCTGTCGTAAAGGTGACATGAATGAGGAACAACCACAAACGTGAATGAGGCGATTTTCCAGCCAATATGAGTTCCGATCCACACAATATTCGCTCATATGCTGATAAAAGTGCAAACACGACTAAAGACAACCTGAAAGAGTTTATGACACGTTTTCTAGCCTTCTATAGAGCAGATAAAACTGCTGCTCCTCGTTGATTCATGAAGAACCAATAAAGATGAAGAGTTGGTTCAGACACCAGAAAATGTTGGAACTTACCACACTCCTTATCCCTGATGGTTGCGTCACTCATACAATCGTTGGATGTGTTTTTTTTCCGTCCATATAAAAATTTCGTAAAATATATAATAGAAGCCGTTTTTCTGTCATCTGACTTCAAAGTATGACAACTTCACTAACTGCAATCATTCACCCACTTCCAGTTTATAGCACAAAGATTTTAAGCTATAATTAGATATACTTTCACAAAACTGGATATTTGGAAACAACACCTTGCGCATTCATGACACCTGTCGACTACTGTTTCAATTTCAATACCGAAGACAGCTGTGACTTGCCCGATTGTCCATCTTCACCATTTTTGAAATGTGCACACTGTTGTCTCCATTTTTGTATCAACTACACTATCATTTTTAAGTTCCATAACATTTGCAATTAAACAGAGGTCTCAAACTGTATTGGCCACTATTGATTTCAATAGACGGTATGCTTCAAGAGCCATATGCCACATGATCCCTTTCCCGTATATTCCTCTTGCGCTAATTCCAACATGGCGGCTTTTCAGATATCCCCCATGAAACATTACATCTATTCAATGGAGCTCTACATACAATCTTCATATCAGACATTTGATCTCGATCCATCTACTCGTTTCAAAATTAATATGGCATTTCTAGACATTTTCTACGTTCTATCTTCGCACTTTGCCCTCACTTATCTCCCACCCTGTATACAGTGTGCCAATAAACACCCCCTTTTTCTCCGTTTCTTTTGGTGCTAAATCCAGTGCTAGCAATCATTTTTAGCAATTGAATTCACCAAATCGGAATGTTCCCTTATCAGAATGGAGAAATTCATCTACTTATAATTTTATTTGCATAAGACCTGACTCGGTGCTACCAATTGCCCTCAGTTCCGAGGAAAGTTAGGTTGTATCTGTCCAGGCGTTTTACAACTGCAAATGATATGGACCCCAAATAATGGAATTAGAGCACTCAGGAAGAAGATACTTTTGCTGGTGGCTGTACATACTGTATTCTTGTACATAATCATTTTGTTTTCCATTGTAAAATTAATAAAATTCCCATGACACTTATTGCAAATTAATTATTATTGCGTTAAAAATTATTGAATTATAAATTATTATTAAATAACATTATTGAAATAAACAGTCAGAAGGCCCAAACAACATACGTTGATAAAAGCATACAGGACTAGTTCGGGAGAGTAATATTCCCGGAAGTAGAAACTAAACACACGGTTCTGATTGGTTGGCGTTATCTTGCCACGTAGCATACATAGCAGAAGTCAAACACTTGCTGCCAAGGATGTTATAAAATAGAGGATCTGCCCATACAACAAAATTGTGAAGCCATACGTCACAGTTTCGCCACACCTACTCTGCCCACTCCGCGCCACTAAGATCGCAATGTTTCGAGCCAACAATCATGGCGGAAACGAGAGTAGCCAATCAGACGTGCCGGCTCAGGCGATGCTCGTTTTTTTTTTTTTTTTTTTTTTTGGCTTCATTGAGTTCATATGATGAAGATACGTATGGGCAGATCCTCTATTTTACATAGCACGTCCAGAAAGTAAGTTCCGTTTCAATTTATCTCCGCTGCAGCGCTGCGATCGCAGTTCCGCACATGCACGGTAGACGCTCTGTATCAAGGAGAAGAAACGTGCGCCATTTGGAGATCGCTGTCAGTCACGTACGTTTTGTTGTGCTTGTTTACAATGTCGGTGTTGATTGAAAATCCCGCCGCTTGTGAAATCAGAGCGGTGATTCGTTTTCTGAATGCGAGGAAAGTGAAACCAAGTGAAATTTATCGGCAAATTTGCGATGTTTACGGACAAAATGCGATGAGTGAATCAATGGTGAGAAGATGGGTCTGACAATTCAATGAAGGACGTAGTGACGTGCACGATGAAGAACGAAGTGGGCGTCCATCTTTGGTTACAGAAGAACTGGTTCATGCGATTGATGACAAGATCCAGGAAAACCGCAAGTTTACAATTAGTGCTCTCGGTATGGAATTTCTCTCAAGTCTTTCCTTGGCGGTCAACACTTCAACAATGACGACGAGCTGAAAGAAACTGTTTCCAGCTGGTTGAAGACACAGGCGGCAAACTTCTATGAAGAAGGTATACAAAACCTTTTGCCACGCTATGACAAATGCCTGCAAAATTTCGGCAGTTATGTGGAAAAGTAGTTTAAGAGTTGTAGAATTTTGTGCAGTAAATAATTTTTCTGTATCTGTACACAATTTAATTTTATTACCAAACGGAACTTACTTTCTGGACGTGCCTCGTATATCATCTTTGCTTGCTGCTGTCTGTCCTCGTAGCAGAGCATGCTAGCGCTACGGACTAGTAATAAAAATCGCTTTTGCTGTGGATTCAAACCCAGCCCAAGGAAAGCTATCTTTTTAAATTTTCATACCATTTTTTTCATTAAAATAAGATAAAAATAATGCTCAAAAAAGTGATTTACTTACTTTTATGCAGAAAAGTAATAGTAATAGTAGTAAGAACGGGTTAGAAGCCCCACAGGGCTTGTTTTGTTCCACCTTGAACCCCATGATATAAATTTTGTGACCAATTTAAAACAGCTGGCTAGGGTAGCGCGCGAGAAAAACGCACTTCCGGGAGTATTACTCTTCCAAGCGGGTCGCCATTTACATAATGATGTTTTTCTAGGCTACTGCTATGCCAACAACGTGAATCCTTAACAATACCCTCGGCATAGAATGTAATATCCACTCAGAATTTTCTGTTGCTCTAATAATAGTTTCCACTCAATAATAGGAGGTAATTGAAAAAAAAATGAAGGAAATCTTTAAATTTTCCCTCTTTTAGGCATGCTTGCAATAATCTGTACACTGTCGGAAAGCATAACTCATTACTTTTCGAATGAGATGTAATTTTCGTCTTTACACCAACTACAGGGTGTGGTATACGCAATTAACTGAAACTTAGCAGGTTTCAGGGGCTGAAAAGATACCAGCCCTATATATATATATATATATATATATATATATATATATATATATATATATATAGTGTGTGTGTGTATGTGTAGTCTTCTTCCCAGGTATGAATGATTTTCAAACTTGAGAAAGAGCGCAATCTATCAAAAGGAGTTTTTTCTTTTTTTTTTGTGCAAATCTCATTCTAGCAACAGTCGACAGTTAAAATTTCCCATAGACTAAAACCACTTTGCAAAGAAAGAAAAAAAGCGAAAAAGAAAACTTCGACCAGCAGAGAAAACTCCTGTCGGGATTCGAACCAGGGATCCCAGGAAAAGAAGTAGGAAGAAAAGAGTAATGAAAAATAAGAAAGTGATTATTTTGTCAACAGGGATTAATATAATTAAGATCTTCACACACAAAAAAAGAAAGAAAAATGAAATGGACCCCTTGGCGTGGGAGATCCGAGTTCGATTTTTTATTTCACATGCCTACCTTCTTTCTCGAGTTAAAAGGGGAAGCTGAAGATCGAGAAACGTGGAAACGATAGTACCCCAATTAAATACTTTGCCTTTTTTCTTTCTTTTTTGTAAAAAAAAAAAAACTAGAACCAATTTAAAGAAGAAGAAATTAAAATGCATTTGTTTCCAAGAGGAGGAGGAAAATTAAATCTTTAAGTATTACGTCCCACGGCTAAGCTAAAGGAGACGGTGATGATGAAAAATTAATGGTAGAATGAAGAAAGTAGGAAGAAACGGGAGAACCCCGAGAAAACCCACGAGCATGGTGTGTATCCACTACAATGTCCACACGGAGTAAGCAGGGATCGAACCAGGGACCCCGAGCACCGGAGATGAATGCTCTACCACTGAGCCACCGCGCACCCAGAAAAAGATATGATCGATGTTCAGTATTAGCAGGTTTACGTAGAATGGAATGAATTGCTAATTTGAGTGGAGTTCCTTCGTGGCTAAGCGTTAGCGTACACGCCTGTGGCGTGGGAGACCCGGTTCCGATTTCCGGCTGGAGCTCATGTGATTCAGATCATGATCGCCGACTACGTGGGTGCTCCGGCACCTTCATAAATAATCTTGTGGGTGCGCCCCCTGTTTGGACCTGGGTTCGAACCCCTTTCTCTGCGTTTAAGTCAGTCGTGTTACCAACTAAGCTACGGCAACCCCAACGTATCTTATAGTATCGGTATATTTTACTTTATCACAGCACAGCCCCTTTATAACAGTATTCATAAAAGATTTTAACTAAAAATAAATCAATCAAATATCGAGACTTTCCTGAAAACATATAGGATAATAATCTACCCGCCATTGATATACGAGGCCTGTCTAAAAAGTATCCGACCTTAATTTTTTCCACGCAAAGTAGTGATTCTCAGGCGGCGCCACCGTGCACGGTGGAAGGAGGAACCTTAATGCGCATGCTTGAATTTTTTCACCGCGTTCGCGTGTGCCAGTCGTGAGCTGGTGGTCGCGAAGTGATGTGCTGTTGGTAGTGTTCGTCGGATTTAGTGTTTCTCGCAAGATGACTGAACGAATTGAGCAAAGGTACTGCATCAAATTCTGTCAAAGGCTGGGTGATTCTCAAAGCCAAACAATTTGTAAGATTCAGCAGGTGTTTGAAGAAGATGCGATGGGTGTAACACAAACAATGGTTCAACCGATTCAAAGATGGCCGCACATCAGTCGAGAGTGAACAGCGTAGCGGCAGGCCCCAAACTGCTCGAAATGCAGCTGTTGTTGAGCGGGTGCGAAATTTGGTGATGGCATATCGCCGTTTGACAGTGCGGGAGATTGCAGAAGATGTTAGAGTGAGTAAAGATTCTGCACATGCAATTTTGCGTGACGATTTGAACATGAAACGAGTGGCTGCTAAATTTGTACCCAAGTTGTTGTCTCAGGAACAAAAAGACACCCGTTTTGACGTTGCACAGGACCTTCTGGACACCACCAACACTGATCCTGGGTATCTGAATTCCGTGATAACTGGAGATGAGTCATGGGTGTACGGGTACGACCCAGAAACAAAACAACAATCGTCTCAATGGAAGCATCCCGATTCTGCAAGGCCGAAGAAAGCGCGGCAGGTGCGAAGCAAAATCAAGGTGTTACTGACTGTTTCCTTCGATGCCCGTGGAATTGTGCATCACGAGTACGCACCGGAAGGATAAACAGTGACAAAGGAGTACTATCAAGATGTTCTCAGGCGACTCCGTGACGCAGTCCGGCGCAAAAGACCAGATATGTGGACAGCGAAGAACTGGCACGTCTATCATGACAACGCCCCAGCACATTCATCCCAATTGATACACACGTTCTTAGCCAAACATGGAATTACAACCGTTCGCCAACCTCCCTACTCTCCAGACCTGGCTCCTTGTGACTTCTGGTTGTTTCCAAAATTGAAGACGCCTCTGAAGGGATCCCGTTTTGAAAGTAGAGAAGACATAATGCGGAACACGACGACGGAGCTAAACAACATTCCAAAAGAAGACTTCCAGCGGTGTTTCCAGCAGTGGAAGGATCGGTGGGCTAAGTGTGTGGAAGCACAAGGGGCCTACTTTGAAGGGGATTAGGGCCCCAAATCTGTCAGGTATTCGCAACTATTTTTCTGGCCAAAGGTCGGATACTTTTTAGACAGCCCTCGTAGTGTTGTCAACGGCTCTAGCGGCTCGGCTCACGGCTCAGTCACCACCGAGCCCCAACTGAGAAGTGAGCCGAGCCGAACCGAGCCGGTGGCTCATCGTAACCGAGCCGGCTCGAGCCAATGGCTCACTTGAGCTGAGCTTATCCGAGCCAGTGGCTCATCATCACAAACGAGCCGGCTCGAACCGATGGCTCATCTGAGCCGAGCCGAACTGAGTCAAAGGTTTATTCCAATCGAGCCGATTCAAGTCGGAAGGGCTAGTTAAGGGGACTCTTCCGAACAGTACTCCAGATTGGTTAAAATTGCTCCAAGTGTTCCAGTCTCATGTTGAAAGACACACACATAGCCTACATATATTTTAGATATATACAGGCAGGGTCGGATTTCCATGTTTTGCGCCCATGGAAATTGCCGCCCATAACCACACCAATCGCATCGCTCTCCAAAACCCCTATTCTTCTGAATCAACTTCTTAAAATATTACTTTTACATTCGCTACTAAATTGTAATTATTACTATTACTAGTTGTTGCTGTTCTTATTTCTTATTACTCATTTTATGTAATGTGTTTTAATTGGTTTACTGCTGCCCTTTTCTGCAGATCCACCGACTACTTATCAAACCACCAGAATAACCAATCCTACAACTAATCTGCTACAATATTATCGTAGTCGTCGCCATTTAAAAAAAAAATGGCTTTCGCTTATTTTATTAGACCTAAGTCGTTGGTGAAATATGTATTTTCAATAGTTTTATCGTTTTTTAATATTATTTTTTAAAAATACCGCTCCTCAAAATTTGCCGCCCTGGTTCCGGGCCCATGTGGCCTATGCCTAAATCCGGCTTTGTTTACAGGGTGTAACATTAATGCATGACCAAAAGTGACGAGGTGATTGCGGAAAATCAAATAAGTAAAAATGTTCCTATAAACATGGGTTCGATGTCGCTTCATTTCCGAGATACAGGGTATTCAAATGTGAAGTCCCTCCAATGGCTCACTATAAGAAAGAGAATGGAAATGTTCAATATTACAAGAATACTACAATCAAATGGAATTATGCCTGTGCAAATACATTTACACTAACATAGAGAATGAAACTAACCAACATTTGAGGTTATTGTGTTGTCAATGTTTCCTACCTGGTACAAAGTGTCATGTTTTCAAGTAGCACTAGACATCCTTACCTTGGCATATGATTGCTGACATCAAAACGTTCATAAACATGGGTTCGATTCCGCTTCGTTCTCGGAAGACAAGACGTCCAAGTGTGAAGTCAATTAACGCAGCCAGATTGCAACACTGACAACCCAATAACCTCAAATATTGATTAGTTTCATTCTCTATATTAGTGTAAATGTATTTGCACAGGGATAATTCCACTTTCACTTTGCCTTACTGAGCCATTGGAGGGACTCCATATTTGAACACCCTGTATCTTGGAAACGAAGCAGCATTGAACCCATGTTTATAGGAACATTTTTACTTATTTGGATGTCTGCAATCACTTCGTCACTTTTGACCATGCATTTATGTTACACCCTGTATAAATACAGATGGAAACGTCTCGAGGGGCTCGGCTCACAACTCAGTCAGCATCGAGCCGAACCAAGAAGTGAGCAGAGTCAACAACTCACTCAACCGAGCCGAGCCGATGGCTCACTCCAATCGAGCCAATGACTCACATAAGCTGAGCCGAACCGAACCGATGGCTCATTCCAACCGAGCCGGCTCGAACCAATGTCTCACCTGAGCCGATAGCTCACCTGAGTCGAGCCGAACGAAGACGGTTGCTTATCGCAACCGAGCCGGCACAGGCCGATAGCTCACCTGAGCTGAGCCGAACCGAGACGGTGGCTCATCGCAACCGAGCCGGCTCAAGCCAATGGCTCACTTGAACTGAGCCGAACCGAGCCGGCTCGAACTGTTGGTTCAGTTGAACCGACCGAGCCGGAGTTTGAGCTGAGCCAGTGACTCAGGGCTCGAGCTAAGCCGGTTCACATCACTACATTGATATACACCCACATAAACTTTGGGAAGTCGGCGCACTTGATTCAGATTCCACGTTAATCAGTAGTTTCACGTCACATATACCCTCGCTGCTGAACGGGACGTTAAACTCAAACTCAACTCAGATAAATTGACTGATAACTCAGATTACCTCAGCATACAATTATGTGTGTGATTTCCTGAATCGTTTCATACTTCTGAATAACAGTTTTTGTTTAAAAAAAAATTAATTTCCGTTTAAGGCCAAAAAATACATACAATTGATCTGAACTGCTGTCATATATGTTTTTGAATCATTTCTAACAGTCAATGAGATTTTAATTTCTCTGATTATAACTAAACAGTGGCAAACAGATTGTTGTTACTTGAATTCAAGTTTATTTATCACATCCAAATATTATTATTATTAGAGAAGAATTAAAAAAAGATAGAATAGAAAAATGAAAAGACTGTAGAGAAGTGATGAATGGATAATTTTGATTTACTTTAAAGTCATGACTTGCTAGCGAATGCGAATGGAAACTTGAAATTATAGAAAAGATAAAATAGGATAGAAGTGCACTTGTGGATCTTAATATTCATATATATACAAATATCATATAACTAAATAGCCATACATATAAACATTCAAATTATTATTGAATTTTATCTAATAAAATTACAAAAGAAAAATCAATGTTACTATATAAACAAGCAATAAAATACACGTACAAGATTAATACAAATTAGTTGGGACATCAATTGAACATTAATTTGAATAAATTAACTTTCTGTGTTTAGTAATGAGAGTCCATCTGCGCAACGTGTCACTTGATTAGATACTTATTGGTGAATTATCCTAACTTTTGTGTGTATTATCCACTCTACCGATAGGCCGAAACTCTTGCTTTTACAAAAACCTTTACAGATGTTCAACTACAAATCGTTTTCGTTTACGAAGTGCCTATCCAAACAATTATCATCGAATAACTAATAAAATTGAATTTATATTTTATTCAAAATGCAACTCCCAAATTTGCATTTCCACAGCATGAATATTATTCTAAATATTAGGACTCGATACAAATATGCTTCTTATTCTGACCTTTCTTTATCAATTATATAACAGAATGTTTTAGTATATTATGAGGAGTTAAGAAATCAAAATGTTATGCAATAAAATGTATTATTTCTTCAATAAAATAAAATAAATCGATAAAATAAAATAGATCACTGACATACAAGTGGATTTGGGGTTATTGGATGAAAATTAAGGCACGCTAATTGTTCATTCCGTATGGGAACGGAGACTCAAACAATACAATCAGTCTCAACTCGATTGGGGAATGAAGTAAAGATATCGACGGATGACATCTGCCAAAATAGTCCGGCCTTGAGTCAATGGGGAAGAAATAAAATAACTATTTCCTACCTTCTCACCGCAACTGATCGCCATTTCTTTTTATGACTGCTGCTTCTTACCAGGCACGTACTTTTTCCTTGCGTTAAACTTGTTAAAATGTATCACTGGTACTTAACTTCTTCTGCTCCTTTCTATCTGGCCAGTGCTTCCGTCACAGTTCCATGGTTGAAGTTCTTGCTTCGGACCCCGACGTGTGCATCTCATGGCTGGATGCTCGGCTGGTCGCTCATTAGCCTCTTCACAGAGCATATGCTAGGGCGTCCATGGCATGTAGATGTTTGCTTCTTTTCTCCTATGGATTTGTCTGACACTTTCCACTATGCTGTCTATTCAAAATATGTGCAGCCTTTTCTGTTTTTACTGGAAGCATAGGCATTCAGCAACCGATTACCAACTGGAAGCATAGGTAGTTCGATCACCGCCACTAACAACAAACCACTTCTGCTTTTGATAACACTTTTTCTTTAGAAAAAAAAATAAAAAATGTTTAATAATATAGTGTACAGCGTTTGTACGATATTAATCAATAGGAAATGTTAACTGGTCGGCTCCTAACAAAGCACCACGACGGCGATGCATTAGCACATAGTTTTTAACTAAGAATCACTTGAGGAAAAAATAAATAAAGTTTATTGATGTTTGTGTGTGTGTGCGTATTAGTGTTGTAAATAGAAAAAAAAAAAACGGTTCGTATTTTTTCAGAAATGTACGTTTTTTTTAGAAAAAAAACATTGTCTCTCCTTTTTTTTCTAAATTTCGTTTTTTTTCAAATAGTCATTTGCAATGCATCTTACGTCTATTTAAGTATGAAATATTTTTATGTAGGTGTAATCACCGTAAAATGCAACATAAATTAAACGCTAGATACTGATACGCTACAAATATTTTACAATTTACATGAATACCATACCTATTAACAATTCGGATTTCAGCAGTTTTCATCAATATCAACTAAGAAATAAAAGTAGAAATGAAATTTTGTTTTTTCGTGAATGCAGGCCTTTAATAAGTACGAAAATAATGTCACGAACAGTATAAAATTCCAATAACTTGTCTAAAGGTAAAAACTAATACTAATTTGCCTAATAGTATTTTTCTAAATGCCATATATAAATAATTTGTCGACTCGATATATATGATATGCAGAGCCGGCTCTACCATATATGCAGTGGCGTATTTACGATTTTGTTTCGGGAGGGGCTTTGCTAACTTTCGGGGGGATTTGCCTGAAAATGTGAATATTCTGCAAGATATTTCATATACTTTACTATAGTAAGATTTGGGCGGGCTTAAGCCCGGAAGCCCTCCTAAATACGCCACTGTATATATGCAACACGTGCATTTGCGTGGAACGGCAAGCTTGGATGGTCCGGCAAAATCTGTCATAAGTATATTATTTAAATTAAATATTTCTTGTTGGAAACAAACTTCATGATGATGGTAGTTACATTTACTAAGCTGACCTTCTATTTGAATACAACATTCATAAATTATGTTTAGGTTGCATTAGTTTAAGGCCACATGGGACAATGCTAAAGCAAATGGTCGAATAAATCCGAGCACAAATTGCTTGATTGTTGTCAAATGCAAGAATTCAATTCTCGAATAGTAGTGAATATCTGTTCCATTTAGTAAGATATCACAGTTTTGATATGAAAGTAGTCTTGTTTTTGTGAGAAGCAAGTTTCTTATCATTGAAGATAGAAACAAGTTTTTTTTTTTTAAATGTTAGAAGATATAGAAGATAAATCAAGAAATAAAGATAAAAGAGCTAGTTGCACTGGAATTGCAAACTGATACATTGAGATTGAAGCTCGATAGTGAATTCTATAAAAAGGATTACCATCTTTTCTCTGCAGGTGTGTTTGCTTTATCTTTCACTATCATAATAGATTAACATTTAAAGAAAAAAAACAGACACAACGGAATTGCATTTTTAGTAAGTATTTAAGCCTTTCTGAGTGCGACTGCACTTACCCTCACCTTTGTTGTTCATGCTGGAGTAGCATACTTAAAATCATGATTCTAAGATTTGTTCTTTCTGAAGAAAGGGGGAGGCGGCAAATTATGCCATTGCAAGGTGACAAATTGACTAGGACCTGAATATAGGATGACTCAATTTGAAGTAATGCAGGGTGTTTCAAAATGAATATTAGGGCTTTGAAACTTTGTAGTATCTATTACAATTAACTTACAATTATAAATATTATATCAAATGAAAGAGCAACTCAAACAGTTTTGTACGCACGCATGTACATGCATTGTTTCTTCTGTCTGCCGTTAGAAAGAGCAAATAGCAAAGATGGAGACTAGAGAGCAGAAAGCTTTTTGTGTTTTAATAAAGACTGAACCTGTACAGTGCAACCGTCTGTGTGAAGAATATTAAGGAGACCATAGGCGCCGACTTGAAGAAAATATTGGGGGGTCCAAGCAATGAATGAATATATCATCATCCTATTCAACCGTTTTCAATTAACTGCTTGATGAAGGCCCCCTCCCCCTAAATCTCGATCCGCTACTCCGCTGCAAAATTCACACTGCATTGATCTTCACTTGTCAGGTAAGTGTTGCCAGATTGTTGGTTGAAGCTTCAGTGCGCTATTCAACACCAGTCTGAAAACCGCCTTTTCTATCGAATAAGAAGGCTGTAGGGTTGGCCACGAGCGACTTCGAGCGAGTTTTCTTTGAAACTCGACTCGACTCGAAACAGACATATTTAAGCTCGTCTGGAAAAATTTCTCCAACTGGACTCGAATTCAGGTCGAGTTTCGAGTCGAGTCGAGCCAGAACGAGCCAAATGGAGCTAAATTTTATGTAGTTTCAAGTACTCTCTTCAACTCTCCTACATAGACAGTGTAATTATTATCAATAATACTACTGTTACTACAACTTATTATTATTATTATTATTATTATTATTATTATTATTATTATTATTATTATTATTATTATTATTATTATTATTATTATTATTATTATAATAACAACACCGTGTATAAACATGAAAGATAGGTGGTTTCTATCTCAATACTAAAAACTAATTGACTGCCGACTCGGTATTCGTGAAGTCTAGGAGGCATGGCCATCGTTCACGAGATTCTGGATTTGAGTTCCGGAGAAGCAAGGATTTGGCTAAGACCAAATATTGCTAAAAGGTATAGGGCGCTGACCAAACATGTTCAAAACTGCTCGGCTTGGGCTTAGGGTTGTCGGCCTGGGTGAGCCGATCTAAGCCGATGACCGAAACCGAGACGAACAGAGCTGATAGCTCAGTTGGGGCGAATCGATGGCTCACTCCAACCATGCCGGCTCGAGCATTTCGCTCCGTTGAACTGAGCCGAGCAAGTTTACATCATGGATCGAAACCGGATTGAGCTTCTGTTTGGGCTAAAAAATTCGACCGTGCAGGTCTCAGTCTTGATGGTAAGAACTAAAGTACATACTTAAATTGGTGCTAACGACATTTGAGGCCTCGCTATAAAATCCTTTGTAGTCTCGTTATCGAGACGAAACGAGATACAAGCAGTGTCCCCTCTCGTGAACAATACTAAAAGTATTCCACTTTATCGCTTACATTTCTCATGGCTTTCGCTTTCCAGTCTAATCATGCCATGATTTTAAAACGAGTTAAAACGAGCTGAACGAGCGAGCCATTTATCAAACTCGACTCAACTTGAAACTCGACCTAAAAAAAACAGCGACTCGGTTCGGAACTCGACTCGAGAAAATTACGTTTGACTCGACTCGGAACCCGATTCGAATTCAAGTCGAGTCGAGTTTTAGCTCGACTCGTACCCATTCCTAGAAGGCTATTCCTAACGGTGAATTAAAGGAATGACGAAGTTTACAACAGAAATTCTTGCTCCTCTTTGTTAATTCTTCCTCGGCCGGATTATATTGGAGGGGCGAGGACCCCACCTCTAAATATTGGGGGGGGCTAAAGTGTCCTGCCCCCCAAAGTCGGCGTCTATGAAGGAGACGCTAATTCTTTATTGTTTGCAGTTGCTACAGGTCTAAAGCCTACAGACTACGGTTTACGTGTCAATTTCGCAAGTGAAATATTCCTGCATAACAATGAAGATTTTCTGGATCGTGTCGTCTTCAGTGATAAATCGACTTTTCACCTAAGAGCTAACGTGAACACTCATAATGTTTGCATCTGACCGTCAGCAAATCCTCAGGAGATGGTACAATTGAAACGAAACTCCACTAAATTGAATATGTTTTGTGCCATATGGCGGAAAGTTTATGGGACTTTCTCGCCTATCGACTAGATGTGTTCCGTGTGACGAATGAATCTCAATTTGAACAATTGTAGCAAAGACTGTTTGAGGTGCTCTTTTACTTCATGCATTGCTTATAATTGTACGTAAAATGTAATAAGTACTACGAAGACTTAAAACCCCAAAATTTATTTTGAAACACCCTACATTTCTCACCAACAGTGTTGGAACTAAGATGTAAAAAGGAGAGAAAATTTTCCTTATAAAGTTATTGTTTACAACGATATTATTAGTCGGGACTATAACTACAACAACAACACGAGTTAGTAGTCAAAAAAAAATGTAATCAAATGTATACTCGGTGGCCCAGGTGGCCAAAGTGGAACACACAGGTGTGTCACTTGTTTAATCCGCTCCAGTGTGGACACTAATTAAGATATCGGGATATTATTGTTGCAAAATGTGGTTGGACTATAGTTTGTCATATTAATTTCTTTTTCTTCTGGTATCGAATTTCCTTCTCAAATTTCACCCCAGTCAAAAATTTGAGAATTTTCTAATTTCGAATTTGCTTTATTTTTTTCCCTGTAGCTTCCTTCGTTGTAGAAGGACATCCTTAAGACTTGCCAGGTAGATTCCTCGGATGGATACCTAACTGTTGACATCAATTGGACGGGCCTGCGCGCAGTGTTGCCAATTAGGGAAATTAAAATTCTCCTATATTTGGACAAAAAATTAGAAATTTTTGTTTATAAATCCGTGCCTATACGTCCGAGTGCAAGTCAACTTACGCCAATCGAACATTTGTCCTTACTTAACTAATGAAAGTACAGATCGTTACAATGGGGTAATTAGGGGGCGCACGTAAAATTCGTATTTAGGTTCTAGCCCTTGATTTTTCTAGTTTTCCCTTACTTTTCTGTTTAACGTAATATATTTTTGGTAATTAAAAGCTTTGTTTCCCAAATATCGCTATAATACTTGTAGGATATATTAGTGGTGTACCAATGTTTAATTTAACATAGTTTGCGTCTGTTTGGTAGCAGTGTTGCCAGCTACAGAATATTTTAATTTCAGATTTTAGGAGGAAATTTTGGAAAAATTATATGTTTTGTCTCTATTATTTCCCTCTTGTTGGCTATATCGGAACAAACGTACCAGTATCTGGAAGTATCGTCTTTGGCCTACACAACGCACTATAGAAAGTTTCAATAGGATAATTAGGGGAAATACAGTTGAGGTTTACGGTGGACCTTGTTCTCTAATTGGAAAGATAACTGTGATTTTTTTAAAGGTAGAATGAGATATTTTTTATTGACATGCTTACTTTATTAGATATCGTCACAATACTTGTAGGATATATTAGAGGGATACCAAAGCTTATTTTAAGATAGTTTGTGTGTGTCTGATAGTAGTGTTGCTAGCTACAAAAAATTTTAATTCCAGATTTTAGGGGCTAATTTTGGGAAAAATTCCCTTTTTATTTCTATTATTTCCTTCTTGTTGACTACATTCAAACAAATGTACCAGTGTCTAACAGCCTCATCCTTAGTTTACACTGCGCACCATAAAAAGTTTTACTAGAATAACTAGGGGAAGTACAGTTGAGGTTTATAATAAACCATGTTCTGGAAATGGTAAGAAAATGGTGAATTCTGAGGCAGAATGAGATTTTTTTTTTTAAATTTCATGCTTACTTTGTTATATATCGCCATGATACTTGTAGAATATATTCTTGGAGTACTACGGTTTATTTTCAGATAGTTTTCGTCTGTCTGATGGCAGCGTTTTCAGCCAAAACAATTAATTCTCGCTATTAGTTGAAAAATTCGGAAAATTTCCCTTTTCCCCTCTATTATTACCATCTTACTGGCTACATTGAAACAAACGTACCACTACCTGAAAGCTTCCTCTTTGCCCTACAGAACGCACCATAAAAAGTTTCAATAGGATAATTAGAGAAGCTGTACCCCGGCATATTTGATTTTTGCTTCTGAGGCGTAAAAAGTGTCAAAATTTCATGTGTATGACAGAATTTTTTCTTTCCCTCTTTGAATGGAAGCCAGCGACTTCAGTATTTCACTGTACCTTGTCAACACACCAAAGATTTGTTTATGTGACTTGAACCCATATAGCAGCATTGGTGCTAGATATAAAAAATTTGAAATTCGGTTAGGGATTTTTTTTGTAAATTTTCACCCTTTCATTCCCTCAATAATTTCCCACCTGTTGCCAACTATGCAATACAATTTACACCAAAGAATAGCCACATCCATTTTCTTAAAAACGAGGCCTTAACCATATCAATCGAATGAATAGTTTTTGAGCAATAAGTCACTAATTGGAAATGTAGGAAAACGCCAAAACGGCCCACATCATCGCCGAGCCGCCGCCATGTTTCACAGTTGGGCAGAGACACTGCAGATCATAAGCTTCTTTGGGCGTTCTCCACACATAAATACGGTCCGTGGTAGGGAATAGGGTGAAGGATGACTCATCCGATCATATCACACGTTTCCAGTCCTCAACGGTCCAAGTTGCATGGACGCGGCACCATTTGCGGCGTGCGAAAGCGTTATGGTCCCTGATGAGCGGTTTGGCCCGTACAACACGACCCCGTAAATTCATGTCATGTAATTCGCGGCGGACTGTGATTGTCGAATCAGGGTGGGGGAGGTGCTGATTGAGTTCCTCCGTCACTTGCTCCGCAATGGCACGACGGTTCTGCGTGACAATGCGCTTTAATACCCGGCGTGACCTGTCACTAGTGTTGTAAAAAAACTGTTTTTTTTCTGTGAAGTTTTTTTTCAATAAAAAACATCGTTCTTTTTCATGTTTTTTTTTTCAAAAGTCTGTTTTTTTTTTTCTGGCAACTATTATTTATTGATTTATGTTGCAGATTATTGAAATAATCAACAGAACTTGAGTCGAAGATCTCGTAACTTACAAATCGTTTGTTTCTTTAAACCTATACGAGCAAAATTATGTGATTATTCCTTTCAGCCCCAGGTCATTTTTGGCGTTTTCCTACATTTCCAGTTAGTGAATTATTGCTCAAAAACTATTCATTCGATTGATATGGTTAAGGCCTTGTTTTTAAGAAAATGAATGTGGCTATTTTTTGGTGTAAGTTGTATTGCAGTGTTGCCAACGGGTGGGAAATTATTGAGGGAAATGTAGGGATGAAAATTTACAAAAAATTTCCTAACCGAATTTCAAAAATTTTTTGTATCTAGCACTACTGCTGCTATATGGGTTCAAGTCACATAAACAAATCTTTGGTGTGTTGACAAGGTACAGTGAAATTCTGAAGTCGCTGGCTTCCATTCAAAGAGGGAAAGAAAAAACTCTGTCATACACATGAAATTTTGACACTTTTTACGCCTCAGAAGCAAAAATCAAATATGCCGGGGTACAACTTCTCTAATTATCCTATTGAAACTTTTTATGGTGCGTTCTGTAGGGCAAAGAGGAAGCTTTCAGGTAGTGGTACGTTTGTTTCAATGTAGCCAGTAAGATGGTAATAATAGAGGGGAAAAGGGAAATTTTCCGAATTTTTCACCTAATAGCGGGAATTAAGTGTTTTGGCTGGAAACGCTGCCGCCAGACAGACGAAAACTATCCGAAAATAAACCGTAGTGCTCCAAGAATATATCGTACAAGTATCATGGCGATATATAACAAAGTAAGCATGAAATTTTAAAAAAATCTCATTCTACCTCAGAATTCACCATTTTCTTACCATTTCCAGAACATGGTTTATTATAAACCTCAACTGTACTTCCCCTAATTATTTTAGTAAAACTTTTTACGGTGCACTGTGTAGGCTAAGGATGAGGTTGTTAGACACTGGTACATTTGTTCGAATGTAGCCAACAAGAAGGAAATAATAGAAATAAAAAAGGGAATTTTTCCCAAAATTTGCCCCTAAAATCTGGAATTAAAATTTTTTGTAGCTAGCAACTCTACTATCAGACACACACAAACTATCTTAAAATAAGCTTTGGTATCCCTCTAATATATCCTACAAGTATTGTGACGAAATCTAATAAAGTAAGCATGTCAATAAAAATATCTCATTCTACCTTTAAAAAATCACAGTTATCTTTCCAATTCGAGAACAAGGTCCACTGTAAACCTCAACTGTACTTCCCCTAATTATCCTATTGAAACTTTCTATAGTGCATTGTGTAGAGCAAAGACGAGACTTTCAGATACTGGTACGTTTGTTCCGATATAGCCAACAAGAGGGAAATAATAGAGACAAAACATATAATTTTTCCAAAATTTCCCGCTAAAATCTGGAATTAAAATATTCTGTAGCTGGCAACACTGCTACCAAACAGACGCAAATTATCTTAAATTAAAGATTGGTACACCACTAATATATCCTACAAGTATTATGGCGATATTTAAGGAACAAAGCTTCTATTTACCAAAAATATATTACGGTAAACACAAAAGTAAGGGAAAACTGGAAAAATCAAGGGCTAGAACCTAAATACGAATTTTACGTGCACCCGCTAATTACCCTATTGTAACGATCTGTACTTTCGTTTGTTAAATAAGGACAAATGTTCGATTGGCGTAAGTTGACTTGCACTCGGACGTATAGGTACGGATTTGTAAACAAAAATTTCTAATATTTTGCCAAAATATAGGAGAATTTTAATTTCCCTAATTGGCAACACTGCGCGCAGGCCCGTCCAATTGATGTCAACAGTTAAATATCCATCCGAGGTATCTACCTGGCAAGTCTTAAGAATGTCCTTCTACAACGAAGGAAGCTACAGGGAAAAAAAGTAAAGGAAATTCGAAATTAGGAAAATCTCGAATTTTTGACTGGGGTTAAATTTGAGAAGGAAATTGGACACCAGAAGAAAAAGAAATTAATATGATAAACTATAGTCCAACCACATTTTGCAAGAATAATATCCCGATATCTTAATTAGTGTCCACACTGGAGCGGATTAAACAAGTGACACACCTGTGTGTTCCACTTTGGCCACCTGGGCCACCGAGTATACATTTGATTACATTTTTTTGACTACTAACTCGTGTTGTTGTTGTAGTTATAGTCTCGACTAATAATAATATCGTTGTAAACAATAACTTTATAAGGAAAATTTTCTCTCCTTTTTACATCTTAGTTCCAACACTGTTGGTGAGAAATGTAGTGTTTCAAAATAAATTTTGGGGTTTATTAAGTCTTCGTAGTACTTATTACATTTTACGTACAATTATAAGCAATGCATCAAGTAAAAGAGCACCTCAAACAGTCTTTGCTACAAGTGTTCAAAGTGAGATTCATTCGTCACACGGAACACATCTAGTCGATAGGCGAGAAAGGCCCATAAACTTTCCGCCATATGGCACAAAACACATTCAATTTAGTGGAGTTTCGTTTCAATTGTACCATCTCCTGAGGATTTGCTGACGGTCAGATGCAAACATTATGAGTGTTCACATTAGCTCTTAGGTGAAAAGTCGATTTATCACTGAAGACGACACGATCCAGAAAATCTTCTTTGTTATGCAGGAATATTTCACTTGCGAAATTGGCACGTAAACCGTAGTCTGTAGGCTTTAGACTTGTAGCAACTGCAAACAATAAAAACGTAGTTGCAAGCGTCTCCTTAATATTCTTCACACAGACGGTTGCACTGTACAGGTTCAGCCTTTATTAAAACACAAAAAGCTTTCTGCTCTCTAGTCTCCATCTTTGCTACTTGCTCTTTCTAACGGCAGACAGAAGAAACAATGCATGTACATGCGTGCGTACAAAACTGTTTGAGTTGCTCTTTCATTTGATATAATATTTATAATTGTAATACATACTACAAAGATTCAAAACCCTAATATTAATTTTGAAACACCCTGCATTAGTTCAAATTGAGTCATTCTATATTCAGGTCCTAGTCAATTTGTCGCCTCGTGCAATGGCATAATTTGCCGCCTCCCCTTTCTCCAGAAAGAACAAATCTTAGAAGTCATGATTTTAAGTATGCTACTCCAGCATGAATAACAAAGGTGATGTAAGTGCAGTCGCACTCAGAAAGGCTTAAATACTTACTAAAAATGCAATTCCGTTGTGTCTGTTTTTTTCTTTAAATGTTAATCTATTATGATAGTTAAAGATAAAGCAAACACACCTGCAGAGAAAAGATGGTAATCCTTTTTATAGAATTCACTATCGAGCTTCAATCTCAATGTATCAGTTTGCAATTCCAGTGCAACTAGCTCTTTTATCTTTATTTCTTGATTTATCTTCTATATCTTCTAACATTTAAAAAAAAAACTTGTTTCTATCTTCAATGATAAGGAACTTGCTTCTCACAAAAACAAGACTACTTTCATATCAAAACTGTGATAACTTACTAAATGGAACAGATATTCACTACTATTCGAGAATTGAATTCTTGCATTTGACAACAATCAAGCAATTTGTGCTCGGATTTATTCGACCATTTTCTTTAGCATTGTCCATGTGGCCTTAAACTAATGCAACCTAAACATAATTTATGAATGTTGTAGGCCTATTCAAATAGGTCAGCTTAGTAAATGTAACTACCATCATCATGAAGTTTGTTTCCAACAAGAAATATTTAATTTAAATAATATACTTATGACAGATTTTGCCGGACCATCCAAGCTTGCCGTTCCACGCAAATGCACGTGTTACATATATACAGTGGCGTATTTACGGGGCTTCCGGGGTTAAGCCACCCCGAAATCTTACTTACTATAGTAAAGTATATGAAATATCTTGCAGAATTTTCACATTTTCAGGTAAAGCCTCCCCCGAAAGTTAGCAAAGCCCCTCCCGAAACAAAATCGTAAATACGCCACTGCATATATGGTAGAGCCGGCTCTGCATATCATATATATCTAGTCGACAAATTATTTATATATGACATTTAGAAAAATACTATTAGGCAAATTAGTATTAGTTTTTACCTTTAGACAACTTATTCTAATTTTATACTGTTCGTGACATTATTTTCGTACTTATTAAAGGCCTGCATTCACGAAAAAACAAAATTTCAATTCTACATTTATTTCTTAGTTGATAGTGATGAAAACTGCTGAAACCCGAATTGTTAATAGGTATGGTATTCATGTAAATTGTAAAATATTTGTAGCGTATCAGTATCTAGCGTTTAATTTATGTTGCATTTTACGGTGATTACACCTACATAAAAATATTTCATACTTAAATAGACGTTAGATGCATTACAAATGACTATTTGAAAAAAAAACGAAATTTAGAAAAAAAACGAGAGGCAATGTTTTTTTTTTCTAAAAAAAACGTACATTTCTGAAAAAATACGAACCGTTTTTTTTCTATTTACAACACTACCTGTCACTCATGATTTTCTTCCGCCCACTGTTCCGCTTCCCCGATGTGGTTTTCCCGTGTGTTGTGTAGGCCGTCATCACCTTCGACACTGTCCCACGCGACACACGTAACACAGTAGCCACTGCCATCACACTCACTCCACATAACCGCGCACCATCAATTTGCCCTCTTTGAAAATCTGAGATGTCTCCCATTTTACACTACCTCCGTCTGCTGCAGCCACTGGGCACTGCTGTTTCACCGCCTGACGTAGTATGGAGACCGACCTAACAAACCACCACCAGCACGACCCGCTCGGGAGAGTAATACTCCCGGAAGTACGTTTTTCCGCGCGCTACTCTAGACAGCTGTTTTACGCGCTATCCTAGCCAGTTGTTTTAAGTTGGTCACAAAATTTATATCATGAAGTACAAGGGCATAAGTACTACAACTACTTATCTGCATAAAAATAAATAAATCACTTTTTAAGTATTATTTTCATATTATTTTAATTTAATAAGTGTTATAAAAATGTAAAAAAAAATGTTTAAAAAATGTAAAAAAAAAAAAAAAACTTTCCTCGGGCGGGGTTTGAACTCGCGCCAAAAGAGGATTTTATTATTAACATATAGCGTTAGCCCACTCGACCAGTGAGGCCGACAGCAGCAGGTGTTTGTTGTCTGCTATTTGAATGCAACGTGGCAAGAAGTGGATAACGCCAACCAATCAGAAATGTGTTTCTCGTTTCTACTTCCGGGAGCATTACTCTCCCGAGCTAGTCCTCCACCAGCGGTCCGGCGCTGCGGCCGCCACGACACCGCTGCGAACCCATACATCTGACGTGTTGCCAACTATGGATGTTTCCATTTTTCTGATCACCATCTGTACTATCGTGAACAAAAGTGGGCAAGGTTCTAGAATACAGGTCCCCCTTCCAATTGAACTGTTATAAAGACAGAAAACAACGTGCTGTGCGGGGCTCTAACCCGCCTTCACTTGCTAACGGTCGCTCGGCAATACTATCTGAATTAAATATTAAACTTTGCTACAGAAAGAAACCAACCTAGCTACTAACTTTTATGGGGGGACTTGTGTTCTAGAACCTTCTCCAAAAGGGCATTAGCCCCATATTCTGGATATCCTTAGTACATTCACCTATACGCTTAATAGATACATTGTGCTATAAACGAGAAATTGAAGTCGGCATTGATCATTTTATTGCATTTACCACTAGCTGCCACTTCTTTACAATTATTTTAACAGATGAAGAAAAGTAATGTATATTATTCTTTACGTTACAGTTTTGGATTTGGAAAATGAAATTTATTCTTTAAACTTATACTTTAACTACAGGAAATTGCTTTAAGAAGTCCTTTTTCACTTTCAATAAATGTATAAAATTCTTTACAAGTAACTTTTAAATTTCTCCTGATACAGTCTCGGTCATCTCTTTAAAATTATCTAAGCAGATGAACATAATATATTAATTGTTGATAGATAGTGAAAAGAAACAACTTTGGATTTACATAATGAAAGTTACTTTTTAAATTGATACTTCGAACTAGATGAAATTGCTTTGAGCTAGATACAAATTTGAAATTAAAAAAAAAAAAAAAGTCATAAAGGGGCTTATAAGAAGTTTGCACCGGTCACCGGCTCTAATCAAAATAACCGCAATTGTATTGTATTGTATTGTATTGTATTGTATTTATTTTCATCCTTTTTCATACAAATTGTTCACAACGTTAACGTATGAGTTGGACACGTCATAAGAACACTGAATGTGTACATATGTATAGATTTAAATCTACATGCAATATTAAAATAGTGTGAATTTATGTATAAAAAAAGGTACAATTTTTCATTATTCTAATTTACATACAGCGATATAAAACAACATATCAGTTAATAAAACCTTACATTATAGATATACAAAATATATATATACTTTAAACATTATTTACTACAGGCTAGATATTCTTCTACAGAATAGAACAGTACTCGAGTAGGTACGACTTGACTGCTTTATTGAAACCAGATGTTTTGTTTTTTTTAAAATGGAAGGAAGCTTGTCATAAATATTCACTGTCATAGGAAATGTACTATTCTTATGTACTTTTAAACGTGAGGACTCTACATGAAGGTCAGACGCTTGTCTTTTATTATGCATACGAATATATCCGGCCAGGCCGGTGAAAACCTGTTAGTTGGCAACCCTAATAGTAACTTATTATTATGTTTAAAAGATAAATTCAATCCAACTAGGACGCGCTTCGAACAAAATGATGGAAATATATTACCGGTACTAGAAACAAATTTAATAATATAGGTGACGAATTGCGCACCAATTTTCTCTAATTGTGGCGTAAAAAAAAAAAAAAAAAAAAAAAACTTCGTTTGATAACACTGAGCACTGGGGCGCGAAAATCATGGAAAATTTGTCTTTGATAGTGCGAAAATTCCAACAAAAACTAAAACAGCAATTGAATATTCCAAGTATTTTGAGTAAGAAATATGTAGGTCAAGAAGGAATTCCCAACTTGTCTTTTTTCTTATTGTTGTGTTCAAGTGATAATTGCATTGAGTTTTGTATGGATATCGGTCTACTGAAAAGGCGGGTAAGATGCGAAGAATGTGACAGAGACATGAAACTAATGAGAAGACCTGGGTGTAGTGATGGAGTTCAGTGGTATTGTGGGAAGCGGTGGAAAGAATTAAGGAATAGACAATGGGTTGTAAAGAGATGCAGGAAAAAGTTGAGTATTAGAGCGAAGTCATGGTTTTCGAAAAGTCACTTAACAATATCTGACATATTACTGGTCACGTTCGAAATACTGAGAGGCACAAGTGCACAGAGGATTCAAGAAGAATACAATATTAGTGGTGGAACATTGGTAGAGTGGAAGCAGTGTGTACAAAGTGCTATTATAGAGTACATTTTTATGAATAGCAGAAGAATCGGAGGAAAAGGGAAGACAGTTGAGATACATGAGAGTAAATTTGGGAGCCTTGTTGAGGGACAGTGGGTTTTTGGAGGTGTGGAAGGAGAATCTGGAAAATCATTTTTGGCTCCTATGCTGGACACGAAAGAGGAGACGTTAATATCTTTAATAGAACATTGGATTGAACCAGGAACGACTATTGTTAGTGAATGTAAAAAAATCTCTCGTAAAGGTAGTTCATACCTAGCTGTGAATCACAATATAAAGTTCGTTCATAAGGAAACAAGTGATAAAACTTGCAACATTGAACATACATGGGGTAGCGTGAAGGAATTGTCACCCACTTACAATAGACAAAAAGAACTAATTAATTATTTGGCCGTAAATATGTTTAAAAGAGAAGCGCATAGCAAAGGAGAGGATATTGTGTTAAAATTCTTTGACTTTATTAGAAACAAACAGTGGTAGCTTATTGGTGAACGATCTCTAAGTAGATTGGTAAACGGGAAATTCATGAAAATAAAGAGGTAGGTTGATACGTAGAGATATGCGTACCGGTACCAAAGAAGATAATCGATGTTAACCTAAACAAGCTAACAAAGGGTTACTTATCTGGATCGAATTTGAGAATATGGTGATCAGTACAAAATTATTGCACGCACACACAATTCTGGGTAAAATGAGTGTCGTCAAATAGGTGCAGATTGAAAATACGGATCTATATATAAATTCATTGAATACTTCTTTTTCACGAATCGACTGTATTTTAAACATTAGTTTTTCGTGCTGTGAACTTGTACTTTCGGTGCAAATGAATCCTATTGCTAGCATGAATCCTATCTGACCGAGTCAGGGCAAGAGGGCACCAAGGGAACCGCGCAGTGGTGCGTCTGTAGGGAACAGTCACGTCAGCGACGATAGGTATACGCGTAAGCAAGGATATGCCTTTACTTTTGCATACCCTGATTCATTTCCGTACTTTGCACCATGGCTGACTTATGGACGAATGATGCTTCACTAAGTACATATTCATTGATTTCTACATACATATTTATCTCTCAGGTAAGAACACAACATATTTCTATGGCACTTCGTGCAGAACAAGTGATTTTGGGTATTTTTAGTTTCTCCCCCAATCTTGTAAATATAAGACGTCAGTGTTAGTTACTTCACAAAACATTGCTGAGCGAGCAGAGGGAGTTTAGAAGCCCTGCAGAGCTCGTTTAGGTATGTCCTATGAATGTTTGGCACAAGTTGCACTCTTACTATTTCGATTATATACCCCTCATCTATTTAAAACATTATAAATTTTGTAAATTTTACAATTGTGCGGATCCTTATTGTCAATCGGCACCAGCGAATGTTGTATTTTATATGTGACTTTTAATTCCTCACTTCAGAATTTAGTACGCCGTAGTTTTCTTCTTGCGCAATATTCATTTCAAATTGATTAGTTTTCAAAAATTACTTTTACTTAGCATAAAGTTAGTGCGCCGAAGGCAGTTCGGTCATTCCATGTGAAATTAACCAAACCCAAAACCTAATGGTGTCAGATTTCGATGAAAGTTGATGTACATGTAGACCCTATGATGAGAGATGAGATAATAGGAGATGAGAGATGACCATGCAGCAAATTGTAGCCCTGTACCTCTTGTAGTTTCAGAGTACAGGGTGGTAAGAAATTGACAAATTTGATGTTTTCGTGACCCGTGTAACGTGGGTTCCTGTCACCACGGCATGGCGCGTCCTCAGGTTGAAGATCGAGAAGGAGGCCTTTAGATATAGAGGTTAGCTGCAAATATACTGAATAAGCAGTCGCGGACAGCCGACTAGGAGTGGTCCTCCAGCTCGGGGGTTTAAGTAGGGCTAACAACCTCATTCTTAAAAAAAAAAAAAAAATATATATTCATAAAAGCCTCGGACAAGGACTGATAACTTAACACGATCTCAGCAAAAGAAAATGGACATGAGATTTGGAACATGGAATATTGGGAGTCTTTATGGGGCAGGCGCGTTAAAGTCCGTAACGAGTGAGTTAGAGAAATACAGGATGGACGTAGTAGGAGTTCAGGAAGTTAGGTGGGAAGGAAATGGATCTGTGAATTCCGGAAATTTTACGTTCTTTTACGGGGAAGGAAATAAAAATCACCAGTTAGGAACAGGGTTTTTCGTTCATAAACGTATATTACCAGCAATTAAACGGGTTGAATTTGTTACTGACAGACTTTCTTTTATTACTCTTAAGGGACGGTGGTGTGATATTGTTTTAAATATACATGCCCCAACTGAAGATAAGGATGACGATATAAAAGACACTTTTTACGAAGAAGTGGAACGGATAATTTACCAACTCCCGCGATACCATATGAAAATTCTATTAGGGGATTTCAATGCGAAGGTAGGACAAGAGGATATTTTCGAACCGATTATAGGGAACGAAAGTCTGCATAAGGAAAGTAATGACAACGGTGTTAGAATCGTGAACTTTGCAACATCCGAAAACCTAATCGTGAAGAGTACAAAATTCCCACATCGCGACGTTCATAAATACACTTTGACAGCACCAGACCGGAAAACACACAATCAAATTGATCACGTTTTAGTATATAGAAGAAGGCAATCTAGCATAATTGATGTCCGGTCGTTTAGAGGGGCTGATTGTGACACTGACCACTACCTGGTAGCAGTGATAATACGAAAGAGGTTATCGTTGAATAAAGGTAATATTCATTGTCCGAAAACGGAGAGATTCAATTTAAAGAAATTAGAAGAGAGCCAGGTGAGAGAGAAATACCAGATTGAAGTTTCAGTTGATTTTGAGTTTAACGTCCCTTTCAGCAACGAGGCTATATGAGACGTGGACCTACTGATTAACGTGGAATCCGAACCACATGAGCTCCCGCCGGAAATCGAACCCGGGTCTCCCACGCCAAAGGTGCGTACGCTAACCGCTTAGCCACAGAGGAGCTCAGATTGAAGTTTCGAATAGATTCTCGGCTTTAGAAGATTCGAAGTACACTAGTGTTAAGAAGGATACCTGGATTGAAATTAGAGATAGCATTAAAATTTCAGCAAAAGAAAAATTGGGACACGGGGAAATACGTAGGAACAAACCATGGTTCGACCAGGAATGCATAAAACTAGCAGAGAAGAGAAAACAGGCAAAATTACGCTGGCTACAAAATCCGAATGAAATAACTACACAAAATTTCGCAGATATCGCGGTAAACTTCCAAAACTTATAGAACAAAGGAACGCGATTTTCTGAAAGCTAAAACTAAGGAACTTGAAGATAATAGTAAAAATAAAAACAACCGGGACATGTATAAGGGAATCAACGAATTTAAGAAAGACTATCAACCTCGTGCTTGTATATTAAAGAAATCTGACGGTACAGTTCTCACTGAGACGGATAGCATCTTAAATAGATGGAAAGATTTCTTTGAGGATTTGCTTAACACGCAACCAAAAACTAGTGGAGAAAAGAAGATACACACCGCAGAACCGTATATTCCAGAACCCAACCGAATAGAAGTAGAAACCGCTATAAAGAAATTAAACACAAATCTCCGGGTGTAGATGAAATTCCGGCTGAGTTAATTTTAGCTGGAGGCGAAAAATTGTGGAACAGGGTACACAAACTCATTCTCCTTACCTGGAACAAGAAAGAATTGCCACAAGAGTGGAAAGAATCAATCATTGTTCCAATTCACAAGAAAGGCGACAAGACTGACTGTAATAATTATCGAGGCATTTCTCTTCTGTCAACATCCTATAAAATCCTTTCAAATATTCTTTTAGCAAGACTGACTCCATACGCAGATTAAATTATTGGAGATTATCCGTGCGGATTTAGACGAAATCGATCAACTATCGACCAAATATTTACCATTCGGCAAGTACTCGAAAAAAAGTGGGAATATAATACCCCGGTACATCATCTATTTATTGATTTTAGAAAGGCGTACGACTCGGTTAGGAGAGAAACATTATACAATGTTCTTACAGAACATGGAATACCGGAAAGCTAATTAGATTAATTAGGATATGTTTAAATGATTCCCAAAGTAAAGTCCGGGTAGGAAAATTTTTGTCCACGAGCTTTCACGTCGAAAATGGCCTGAAACAAGGAGATGCGTTGTCGCCATTATTATTTAACTTCGTTTTGGAATACGCTATAAGGAAAATCAAAGATAGCAACCAGGGCCTACAGTTGAATTGTATTCACCAGGTTATGGCATATGCTGATGTAAATTTAATAGGGGAAGATAGGAGAACAATAGAAAGAAATGCAGAGATCTTATTAAATGCTTGCAGGGACATGGATTTAGAAGTAAATGCAGAGAAAACTAAATAAATGGAAGTGCGTCGGGACCGGAATACAGCAAATTATGGATGCGTTAAAATATTAAATAATACTTTTGATAAAGTGGATACTTTCAAATATCTAGGACCGATATTAAGAGAGGAAATCATATTCACGGAGAAATTAAATGTCGACTAAAAACAGGGAATTCGTGTTATTATTGGTTCAAAATCTCTTGTCGTCGCGAATTCTGTCGAGGAATTTGAAGCTTAAAATATACAAAACGATAATCATGCCTGTTGTTCTGTATAGATGCGAAACATGGTCACTTACTTTGAGGGAAGGACATAGACTGAAAGTATTTGAGAACAAGATCCTGAGACGAATATTCGGACCCAAGAGGAACGGGAATGGGGAATGGCGGAAACTTCATAACGAGGAACTACATAATTTATATGGTTTACCCAACATTGTTAGGGTCGTCAAGTCTAGGAGGCTTAGGTGGGCGGGTCATGTAGCTAGAATGGAAGAAAGTAGAAACACTTTCAAAGTCTTGACTGGAAGACCAATCGGAAAACGACCATTAGGAAGACCTAGGCGCAGATGGGAGGACAATATTAAAATGGTTATCGCAGAGATTGGAATACAAAGTAGAAACTGGATGCAGTTAGCTAAGGATAGAAGTTAGTGGAGAGCTTTTGTGAACGCGGCATTGAACCTCCGGGTTTCATAGGCCATAGAGTTAGTTAGATGTTTTCGTAGAACGTAGTTAGCTTCAATTGGCCATATCTCCCGTAATTATTGAGCTAGAGAGAAAAATAATATACCATTTTGAAGAGAAAAGAATAGGCTACAAGATATGTTAGGAGCAGTTTCTGAAAAGCAAATATAATTTTCCGGGAAATTCCGGGGAAATTTTGGATCAGTGATCAGTGTTCGAAGTGAAAAAAAAGCAGAGGTGGTATGTTTTATTACGATTTTGACTGGTTATAACGGCTATATAAATGTTGAAATGCAGTGAGGGTATGTTGCTTAAAAGATTGCATTTCTATTTATATAATGACTGAAAAGCATTGGAGATTTTCTCCGTAGTAACGGGGTGGAGGGTATGGAGTCTTTGATCCCATGCTAACAACTTTCTTTAAAAAAAAAAAAAAAAAAAAAAAAAAAAAAAAAAAAAAAAAAAAAAAAAAAAAAAAAAACTTATTTACGATTTAGAATTCCGGGCTTTCGGTATCTAAGGTCATTTAGCCCTTCATTCACGTTTTGAGGGATGACGTCCCTGGGCGAGCACACAATTCGGAGAAAGGGAAGGCAGAAAGGATGGGGGAAGGAAGGAAGCGGCCTGGGACCTATAATTTAGGTACCACTCCGGCATTTGCCTGATGTGAATGAGGAAAACTCATTCAGGGTGACTGGGCTGAAAAAGCGTTTGGCACTTTTTCGACCGAGTGCCCCCACCGGAAAAAAAATCATGTGTATTATAGAGAATTATGCACGAAAATGCACAAAAACCGAATGAGGATATTACAATTAACTGCGGGAATCCCAAGCAAACAACCCTTAAATCCGCCCATGCTCAAAACACGGCATTTATATGTATTAAGGCAAGAAGACACAAACACATACATAACAAAGAAAACAAATATGGCACATCAAAATATAAACTAGGTGAACTTGTTTGAAGACATCTCATTTTAAAAACAAAAAGTAGGAAAAAGATAACTAAAATGTCGGTATTGTCAACTTAGAAATTATTTCTACATAACAAATAAAATCCTTTTACATGCGAAGCTATTCGTCAATTACTAGTTCAATTACTGTGTATAAAAATGGATTTATTAAATGTATTTAGCATCTACTTTTCAGTGACGGTGTGTTTTAATAATTGGAAAACCAGAGACGGTATGCCTTCATCACTGAAAAACCAGAGGCGGTATGGCATACCACCGCATACCGCCTCACTTCGACCACTGTCAGTGATTTCTCGGAAAGTGCCGATTTGATTTCCTTGAAATTGGGTACCAAGGTAGCCTCATATGCCCGGCATAAGTGTACCAAATGTCAACTTGGGCCAAGAATGGGCCTGGAGTCTACAATGATTTTTGTGTGACCGTGTTCGGAGAGACACCTCGGGTGGTGAAGTAAAGTAAGAAATATTTAGCTATTACTGACGTGCTGGAAGTGATCAATTGTCAGTAGTGCCTGTGTTGAAGCAGTCGACTGGTTTCTTCCATCTCTTTATTACTAAGCCTGTATATACAGCCAGTAGCACTTACGGGATCAACAAGAGAAATGATGTCATAAGCAGACAGTGAGAGCACATCTGGTATATCTGGATATACAAAGGAAGCTACTGATCTATGAGGTCTCAGAAAACATAACTTTGCTGTTTCATGTGTCTCGTCGACTTGCAGTACACTAGCCACCATAGGTGCAAGTAACAAAGCCCCTGATTCTGTCCATGGTAATGCAAACCTGTGAGCCATCTGCTGCAATTACTAACCCTTCTTTAAAGTCTAGTTTAGAAGAATATTGCGTCATTGCGACCTTTCTTTGAGACACAGGAACCACAGAATGAAATTTACGGGTTCCAGGAATCTGTGAAGCTGCATTAAATCTGTCCTTTAGTAAGGTAGTTTCCGCTTCATGTTCCCCTTCTGTGCAGTATATGTACACTATTTTACAATCCTTGCTGTCATGCTGACATTCGTGGACCAGTTGTACAATTGGCGTTGAGGTCATTTACACCTTACGTCACCAGTACTGACAAATTGACGAGTTGCCCCATTGGCACCCCAGGTGTCTTCCGACATGGTCAGTCGAAAATCATTGTAGACTCCAGGCCCATTCTTGGCCCAAGTTGACATTTGGCACACTTATGCCGGACATATGAGGCTACCTTGGTACCCAATTTCAAGGAAATCAAATGAGCACTTTCTAAAATATCACTGATCCAAAATTCCCCCAGGATTTCCCGAAAAATATTTGATTTTTAAATAAATGTTCCGGACATATCTTGTAGCCTATTCTTTTCTCTTCAAAATGGTATATTATTTTTCTCGCTAGCACAGTATTTACGGGAGATATGACCAATTGAGGCTAACAAGGTTCTACAAAAAAACAGTAAATTTGTCCATTTTTTACCACCCTGTACTCTGAAACTACAGGGGATACAGGGCTAAAATTTGATGCATGATCATCTCTCGTAGAGGCCTACGTGTGTACCAAGTTTAATCAAATTTTGAGACGACGATTTTTTTTTTTTTTTATTTATTTATTATAACATTTGGTTGATTTCACATGGAATGCCTCAGTTGTGGTGGTGCTTTTTATTTTTAATTTTATTTACAATACACTAGTGTATGTTTGATATCCTCTTATGCATTCTAACTTGTTCTTCCTATACTGGCTTCTGGTATGTATCTTTTCAGTGCTTCCTTTCCTGATCCACCTCCTGTACCTTCTTTCAGATATTCGTTTCCCACAGTATCATGCTAAGCTAAACCATTAGTTATCTTCTTCCTCTCAATAAGGTACACCCTTAAATATAATCCAATGTAATTCGTAGTTCTGGAATAATCCCAGGGATTTAGGATTAAGGATTTAGATTTCTGGGTTCTTGGCAGCTGAGGCCATGTAGCCCGTCACGTTTAACAGATGATGTCCCTCGGCGAGCACACTTCCGGGGAAAGGGAAGGAAGGAGGTTGCCTGAGACCTATAACTTAGGTACCACCCCGGCATTTGCCTGGTGGGAATGAGGAAAACCTCGTTCAGGGTGGCTGGCCTGAAAAAGCTTTTTACACGTTTTCGACCGAGTGCCTCACTGAGAATCGAACCCGGGGCTACTAGGAATAATACCAAGAAGCTGATGTTCACTTCGATGTTTGATACAAGTAGTTATATTAACTCTACCTTACGGTTACGAAACTGGTGCGAATAACTTCTAACCTTAACCATGCTCCAACGAATGCAGTCAGTTGAAGACATTTAGGTTAGACGTTTCTTTGAGCTTCTCGAGAAATATATCCAAACTGTGTATATTTTGGACAACTCATGAGCGTATTGTCCAGTATATCGAGTAAAAGAAAAGATGGGTGCGATTAGTCTGTAAAAGATTCTAAGTCGCGTACTTCCAACAGAGGACACGTTGCTCCCTGAAGAAGGTGTAATCGCTCGCTCTCCTCGTTTCTGTGGCTTCTTATAGTTGAAATGCATATAATCTTTTTTGTGGCTTCAGACATTTCAAATGGTTGTTCTTGTAGAGTTGTGGAAAATCCCGGTTGTTGCCAGCAGTTTTTTAAATTGTTCACTATGGATCACTATAAACCAAAGATCGCAACACACAAATCAAATACGCCTAAAAAGAAACATTATTTATGTATTGACAGATTTATATAAAAATACTGAAACATGTGTCACAAGTTTGTACAGAATTGTGTAAACTTGCATATTGTATGTCAAATGAAAATAAATAGAAAGAAAGACTAAGTATTACAGACTACGGTAATTTTTCACTAAAACACTGAAAATGGCAATTGAAGGATTAAAAAAAGGGTGAATCTCACAATAGTAATAAAACAGGGTGTCTATTGGTCACGAAAGTCACGAATGTCACAAAATCAAAAAACGGCCATGAAAGTCACGAAATTTAGCTTTGGGGTCGCGATTTTTTTTTTTTTTTTTTTTTTTTAACTATACAAATGTAAGTACAGATTGGAAAACTTTGTTCTATAAAACGTCAAAATTCACCACCAAAAATGTATGGTCGAGTTGAGACGCTACCAAATCGCAAGCAAAGTACGTTTCTATAGTATGGATGAAAATTCGGCCTAATTCGCACCCAAATTCGCTCTTGAAAATGTTAGGAAATTTTATGATTTGATAAAGAGAAGGTCACGAAATTTCATTTTGAAATTTTAGTAGACATCCTGTAAAAGACCAGGTAAGAGAGACGGACTTTATCCATTAACAGAGAGCCATAAGAAAAAGAAATTGTTTTAAACTAGTGTGATGGTTTGAGCAAAAGTAGAAAGATTATTTCATTTTTCGTTGATTAACGATGTTATTGGAGGTATAACTGAAAAATTTTATACATCTGATGACTCATCTGATAAATACGACCTTTCTTCTATGAAGTTTTTCGTGATGGTATTGAGTTTTAACATTTTTCCAAATAAGATGTATTCACTTATAGTAGGAACTCTCATCCCCTAATACGAGATCCATTCAAGTTACATCATCTCCAATTTTTTCTCAGGTCTGGTAACAGATAGAAGCGTGCTGTTTGTTTTAAAATACGCACTTGTTAGTGGTTGAAATGCCTTGATACGTGCAATAGTGAACTGAAACCCACACTGAAAATGAAACACACTCAGTTTATTTCTACTGCACTACAATATCTAAGATTATACGGTAGATGTTTGCACTGCACTAAATAATTGCTCTGATGAGCCTGATAGAAATTGTTCCTCATGTCGCTGCTTGAACACTCTCAACCCCTACTGTTTTTTAATGTTGTTAGATTGATCACTACTATTTAACACTATTGCCAGATCAATGTAAAAATATTAACAGAAATTACAAAAATCTCCAGCATAGTCCCCTCCCCCCTGCGTTGCTGCGTTGACTGTATTTTACAGTGTATAGTCTTCTTGAAGGAGTGGAACTACCTTAGTTATACAGAGGTTGTTCAGTCTACATTTGGCCAATTTCGTCTTACGTAAAAATTTAGAAAAATCCATGGCGCCAGGTCCGTAAGTGCTCGATGTGTTTCCCTTGGTTCCTAACAATAGCCCGACAGCGTAATTTCCACTGTAATAGGCTTCTCTCAAGAACTGGGAGGGGAATCTTGTCCCATTCTCTTTGCACAGGTTTCCAAAGTCCTTCCACAGTTGTCACACGCCGTTTTCCCAAAGCCCGCTTCAGCAATCCAAATACACAATAGTCCATAGGACTTGCATCTGGAGATTTAACAGGTACCTTATTGAAAGGTATCACCTGTATAACACTTGCCTCCTCCATCTCCCTATAGAATGCGAGGGACGATCGTGAGGTATGTGATGAGGCCTTGTCCATGTGAATGCGCACCAGATTGGCATCTTTTCCGTACATTGTTGGAATCTCATGCTCGTAGATCGGCCGCATATCTGCTCCTGAAAATACTGCGAATTTATTTTGCATTTCTTCGCCACCCTACGAATCTTCAGTTTACCTCGGTAACAGTAGCCAGTAACGACCATGAACCCTTTTGGGAAGGATTCTTTACAGACACGGACCCACCTTCTGAAGTTCTTGGCGCCTTTCTCTCGGCACATGATGGCTCTCGGTTTGCCACACTCGGAAAGGTAAATCCATGCTTCATCGAGCGTTACGATGTACATCCACCTTTGTTTTGCCAGATGCCGTTCGTACAGCTTCCGGGCGGTACACTTTCGTTCCTTTTGGTGGCCATCCGTGAGAAGATGGCCGCGAGCTTTCATGACTTTTTCCAGCTTGAGTTGATGGTATAACGCCCGATTCACAGTCCCCAAAGACACGTTAAGACGATTAGCCATACACCTTTGTGTTGGCGGATTTTCTTGCATTGCCATTTTACGAAGTTTCCTCTGCACGGTGGAGGTGGCCTTGGTGCATTCCCGCTTCCTAGGCAACTACGTTGGTGATCCAAATGGTAAAGCTTCGTTGCCCTTGTACTTTTTAATAACATTTTTTATTCCACTTAAACTGATGTCGCAACCATTCTTCTTGCACTGTTTTCTAATGACAGAAACATTAAAGTGGGCGTCATAAAGAGCCGCAACATAGCCTTCCCAAAACCGGCTTAGTTTTGGCGGCATTTTGGTCACAGAGCGGAAACCCACACACTTGGAAACAAATTTAACACAACACTCAAAACAATGGTCCTGTTTTGTGCGTATTGTTGTCCGCGCAGAAAACAACTCCGTTCCCAGGAAGCCACTGCACAACACTGCAGGACGCCACGAGCCAGGTGGGGTGAGTCCATTCTGCCCGGAAGGGGAAAGGAACGAAATCGGCCAAACGTAGGCTGAACAACCTCTAGCTCTTTTGAACAGTCCTGGGGTTGTACGTACTGACACAACTCGAATAAGGTTGTTGTGGCCTGGGAACTCTCGTTCGATTATTCCTAATCTCCATGTGAGAGGTGGTGTATTGTCCTTAAGTAGAAGTAGTGTTCCAACCTTGAGATTCTTGTGTGAAGTTGACCACTTTTGACGCTGCTGCAGTGAGGTGAGATAATCCATATGTCACCGGTTCCCAAGTTGTTGAACCATCTTCTGAATTCTTTGCCATCTTGATAACCTGGTTTCTTTTGTATCCGTGTAGTCTGGATCTGGAATGCTTGTCAATGGGCGAGCATTCGTTGTCAGTGCGGGAGAGAAAGGCAACACCGTACAGCAGCGGTGAGAGTGAAAACTGTTTTTCATACTTACGATACTCTACAAGAACAGCTTGTAATCATTCGTTTTCTCCAGTTGTGTGGTATAATATCTCTTGAAATTCATAGCCAGTTGAGTGAAGTATGTGATGATGGTGTTGTGAATGTGTTTAATGTGCGTTCGTGGGTGCGATAGTTCGAAGAAGGCAGAATGTCCTGATAACAAACCAAGATAACCTTGGCTTCGCAGAAGCTGGTCTGACGACATGGTCGAACGAGTGGAGAAAGTTGTTTTGAAGGATCACCGAATGAGTGTGGAACACATCGCCTCCAAAGTTGGCATTTCCGTGAGATCTGTGGACACAATCCTGCATAAAGACCTGGAAATGCGAAAAGTTTCCTCAAGGTGAATGCCACGAATGGTGATGGACGACCTCAAGGCTGCGCGCGTGGCATGTTGTCAGGCAATGTTGACGCAACTTTTGGCTGTTTCCAACGATGAAAGACACTTCGTGGTCGCACAGTCAGTAGCCATGCCACTGTTGCACCAGTGATTTTCCAGTGATCAAAACAGACTCCTAAAGAAGCGTTAAGCTGCAGCCATGGAATCATGGTGTCGACGTTCTGAAAAGTACGTACAGCTGCAGGGAGATTACCTCGAGAAATGACACAAGTTTCATAGGGTTCCTGTGATTAGTTAGTGAGAAAAAATATATGGTGTTATAACTTCAATGCGCCTCATAAAACTAGAGAGAAGAAAGTTCTCTAATACTACCTAAATAGAATAAAACATCATATACGTATGTTTTTTTTATGTTCTTGTAAGTCTTCTAAAATTCGTGGAAGTATGTCACAAGTAACAATTGATAAGATACTACTCTATTGCAACTTTACATTGACTGTTTCAGTTTACTAGTGACATTTCTACTTTTTGATCGCCGAAATGTTGCACTTCCTAACAGATTTGCATTGATTGTTATTAAATTACTGGTGACAACTCTATTTTTTGATTACCGAATTTTACATTAACTGTTTTATGGCTATTGGTGACATTTTCCCCTGAAAGTAATTGTTAGAAACTATTATTTTCGTTTTAGCTAATCTTCCTCTTCACTCCGTCATTAACTGTACTAGCAACTGGTAGCGAAGTTCTGATAAACTGAGCTTTTCCAGAATATTTTAGAAGAAACATTGTAAAACTTCTTTTTAAGTGAAATAAGCATTAAATATCCATTGTAATGGTCGATTTTTAAACTGTTAATACTCTTTGATAACTGCTACCAGAAGAAGCTGAATTGCTACAGACTCGAAAGAACCAAGACTTGCTGGAAGTCGGAGGAACACAGTAGCAATATAACAACTATCATTCAACCCAAAGCTCATTATAATAGTAAAATATGGCGATTTTTGTGATGCAAATGTTCCTAACACAATTCATATCTTAAATCCCTATATTAATAAAACCTGCAATGAATAATTGGATTACATTTTAAATAACGATGTGTGAAATGAATAGTCCATGAAATTCCTCCAAATTATTCTCAAGTGTTGCATTGAGTTTGATTACATTCATTCTATATCAAATGTGGAACTACAGTTTAACGTGGGATTCGAATCTTTTATAGGGGACACGGTGGCTCAGTGGTAAAGCGCTTACTACTGGTGCGTGGAGTCAATAGTTCGGTTCCTGGCCAAGTTAGTTTGTGGTGGACAACATCATGTCCGTGGGTTTTCTCGGGTACTCCCGTTTCCTCCCCGGAACGCGGTGGCTCAGTGGTAGAGCGCTCATCTCTGGTGCATGGGGTCCTTGGTTCGATCCCAGCTCGCGGCAAGTGAGCTTTGTGGTGGACAAACACAATGTGCGTGGGTTTTCTCGAGGTTCTCGCACTTTCTTCATTCCACCATTTGATTCATTTCTCATCATCACCGTCTACTTTAACCTAGTCGGCATAATCGCGGGGCGTAAAACTTGAAGATTTCATTTCATTTTTTTCCATTTCCTGCCACTTGCTCATTCCACCAATTCTTTCATCATCATTCACTTGCTTCAAACATCGTCTCCCTTAGCCTAAAGGATATAATCGTGGGACGTAAAATTGTTTCGAATCTTTTCTACTTTGTTTCAAGATCGACCAAGTACAGTATACGCACACAATTAGTGAAAAAAGATGTTTTTTTCAGGTCTCAAGATGTCACTTCCAAAGATTTTTGCTGATGACGTGTACAGGGCTCATAGCGAGTCACTTTTTTTAAACTAAAAGTTACTTTTTTTCAAGTTGGTCACAGAAAGTTACTTTTTTGTGGAGGTAAAATGACTTTTTCGTGTGATTTATGTTTTGCATTGCCAGTTTTCTAAGAAAAAATATTATAAAAGTAAATGGAAAAAGGCAGAAACTTGTTAATCATTACTCTTCTGAAAGTTTCAGTACTTGCTGCCACATGTAAAACAGTCAGCTTTATTCTCACTTCAGCTTTTATTCTTTCTAAAGCACAGTGGATCGTTGCTTAAGCTCTCAAGGTGAGGTTGAGAACCCTTCTGTGTCTATTCTTTCTTCTATCATAATAGTCTTTAGTTTTCTCTTGTAATAGTTAACGCTCCGCTCAACGTTGTGTGTATATATATGTTTGTGTGGTTCATCATGTTCGTCTTGTGTTATGGTTCTTGTGTGTTCTTCTTAAGAGTAGGTGATGAATTTGAATATTTCATGACTTTGAGAACTCTCAGTGGGAAGTTAAATATAATGTCCTGAATGAAGAAATTCGGAAATAGGCCAGAACTGGTTCCACTTACTCAGAAGCTTCTTATATCTGCTAAGTCTACTTACCGTAACTACAAAGCATACTTAGAAAACCTAAGGAAGGAGGAAGCTCAAAAAGAAGTAAAGAAGAAAAGATGAAACAAAACAACAGAGAGACAGGTGATGGAGAAATTGACAAAAGAAAAAAGGGGCATGATGGAATTTTCACTTTTTCTTGTGCTTTTGATCACTTCTCAATTATTTACAAGATACCAGACCACTATGAGCCCTGCGTGTATAATAAATAAAAATCTTTTATTTCATTACGTACGTTTTTTAAGTTCCCAAAACCTGTTATCTCACTGCAGGTAGAATCTTCATCGGGATTGATTGTATTACAAGAAAATCTTGAGTGCTTATTATTGGAATTACATACCTCCCAGTTTCTTCTTAAGCTAAAGTTGATACTAAATCTGTAGAATTTAAGAATTAGACTGCCCAAGCGTACTTTTCTTTGCAGGTCCTAGGTCTGAAATAGTTACATTTAATGTATGAAAATTCCTTATATTGAAACTTGCGTTAAATATGGAAAAGTCTTTGAATACTTAAATATCTTTACTGTCTTTTGTCCGATAGTTTATAATGTAATACCATTGTTTGTCCAGAGTGTCCATATCTTTGTTTAACCCTGGTTTCGTAGTCCTAATGAAATAATTGTAAGTGGATCTTTCAACTTCCGATGAAGTCTTATTTATGGTGTAGTTAATTACCGTTAAACGTTTGAATAATCCTCTCGTAGCTAATTCATTATTTTTGTAATATTTATCATGTAGAGCGGCTGGCTAGAAATAGAGATGTTGCAAGGAACGTTACAACAGTTAAGTAAAGTTGTTACAAAGCAGTTTTTAAAGAACTGTATTACTTTTGAAATACTTTCAAGATTTTTTTGTAGCCCTACCGGTTGTGTACAAAATCTCATAGCTATATTCTATGTACTTTTATTGTTGTTGTTCTTTGTTTTATTTGTTTAATTGGTTGGTTTTCCTGTTAAACTCAGCAGCATCAGGAAAACTTGTGAAACGGGTCTTTTCTTCACCTGTGTAAAGTTCTTCAGTTCCGTCTCCTTGACATAATCGAAAAACTAAATAACTATTTTTCTTTTTCTCCCCACCACTTCGATTTCAAATAGTTTCCCTTTTTTCTATTGTGACTGACTGTTAATGGATCATGTCCGTATTTCTTTCTTGTTATCAGTTTTACGTTTTCCCTACTTTCTTTTCTTTTACTTTTCAGTTGTCATTTTCAATGTCTCACATGAAAAATTAGCAATATGTGTATTGCGTAGTTTTTTCTTATTTACATACAGTATGCAAGTTTACATTGAAACAACAAACAATTCAATTTCGTAAAGAAGCTATGAAGTATTTTTTCTCTTAGTTTAATGTCATACGATAATGATCCAAGTGATGATAATGATCGAACTGATATCAAGAAGAAAGTGGAAGGAATCGGAAGAACCTTGACAAAACTCACGCACTTGGTGTTTGTCCACCACAAAGTCCAATTGGCGAGAGCTGAGATCGAACAAAGATCCCTACGCAACAGAGGTGATCAGTCTACCACTGAGGCCCCCAACTTGTACAGCATGTTTCAGTATTTTTATATAATTTTGCCAATGCCTAAGTAGTGCATAATTATTTTAAAGGCGAGCATTTGACGGTAAATTGCGATCTTTTGTTCACATTTTTTCACTAAAAGTAATATATAGATGGTTATCAAAATAATGGAAACGCCTTATTATCAATTCAACTTTCCTGATTATAGCGTTGGATATCTTTAGCATGTCGTACAGCTTGTATTCGTCACAGAATTGAGACATGTCGTTTCCAGAGTATAATAGACCATTCTTCGTGTACTGTAGCACTTAGTTACGCCAGCAATAATGGAGGTTGAAACTGTGCCGGATTCGCTGCTCAAAAACTGACAATAGATGTTCAGTAATGTTCAAGTTAGAGGCTGAAGGTGCCGTGGGTAGTGTTGAAGTTCATTCAAGATGTTCCGAGCAGGGCTGGGTGTGTGTATTGGGCCATCATCCTGGAAGACGGTGGCGTTGTTATGGAACATCTATACCGTGGGTACGCTTGGTCACTCAAAATGGTCGTATAATCACTGGTAATAATTCAGCCTTTGAGAATAACAATAAGATGAACGGAATGCCTTGAAACTGCCTTCCATATTAGTACAGAACTACTGCCTTGTTTAATGGTAGAAAGCAAGTAGTTCGGACTATACATGCCTTCTGACGTCCTACGAATCCAGTTGTGGAAACAAGGGAAACAAGGATGTCTCAACGGACTATATTACTGTCCGGGTTTCTCAGTATAATTTTTATTGTGCTTCCGCTTTGGTAGTAATGATCAGAAGTTTTGACATGATAACCTATGCATTTCTCATCACACTGTGTTTGTAGGAGGAGGTCGTTCCAGATGCTGATTGACTTGTTCAGTGCTGTTGACTTCTTCAGTTATTTGTGTTAAATTAGCTCTACAGTTCTTTTATGACAATTCTCTTACGGTAAAGAATCCCTCCATCCTAGATTCAGTTCTTATCTGCTATCCTTCTTTGATGATTCCTCGCCACAAACTGTGTGTATAGTCACCACCTTAGGCAGTATTGCATTCGATAGTTTTGAACACACTAAGCCAGACTTATGTCAATTGGACCGATTGCTCCCATTTGTTCCCCTCGTTAGTCAAGTACATGGCTGAGAACCTGGGGCCGACCAAAATTGTTTCGATTCTGTCCCGCAATTTCTAAGGCGAGCCCTGTTAACACACTGGTAGTTTCAGATACAGACGTTTTCATGGTCGGCTCTAAGTATTTTAACATCCTAGGCGAGAAATATTTGTGTGATGTGCCTGCGCTCCCTGATTTAGTGATAATAGCCTTTTTTGTTTAGATAAAGAGACTTAAAAATACCCTACATTACTGTCCTGACCTGAACGAAACATCATTTCGCTTTCGATTAAATACACGGCTAAGCTTGCTTATAAATATCGTGGCTTGCTTTAATGCTTGCACGTAGCTTGTTGTAATAACATGTTTACTCTATTAATGTTAAAAACTGCAAAGGGGAAGAAGAAAAAACGCGCACAGCCCCTAAAATTTGCCGCCCTAGGCCTGCCTAGTTCCCCTATACGGACTAAGGTACACTAGCGATTTTCCCTCTTTGAATATCAGAGAGATGTCCCATTTTGTATCATGAACGAACCCACCACAACATAAATACAAGATAGTCACAGTGTTCATTCTTACTAGCAAAGGTTACGAGTTGGAGTTTCCATTATTTTGATAACATCGACGATGTAGTGTTTGTTGTCTTCGCTAAAGTATTTCGGGAGGATGGCTTTTGAAATCCACGGTGTTACGAAAGGTAAATGTAAATGTAGGATAATGCTCTTACCGAAATATGGCATACTTTTCTTTTAGGTACAAGCAACTTTGAAGAAAATTTTGACATACGTAGGTAAGAGCGTTACTCCTGTGTTTTATTTTCCTTTTGAAACCCCTTAGATTCCAAACAATCCTTTGTAAATGCTCTGAAGAAGGCAACAGAGAATAATCTGCCGAAATTATTAGGTATATAAACATAAACATTTTGGAAATATTATATATTAATGAAAGAAGGAACAGTCGGATTTTTTACACACCAAATCCTCTATAAGTACGAATTTGGTGATATACAAAGAGTGAAAAGCTGAATGACTGGACTGGAATCTTCAGTGTTAACCACAACACTACCCAGTCCCATCTCAGAATACGTATTCTCTCTCACTCTTAGATACAAATAATGTTCTTTAGCTCACTGTATCAGGCCTGCGAGCAGAATGTCTACGGATCATGAAAGTCATGAATTGAGGTTGTCGGTCAAAGGAAAGTAGTGAAATTCATGAAAAAAGTTACTTTATAAAACAGCATTACTTAATGTAATACAGTGCAGTTACTGAAATATTAGATTGTGATTTTCCCTAATGATCCGGCGTTAAGAGGTGACGCTATCTCTTTTGGGATTGCAAATAGTCACTAACTTCCTCCTTTCTATTAATATTATGTTCAGTTTCCGCCTTTTTCTTCCTTTTTTTCAATACCTCACGTATAATAACAATGAATGTATTATATTATATGCAATTCTTCAAGTACAGTATACAGGCTGAAACAAACTAGTCAGTGAAGTCAGTAAAAGTATGCCCAATGATGGGAAACTGAGGGCCAGTTTTAACGCTTGGTATGGATGTGGCTGATTGCTTGTATAAAGATTTCAGCGCTTTCATGAGCAGCTATGTATACCTAATCAATTTTATTTCAAAGAAATCAAGGCTAACTAAATTTATGAAAAGTAAAACATTCATTTGATAGTAAAACAATTACAAATCTGAAATCATCATTGTATTAAAAATCATTGTTTTAGATACTGAAATTTTGCTGATATATATACTGAATATACTGGAAATATACTGCAACTTTGAAATCGAAACTCAGTATAGACACCCTGGTTTCGTTTCCTGACAAAATTGATGAAAAATGGATTTAGCAGGTTTTGCTTTTATACTCCTGATATATATTAAACAATATCATAACTCCTACTCCTCTTGTCTCTAATGTTTACTCCAGCGTGAGAGATCCATATTCGATTCCCGGTGGGAGCTCATATGATTCGGATTTCACGTTATATAACCTCAATGTTGAAAGGGACGCTAAACCCTAATACAGCACACTCTAATGTTTACTTTTGAACAGAAAGCAATATGGAAAGATGTTCATCCTAAAAACTAATTCGTTAGTAATTCTTTAGGAAGCAAGGCGTCATTTCTGGACACTTGCCCATTCCCTTGAGTTTTTATTTGTATGAAACATGAACCAACGCTTATGTATAATAACAGATTCTGTAAAACTTCCCAAAATTTTTAAAAATATTAAAAAAAAAAAAAAAAAAAGAGTGGGTGTTCTATCAAAAATAGGTTTTAACAAGCAAAGTAAACTATTTTAGGCATTATTAAATTTGATCATTTGCTACATTTACTTACGAAACGTTGATGTTACTTGATTTTTCTGAAATATATGGAAAGGAAAAATAGATTTTGACTTGACACGGACATGTTGTAGTAATAATGCAATTAGTTATGTTTTATAAACAAATCGGGAAAGAGGTGACTCTGGATTTATCCTACTTTAATCAGTTTGTAAAGACAATATTATAGCCACGAGACGTTAACCTTAAGTGATTTTCTCGGCTTCAAGATCTTAACATTACATTAACATTCTCTTCTGTCAAGAATCGAATTCAAGAAACTTGTATTTCAGCATAGAAGAAAGAATATTTTTGAAATACCTGAAAATGAGATATTAAATTACATGAAAGGATTAGATTGTATGAAAACAATATATACATGTCAAATTAAGTAGGTTGAAAATTCATACCGTATTATGTTTCTCCGTCTGTTACAAAATTATTGATATGCCTACGTAATTACATACCAGAGTTAAATAGCGTCTTATTATTATTATCCCTTTATTGGAGAAGTAGCAAAACATGTGGCTATTCCCACTAGAGAAAGGTAATGGAAATAAATAATAATAATAATAATAATAATAATAATAATAAACATGAACTGATCTTCACACTCTGTGAAAGTATTAGGCCTACAGTACTGCTGCCCGAAAGGTTTCGAACTCTTCGAGGTCTAATTTCCTGGAAAATACGAAAGTAGATTTCCTCGACCTGGAAAGCTGGAAAAGTCAGGAATTTAATGAAAAGCTAAAAAAAAACTAGAAAAGTCAGTGAAAGATTAAGTACGAATTTTTGCTTCTCAAAACCCATTGTTTTTTAAACCTTTATTTTGCTACGTAGGCATGCCTGAAAAAGGTGTCGACTCCTGCAGCTGGAGCCAGTGGGCTAATATTTCCTTTAAAAAAAAAAAAAAAGTTTTAGAGCATCAATTTTACCGGTAATATCCATAAATTTATTACTACACAGCTACATGCACATGTATAGTAGATTATGAACCCTCTGGTCGCGAAAAGTATAGTTGCTTTTGTACTCTATGTATAGACTTGGAAATTTGTAAATCGTGACCTGGAAAAATCAGGGAATTTGTACTTGCCAAATATGTGGGAGTCCTGAAATTGAAACAGAATTATTCCCAAGGCAAATGAGTTGATTATCACCTGTTACTTCTGCATTTATTCGCTTATGGAATTTTGTTCATGCTGCGGAAATTGCAATTAAGAATAGCTCTAATTTTATTTTTTGAAAGTACTTGTATAGGAAGTTGAAAATGAAGTCGTCACTTCTAACAACTTACTGTGAATTTTACTTATTGAAAGCAGATTTGATTTTTTCCCATTAATTTGTTATTCAGACACGTAAAAGGACTTCTTTTACCAGGATTTTAACTTTTTAGTGTAAATAACTCTTAAAATACTGTAAATGTACTATCTGTCAAATCAGTAAATACGCACCTCTTTGTGAACCTGTCATTTCTACACCGACTAGTGTGGCGAATATGAGAATTAAATTAGATAAAATTATAGGTTTATGAAGAGAAGAAATGAAAGTCTGGAATATATTACGTAAGAGGACGTAAGTTGTGAATATACATAGTGTAAATAAGTGACGTCAACGTAAGAGAAAAAGGTTGCCGACTACGAGTCTGAAGGACCATGGTTCGAATCCACTCAAAGTTTTCTCTCACTGTTTTAATTTTTACGATTTTTGATAGGTCAAACGTTCTAATATTGTACTGTGAAGTAAGGTAGAAATACCATTATTGTTGACTATATAATTTTGGCGATGAAAACTAAGTTTGTATGATCATGGAAACAGAAATGTTTATTTAGGGCAGAAGTGCTAAAGTCATAAAGTGCGGTCTTATGGGCCTATTTTTATGGACATATGGACACAGCCTTATGGACCTGTATTTATGGACATAGGCTTATGAACATGTGGATACAGCCTTATGGACCTGTTTTTATGTACACTCATGTCCAAAATTATTGTCGCATGTCTATAAATATGTTGTTGTAGGAATATAATTTGATAACGAATTCGCCTGGTATTTCTTACAATGTTAGTATGTGTGTAATCGGCAAAGACATATGTGTGGCAAATTTCATGTCAAAAGAGCAGTAAATAAGAACAATAAAACGAAAATAAACCTTTCTTGTCCATTTAGCAACATTTTATTTTACTCAATCTAATTTTCGTATTTATACTTCTTTTCCTATGAAATTTACTACAAATATACATTTCCTGATTATACACATTAATATCAATATTAAAAGTACTCTGCAAAATCATTATCAAATTATATTCTTACAAGAAGATAGTTATAGATATGCGACAATCATTTTGGACATGAGTGTATATGGACATAGATCGTTTTCGTCTTTGTTGTTATTATTTATATCTAATATGTATAATTGTATTTACGTCCTGTCTCTCTCTTAAGCATATGCTTTTGATTTTTATTGTCTCTTCCGAGCAAACTATAGATTCGACTGATTTAAATCTCATGTTCTCCACACCAGTCAGTGCAGGGATGTCAAGGTCTTAAACAGGTGTACAGTTACTTGTTTGACAGATAATACAAACATTACTAAGTATTTTGTATCCAACTGTAGTAACGTTGATTCATGGCATCTATTTTGTGTTGTTTCAGTCACTTTTACTGTTTCTAAACATCAAGAAAAATATTAGCACTGAATGGAAGTTACAAATATTTTTTCCAAGCATAACCAGGATTCAAAAAAACATCTCCGAAATCGGAAAAACTTCTATTTCTTTCAGAATAAATATTTACTCACTGTTACTCCACATCCTGATACTATATTCTACTTCTTAAAATAGTTTCCTACTTCATTTATGTGTGTAATAATAATCGCATTATGAAAGGCATATGCATATGTACACTCATGTCCAAAATTATTGTCGCATGTCTATAAATATATTTTTGCAGGCATATAATTTGATAACGAATTCGCCCGGTATTTCTTATGATGTTAGTGTGTGTATAATCGGCAAAGGCATATATGCAGTAAATAAGAACAATAAAACGAAAATTACTTTCTTGTCCATTTAGCAGCATTTTGTCTTACTTATTCTAATTTTTGTATTTATAATTCTTTTTCTATGAAATTTACCACAACTTTATACATTTCCCGATTATATATAGTATCAGTATTAAAAGTACCCTGCAAAATCATTATCAAATTATATTCTTACAAGAAGACAGTTATAGATATGCGACAATCATTTTGGACATGAGTGTACATGGTGGACCCTTCATCATGAAACGGTCCATTACTTATATATACGAATATAAGAATTTTACTTTGAATTACGTTACTATTTTTATTTGAAGTACAGCGTAGAAAATTGGTAAAGAGTATCAAGGTTAATAAATTACACTAGTAATCCATATAGAATTAACAAAAAATTATATCAATACCTTTCCTCTTTTAATGCTTATTTTCTTTTCTCTTTCGTTTCAGAAATGGACGAAGATTTTGGACAACTGGCCGATTTTAATATAACTACTAACCATGAAAGAACTATAGTTCACATTGATGTGGATTGCTTTTATGCCCAGGTAGAGATGTTGAAGAACCCAAAACTAAGGAATGTTCCCTTGGGTATAAAGCAGAAGAACATAGTCGTTACGTCTAATTACGTGGCACGTGAATATGGTATTAAAAAGTGTATGCTTATACCAGAAGCGATGAAATTATGTAAAAATTTAGTTCTTGTTTCGGGAGAAGATTTGACTGATTATCGGCAAATGTCGAGCAATATATCGAATTTACTTCAGCAATATGGTTCTAAGGTTGAAAAGCTTGGTTTAGATGAGAATTTTGTAGACATTACTGAATTAGTGGCTGATAGAATTCAAGATGGGGATATCTCAACTGAAATTGTAGGACATAATTATGGGGATAATGTACCGAACTGTAAATGTGGTTGTTATAATAGATTATGTGTTGGTTCCCAAATTGCTGCTGAAATGAGAAACTCTCTCAAGAGCGAGTTAGGTATTACTTGTTGCGCAGGCATAAGCTATAATAAATTGCTTGCTAAACTGGCAGGAGAGACCCATAAACCCAATCAGCAAACAACAGTACTTCCAGAAAATGCTCTGGTCCTTATGGGAAATCTTAAACATGTAAGATCTATTCCAGGAATTGGGTATCATATGAGTGACGTCCTGGAGACTGGAGGAATTACTACAGTCAAAGATCTGCAGAACGCTAGTCCAGATGTGGTGAAATCTTTACTAGGAGAAGAAACTGCTGTACGGATTAAGAAACTTAGTTTTGGAATTGACGACTCGCATGTGAAACAGACAGGAAAACCTCAGTCCATTGGTTTGGAAGACGCATGTAGAAAGATTAGTTCAGTTGCTGAAGTGAAAGCAAAATTCAAGGAATTGTTAACGAGATTACTAAAACTGGTCGCTGAAGATGGTAGAAGACCATCTACAATAAAAGTGACAACGCGAAAGTTCGATCCTAATGTCAAGGATAACCATTATCGTGAAGCGAGACAATGTAGTATTCCAATATCAGTGTTCTCTTCTAATGTTGGTAAGCTATGTGACAAATCTATAGAAGTCCTTATGGAGACCATTATGAAACTGTTTGAGAAGATGGTGGACACATCTTGTGCTTTCCATGTTACACTCCTTGGTGTGGCTGTGTCGAAATTCAAAACTGTTGATAATGGAAAAAATTCTATATTATCATACTTATCCAAGAACCACGTCGAAGCATATCGAAAGACAGATCAAGATGATACGGCTAGCCAATGCGCATCATCGTCGTCAACGCAAACAAAAATGTTAGGAAACACACCAAAGAAGAGAAAATTAGAAGATTGGTTCGAACCAAGAACATCGAAACCAAAAGAAGACAAAAACTTAGGTATAGATATGTCAGTACTGGATGAGTTGCCGCCAGATATTCGAAAAGAAGTTTTGGAAACGTACAAATTAAATGAAGCCTCTTCGGAGAGCAATAGTGTAACCGTTAAAACCAAAGAAACTAGTCAGACACATTGTCCTGTTGATGTTGATCCTGAAGTGTTTTCCGAACTTCCTCCCGATGTGCAGCAGGAACTGTTACACGTTCATAAACCATCGCCCAATCAAAGCTTAAAATCTAAGAATACGATACTAAAGTATTGCATACCAAATAAAACCTAATATTTTTTTATGTATTATTTTGAATAGAAGTCACATATTTGTATTTATAATACTATTATAAAGTTGCATCATAAATGTTTATGATGATGAATTTAAAATAACAACAGTAATGGCTTTGTTCGTTCGTTCTGTTGAAAGAAAAATCCATGTGAGTGCATTTAACTGGGTTGAACAACGACTATTGGACAGTTGTACAAAATCTTCATTCTCTAAAATGATCGCATTGGTAGTAATATCGCAAAAGCAACTACAGAATAAGACTATTAAAGTATGATTCAGAAATATTGGCAGCTGAGGCAACTCTTCAAACGATGTAAAAAGTAATATTAGCGTATCGTTGCATTGGAATATTGTTGTGCTATCTTTATCAACTGCCGATCGATCGAATAGTCACTGCCGTAGCAATAATATATATATTCCCGAAAATAATCATATGAAGTGTAGCTTCACTCGCCAATATTTTTGAATCCTACTATAGTAGCCTTTTTGCTGTTGCGGACTAAAAAAATTTAAAACAAACATGTGTTTCAAAATCTTATTTGGAAGCTGAATATTTTGTTCTTGTAAAGTATTGGGAAGAATCTGGAATTTATAGTAAAGAATTTGTTATCCAATTAAGAAATATAGCGAATGTCGTACTCTATTGTTATATTATTTCTGCAAGCTAAACAACAAAATTAAGATGTTAAGATAACCATAAACTATAAGACCTTTCCAAATTCTTAGGATAGAACTTGTAAGAACATTTAAATTATTAATAATATAAAGCATCTTTCAATTCAATAAATTAACATCTTCACAGCAAATTAATAATTGTTTCGTTGTATAAGGTGTGTTCAATATAAATTCGCACAAACTTCTATAGAAAAGCACCTATCTCACGTAGTACATGAACAGGTGGCAGACCTGTCAGGACGATGAACTAGTAGTGCGCCAGCAGGTCCAGGAACAATCGTATTATCGTGACCCTGTTTCAGAGTGAGAATGACATTGAAGGAAGACCTATTGCGGGAATGTGTGTATAAGTTCTACTGGACACATCAAAGCAAGGGCAAAATGTACACAGTGAAATATTTTACAGCCGAAGGAGTGCCGCGTAGAACAATCTATGACATCATTAAAAGAAGTGAGAATGGGATTGAGTGGAAACGGTACTCGGGCTCGGGACTACCAGCTCGTATTTTTACGAAACAAACTGTGCAGCAGCTGAAGAAGACACTCCAGAACAACGATGGTATTTCAATGTGTATGACCGTGCGAATATTCGTCTTTTGCGTCCATAATCCACCATGTAGTACATAAGAAAACATATCTACAATACAGGAAGGAACAAAACATCCGCAACTTTGGCGTGGGAGGCCCGGGTTTGATTCCCGGCGGGAGCTCATGTGGTTCGGATTCCATGTTAACCAGTAGATCCACGTCTCATATAGCCCTGCTGCTGAAAAGGGACGTTAAACTCAAAATCAACTCATCTCAAAACATCCGCAAGTGCACAGAGCAACAAAAAAGCATGGTTAAACCAAGTGTGGCCGCTTGCTGCGAAAATTCGGTGCTCGTGATTTCATCTTGGATGATGAAACCTCTCTTACATTCTCCCATGGCTCTATCAACGGAAATGATGGATTCTATACATCCGACTCCTCTAGAGCTCCATCTAGAGTGAAATTTGCCACGAAGAAGAAATTTGAAGAGAAAATGCGTGTTTGGATTACCATGGGTCTCAAAGGTGTTATACTCTTCAGGTTTCTAAAAGTGTGTACCAGTCAAAATTCCAGACAACCGATCAAGAATATGAGAATATATTTAAAAATATGTGTTTGATCTTTCGTAGCAGCTGATATGAGGTTCATCGTAAGTATTGGTAAAATCTTCATGTTGAAGCGGTTGCGACTGACGGGCCAATGTGCTTATTAATTTAGTAAGTTATATCTAAAAGTATCTGAAGAATTTCTACATTAAGGGTCTTCACTACAACAAAATTAAACCACCACTGATTTTAGAGTTTTTCTGTAATATCTTCAAAACAAATAATAATAATCGAAAAGCAGAAACGTAGTGCACTAGATAATATGATTTTGCATGTTATACCTTTATCACAATTGATTTATCTGCTTTTTGTGTGCCGCTATTTACAGAACCCACAAAAAATGCTAAATCTGTCGACAGTTGCAGATCAAAGGCAGATAGATGAGTTGTGATAACGGTATCACATTCAAAATAATATTGTTTTTGCTTTACGAATATTTTTATTTGTTTTGAAGACATTACAGAAAACTAAAATTAGCGGTAGTTTAATTCCGCTGTAGTGAAGTCTCTTAAGTAATAATAATTCGGTCCCCCAAACATCACGCTGTTTAAAGTTATTCCCTGCTTAAAAAGGTTTGAATAATTCGCCAGGGCACCGTGGATAGTGAGTTGTTTATAAGATTTTGAACCTCTTTTATGGATTCACTACCTGGAGTGTGACCCTAATGCATTTTAAACGCAATATGCGATCTAGTTCATGGTGTTGATGTATAAATATTGCCTGTGTCGAATATGGAGACTTCACATATCGAATCTGATGTTCATCACAGAACTGTCTCCAGGTACCAGAAGAAAATTGCGAACTTAGTAGTTTATGTGGTTAGGATACGGGAAGTTGTGAAAACAGCATTGAAGAACACGAATGATATCTCTATGCCTAATCCGGAGGGGGTACAAGCTCAGAAGCCTAATACGAACGTCAATAACTGATAGGATATATCGGAATTCTTTGCGCTGGTAGTTTCCCCACCAGATCGAGACAATTTTTCATTTGGCATGCATCAATATGCCAACACCTTTCATACAGTGCTTTCTGAATTTACTTCGTGTGCATTCCAGGCAATCACGGATATGACGTACAAAATCTCTTCTGACCCTTCAAGTAAAATAGTGACCGGCTAAAAGCAAGATATTTCTTCACACCGAAATGCTCTTTATTGTATATATGTGTGAAGAAACCCTAGATCAGTGTTTCAGGGATGATCATCAGTTAACGGTTAGAAGCGTTGTCTTTGGCTAATAATAAATCTTCAACCTCCTTGTTCGAGCTTTCTCCCGTTTCCAATATTAACTAATTTTAATTTACTGCAATATCCATTGGAGAGGTTGTTTCTTTGCTAGAATTTCAGGAGGAAATAACTCTGGATCTTCGTTAAACATAGTTAATAATTTCTTGTGGAGATCTTTTCGATGACCTAGCGGAAGTTCTCCCGGACCCGGCTGCTTAAATCGTCTCCCGCACTAGAAACTACAACAACCTGCTCGTTTGGAGTGACATTGGTGAAACCTAATTCAGACGTCGTACATCTTTGGCCTGTATCTTCTGAACTTTCTATGATGTCAGTTGTTCCAGTGCTGATACCCATTTCCGTAGTTCAGCTTGACACGACAAGAGTATCTGGCCAGTATTACAGATAGGTTGATTTAATTGTACAGAATTTGTCACTCCTATGTGGCTTCCAATTAAGATGAGCCATTCCGATGTAAAGCTGTTTATTTACATTGTTGCTATTACGGTCACCTCCACAGAATTAAGTTTTGTCAACTGAACTGAAAGTTTTTTGATCAGTGTTTTATCCAGTCTTCGATTTCGTGGAGAGATCTGAAGGTCTTGAGAGGGAAACGTAACGTACATGCTATTTTGTATCAATATATTTAAAAAAAACAACTGTCATAGACATTTCATGTGAACAATTCGCGGAAACCCGAACTCTTCTGCTGGAGCAAGAAATCTAGTAGTTGTTTTCCATCATAGTCTTTAGCAACTCCGTTGTATTTTTGCACCAGTGGATAGTAAACGTCTCAACTGTGCTCTCTAACGTAAGAGCATCGACCGACATATATTATTTCTTGAAGCGAGATTCGAACCCAGAGTAGGAAGTTAGTTATTTGGACATGGTTCGATTATAAGGTGTTCGAAGCCCTAGTTAAACATCAAGAGACTAGAATTAATTTCTCTTGGTTAAAGAAAATAATTTCTCAAATCTCTTAAATCCTCCGAGCAAGAATCTCGCCGAACCGGATGTTAATTGTCCTCCAATCCGAGGAAAGTTACGTAGATAACGTAGTTTCAACGATATTTCATCCCTCGCGTGCGAGCGCGTATCATCTGCCTCAGGAACTAACTTCTTATTAAGAGAACAACCGGTCAAAGTTTTGGATGTTTCATGTTCCATAGGATTAAGACCTATTCAAACAGTTATATCACAATCTTTATTTTTGGATATTTTCAACAATTCTCGGATCACATCAGCATATTATATTGCATCACCGTCCAGATTTAAACTTTAAGTTGTTAGTATAGGTAGTAGTCGTTATAGTAGGTTTAACGGTAAAGTCTGTAAAGGAACATTTTTCACCCTGGAAGAGAATGTACATAATTAGTAGCAACTAATGTCGTCCACGAAACGATGAGACGAGAAATAAGATTTTTTTTCTTGTCTCAATTCCCGAAAAAGACTTGCTCGTTTTGTTTTCTAAAATTTTGTACTGTCCGCAGTAAAAAACCTGCAACATGAGCATGTATGTTTATTGTGAAACGACGAAGTCTTTTGCTCGAAAATAAGTGTGCAAGGAGGACGCCGAGCTTTCTCCTGGCATGATTCGTGCCACTTAGACGTTATGTTGATTCCTTGGGCTGTTGGGCGTAGTTTCACAATTAACTTACATGCTCATGTTGCAGTTTTTTTATTTATTTATTTTTTGCTGCGGGCTGTACAAAATTTATGCCCTGATCTTTTTTTCTTAATTTCATCTAGACGTTGTGAGAATCCTGCGTCACGAGAAGTCCATGAAAGGTGTGATATAACAACATTTAAACCATATTTATTATTGAAATAAATTGTGTAAGGATTTGTGCATCTTTAAACGTTAAGCGCTCTTCATTACGTTCGTACAAACTATCGATTTATATTTTTATGCTATGAACTATGGAACACTAAAAGTGTTTTGAGATCTAGGACTTGGGTGAACTAGTGTTGCCTACGGGACGAGAATCGTCATGTCTGTCGTCTAAAAAACGTCTAGTTGTCGAGACTATACTAGAAATTGGACAACACTTAAAAGCAATTCTCGTGTTTTCATCATGCAGTTAAGATACTTGCGGTTGAGCTGGCCATGTTTATGGGCACAATGGGCTTCAACCTCTTTTCCTTTCTCCAGCACGGCCCGATAGAACACAGTACTGGACCCTTTGATAACGAGCTTGGAAAATAGTACAATAAACGTTAATGTTGCAGAAATTACAAAACTCGATTTTATCCACAATTTGCATATACGTGAAGTATAATACAAAGCAATAATGACGCTAAGAGGAACACAAATCACAAGATTTTTGGATGAATAGTGTGTTAAAGTTTTTTTTTTTTTTTTTTTTAAGTAGTTTGTAAAGACCAAATAGTAAAATAATATATGTTATCAGAGGTTGAATATATTTAAACTTGAAACTAGAAAGTTGTACCTCTCAACTTCCGAGAATGGTATTTGTAAGGACACTAATCTCTGGAAATAATTCAAAACATTTGCACAACAAACAAATAACAAGGCAGAAAAAGTACAATAATAGATCAGTGCGGAGTTTTTTTAAAAGATGATTTTATAACTTTTAATCAAGATCCAACCAATGTGAGGGCTGTGAGGTTATGTAATCCAAACAATTTAGTAGAAACATTATTCCAAATATCACGATGACTGACGTAATTTGAAAAATCAGAAAAATTAAGGGGAGTACTACTTCTGGACCTGATAATTTCCCATATTCTGTAATTAAAGCCTGCAGAGCGAAGTGGCTACGAATTTATCTATCCATTTTCAATATTTCAGTAAAAACTGCCGTATTTCCATCGAAATGAAAACAAGTATATGTTCTGATATACAAATTAGATGATCACGAAAATAATAAATATGCGTCTATAAGTTTAATGTATTCTCGATTTTTTTTTTTTTTTGTATCAATTATACACGAATATCTATATTTTAATGTAAAAATTATTTCAACTGAAGCACAACATGGATTCTGCAAAGGCAGATTGATTTAACCAATCTAACTTATTTTACAGACCATATACCTAACAGTGAAGAGTAATTTACAGGTAGATGCTAAAGTGTATGTATATCGACATGCCAAAGGTACTTGACACCATTGTCCACACATTACTTCTGAATAAGTTACCAAACATTGAATTGTTGTTATCGAATATCAAGTGGTTTAAAGCTACTTCTCAAATAGAATTTTTACCAGTTGGCAACGTAACATCTACTGAAGGTTAAATACGGAAGGAAATGCCTCAAGGATCTCTATTGTAACCTCTTCTTTTCTCGATATTTATTAATGGTTAGCCTAAAAAAAATAAACATTCAAAAATATCACTGCATGCAGACGACATAAAACTGTTTAGAATAGTTACAATTGATATGATCATTATTTGCTACAAAAAGATTCAGATGCAATACGTAATTGTTAGCTCAAATGGAATCAATCGATTAACAAGTAAGCAAAGAAGTGCAACTCAAAGTTCTAGGTATTGTATGTGATGACAATTGTAAACTGATAGCCATATAAGTTATATGAAAAAAAAAATATACCGCCGTATGCAGAGTCGTTTTGACGTATGATTAGCGTCATACTAAAGGTTTGACTACTGTAGGAAACATATGTTAATCGAACTCTTTAGTATGGTACTAATCAGTCGTCAGAACAACTCTGCATGAGGCCCATTGATTCTATATTTCATCAATGGCTCGATTTTTAGAAAAAAGATAATTCATATTTATACTTGTAGAACGTTTGTTATACCTAAATGAGAATTTGGTTGTTATTTGGAATATTATCTACAAACACCACGTGCGTGGGTTTTCTCGGGGTTCTGTTTCCTCCAACTTTCTTCATTTCATTCATTTCTTATAATCACCGTCTCCTTTAGCCTAGCCGGCATAATCGTAGGACGTAATACTTAAAGATTTCATTTTCTAATACAATAACAGACAAAATAGAAGTGGTACAAAAATGCTTTGTTAGACTACTTAATTATAAAATGGAAAAGCATTATTATTCTAATAATTATGTTTATTCATTAAGCTATTAGGGAATCTAGACTCTATTTGAAAGAAGGAAATTCATTGATAAGTTGTTTATTCAAATGATATCAGGGATCGTCCACATATTACGTAACGCCGCAAAGGGGCTGAGGGTCGAGGTTAATCGGGTGGTTAAGAATATTGAGTTACCAACATAGTCACTTTCATTTTTATATGTATAGATAAATACGTGTTTTTTGTTGTTTTGGAAAATTGCGAATTATAGCCTATATACATTGAATCATACAGAATGAACTCGAAGATGCTCTAGACACCATCATGACTGGTGACGAACCCTGCGTTTATTAAAATACAATAAAATTCCGATTTCTGGCTATCACAACATTGGATTTACGGCACACGCTTTTCTGGAGTTAGTTGAAAGTGATCGTAACCACCGCTTGAAAATGCCCTCGTGTTCCCACTCGTATCGCTATTTCTGAGATTATTATCTAAAACCTTTGATTTCAATCATTATCACTCTTTTATTGTAAGTGTTTTTGAATGTAAAACAGACGAAATTTATTTTCGTGAAATAATTTCTGGGACGGAGCGATAAACGATTTGCAGATCAAAATAAGAAATTTAAAACCTAATTCACAGGATATTCATCTCGTACTAATTTTTTTGATTTTTGGATTTGAATATTTCTGAAGAAAATTTCATTCGCATTCTCGCACTGATTAAGGACAAGAATAATTCGAAAAGGGTAAACTGAAGTAAAAAGAAGATGCTCGAAAGCTTGTTACAAACGAATCTGTGGTCGACGAGGAAGAGAACTTTGCCTCGTCGGCACTGGCGAACTTCAAATGCACGAAGCATCCTGGATCCCTGAAAAAGAGGTCGAGGTCAGTTTGTTAGATCCTGTTTCACCTGCATCGTCGGGCAATATTTCTTCCTTGTAATCATTGGTGACCTAAAAGCATGGGCGGCGATTAGGGGGGAAAGAGGGGGCAGTTGCCCCCCCACTTTTTTTGAAGTGACGTCCTAATTTATATAATTTCATTTGGAAATGTAAACAGGGTGTCCATACAATTTGGAGAAAAGATCTCTGCCTTTTCCCTGACTTTCCATGACGAAAGTTGCAGATTTCCGTGACCCCTGAATAACTTTAAAATATCGAAAAAAGAAGGAAACCCCAGGCTCCATACTCCCCATAGTTGGCCTTGTTCTATTCCACTTCTATTTCTTTCTTTTTCAATTGTCTTTCCAAAGGAATGTAAATTTACCAATATGTGCATTAGGCCGTTATTAATTAGGCCAACATATTACACAAAATGTAAAGTTACAAACAAAAGTGTGCAGTATCCAAAGTACTTAAGATATGAAAAAAATACACATTATATACTTACACATTATAATACCAATTACATAGCATTATAATATTGCCTATAGTAATAAACAGTTCATACATGATTTTACTGATTATTTTAAAAAAACACATACACACATCATGTAACACATACTGCTGCTGGTGCAGTTGTTAAATGAAACCAATTTAGAAATTTGTTTTCATCATTCCTCGCATAGTTTTCTTCTCATTGATTTGAATATCCTTCTTGTTGTCTCCGCAGTTTAATTTTCTTCTCTTCTTCCTCCAGCTCCTTTACTTGTTGCTGAATCTTCCGTTTCTCTCTCCTCCACTCGTCTCCAGCATTTATTTCTCTTTTCTTTTCCAAATACATCTGATATTGTCTCATTGAACTTCTCACTGAATTTATCATACCTCTTGTAATTATTAATCCTGATTATCCACTTATTCTCATCACAGAATCATATATGATCGGTTGAGCCACCAGATATTCTTCTTGTAAGTTGTCAACAATGATAATTTTATTTATTGTGAAACCACTTTCAAAAAATGCGTTTCCGTGAAAGAAGATAAAACACATTTCATAACTGACCACGAGTCAACGAAGTTCTTCCCATTTCCTAAGACTAAGTAAAAAAAAAAAAAAAAAAAAACTCATCAAGTCCAATACGGTACTATCTCTATCATTGGCTATGAATTAATTCGAGTGTTCTTTAAATTCTTCAGTCTGAGCTTTCACTGTGAACTGGAGATACTATTTCTTCGCGTTCTCAGCCACTTGTCCAGATATCCTCTTGGCACCATGCAATTCTTCTAGAACACCGTCTACCCTTTTGAGCAAATATGCCAGGATGTAGTTAGATGTGTTTTTCGCAGAAAATTAGTTTCAACGACTATATCAGAGAACACTGACTCCCTAAATATCCTTATTGAGAACACCACATTTTGCATCCAGTAACAGTAAAAAATCAACATTTCATAAATTCAATAATTGAACAATGGACCTAAATCGATTTTCTCCTGACTTTCCCTGACCAATCTGGCATTTCCCTGACTTCACCTGATACATTTTTACTTCCCTGACCTTTCCCTGACTTTCACTTATTTTCCAGAATGTGCACACCCTGGTAAAGGTTTTGTATGTATTACTGTTTCATAGAAAAAATGCAGCCATATGATATTTGCCGTTGCGTGAGTATGTATTGGATATTTGTCTCCCCGTGGAGTTAAGAAAGCTACAGGAATTGCGTTTTAATTGGATTCAAAGCAATTAATATTGCAATTGCATATTTCCTTAGATGTCATAGCATATGCTTGCAGTACTTATTGTATTTTATTTTCTAAGACTAAAAATATTCATTTAATGGCATGTGTGGAATTAAAAGTATAAATTGTTAATTAATTCCCAGTTTGAATATAACTTGTGCAAAACCAGCGTCATTATTCATTACTATGATTAATATTATCCCTTCTATTTATTTGTTTTGCAAATTTATTAAATAATCTGATCACACAATTTTCCAGACAGAATTTTAAGATGTTCATGAGCAAGGAATCAAATCTCTTCTTACACTTTCGTTGTCTAAGAGTATAAAGGGCTAGTACCTACCTGTATTGCTCTTATGAATTTACTTAATAAAATAGAAATACGATATACGGCATTTTAAGTGAAAAAACATAGTATCCTATTAGTTATACAACCTTTCATCAAACAGTGTTAGAAACAATCAGGAAATCTAACATTGATATACAATTGTTCAGATCATGTCTTGCCCCCCCCACTTCTAACGTCCAACCGCCGCCACTGCCTAAAAGGATGGGTGCAATCTCATTGGGAAAATGACAGTATGGAGTTTTGAAGAATTAGGACTGGTAAAAACCTTATGGGGTTAAAATATTATTATGGTTCTACTATTTTCTAATACGTACTTTGATTTACTGGCGAAAAACACTGCAAATGTATTCAGAATACAAACATTTTGTAATAAAAAGTTCTACCCTTAAAAATATATTTTTTGGAATAACCTCCAAAATAAGCAAAATTGGTGAAAAAGCAAAGTCAAAAAGTGTTATGTAATGACGGGGGTAGGGTTTTCGGCTTTGCGTTACGAAGTGTGACAAGGGGGGAGGGAGAGGATAGAAATTGGTCAAAAATAGCGTTACGTAATATGTGGACGGCCCCTTAGACAATAAGTAATGTAGTGAATTTTGTAGGACGAGGAATAAATCGACATTGGTACCTCTAAACTCTTAGAGCCCTTTTAGATTAGGTCACTCGTTGCTCAACCGGTGGGCGGAGGACGTGGTGGGGCATTGAAGTATACAAAGTTTATTATACTAGGGCAACGTGCCACCACCAAGAAATCGGTGGACGAGCTGAGCCACTGCATGGACAACCATTGGTGGCACGGGATACACTTGAGCCATTGTTCTTAACGTAGCGTATTACACTAGGCAACGGTGGCGCCACCAATAGCAGGTTAAAGAATGGTTTGATCATCGGCGGCGCTCGTTCTGTGGCTCATCAGACCGCAATATATTGCCACTCTAGTGTTGGTTCTTTCTTTTGATTCGCGAGAAAATGGCGAGTGACATTGAAGGTGGTGGAAATGCAGTGAAGAAAACTAGAGAAGACAAAATGCAGGAATTAGGCAAACTGATAGACAATGAAGTGAACGCTTTGGATTTTATTTGTGCAATTAAAAAGTCTTGTAATTTGGGATGGTACAATCGAAGACTACAGCAACACACACATTAAATTAAATGCGTGGAAATCAATTATAGAGTTATTCATACCAAATTTTGAAGCAAGGACAAGCATGCTTTCACTCACTGAAGACATTTTCTCAGGAAAATATTCGTCATGTTTTGGTTGCGCCACTGGTGGACGATACGCGAGTGTGGTATCGCCACCAGTTGCACCATTGGTGGCGCAACCAGTGGCCTAATGTAATAGCGCCCTTAGGGTCTTATGCAGAGTCGTTTTGAAGTATGATTAGCGTCATGCTAAAGGCCTGACTACTGCAGGAAACATGTTACTCGAGCACTAATCACATGTCAGAACGACTCCGCATAAGGTCCTTAAATGAAAGATAGCTTATGAAAAAGAAGATTGTATGTATTAACTTTAAACGGAGCGATTTGAAAATCTTTATTATCGTTTATCTCTGGTACCGTATATTTAATAAATATGACAACAGACATACTATACTTTAGCTTTATGAACGCAAACAAGGAGTTTGGCTAATGCATTTTAAATGAAACTCAAATTATGTTGTTTTGAAAATTGTAATAGAGAAATTTTACTATTTTCATTTGAGTCTTGATTTGAAGATAATAGTGAATTTATCAAATTTGTATATTTTAACATTCTGACAATGGTCCTAACCTGCTCAGCTGACATTTGTATTATAATTCATTACTATTTTACTTTTTTACCTACTGTACCGGCTAATGCATTAATTTTTGCCCCGTTGCTGTTAGCAACACTTAAAATAAACGATTATTATTATTATCTCAAGTTCTTAAGCCATTTATCATTGGTTCTTTAAGCCTAAACAGTAAATAAATAAATGTTGAGTATACTGCTAATCATATGTTTCTCGGTTGGCAGTATTGGGTGGGATTCATTATCTTCTGCTTTTTACTTCCGCCACAATGCACTTAAATCAGTTATGCCAACTCAAAGGAAATTTTTCCATGTCGAGGAAAAACCACAACATTTTGCTTACGTACGGGAATGGAATTAAACCTAAAATTTAAAAAATGTGAAATAAATTACTGCAAGAAAACATTCCGTAGCAAGAAAACATTATGTCAAACAAATTCGGTTTGCGATAATCTATATGGGACTTATAATGAGATTTGCGATGTTTGCCTTGTGTTGCTGTACGCAGAAATTGCGAAGCCTCGTACGGAATGATCCCCACTTGCTAGAATTATTCTGTCGAAGTTATGCGATACCATCAAGAACTTTTAAGAAAGATTAAAAGCGTTGAAGTGCGAAATTGAATATAATTTTTACATTTTGGTGAATTTTTTCTTGGCCCTGAATGCGAGACTACTTTTAAAAATTCTACTTATCAGGTAAGAAAAAATACGAAAAGTTTTGCAAGTAGAATGCAAAAAATATTTGCTTTTGATTCGTTTTTTTTTTTTTTTAAGAAATAAAATTGCTAGATCCCAAAGTTGCTTTAAGATCGAACGGCAGAGAAATTCATTAGTCATCTGAATAGTTTACGTGATCATTTAAGTGTCTTAGTAAATGTTAATGAAGTATTATTAAGTGGAGGCTAATGTCTTCCTTTAAAAAAATGAAAAACAAGTAGATACATTTTCTGCTATAGAGATTGATTAGTTATGATCGTAGATTTCCAACATTAAGGACTTAAATGGTGATTTCAAATTTTCAGATTTAAGTAAGCTCGGTAAACTCATGTTATGCCTTCCATATTTTAAAGCGAAAGCTGAAAAGATACTTTCAGTTTTAAATAAAATAATAATAAAAGAAACAAAATTAGTAATGGCTCGCTAAGTGTAGTTTGTGTGGTTAGATCCCCATTTGAAGTACAACACAAATCTTTACTGCTAATTTTGTGTTGCGAGACCTAGATCTTCACAACAAACAAAATGTATACAAATTGTAAGTTATGGCAGAAAAGAGTGTAAATATCAGAGAATTTCTGTTTGGTAAGTAATTCTTTTCATTATGTAAGATACGATAACAAAATTAAAATCATAATTTCGTTTGTATTATAGTTAAATATACGTGTAATTAATATTTGTGCTTCAGGTTTATTTTATGAATGTACAGCAAAACTTCTTGCAATGACGTAATTAACGGGCCTCCAAACCTACCAATGCGGGAGGCCCTAGCAAAAGAGGGCTCACTTAAGTTTCAAAGATTAACTTTATGACATCACGATGTTAACGTCCACTTTTCAAGTTTCATATTATTTCACATTTTCCCTCAATTGTTTTATATTTTTCAATCCTATTCAAGTCTGCCTAAAAAACAAACATTTAATTTATCGTAATCACTCTGTATAGAGACTGAAATAATAGATAGAAATGATCTGACAATCGTTCTATATAAAAGTAGTAGTCCTGAGTGACTGTTAAACGCTCAGGCCGAACCGTTTAAGCTAGAAACTTGAAATCTTTACAGTGTATAGGATTTGTAACCTAAAGTACCACTTAGGAAGGGTTTTTGGAAATTCAACGAGAAAGGACAAACTAGGGACGCCAATTATTATATTAATGTGCCGATATCTCGGAATCTCTGAAAGTTAGAGACATGAAATTTTATATGTAAAATTCTCATTTTAAAATAATCAGGCAAGCGTTTCTTCGTTTAGCGATAGCTTTACCTAAAAGGAAAGAAAAGGAGTGAGAAGGAAAATGGAGTAGAGATTACAATTGTTATTATAAGATGCCCATGTCTCGAAAGTTCTCAAGATTAGAGACATGAAATTTGGTACAATGAACTTCTCGTTTAAGGGGTTTTCGACACTTGATCTAACAGGGAAGATAGTAGGGTTGGCACGAAATAAAGGATGAGATTAACATTATTTTAATAAAATGTTTAGATGTCTCAATCCCTTGATGTTTGAAATATGAAATTTGGTGTTTGGACCTGTCATCTAAAAATAACTAAACGTGTGTTTCAGCGTTTTTAGATTTTTTGTTCTAAAATTGGAAGAAAATGGAAGATGCCCATATGAGACGTCCTAATTTCATGCAGGACTCCAACTTCAGACGAATTCTATATAAAAGGTTCAGAATGAAAAACGCGAAATATTGCCCACAACATTAGTGGGTTTTGCAGGGTGATTAAGAGGGCTGGAGTCTTTTACTTTTGTTGGTAGTTTTTATACATTTAACTATAGATCTCGTCGTATACGGCCTCTACAATCGTCGACAATCTAAATACGAATCACCAGTATCGTGCCGTGGGGGGCAAGCGAGACGACGGCGCCGAGGTTTGAGGGCGCAAAATTCGGGAGAGAAAAAAGGAAAAAAGAAAGGAAAAATTGGAATATATGTGTGCATCGTATACTCTCGCCCCGGGCGCTGATTTTCCATGGCACGGCTCTGCGCATTAAGACAACCGTGAAAAGTTCTAAACTCGGTGAGGTTTTCTGTAAGGAGCTCTAAAAGTTCTACTACCATTTCTCTGTTTGATCAAGGTGAAAGCAACTGCCCATCTTATGTTTCAAGACCAGCATCTCAATCACAACCCCTTTTCTGTGACACAAGGACAACACAAATTTTAGTTGGTCAATCCATGCTAAGTGATCGAGAAAAAAGGAAAATTGCCGCTCGACCTTTTCTAAAAAATTAATTTGTTCAGAAATGTTGAGTCAATATAAGAGTACTTCAAAACCACAATTAATTAGTTTTTGCAACATCGCATGGCGACGCAGCGGCTGTCGCCATTTTGCGTTTTCTCGATTTTAGGTGTTTACGTTGTTTTGAATATCTCAGCATGTATTTGTCCTACCAAATTGAAAATTGCTGTACATCTCCAACTTGTGCATAGTGTAGCAACGCTACCACACCTATTTGGAATCCGCAATATTACGACTGTTTACCAATCTATAATGGGACAATTTAAACTGAAGTATTTCAGATCCAACACAGCGGGCGGCTTTCTGAGGGGTCAAACGTACCAAGAAAATACCAATTATACTTCTTACCTTTTTCACAATTGATATCAAACGACAGATAACGTAACAAAACTATTGTAGTAATACTAAACAATTCAGGCACAAAACAGTCTTTATGGTTGAAAAATAGAAATGTAAACTCGCATAAACAATTGTATAAATTTATTTTCATTAACTTCAAATAGAAATTCAACAATAATAATCTTGAGTTTAATTAACGAATATAGCTCCTAATTTCAACAAACAACTTGAAATTTCTTTTAAAGTTCAATAAGTTAACTATTTTCTCATCTCAACACTTATGATTAATTAATTTCAACAACTTTAAACACAATAGTTAAATAATTGCAAATTGCCCTTTTACTAATTTTATTTTAATTCATCAACCAATATAACCAAAAACAACCAAAAGTCAGCAATCAATGGTTACCCAAGTTGAATTTAGAATCAAGATTTAATGCAAATTTACTCAGTAAATTAGGTAAGAAGTAATTTTTTTTTTATTTTTTTTTAATTTTTTTTTTTATTTTTTTTTTTAATCACGTTTAGTAAATTCCACTTCAGAGAAGCTTCAAATATATCAAAATTGAGTCTGTAATCTTTAACTATTACGATCAAAATACTATTTTTAATTAAATTATTCCCTTCAATGAATAAAGAGATCAAAATTCTAGCCAATCAATATCAATGCACAAAATTGGGACGTTAAATCGCAATTCAATTTCAATGCACAAATTTGGGACGTTAAATAGCAATTCAATTTCAATGTACAAAATAAGGACGTTAAATAGCAATTCAATATCAATGCACAAAATTGGGACGTTAAATAGCAATTCAATACCCATGCACAAAACTGGGACGTTAAATATACTGAAACTTCATTCAAAAGAGAGAACTGCTGAACAAATCGGACTGCAAATTATGTCAAACTGAGAATGCAAAAGACGACCAGACAGACATGAATTGGACAAGGACAAGGGATATTCTACGGGTTTTACTACTTTACACTTACCGTAATCAGCTCCCAATGGTCTCCCTTTCTCTGGCTTCAAAGTTAACATTCAACTAAAGGGTACTTCGAACAGACAATCTTCCATGAACGAAGACTAACAACATCTCAGCAGCAAAGAGAGATTCGTCCTTTTATACAGCTCAAACAGATTACGTTAATAACAACTCCGACATCGCCTTTGAATTCCTCCACTATCAAATCAACGCTTCTCAGCTCGACTCGGCAGCAACCTAAGTCCAGACAACGACAACTAATTTTCACGGTTTAATCTATTACAGGTTCCGTTTGACACCACCTATCTTTCCCCATTCTGGCTTGCAACTGAAGCTACACGAAACGACCTCCAGTCACAAGGCAGAAGCGCACGGATACTCCATTGAGTGCTGACGTCATACATACAATTGTTCTATCTTTCTCTTTGTCTTATGCTCTGAACAAATTACAAACAGCATTCAAATTTATTCTTTTTAAACCTTTAGAAATTCATTATTTCAATTCTCCTTTTTCATTTCTAAAAAAAAGAACAAAAATTTACACAATTATTTAGAATAAGAAATTTAACATTATTATTTAAAGGTCTCTCTCAACAAAGAACTATTTCTTCCTCATTATGTTTCTACATTTCACCCCCGTTCATGGGCGTCGGCAGGGTTTCCAGGAAATCTGCATGGATACTATCATTTCTTCTCCAAACTTCGTCCACAATTAATTTCACCTCTTGTGGCTACCAAGACACGCCACAAACCTCCCTGGCCGAAGGAGAAAAATTCTCTGGAATTTTTCGGGCAAATAACAATCCTCCGTACTGTAAAACTCACAAAAAATAATAAAAAAAGGAAAACACATTAAAATTTGTTTATATTTTCATAACATTACAATATACATATCACAGTTCTATTATAGGCTAGCCTAAAATTTTATTAAAATTTGTTTCATCCTTTACCTTTCATACATTCTTTGAATACATAAGACCATGGTCTAAAATTAATCAAATTATTATTTACAATAATCAATTTCTAAAATAAACTTACAAATTACAGTCTTTAAAAATATAAAATTTTTATTTTTCAATCCACTAATAATAACAGATCAATTACAACTCAATTTCTCAATTAACAACCTTACATATTCCAATATTTCTTTATGAATGGATTCAAACTTAGATTCAATTATTCTGACGCCTCGGAAAGAATTTCTTTAGATCGGTCACATGAACTCTTTTAAAAGAATTCTGATCATTATTCAGATTCGACACAAACAGTATTTGGAGTTAAAAATCTTCGAATAATAAATGGTCCATCCCATTTATCACTCAAAGACTTTGTAATCTTCTCTGTCAACGATGACTTACCATATGATCTTATGAGAACTTCATCACCAACTTGAACCACCACTGGGCCTCTTAATTTAGAGAGTACATTCCTTCTTTTAATCCATGCCGTTTTCATATTTTTGAGAGCATTTTCCCAAGTTTTTGATTTATCAAATTTAAACAATTCTAGACTATTAAGCTGCCAGCGATTTTCTAAAGGGGTGTTAATCGGATGTCCTAAAAAAAGTTCCGCCGGTACTGCTTTCAGGCCAGAATGCTCACAGAGATTCAGAGAAAACTATCTCCGGAATATATTTCGACCAGATGTTTTGATTATTAGAACAATAAGCTCTCAAAGAATATTTTAGAGTCTTGATAAATCTCTCCGCGATGTTAGCTTCCGCATGGTAAGGACTTATTCTAATATGTTTAATACCCAGACTAAACAAAAATAATTTGAAATTCTCCGATACGAAAACAGAAGCATTGTCTGTAGACAAGGTCTCCGGAAAACCTAGTCTGCTAAACACTTCTAGTAGCTTATTACAAATAATTTGAGAATTCAATACTCTCAATTTTTCTAGAAAAACAAATCGAGACGCGTTATCGACTCCTATAAGTACAAACTTATAGCCATTAGAGACAGGCATTGGTCCAATAATATCGATCATATAGTTCTCAGAAACTCTTTCAGAAAATTTTGATATCAAAGGACCCATTTTACTTTTATTATGATCTTTAACTTTCTGACACTGAACACAAGATCTTACGTATTCCTTAACATCTTCCACAATAGTATCCCACGTGTATTTTTTCATGATTTTCTTAAGTGTACGATATGTACCAGAATGTCCACCTGACAGAACTTGATCATGAAAATATTCTATTACCAACCGTTGTAAGTCCTTCGGAATATATATTTTATATGGACAATTAAATGCTCTACTCTTCTTCATTAATATACCTTTGTTCAGGATGAAATTTCGCACATTTTCTCCATAATTTATCCTCTCTATAATGTTCAATAATACCGGATCTTTTCTCTGTAGAACATCGATAGGTTCTTTTACTAAAGGTAAATTCCAAGTATTTGCGATCTTCATATTTCTTTTAATTATAGCCATTCCTACTGGCCCATCAACCTGAACAAATTCAAATGGGTCATAAACTCTTGTTAAAAAATCGGCAACAATGTTATTTTGCGACCTAACATGTTGAACTGTAAAAGAAAATTGACAGAGTGTCTCTACCAATGGTCCATATTTAAGCAATCTTTTAGAGTTTCCCAATATCCAAGACAAAGCTTTATTGTCCGTGAAGACTACAAACTCCCTACTGAGATAATGTCTAAACCTGTTTATTGACTTAACCAAGCTAAGAAATTCTATTTCGTATATACTCCGGTGTTTATCGGCTTCCGTTAATTTTTTAGAATAAAACGATACGGGAACGAGTCGATTCTCACTATCTAATTGTGACAGACAAGCTCCAATCGCTTTCCCACTTCCGTCACAATGCAAATAAAAGGTTTTATTCAAATCCGGAGTTCTTAATATTACATTATTTATCAAAATTTCTTTTAATTTATCTAATGTTTCCTGATGTTCTCTTGACCATACAAATCTTTTACGCTCCGAACGTAATTCACTTATGGGAGCCATAATTTCCTGCATCCCACTTACGAACTTGGAATAATAATTGAATAGCCCACAAATTTTCATAACACCTCTCCTATTTCTAGGAGGTGGTATGTTTTTAATAGCTGCTATTCTTGATGGATCTATTTCAATGGATTCACCATCCGCCACAAACCCTAAATACTTAATTTTCTTATAAAAAAATAAACTTTTATCCGGCGAAATGGTAATTCCATTTTCCCTCATTCTTTCCAATACCAAACCCAAAATTCTTTTATGTTCTTCCACATTTCTACTGGCTATAAGGAGATCATCAAAATAACATCTTACACCCTCATCTTTAAGATCTCCAAAGACCTTTTCCATCGCACGAGTTAACAAACTACTCCCAGTCTTAATTCCAACAGGAACTCTGGTGTACTGGTAACATCCCTTCGGAGTTACGATTGTGGTAATCTCTCGCGAATCCTCATGGAGGGCCAACTGAAAATATGCCTTACGGCAGTCTAAAACACTGAAAATTTTCTTCCCTGCAAGGCTCGTTAAACACTCCTCCATATTAGGAGACGGATACACATCGTCTATGATCAAAGAATTAGCTTTGCAGAAATTTCCTACAATACGATGCGTATTATTTTTGTTTTTTACAAGAAAGCAACTACTTCCGAAATTAGAGTGATCTACCTCAACCAGAATTCCTTGTGAAACTAGTTCCTTAATACATTCATCAAAAATTTTTTCCTTATTTTTTGGTACTGGAAACGGAGCTTCCTTAAAAGGTTTCTTTTCCTTTAGATACAATTTGGCAACAAAATTTTTTACACACCCAATATTGTTCGAAATTACATCACTAAATTCCTTTCGAATATCATTCACGAATTCCTGAACGTCTTTATCCACGCATTGTTCTAAACCATTCGAATTTTCCCTACTTTGTGACCTTTCATCTTTCTGTTCTAATTTCTTTAAGTTTTCCTCAAAATCAGAAGCAAATGACTTTTTGTTTTTCTTAACAAGTTCATAAAACTTGTTAGATTGTTCAAGGTCCATATCCGAAACTTCCGAATCACTTTCCACTTTTTGGATAACATTCACAAAATTGTTTCCTGAATTTTCCTGCACTGATTCACCATTTGACAACACTGCAGCTAAATGTTTATCCTTTTCCTCAGTTTCACTCCGATCTCGAGTTGGATTTGAATTCACCTTTTGATTGTTCCTAATTTTTGTTCTTTTCTTTTTCTTATTCTTCTTTTTATTCGAACAATGTCCATCCTTTCTTTCGTTTGAATCTTCCCTTTGCACTTCAATTCGATCATCATTGCGCACATATCCTAAATCTAGATTAGTCGCTGGGTTTGGATTAACTAAATAATCAAATTCCCCATTCAAATCCGAAAATGTTTTCACAGAAGCAAATTCCAGTTTAGGAACACCCACTAAACTGTCCTTAGCAGAAGATCCATCTAAATGATGACCACCTGATTCACCTCTAAAAGAAGTCGACCCGAATTCTTGTTTTTCGGTTTTGTCAAACATTGTCCGAAGTTTCCTCAACTGTTCTTCATTAGGAGCATTAATCTCCAATAATTGTTTTTCGATATTGTTTATTTCAATATCGCATTGAATTGAACGATCACACTTACTAGACCTGTCAGGATTCCACTTCAAAAACAAAGAAGTCACCTTCTGACCCCCTTTTGTATCAAATTCACGATGTTTACTAAACTGGCCAACACGGTCTCCGGAACTAAATCTTGAAACACCACCATACTTCTTGTCTAAATGTTTTTCCATCTTATCATCATAAAAAATCATAACTGATTTCCTGTTATTCCTTAATAAAAGTTTATTTCTAGAATAATCAATGACGGAAAACGTTGTTCTCAAAAAGGGGACACCAAGTATGCATTCACACGGTAGGTCGGCCACTACCTTAAAGGTTACCAATTCAAACCACCCTGACAAATTCACCATAACACAAAGTTCCTTGCTCGCATGATATTCTGATCCCAAAGGAGCACGAATCATTTCAGGCAAAGTTTCCACAAGTTGATGCTCCAACTCACATCTCCGAACAAATTCTTCGGTTATCAGGTTATAGGAGGACCCACTATCCAAACAGATCATCACCCTTCTATTATTAATTCTTCCATCCACAAAAGAAGCTATAGAGTCACTCGTCTTCGGAGGAACTACCCGATTATTCGATCTATTAAGACGTTCAGGCATCGTCAATGGCATTCGACTTGTACTAATTTCTTTTCGATTTTCATTAATCCCCGTACTAAATTTCTTTTTATTAAATCCCAAAGAACTATTATTTTCAAATTTATAAGATGGCCTTGTCATTACTGAAGCAGATGCACCAGATTTAGCCCCCACTTTCTTCATATACTCTAATTGTTCTTTAAACTGATTCGCATATGTGTTACAAACTTCTCTCAATTCACTCAAAGACTGAGGTAATCGATTAGAAAACAATTTAAACTTTATGGAGGGATTCATCCCATCCAATATAATTCGGATTATCTGCTCCTCACTACAACTGAAATTCAAAACCACTGAAGAGTAATAAACATCTTCTATAAACATATCAACACCTTCATTTAATTTTTGCTTTCTAAAAGTTCTCTCGGCCATTAATGAATGTCTAGCAGTACTTGATATAAACTTATCTACTATTCTATTCCGAAAATCCTCCCAAGAAATATTTGCACTAATTGCATGTTGAACTTCGATTTGAAATTCACTCTCACTTTTCGATAACAAAACTCCATACAAAACTCCAACCGGATAACTACATAGTTCCATTAATTTTTCCAAAACCCTCAAAATGTCAAATATTAAGTTACTGTTTCTTCCATCTATTTTGGAAAATCCCTTAATCTTGTTCTCCAATGATTCTAATAATTTCTGAAAAGTATATTTATCCATATACTTCGACGCTACTCCAGAACTCACAACGTTCCCTTGACAATTCCTAGTATTTACATTATTTATCGGAATTGAACTAAAATAATTATAATCTTGAGGTAAATGCCTTCCAGTCCTATACCTTCCTATAGGTGTTGAGTTCTTAATGGCCGAAACCCTCTTATAATAATCCGAAAGGCGATAAAAATTTGGCCTAGTTCTATTTTGTGAAACTATTTCAGGATTTTCATCAGATAACTGAAACTCGACCTGCCTTGTTACGTTAGGAACACAGTTACCAACTCTAAATCTATCTCTATTCATAATTTCATTATGATATTCCGGAGGTCCCGGAGTTGGAGGTTGAGCAACCCGACTAATGTTGGGAAAACATGAATTTTCTGAAGGTCTTGAAATTGCAGGTTGAGAAACATGACTAACTTTCGGAAAAGATGGATTTTCTAAACTGCTTCTATTACTATTAGAATGAGAATCCAATGTATTAAATACTAAATTCTCTTCTCTATTATTTATCTGAAAAAATGAATTATGGGGAGGGGTCAAACTCATAGGAATGCTCGCAAAACTATTTCCAGATAAGAATCCCGTTTGATCTAAAGTATATACACCATCTTCTATGTCATCCATATCTATTCGCACGGTTTCGTCTCGTTCCGCCATATTTATTTTTTGCGCCAAATTATTTAAAACACAACTGTACCAGAACACTATAATTATTAATTTCACCGAAACATACATTCATAAATAAATTCAAAATTTAATAAATTTCTACAAAATATATATAAATATTAATTATGACAATTACTCTACCACTACTTCACTACGTTCTACTACACAAAGAGAAAAGGTAACAACCCACCAAGAATAGCAATATACCCAATCTAGATTTGAATCCTTCAAAAAATTTACAAAAACGCTGACTTTTGGTTAATTCAGATTTAAACTAAAATAAATTTTCCACAAACAAAATTTTCTCAATAGATCTATTCGACTTTTCACGAAATTCCAATAGTTTATAATTAATGATTCTTTCCAAATAACAACCCGGAAGTAACAACGTGAACAAGCAAAAACTTGACTCGATACAACAACGTTGACAACTTTAATAACCAATTTTTTTTTTTTTCAAATGCAAAAATAGTGAGTCGCTGAGTTACCCCAGTTAAAAATCTACAGTCAAGAATAAGTTTAATGTGGTTAAGTTGCAATTTAATATAATTGAGTTGAATGAGTTGAACTCAGAGTTGCAAGCCAGAATTTTGTAGCAACGCTACCACACCTATTTGGAATCCGCAATATTACGACTGTTTACCAATCTATAATGGGACAATTTAAACTGAAGTATTTCAGATCCAACACAGCGGGCGGCTTTCTGAGGGGTCAAACGTACCAAGAAAATACCAATTATACTTCTTACCTTTTTCACAATTGATATCAAACGACAGATAACGTAACAAAACTATTGTAGTAATACTAAACAATTCAGGCACAAAACAGTCTTTATGGTTGAAAAATAGAAATGTAAACTCGCATAAACAATTGTATAAATTTATTTTCATTAACTTCAAATAGAAATTCAACAATAATAATCTTGAGTTTAATTAACGAATATAGCTCCTAATTTCAACAAACAACTTGAAATTTCTTTTAAAGTTCAATAAGTTAACTATTTTCTCATCTCAACACTTATGATTAATTAATTTCAACAACTTTAAACACAATAGTTAAATAATTGCAAATTGCCCTTTTACTAATTTTATTTTAATTCATCAACCAATATAACCAAAAACAACCAAAAGTCAGCAATCAATGGTTACCCAAGTTGAATTTAGAATCAAGATTTAATGCAAATTTACTCAGTAAATTAGGTAAGAAGTAATTTTTTTTTATTTTTTTTAATTTTTTTTTATTTTTTTTTTTTTTAATCACGTTTAGTAAATTCCACTTCAGAGAAGCTTCAAATATATCAAAATTGAGTCTGTAATCTTTAACTATTACGATCAAAATACTATTTTTAATTAAATTATTCCCTTCAATGAATAAAGAGATCAAAATTCTAGCCAATCAATATCAATGCACAAAATTGGGACGTTAAATCGCAATTCAATTTCAATGCACAAATTTGGGACGTTAAATAGCAATTCAATTTCAATGTACAAAATAAGGACGTTAAATAGCAATTCAATATCAATGCACAAAATTGGGACTTTAAATAGCAATTCAATACCCATGCACAAAACTGGGACGTTAAATATACTGAAACTTCATTCAAAAGAGAGAACTGCTGAACAAATCGGACTGCAAATTATGTCAAACTGAGAATGCAAAAGACGACCAGACAGACATGAATTGGACAAGGACAAGGGATATTCTACGGGTTTTACTACTTTACACTTACCGTAATCAGCTCCCAATGGTCTCCCTTTCTCTGGCTTCAAAGTTAACATTCAACTAAAGGGTACTTCGAACAGACAATCTTCCATGAACGAAGACTAACAACATCTCAGCAGCAAAGAGAGATTCGTCCTTTTATACAGCTCAAACAGATTACGTTAATAACAACTCCGACATCGCCTTTGAATTCCTCCACTATCAAATCAACGCTTCTCAGCTCGACTCGGCAGCAACCTAAGTCCAGACAACGACAACTAATTTTCACGGTTTAATCTATTACAGGTTCCGTTTGACACCACCTATCTTTCCCCATTCTGGCTTGCAACTGAAGCTACACGAAACGACCTCCAGTCACAAGGCAGAAGCGCACGGATACTCCATTGAGTGCTGACGTCATACATACAATTGTTCTATCTTTCTCTTTGTCTTATGCTCTGAACAAATTACAAACAGCATTCAAATTTATTCTTTTTAAACCTTTAGAAATTCATTATTTCAATTCTCCTTTTTCATTTCTAAAAAAAAGAACAAAAATTTACACAATTATTTAGAATAAGAAATTTAACATTATTATTTAAAGGTCTCTCTCAACAAAGAACTATTTCTTCCTCATTATGTTTCTACATTTCACCCCCGTTCATGGGCGTCGGCAGGGTTTCCAGGAAATCTGCATGGATACTATCATTTCTTCTCCAAACTTCGTCCACAATTAATTTCACCTCTTGTGGCTACCAAGACACGCCACAATAGCTAAAACTTTTATCTCTTAGCATTTTTTTTTTACCTAAATCCACTTGAAAGGAGTGAAATCAGGGCCTACAGTAGCAACATTTTTGGACATTGAAGACATTTTTGGGAAGAGGAAGCAACTGACGTAGAGATCTGAATTTGTGTGCGCATGTATTCCGGGGTCATAAGTTTGCAGGCCTGTAGCTACTCCCAAAGACCTGAAAAAAATCGTAAAATTGGGCATTATGCCAATTCGGCATATTTCACTGTCCAATATCTCTAATGAGCCTGGATAAAAAAGAATCTGAAACTTTGGGAGTAGCTACTCCTTTAGTATACCATAACACACAACAAAGCTCGTTTTGTGTTTTTGATCAGAAGGGGGTCAAAGTGTTAAGGAATGACGTCATACTGTAGGAGGTGTTTTCTTCACAAATTCAACTGGAAATTCATTGTTGTGACGTGAAATAAATTAGAATGAATAGTTAATCCAGTCAAAGTTCTCAAGCTCGTTTCTTTCCCTCTAGTTGTGACTCACTATCTTATCACACCCACAGCAGCACTAATGAAGAATGCCGCTATCAGCAGAAGACGAGGAAAGTCAAACTGCACACTTGAAAAAAAAGTCCGTAAGTACTCCTTGCTCTTGCTGCTTGCTATATCAATAATATTCAATCATGTTTATCCTTGTTTTAACTGTCAACTCATCCAGGAGACCTTTGTCCTTTCATTTGATCTACCGGTACATTCTCCAGTCAGTGTTTACAGTGAGTGAGTGTTTACTGACTGAGAAATGTAGATCAAACGAAAGGACAACAGTCTCCTGCATGAGTTGACAGTTAAAACAAGAAGAAACATGATTGAATATCTGGGTTGAGGCTTCAGTTCAGGTCCACGTGAGAAGGGCTTTACTCTAGCATGTTTCGTATGACTATGAGTTCGAAAGTCTGTCCAATTCGATTATATGAATGAAAGCACAGAATTTTCACTGAGATAATTAATCAGACGCTACTTCCGAAAACATATAGTAGGATGTCATCCCCAAGCAATGACCCCGTTAAAGTACTCCATGTGCTGAAGAATAATTAGCAAATCAGCATGCAAGAATGCTTTTTAAAATTTTCTCTTCCTGGCAGATAAAATGTCTACCTTCTGCTTTTCACAATATTCGTCGCTAACACATCAATTCTACGCGTAGGGTTCCTAACCTCTAAATGATGAGTGCGTGCCATTATAGAGAACACGGCATGAGCCGTCTCTATGATAAGATCCTACATTCTACTCAGGGGTTACACAACGATATCATTAAAAAAAAAAAACTACTTACAACTACCGCGAAAGTCACCTGTATCTAAAGGTAAATTGCACACTTTTGGGAGGGCTCTTTACTGAGGGATTTCTTGCATCTAAATTCCTATAAACGACAAGGTTGGATAAGTTGAAAGTTAGAAAAGTTAGGACGAGAAAACTTCAGTGGCTACCTGGCACGCCGAAACAAAGATTTTACGTTGGAAAGTGTACACCGACCGACAGGTGCTACCAAAAGAAGTCTAGATCGGCTCAGCCGGTAACAAAGCTAAGTTGATGATTGAGGGCTCCACCATTATTTGACCTAGTAAACATTGCCCTTTCATATACTTTCGACAGATGGGAGGGTGGTACTGGTTGCCGATCTCTCAGAACCAGTTCCGAGAGGGTAATTTGGGATCTCCAGAACACGAACCCAACTGCTCTTTTTCTAGTTGGTGCGGATTGTCTCCGAGCTACTACCGCTACGTAAAACTAACGGAGATGTGGGATGACCCATTCTAGAGCTAGTTACAGTGCCACCGTCACTCTTGTCAAGGTTTAACCATCATCGCAATGCACCTTCTGGGGATCACAATGGTCCTGCCTACAAAGATATTAAGGCAATCAAATCATTCACAAATGATTGTATTTACACTTGGCTGCAAAAGTACGGGATTTCTACCACTAGCCAGTCCTGTGTTCTCTGTTGTGAACATCGTAAGACCGGCTGGATCGTGACCTCAAAATGCTTAGTCAACTTTGAAGGAGATATTGCATTGTATCTAAAATGGACGGAGGCCAAGAATCCAAGTTCATATAACATTTATTTGACAAAACTAGAAACACGACATACAAAAATCAAGAAAACGAACAAAATAAAATGAACAAAGTATTGATTTTCTTTACTTAAGTTTGGCATTGATCCGTCAATCATTTAACTGTATCACCACCTTCTATGAGCACAACTAAACTGGAATAATGTGGCAAGATCAGCCAACTTTCACAAGTTTTTGGAATATTGAAAAGTTGGAAAAAATTTGAAAATGTACAAATTCTCCAAAAATATTTTTTTTAGTTCCAAGGAAAAAGAGTAAAGTAGTAATTGAATTGAATGAGGAGGGGTAGGAAGCTAGACCAGAGTATCTGGCCGAGTGTCCCTCTTCACGGCAGGCTTGTCGCCTCATGTCCTTGTGTTCTGGGCTATAGGCCGATCGGATCGTTCCGGACAATATCTCCAGTGAGCCAACCTCATCGACAATCGACAGCTTCCATCACAAAATTTTTTAAGTCCACGATCCATGGTGATGTGCCTCTCAGTGACTATTCTGAGTTCCTTTTCACATATCCAAGCCTATCTTCTCCTTGATGACTGCATTCCAGGAGATCTATTCATACTTGGGAAGATTCGTTAAAGAGGCTTCAAACTTTTGTTGTTCGAGGTTTGGACAACCTTTCAAACCTTTCAAATCCGAGCGAAGCACATCCAACAATCACGGACTTGGACTGAAGTCAATGGTTTTATATCACCTAAATTTCGGGTGAAGTATCATAGAAGGGAACAGTTCTAAAGAAATAAATAATATATCGTTTTTACTTTGTGTGGATTTCAGTCACTTTGAAATCACTGTCCAAAATACCACTACCATACAGAGCGCTTGTACGCTCAAACCAGTGTTGCCACAGTCCTAGCTCTGGAGTGGGCTGAAAAATAGTACCAAATTGAAACAAAAAGAGCTGAATTCATTATTTTTTTACCAGTGTAATAAATGAATCTATAACATGAAACTAAAAGATGCTAAGTTCTAAAAATCCCCCCCCCCCGTCTTCTGAGTCCAAATCAAGAAAGTGCTCTTTTAAAAATTACTTTTTAAAAACATCCAAATAGGAGGACCCCGAACAACCGTGGAAGTGGATGCAACTTTTCTCGCACGAAGGGAGTATAACAGAGGCCGCAAATTAGAAGGGAAAACGGTTATCATCATCGGTACGTATTGTAAGGAAACCAAACGCCCCTCTATTTCAAACTGGCCAATAAACCAAAACAGTATTATGGCCATATATGAAAAAATATATAAAACGAGGAGCAATCGTGTGTAAACAATACGTTATAATAAAATATTAAAATTTAAATTATTGTATTTTATTCTCGCTTGTTTCACGACCGAAGGAGGATAATAACTGTAAGTAGAATATTGTGCTACTTTTTGTTTTCAAGATTTCAAGCTAAAATTTGTACCACACTGCTTCTTCCTTGTGTCCTTCATGTGTGGCGCAGATACGCGCATCTAGCGTAATTTGTTTCATGACATAGTTCGGGTTACGAATTATTCACAAAAAGTTCGTAGCGTTATGCAGTGTAATGCCACAGAATGAATATTCAACAGATTTTTTTAAAGATTCCAACACACAGTATGAGTAACGTGAGATGTAAGAAAAGTCTTACCGATACTTTTAAAAGTATTTATTAAATGGGGCTGAATTGGGTAGAATTGTACCAACTTTTTCACAAAAGGGGCTGAAAATACCAGAGTGGTACCAACGGGCCGATCAATGACAAAAAGGGCTGAATTTGGTACAATTGTACCAAGTGGCAACAGTGGCTCAAACCATGTTTATAAATTCTTTTTATTCCGGTTCTCAGTGAGTACTGGGCCCTTCAGTACGCTAGCTTTTTCTCTGTACAGGATTTTTGATAGGTTTCTCCCTTTTTCCGGACAATACACTACTCTCTCCTAAGCCAAGGGTAATCACCAGAAGCGGTTTACTAATCGGTTAAGATCGTGCCACGATTCACTCCAAGCTATTTCCTGCATGCCAGACATGTGTGGCAAAGACCGTTGTCTTTATATTATTTTTATGGTCAGTGATATACCTCGACGACTCACTCACACAGCAGCACGGAGCATACCTCTTAATTCCCTCAATCGGAAATCCTGGTATTCCCAATTCATTTTATTATTGTTGACTAGACAGAAAGAAAGAACTTTTTCTTTCTTTCCATTTATTTTTCAGTTCATATCAGGGATGAAAATAAGCAACAAAACTACTAGCCTAAGAAAAAGGCTACTAGCCCACACCTCATAATAGAAATCATTTACTTACCTTTGGCATGATATTAAATACTCGCCCGTACGGATGAACTACTCGCCCTAGGCGAGTGAACGAGTGGTTATTTGGATACCTCGTTTATATCTTCTTAAAATAGCATGTAAACACACTGATTTTGTGGTGAGTAAGATCACTTCCTAATATAACATACAGTGACCCAAATTTTCATTTTTATTTATAACATTCTCTAGTCCAAGGAGAACAAATCGTGCAACTTCCGTATTTTTCTCTAATTCTACGCATCGACAAACATATCAAATTCCGAGTATGCGCCTAGCGTAGATATTCAACCTTTATTTTCATAACAGGAGGTTCAGTTTTCCCTCTCCACAGTAATTCTGTTTTATCTCCAGATACCTATATATTTCCGGCTAAAGAGTAGCACAAAATTTCTGAAAAATCTCACATTTTCGAAGGAGGGTGAAATTGAAACCACTTTTTAAAAAAGTGTAATATTGTGACATACTACAAGGCTGACTTTTGTTACCGGTTTCGACTCGCTTTCCAACTGTTAGTGCAGGGTTTCTATAACGGTAAAAAGTGAAAATGTAGGATGACCCTGAGCAAACGTAGGCAACATCGCGTGAAGTGAAGTGTTTAAATTTGAACGCTTAACAAACTACTTTTGCATTGTACTCCAATATTGAGTACACACTTTGATAGTCCGAACTATTTTTCCTTGACAATTCATGCCCAAAGTCATTTGTGCCCTTAAAGGAATAGTATACAAACTTTCGTCTTAATAATAATAATAAAAAAGAATGAAACTGGTGGAGTCAACATGATTCGCGAAAAATACACTCTACTTTGATATCTACTTGTGAAAGAAAAATCAATTACTCCAAATCCCTGCCAACAATTGAAAAATTAGTTTCAAAATATATAATTAATTATTGACATATTTTCAACAACAAAATAAATGAATATCACATCAAAACTATAGTGACGAGATATTTGTTGAAGAATGTTACATGACATAGAGGAAAAGTGGCAGTCAATGAAAACTCTTAATATTGACGGAGAAACACGACTGGAATTATGATTCGCACTTGGAGAAGGCATCTCCCAAGACGTCCAGTGAATAAAGAAAAAAAAAAATCAAACCATGGAGTGTAGAGGTAAGTGTTTTCTCTATGTTTTCTGTTATTTGCTTGTACAGAAAATGATGTAAGCATGACTCTGGGCACCTGTACACAGTGACGTGTCGTGGAAAATCAGCGCCCGGGCGAGAGTATACGACGGCGCTCCCGTAAATATGAGTGAGGTTGGCAGACTAGCCGCGAAGCTTAAAAAAAAATGCAAAAATAAACCCTGCTTTTCCTTGATTTTGAGTACTTTTTATTACTTTTTCTTCCATTTTATATAAGTATATATCTTTTATTTTTTCCTCCCGAATTTTGCATCCTCTTACTTCGGCGCTTACGGCCTTCACCCCGCTCGCCTTCCCTCCCTTCCACGGCTCGGTACGGTACTCCGGGTACGTACTTTACTCACTAAAATATCATTTCATATATTCTCATTTCTCGTTCTAACTGGAAACAGTGAAGTCAATCTGGAACCTTACAAAATCCCATCTCGAAAGCAAGAAATTTCTGTTTTGCTTTTAAATTTCCTACTTGCTATACTAATTACAAAATTTTCAAAATTGATAAAATATGAAAATTGGTATTACACGTTAGTAACTTTCTTCAATACTTAAGTGAATTATTCTTAAATTTCGATATTCTAAACTCCTAATAAGTATTTTCCTTAATTAAAAAAAAAAAAAAACTATTGGAATTGTTGATGGAAACTGATACATTTTGTTATCAGAATTAAGTATTCCCTTCACCTTTTTGTGCCACAATCTTCTATTAAATACAGTAAAACTAGGCAGACTTCATTCTCCAGTTATTTCGTGTAGGATGTTTTAGGAATTGGTTGTTTGTCATTTGGCAATTTACTCTCCTTCATTCGTGATATTTTTAAAACTCCAGAGTACAATTTACCTTCTTTTGGTGCTTGTTCTTTGAATTTACACGTTCCGGTATAAATAACTTTCACATTAACATACCAATAGTTAAAGTGTTATCAACCTACATTCAGCTCATGGAGAATTTTATTGGCGTCAATGAAATACATATATGAAAAATCCCATATAGCTATGCTGCTAACTTTAAGTAAAATTCCCTTTATCTCTATTCGAAAAATTAACGTAAAAATCCCCCCAAATAGAAATTTTCCCACGGGTTGGCAATTGGCATCACTGACTGGAAAGTCTTATTTGATATTTGAACCAGTTTGAACCAGTGTTGCCAATTTGGGGGAAAAGTCGATAAATCTAGGGGATTCGACTTCCAGGATAGCGACAAAAACTAATATTTCCGATTAGCAACTTTTATGGTCATTATTGAATGACAATTTGGGGACTTACTTCCAAATCTCGCTACTTTTGTGCTGCGAAAAATTCATCTTGCAATCAAGTACTATTAGCTCGAATCAGTTTGAATATATGTTTATTTTCCTTTTACTTATTTGAAACAGGGCAGCTGTTGACGAGCTAGGAAAATACATATCATTTGTCTCCATATTTCCGCTTTGATTGTTGTTATCTCCCGCTCTGTAAAGGAAATCAACTCCAACCTTTAATGCCCTTTAGTTTGGAGAGATTGCTTTTTGAGGCACAAATAATACATTACCGATAACAAACTTGTTATCTATAGAAGCGTAAGTAAAAGTAACTGTTTAAGATTTTTCTTTATAGGCTTTTACTTTTGTTCGTTTTTCTAAGTTCATTTTTACGTAAAGTCAAAAATATATATTGTATTAGAAGTGAAACTGTGTTAATTAAATATGATTCATCTACGTGTTTGTAGCGTAGGTAGTATTGTGGCGTGAATTTATCAACACATATACGCACACACACACACACACATATATATACATATATATATTACATATATATATATATATATATATATATATATATATATATATATATATATATATATATATATATATAACGAAAGAGAAATTCCACGAAATTTTTAGCGACTTTCCACCCAAAATTGGAGTCATTTTTCTCCTATTTAGCGACTTTTTGTATCAACTTGTTGGCAACACTGGTTTGAACACTATTTAGTATCATCCTGTTTACCTTTGCTGGTGGCTACATCATACCTCAACAAAACAGTTTGTATCAGTTTACAAGATCTATATACTTCTCAAATACTATATACCTCACCGTATCATGACATCAGGTTTCTTTTTTTAAGATTCTCTGATTACCTCTGGGACTGGAATTTAAATATGGAAGGTTAAGAGAAAATATAGTTGAATCTTTAATTCAAAATTCCAGTATTCGCCTAATGCGAATTAGGTCCATACCACTTAGAATAAATGGCAGAAAATAATATTATTAAAGTAAGAATATTGTAGTTTTCAATACCCTCACGTGTAGCAATCTCTATAAACACATACTTCATTCACAACCACGTGCTATTGTGTACAAACATTATCACCAGCTGACGATGGAAGGAGGACTGCAGGGAATCACAAAGTTGGTTCGTAAGGATACCGAAGATGTACTACCCTTTCTTCACCTACCTCCCCTTCAAAGAACACCCATAAAAGGGGACACAAGTGAACAGAAGTTATCAGCTGACAACTGATCATTAACCTACCAACACCTCTCTCCAGCGGTCGCATTGATCTATGGAGAAATGTTTCTAAACATTATCTCTGAAGATTGCATTGGGCGAAATAGATATCATCCTACAACTACTTTATCCTGCGGCTGCATTGAGCTACGGAGGAATCAGTGCCGTAACTTAGATTTCTCGGGCAGGGGAAAGCATTAATTCGCATATTTGGGCCCCTGGAAAAGTTGTTTTTATAATTCTTGGGCCCCTTTTTCCATTTTTCTCTTACTCTTTATGGGCCCCCTGGAGCCTGTGGGCCATCCCTCACAGCAAGGTCTGCGGGGCCATTAGTTACGCTCCTGGGTCCGTTTCATACATGATAAATTAATTAAGGGGACAATATTGACAAATCTCAAATCCATACGAATAATTATTATTTCTAGGGTCCCTAAGGGTAGATATTTTTGGAAATGGGCCTACGACTCATTTTTGTTTCATTTACCTTCTGTGTCTTGTTTTGTTTATGTAATGTAGTGAATCTGTTTGATGCTTAATGTATAATTTCATGTTCGTATCGGATATGGAGTAAGAAAATTTTGTCTTAAAATGGATCCCCTCGAACGGTGGGGAGCTTCTCTGGGGGAAGTTGCCCCCCTGCTTTCTGCAAGTTACGGCCCTGAGAGAAATTATGTCTCCCGAGGTTGCACTGGACAAAGGAGACTCCTTGTAACCATCTACCCCTGAGGTTGCATGAACGAAGAGGTTTCAAGACGATTGTATCTATATCTCCGAAGCCACTACTGTGTGCTGAGGATTCTTTAAAAACTGAGCATTTTACTGTATTAGAAAGAAACTTTGTAAATTATTATAGAGAGATAGCTATTTTTATAAATAAATAGGTGAGGGACTTAAGTCTCGAACTCTTTTATTAGACTCTATCAAAAGCAATGCAATATATTTAAAAAGTGAATAACAAAACAGTTGAAGTATGAATCTGATATCGAGTTGTGATGAAGTTTCAGGGAAAAAAAATATAGTTATCATAAAATCAAGTAACATAAAAGTTGGCATAAGTTATAAAATATATTTACACAAATCAGAAAGACACACTAATCATATTTGAATAATATAGAGTGAAACACTGAATCAACGTACTGTGTCCATTTCTTTTGGTGAAATGGACAGTAATGAAAAGTATTGTCATATATAATCAAGATTTACTTCAAAATTAGCGAAACCTCCATCTAAGAAGCTAGAAAGCTGGACAATTTTCTACGTGTCTATGTTTTGTGAAAGAAATCAAGGATTATAAAAATCTCCCTAATAATTATATACTTATATTGGAGCTATAACTAGAGAAATATAGTATAAAATCAACCTTACCAAGTATATAAATACCTTAATTATAATCAACATTAAAATAATTGAACAAATTTTATTTATAAGACTTTTACGTAACTAGTAATAAGTGAGTCAACTAACAACATGACTACCGTCATATAAGAAAACAATACATTTGATTTAATTTAACCCTTATTCAGTAGTCGAGACGGGTTTATACCCATCAGTTTTAATAACATCTGTATAGGTGTTGAAGAATACACACACTTCGAAAAAACTATAATCAGGACTCTTTTGTATTGTTAGATAATATCATTGGTGTTATAGACGTAGATAAGTATACTTAGTTGTTTCTAAGAATATTTGTAAATATTGTATACATAGTCTTTCTTCTTGTTTTTAGGGGTAAGTTGTTGGGATTAAGAATAATATAAATGAAAATGGACAAACGAACAGTCCACTATGAGATATACATTTAGCAAATTATTATATAATTGTAGGGAAAGACAGTACAACAATGAAAGAACTATGGGCATTGCTTTTGACAAAAGTATCAATAATGGGAAGAGTACAAAGAAAGAAATGGAAGAATATATATTTTTAAAATCAATAACATAATCTTGCTTCGTACTCTGTCTTTCTAAAATCAAATAACATGAATGTGCAGTACTCTATAACTAAAAGCACGTATCTCCTTCTGGCAAAGATTTCACGTATATAAAACTTTAAGAACATAGGCAGGAAATATCTTAAAACTTGCTTTAATTCGCGGGATTAATGCAAATTCTTTTCTAAACCATGGTGTTCTGAAAACTACTAGTTGGACTGCCCTTATATTGACACATATTACATCGTCCATAGACGTTATTAGTAAAGTAGCAACAGACAAATAAAGATGATCTTTACATAAACATAAATGTAAAAATAAAATCACAGCAGTAAGTAAAATACATCGAACCAATAAACAAGGAAAACATCCCGACGTGAAAAGCAGTTCTGACATTTAATTTGCTATATCTACCCATAGACTGATGTCAGTATTAAGTAGATTGGAAATAGTAAACGATGAAAGTGTCTGATGATCATTCATCATTGAGAAACCAATAAAATTAAACGAAACAATTGGAATACAACTTAGGAAAACATAATGAAATTCAGCACTAGACCTCCAGATGCATATAACATTTCTTAAGTAGCAGTTTTATTCATCATTATTATCAAAAGCATTCTGTCATTATTGGCAGATCGCTTGCTGCAACTGAGAATCTTCCATGCACAACGGTCTTCAGCTAACCTTTCCGTGGTCATGTACGATTTTTCTGCTTTGATACCTTCCATCTGCTGTATCCTCTTGCGCGTCACTTGCCTCTTTAAAATTACATCTAAAATGGTCCTTTTCTGAACTACTATATCTAATATTTTATTTGTTTTCCATTCGACCGAACTAATTCTCTCCGTTCTTCTGCATACCCATATTTCAGAGGCGTCTAGTTTTTTTTTCATAACTTTTGGATAATCTATATTTCTGCTTCATATAGTACAATACCCTACACGAAACATTTTATAACTCTTTTTCTCAAACCTTTATTCAAGACTCACAAATATAGACTTTACTTCTTCCTAAATTCTTTCGCTATTCCTTTTCTTGCTTTTATTTCATGTCATCACTAATAAAATTACCGAGGTAATGAAAACTAGTTACCTGTTCTATTCTATCCCCTTTTATTTCTATATTTAACACCAAATGCTTCGTCCCAACCACCATGGCTTTTGTCTTCTAACATCTATTTTCATCCCATTATTCTTCAGAGTCTCCCTCAAGTTTTCTAACATATTATTGATTTTATTTTCAGACTAAGCAATAAGCACCATCTCATCTACAATACGGGTATCCGAATCATATTATCTCTACCGAAATGCCGTCTTCAATATCCCTATTCACTATCTTTTTAGGTATATATTAAATAACATCGCAAGTAACAACATCCCTCTCGAATCCCCTTTCAATTACATTCTTCTCTGTCATTTCCTTCCCTATTCTAACGCTCACTTGTTGGTTCATATATAAGTATCTTATAAGTCTTCGATCTTTCCATTGCAACCCAACGTTCTTTAGAACTCTCTCACCAACAATTTCCGGTCAAGAGTCTTTCTTGAATCAATATATAGTGCATAAACCACTTTCCTTTTTTCTATAAATCTTTCACCGATTGTTCTTAGTAAGTCAACCGTATCTCTTGTACCCTTACCTCCCCTAACCCCAAACTGTTTCTCCTCAATTTCTTCATATTTTTTTTACAAACAACTTTCTGTTCAGTATTCGTAGCATAATTTTAGCTTCATGCAATATGAGACTATTAGTTATGTAGTTCTCACATTTACCTGGGTTCGATTTTTTTTTTTTTTGCCAAAGGTTCACAATCGTCTTCAGGAAATATTTTGACCACTCTCCCGTCACAAATATTTAATTGCAGAGTCAGAATTCTTTCTGGTCCTTGTCTCTCATATTTATAATGACTTCGATTGGTATATTATCTACCCCAGTTGTCTTTCAATTCCTAATCTCGAATATAGTTTTTTCTTCCAAACTCATTCAGAAGAATATTAAACTCTTTGCTATTCTCGGTTACCTTATTTTCTACTTTAACATTTAGATCAAGGAGTTTATCAATACTCTAATACAAGTATTCAACATATGCTTTCCATCATCCTAAGACTTCACTCCTCTCGCCGACATCCTTCCATTCTTATATTCTACTGCCATCGTGATACCATCTTAATTTTTACGAAGTTCCATAGATTTTAACTCCTTTTACATATCTTTACATTTACACATTCTTTCTAATTCTTTTAAGTCCTCCCATTTTCTTTTATAAAACCCTTCCCTTACTCTGTTTGTTTCCCTTCATAACTCGTATCTCTTGTACCCTTACCTCCCCTAGCCCTCTGCGTCTGTCTATATTAAATTGTTCTTCTATATATATTAAATTGTCTTCTATCTTCTCTTCTATATTAAATTGTTCCCATACATTATTTCCCTCATACGGGGGGCGCGGTGGCTCAGTGGTAGATCGTTCACCTCCGGTGCTTGGGGTCCCTGGTTCGATCCCAGCTTGCGCCGTGTGGACTTTGTGGTGGACAAACACCGTGCTCGTGGGTTTTCTCGGGGTTCTCCCGTTCCCTCCCACTTTCTTCATTTCACCATTTCACTCATCTCTCATCATCATCGTCTCCTTTAGCCCAACCAGCATAACCGTGGGCCGTAAAACAAAGATTCCATTTGATTTTTTCCCTCATACGCTGCAAAATCTGCTCTGTAGTCCATATTTTCTTAGCTGTCTTGTGTTTCGCGATAACCTACTATTTCTTCCAGGTATGCAAAGTTTAACATGCTTCACCGTATTAATATATCCAATTTTCCTTTCCTCGTTTGAGTTCTTGCTTTCGTACTTTCATCCGAAAATATTTCTTACCTTCTCATTCTTCAAATTTTCATTATTTACTGTTTATTGCCTACTATTCTTCTGGCTACATTTTTCAATTGAATATTCACTTCAGCCAACACAATCTATGATTAGAAAATAACATCGGCTCCGGGAAGATTCTTGTCGTTCTTCAAAATTATTTCGATAGCTGTCCTCAATCATTATATCTTCAGCTGTCTATAAAGCATTTCTATGTAAATCTTTTTTTGTGCTAATTGAACCAAATGATGCCAATTACTAGTAAATTTTGCCACCAGAAATTAACCAGTCACTCTTCCCTTTCATTGCTTTCGTCTAATTTATACTTCCCTACGACATTAGCCTTCTGTAATTCTCCGACAACTGAACTTAAATTTCCCATTACACTTAGAAATGAACTACTCTTCTTCCTGTCACTCATTTCCTCTATTTCCTCATAAATTCCTCTACTACTTCAGTTTTATGCGAAATGGTCGGTGTGTATGTCTATATCACTCCTAGATCCTTTTCCCTTTCAGCCTTATCATCATAAATCTGTCATCAAGAAACCTTATTTTACTAACTTCTCTTTAACGCACTTACCTAGTATTCCCGCACAATTAAAACCATCCTTTCCATTCCCTAAATACAACATTTTATATCCTTCACTTCTCTATTCCCCACTATCTTCCCATCTATCCTCTCACATTCCTACCAAGTCTAAATTATTTCGTTTCATTAGAGCTTCAAGATTTTTTAAATTTCCTTGGCATGAGTGTAATGCTCTCTAAGTTAATCAACTGTGTGATTGTGATTAGGAACTCTCCATCAACAAACACTATATGTATGAATGATGGTCACTGGCGTGGGATTTACATCTCCGTAAACCTGTTTGAGAAACAAAGTTGAACCTCTGGCATGAGTGTAATGCTCTCTAAGTTAATCAACTGTGTGATTGTGATTAGGAACTCTCCACCAACAAACACTATATGTATGAATGATGGTCACTGGCGTGGGATTTACATCTCCGTAAACCTGTTTGAGAAACAAAGTTGAACCTCTGGCATGAGTGTAATGCTCTCTAAGTTAATCAACTGTGTGATTGTGATTAGGAACTCTCCACCAACAAACACTATATGTATGAATGATGGTCACTGGCGTGGGATTTACATCTCCGTAAACCTGTTTGAGAAACAAAGTTGAACCTCTGGCATGAGTGTAATGCTCTCTAAGTTAATCAACTGTGTGATTGTGATTAGGAACTCTCCACCAACAAACACTATATGTATGAATAATGGTCACTGGCGTGGGATTTACATCTCCGTAAACCTGTTTGAGAAACAAAGTTGAACCTCTGGCATGAGTGTAATGCTCTCCAAGTTAATCAACTGTGTGATTGTGATTAGGAACTCTCCACCAACAAACACTATATGTATGAATGATGGTCACTGGCGTGGGATCTACATCTCCGTAAACCTGTTTCAGAAACAAAGTTGAACCTCTGGCATGAGTGTAATGCTCTCTAAGTTAATCAACTATGTGATTGTGATTAGGAACTCTCCATCAACAAACAGTATGAATGATGGTCACTGGCGTGGGATTTACATCTCCGTAAACCTGTTTGAGAAACAAAGTTGAACCTCTGGCATGAGTGTAACGTTCTCTAAGTTAATCAACTGTGTGATTGTGATTAGGAACTCTCCACCAACAAACACTATATGTATGAATGATGGTCACTGGCGTGGGATTTACATCTCCGTAAACCTGTTTGAGAAACAAAGTTGAACCTCTGGCATGAGTGTAATGCTCTCTAAGTTAATCAACTGTGTGATTGTGATTTGGAACTCTCCACCAACAAACACTATATGTATGAATGATGGTCACTGGCGTGGGATTTACATCTCCGTAAACCTGTTTGAGAAACAAAGTTGAACCTCTGGCATGAGTGTAATGCTCTCTAAGTTAATCAACTGTGTAATTGTGATTAGGAACTCTCCACCAACAAACACTATATGTATGAATGATGGTCACTGGCGTGGGATTTACATCTCCGTAAACCTGTTTGAGAAACAAAGTTGAACCTCTGGCATAAGTGTAATGCTCTCTAAGTTAATCAACTGTGTGATTGTGATTTGGAACTCTCCACCAACAAACACTATATGTATGAATGATGGTCACTGGCGTGGGATTTACATCTCCGTAAACCTGTTTGAGAAACAAAGTTGAACCTCTGGCATGAGTGTAATGCTCTCTAAGTTAATCAACTGTGTGATTGTGATTAGGAACTCTCCATCAACAAACACTATATGTATGAATGATGGTCACTGGCGTGGGATTTACATCTCCGTAAACCTGTTTGAGAAACAAAGTTGAACCTCTGGCATGAGTGTAATGCTCTCTAAGTTAATCAACTGTGTGATTGTGATTAGGAACTCTCCACCAACAAACACTATATGTATGAATAATGGTCACTGGCGTGGGATTTACATCTCCGTAAACCTGTTTGAGAAACAAAGTTGAACCTCTGGCATGAGTGTAATGCTCTCTAAGTTAATCAACTGTGTGATTGTGATTAGGAACTCTTCACCAACAAACACTATATGTATGAATGATGGTCACTGGCGTGGGATCTACATCTCCGTAAACCTGTTTGAGAAACAAAGTTGAACCTCTGGCATGAGTGTAATGCTCTCTAAGTTAATCAACTGTGTGATTGTGATTAGGAACTCTCCATCAACAAACACTATATGTATGAATGATGGTCACTGGCGTGGGATTTACATCTCCGTAAACCTGTTTGAGAAACAAAGTTGAACCTCTGGCATGAGTGTAATGCTCTCTAAGTTAATCAACTGTGTGATTGTGATTAGGAACTCTCCACCAACAAACACTATATGTATGAATGATGGTCACTGGCGTGGGATTTACATCTCCGTAAACCTGTTTCAGAAACAAAGTTGAACCTCTGGCATGAGTGTAATGCTCTCTAAGTTAATCAACTATGTGATTGTGATTAGGAACTCTCCATCAACAAACAGTATGAATGATGGTCACTGGCGTGGGATTTACATCTCCGTAAACCTGTTTGAGAAACAAAGTTGAACCTCTGGCATGAGTGTAACGCTCTCTAAGTTAATCAACTGTGTGATTGTGATTAGGAACTCTCCACCAACAAACACTATATGTATGAATGATGGTCGCTGGCGTGGGATTTACATCTCCGTAAACCTGTTTGAGAAACAAAGTTGAACCTCTGGCATGAGTGTAATGCTCTCTAAGTTAATCAACTGTGTGATTGTGATTTGGAACTCTCCACCAACAAACACTATATGTATGAATGATGGTCACTGGCGTGGGATTTACATCTCCGTAAACCTGTTTGAGAAACAAAGTTGAACCTCTGGCATGAGTGTAATGCTCTCTAAGTTAATCAACTGTGTAATTGTGATTAGGAACTCTCCACCAACAAACACTATATGTATGAATGATGGTCACTGGCGTGGGATTTACATCTCCGTAAACCTGTTTGAGAAACAAAGTTGAACCTCTGGCATAAGTGTAATGCTCTCTAAGTTAATCAACTGTGTGATTGTGATTTGGAACTCTCCACCAACAAACACTATATGTATGAATGATGGTCACTGGCGTGGGATTTACATCTCCGTAAACCTGTTTGAGAAACAAAGTTGAACCTCTGGCATGAGTGTAATGCTCTCTAAGTTAATCAACTGTGTGATTGTGATTAGGAACTCTCCATCAACAAACACTATATGTATGAATGATGGTCACTGGCGTGGGATTTACATCTCCGTAAACCTGTTTGAGAAACAAAGTTGAACCTCTGGCATGAGTGTAATGCTCTCTAAGTTAATCAACTGTGTGATTGTGATTAGGAACTCTCCATCAACAAACACTATATGTATGAATGATGGTCACTGGCGTGGGATTTACATCTCCGTAAACCTGTTTGAGAAACAAAGTTGAACCTCTGGCATGAGTGTAATGCTCTCTAAGTTAATCAACTGTGTGATTGTGATTAGGAACTCTCCACCAACAAACACTATATGTATGAATGATGGTCACTGGCGTGGGATTTACATCTCCGTAAACCTGTTTGAGAAACAAAGTTGAACCTCTGGCATGAGTGTAATGCTCTCTAAGTTAATCAACTGTGTGATTGTGATTAGGAACTCTCCACCAACAAACACTATATGTATGAATGATGGTCACTGGCGTGGGATTTACATCTCCGTAAACCTGTTTGAGAAACAAAGTTGAACCTCTGGCATGAGTGTAATGCTCTCTAAGTTAATCAACTGTGTGATTGTGATTAGGAACTCTCCACCAACAAACACTATATGTATGAATAATGGTCACTGGCGTGGGATTTACATCTCCGTAAACCTGTTTGAGAAACAAAGTTGAACCTCTGGCATGAGTGTAATGCTCTCTAAGTTAATCAACTGTGTGATTGTGATTAGGAACTCTCCACCAACAAACACTATATGTATGAATGATGGTCACTGGCGTGGGATCTACATCTCCGTAAACCTGTTTGAGAAACAAAGTTGAACCTCTGGCATGAGTGTAATGCTCTCTAAGTTAATCAACTGTGTGATTGTGATTAGGAACTCTCCATCAACAAACACTATATGTATGAATGATGGTCACTGGCGTGGGATTTACATCTCCGTAAACCTGTTTGAGAAACAAAGTTGAACCTCTGGCATGAGTGTAATGTTCTCTAAGTTAATCAACTGTGTGATTGTGATTAGGAACTCTCCACCAACAAACACTATATGTATGAATGATGGTCACTGGCGTGGGATTTACATCTCCGTAAACCTGTTTGAGAAACAAAGCTGAACCTCTGGCATGAGTGTAATGCTCTCTAAGTTAATCAACTGTGTGATTGTGATTAGGAACTCTCCATCAACAAACACTATATGTATGAATGATGGTCACTGGCGTGGGATTTACGTCTCCGTAAACCTGTTTGAGAAACAAAGTTGAACCTCTGGCATGAGTGTAACGCTCTCTAAGTTAATCAACTGTGTGATTGTGATTAGGAACTCTCCACCAACAAACACTATATGTATGAATGATGGTCACTGGCGTGGGATTTACATCTCCGTAAACCTGTTTGAGAAACAAAGTTGAACCTCTGGCATGAGTGTAACGCTCTCTAAGTTAATCAACTGTGTGATTGTAATTAGGAACTCTCCACCAACAAACACTATATGTATGAATGATGGTCACTGGCGTGGGATTTACATCTCCGTAAACCTGTTTGAGAAACAAAGTTGAACCTCTGGCATGAGTGTAATGCTCTCTAAGTTAATCAACTATGTGATTGTGATTAGGAACTCTCCATCAACAAACAGTATATGTATGAATGATGGTCACTGGCGTGGGATTTACATCTCCGTAAACCTGTTTGAGAAACAAAGTTGAACCTCTGGCATGAGTGTAACGCTCTCTAAGTTAATCAACTGTGTGATTGTGATTAGGAACTCTCCACCAACAAACACTATATGTATGAATGATGGTCACTGGCGTGGGATTTACATCTCCGTAAACCTGTTTGAGAAACAAAGTTGAACCTCTGGCATGAGTGTAATGCTCTCTAAGTTAATCAACTGTGTGATTGTGATTAGGAACTCCCCACCAACAAACACTATATGTATGAATAATGGTCACTGGCGTGGGATTTACATCTCCGTAAACCTGTTTGAGAAACAAAGTTGAACCTCTGGCATGAGTGTAATGCTCTCTAAGTTAATCAACTGTGTGATTGTGATTAGGAACTCTCCATCAACAAACACTATATGTATGAATGATGGTCACTGGCGTGGGATTTACATCTCCGTAAACCTGTTTGAGAAACAAAGTTGAACCTCTGGCATGAGTGTAACGCTCTCTAAGTTAATCAACTGTGTGATTGTGATTAGGAACTCTCCACCAACAAACACTATATGTATAAATGATGGTCACTGGCGTGGGATTTACATCTCCGTAAACCTGTTTGAGAAACAAAGTTGAACCTCTGGCATGAGTGTAACGCTCTCTAAGTTAATCAACTGTGTGATTGTAATTAGGAACTCTCCACCAACAAACACTATATGTATGAATGATGGTCACTGGCGTGGGATTTACATCTCCGTAAACCTGTTTGAGAAACAAAGTTGAACCTCTGGCATGAGTGTAATGCTCTCTAAGTTAATCAACTGTGTGATTGTGATTAGGAACTCCCCACCAACAAACACTATATGTATGAATAATGGTCACTGGCGTGGGATTTACATCTCCGTAAACCTGTTTGAGAAACAAAGTTGAACCTCTGGCATGAGTGTAATGCTCTCTAAGTTAATCAACTGTGTGATTGTGATTAGGAACTCTCCATCAACAAACACTATATGTATGAATGATGGTCACTGGCGTGGGATTTACATCTCCGTAAACCTGTTTGAGAAACAAAGTTGAACCTCTGGCATGAGTGTAACGCTCTCTAAGTTAATCAACTGTGTGATTGTGATTAGGAACTCTCCACCAACAAACACTATATGTATAAATGATGGTCACTGGCGTGGGATTTACATCTCCGTAAACCTGTTTGAGAAACAAAGTTGAACCTCTGGCATGAGTGTAACGCTCTCTAAGTTAATCAACTGTGTGATTGTAATTAGGAACTCTCCACCAACAAACACTATATGTATGAATAATGGTCACTGGCGTGGGATTTACATCTCCGTAAACCTGTTTGAGAAAGAAAGTTGAACCTCTGGCATGAGTGTAACGCTCTCTAAGTTAATCAACTGTGTGATTGTAATTAGGAACTCTCCACCAACAAACACTATATGTATGAATGATGGTCACTGGCGTGGGATTTACATCTCCGTAAACCTGTTTGAGAAACAAAGTTGAACCTCTGGCATGAGTGTAATGCTCTCTAAGTTAATCAACTGTGTGATTGTGATTAGGAACTCCCCACCAACAAACACTATATGTATGAATAATGGTCACTGGCGTGGGATTTACATCTCCGTAAACCTGTTTGAGAAACAAAGTTGAACCTCTGGCATGAGTGTAATGCTCTCTAAGTTAATCAACTGTGTGATTGTGATTAGGAACTCTCCATCAACAAACACTATATGTATGAATGATGGTCACTGGCGTGGGATTTACATCTCCGTAAACCTGTTTGAGAAACAAAGTTGAACCTCTGGCATGAGTGTAACGCTCTCTAAGTTAATCAACTGTGTGATTGTGATTAGGAACTCTCCACCAACAAACACTATATGTATAAATGATGGTCACTGGCGTGGGATTTACATCTCCGTAAACCTGTTTGAGAAACAAAGTTGAACCTCTGGCATGAGTGTAACGCTCTCTAAGTTAATCAACTGTGTGATTGTAATTAGGAACTCTCCACCAACAAACACTATATGTATGAATGATGGTCACTGGCGTGGGATTTACATCTCCGTAAACCTGTTTGAGAAACAAAGTTGAACCTCTGGCATGAGTGTAATGCTCTCTAAGTTAATCAACTGTGTGATTGTGATTAGGAACTCTCCATCAACAAACACTATATGTATGAATGATGGTCACTGGCGTGGGATTTACATCTCCGTAAACCTGTTTGAGAAACAAAGTTGAACCTCTGGCATGAGTGTAACGCTCTCTAAGTTAATCAACTGTGTGATTGTGATTAGGAACTCTCCACCAACAAACACTATATGTATGAATGATGGTCACTGGCGTGGGATTTACATCTCCGTAAACCTGTTTGAGAAACAAAGTTGAACCTCTGGCATGAGTGTAATGCTCTCTAAGTTAATCAACTGTGTAATTGTGATTAGGAACTCTCCACCAACAAACATTATATGTATGAATGATGGTCACTGGCGTGGGATTTACATCTCCGTAAACCTGTTTGAGAAACAAAGTTGAACCTCTGGCATAAGTGTAATGCTCTCTAAGTTAATCAACTGTGTGATTGTGATTAGGAACTCTCCACCAACAAACACTATATGTATGAATGATGGTCACTGGCGTGGGATTTACATCTCCGTAAACCTGTTTGAGAAACAAAGTTGAACCTCTGGCATGAGTGTAATGCTCTCTAAGTTAATCAACTGTGTGATTGTGATTAGGAACTCTCCACCAACAAACACTATATGTATGAATGATGGTCACTGGCGTGGGATTTACACCTCCGTAAACCTGTTTGAGAAACAAAGTTGAACCTCTGGCATGAGTGTAATGCTCTCTAAGTTAATCAACTGTGTGATTGTGATTAGGGCTGTTCCAGTAACAAACATTGGTTGTACGAACGTTCACCACTGGCGTTGTGTGGATGATGGCTGGGGACATATATAACAATTTGGAGACATTTTTGTCTTTATAACATATGAGGTTCTTGTACATAAATGGCTTTTACACCAGCAAGTTACCTCTAAATAATTTTATGCCACTAAAAGTGTCGATAATCCTTTAGTCGAAGAGTTTATCTGTATTTTTCACAACTCTGAAGGAAGTTTTCAGTTATTTTGCCCTGGAAATGAATCCCGATTTTTCTAGGCGTTGTACTTTTAGCTTTCATTAACATTTTTTGTAGTATAACATGGACTGGAAAGATAGTATTTCTTCTTCCACCAAACATGTTATACTGCTCTCTTAAACGAGAATTCAAATGAGATAAATATGTATAACGAAAGGAGAGGGGAAATCATCTTGTTTTTCCAACTATATCAGCATTAATTCCTGCTGGTTGTTAAATAACTTTGGCATATGGTACAGTAATTTTTGCCTTAATAAGGACTGTCAGACATCGTTCAGGTGTGAACAGAACATCAATATATATATATATTCTCACGAGTAGTGTAAATTCATTGCATACTTCAGAATATAAGAACTCTACTCACTCTTTACAATATTGCTTTTGTTTAATATTTTCTACTGTACTTTGACTTTAATCTTTCAAAATTTTGACAATTTTATCAAGCTTATCATTTTCTTTCCTTACAATCTCTGGTACAATACTCGTTTTCTATGTTACATTAGTTTACTGTATTCTTTTATTAATTGCCTGATTGGTGTTTTCATTTACACTTTTAAGGTCATTTCTTACAACAAGTTTCATAATAATATTAACTGAACTTGCAACAGTTATCTTTCACATAATGACCACTACTAACTGTTTGTTTACAGATTCATCCGCATCTTCTGAATCTATATCAAAAGGTCTGGTTTCTTTATAGATAGTACGAAGGAACTAAACGTTATCCAATCGTATGATTATATATGCCTTCTGGGGGTTTTCACAAGGCATGTGACACCACAATTTACATTTATGGCACCGAGAAACACAGCAGGTCAACTGAATACCTTGAGGATTCCTATCGCCCATGTACTTCTGAACTAGCCACCACCTTTGATCATGTTTTAAACAAAATTATTCTTTTATGCTTGAACTCATAAACGTTTTACAAAGTCTTTTCAAACGAGGATCAATTTTATTAGTCAGAATGTTCTACTGACCACCGTGCTCTTATTTTCTCAATAACTAACGTAATAAATTTATTATTTTTAATGATAGGATATATCAATATACTTATAGTTCAGAAATGGTATTAAATAAAATTCCCTTAATTATGTATGGATATTAATAAACGAAAATATATTTTCAAATAAATGTAGTCTATTCAAATTATTGATAAATAATACACTTATATAAACTATTACAATTTACATAATCTACGTCTGTTTGAGATTCTCAATTAAAATAATATGAATTTTATTATTTCTGTGTTTTCGAAATGATTAATCTAAGAGTACCACAAGGGCAGATGTCGATCACCGCTAAAATGTCCTTATGCAAATAAAACATGTGCCTTAAATTTTCATAATGTTAAAAGTAATCAAGCCAATACTATAATAAGATTAATAATAAAACAGTTAAATGTATAGAAACTGTTACCTTTCTTGGAGTTAAAATATCTAATAATTTCAACTGGGAACCACATATAGAACATGTAAGAAGTAAGCTAAGCAAACTATGCTATGCAATTAGATGTGTAAGAGATAAGATTAATGTAAAAACAGCTAAGTGTATATATTACTCAAATTTTTATTCTATAATAAAATATGGATTGATGTTCTGGGTAAATACACCTAAAAGTCTTGTCATCTTTAGGTTACAGAAGAAAGTGATAAGGCTAGAAGCAAGTGTATAATGGAACTCTCCTTCCAGAAATGTTTTAAGGAACTTGAAATAATGACTTCCCTCAACGTATTTGTTCGAAATATTAATATATTTGAAAAATCATGGTAATGAATTTATTGTTAACAAAGACATTCACAGATACAACACAAGAAGTAAAGAAGACATTCACTTGCTTACACACAGAACAAACATATACAATTAATCAGCTACTCACAAAGGTACTCTATTATATAATCTACTTCCATCATGTATAAAAAATCAGGTCTCTGTCAATAGCTTTAGAATCAAACTTATATGGTAGTTCATAGAACAATGCTTTTACTCTGTTGAAGAATATCTGCAAAATAATTCGTATGCTTAAAATTAAATGTATATTAAGTAAATTAGTGAATCTATAAGAATCCATATGTAACAATAGTATATATGTCTATGTATACTGGTATATATATATATATATATATATATATATATATATATATATATATATATATATATATATAACTGACATCCAATTTCGTTGTATGGCTATAAACGGATGCAATAAGTTATGATTATGATTATGACAGTTTGAGAAAGGCTTTACTATTTTTATTAAAACATGTACATGTATAAATGCATAAACCTATTCATAAAATGAGGACAGATCCCTTTCTTACAAAATGAATCAGCAACTCACAACTTGATCTTTCGGTTAGGTTTATTTATGTATTTCAAAACTATTAAGCAAGTCACTCTCTTTCTAATCGCAAGAGATTATGGTTAGTGTTGCCACTGAGAAACAAAACAAAAATCGGGGAAAATAATAAATAAATATTGGGTTGACTGAATCATGGGTTTTTACTGGATATAACTTGAAACAGATAACGCTAAGATTATTTTTTTCCTAGGATCTTACGACTACTTGGATAACACTAAAGAAATTTAATACAATGTCAGTTTTATTGGCTCTTTTCAGAAACAAAACAGTATTATTATTATTATGTTCTCTTTGGCCATTCATTTATAGAAATAATAATTAATGCACTGAATCATGTCTATGAAAATACGTATGCTTACACAATTTTCTTTGCATTGTAATAATGAAAATCTCGCTCTCTTTCATGTGACGTCTGTAAAACATTGGAATGTCGAACGGGAGCTGGTAAATTTAAATGTCTCGGACGTTAACTGAGAAGCCAGATCTATGCTACACAAAGAAGATTTATACCTGACCATCAACAGCAGCAGCTCCTAGAAGAACAATGCGAGAACAAATCCTTTGGAATGACATACACGACAGCCATTTTATCTAGAACAAACTAGGAAATATCAAGTAGATGCTCTCTAGATCACAACATACTAATCTCACTAAAAACAAGAAGGCAACTAAAAGCTAGTAAACCCCAAAGCAAGAAAAAATGTTACTCAGAATGATGAACAGCTTAGTACATAAATAGAAGAAGAAAAGACGTGGTTCATCTTACAAGTTATTTCAAACATTTCATTGAAACTAAATACAAAACAAGTAATAGCTAGATCAATTTATCAAAATATCCGTACCATTATCGCTACCAGCTCCAAACATGAAGAACTTGATCATCTGTGCAAGAACATTTGCAATCTCACTTATCAAACGTAAAAGAAGGTCCAAGTACTTTTGGCTTCCAATCCGCAGTTTATTTATATACAGCTACTGAAACATCTAGCCGATTACAACAAACTAGACACATCTATGTTATAAAGATGATCGAGTCAATATCATTAAGGAGACAGAGCATAGTTCCCTGAAACCAAACAAGAATTTTGAACTCAATATCATGGAGAAAGGAGTTAATACTCGAGTGTTAGAAAATTTAAACTACTCTTTCGACACAGGACGCAATCATGATCTATTTCTGCTCCCATTTTCTGCTGCATGCTAGATAATGTTCTCTAAAACAATTCAATAAATTTTCAAAGGCAAAATAGCTGGATGACTTTCTCCTGCTTAGAGGAGTGAATGTTACAAGTATGTCAATGACTAATTTATCTTCACAACAAGAAAAAGCGTGGGGCTATTTTCATCAGGAACTACCATCATGCTTTTATTATTCAAAAGAAGAACTAAGAACTTCACTTTCAGAAAACCTTTTCTCAACAAGCTTTGAAGATCATTGTGCAAAAGCGATCTTCCAGTAATATTATGATATTACGGAAATTCTATGTACTAAACAAGAAAATAAATTCAATTTTCTAACAAATACCTATTGAATTTGGTGCAGAAGCTAGTTATTATGGCTCGAAAAGGACGGATTTGACCAATTTACCCATGAAAGAAGCTATTTTCTTCATCGTAATAAGAAAGGTTCATCTCAGTCTCAGCAAAGACGAAGTTATTTGCCAACTTCAAAGTAAAAAACTAACTGCATCCAAATCACCGGATAAGTTCTGATAAAGGAATCACTAAGCTTTAATTCATCTTCTTCCTGGATCTCATCCAATAAGTAAATTTATCACCATAGGGGTAAACATATGCAAGAAGATATACAAAGTACAAGAATATAGGGGCTTTCTGCGACCCCAACCTTGTTGACAGTGCGGAGGGTACTATCAATACCACACTAACAAAGAATCTTTGTAATCCCACCAACCGCTACAGATGCTGGGTACACATAGACGAACATTGTGCTAAGTGAAAGCTTTTGACAACCGTCTAACTGGTCTAAGCAAATGTCCATATTCTCCTCTACACTTCTGACCACAGAAATGTGATCCAGGATGATCTAGATTTACCTAACACGCTATGAAATCATATCTTAGAATATAGCTGCTCATTCCAATGGACCACGGAAGAACTATTTCCAAGTGTGAAGACTATAGGAGTGCATCCTCTGTCTAGAATTAGCATATCATATTTATCATAAGACAAACACAATAAAAATATTAATCAAGAAATAATACTTATCAACAGCATACGAAGAAAGAACAGAACTAATACTAGAAATTGGAACGATGGTCAACAAAATATACAGCTTATTCTCCATGGCACCATTAGGAGACTGTCGCCAGGCAACATCAACCAAGGAATTGATACAAAGTTAAGAAAAGAATCCAAACGACTAAAAAGACACTTTATCCAGAAATTAATATCGTCTCATACTTCACCGGAGACAAATACATAACTTAATAGCTCCACTCCTAGGCATAGCCATAAGGCATTAGCTTGACAAGGCAACTACTCAAAGAAGAGTGACGGCAACTGATCACCATCGCTCAAGAAATATCAAACAAATCAAAGGAGAATGAAAGAAATTCACATAACATGACAAGAAATACATACCACATAAAACATACTTCAAGACCAACTACAAGAAGTATTAAACTCAGGAGAAAATATGTAGAACCGCGCTATTTTCCTAATTCTAGCTCTGTTACAACTCTTTGATATGCTACTACTGGAACCTTTTTTCTATCACAAAATTTATATACAATTCCATGGACAAAATACTGGAAGTTAGACGTTCTTTTCTCCGTATTGCTGGAGAAGGAGTAATTGCTATGATTCTTTATTGCTTGCCCAAGAGTTCCTCAGACGTCAGTATGGAAAAACCCTTTTGCCGCTGGCTGCAAGAAAATAATAGTGACAAAGAATAAAAGAAAAGCAGATAGATCACAACTAAGAAACATACTTCTTCGAAACCAGGATTTTGAACATTATATTATATATGCATATACAAAAAAAAGCCATGCTTTCTTCTGCGTAATTTCAGGAGTGCCTCTCGCAGGATCATTGCAATTATATGATGCGTTTAGTGCACAAGGAAATCAAGTCCATCTATCTTAACCATTTTAGACATATTATAATGGACCATTCTTCTTCTTGAGTCAGCAACCTCTTGACTGAATGACGCTTCTTTCCATTGCTTCTTATGTTTCTTATTCTGAGCCAATTTTTTTAGTTTATTGTAGTCTTTCTTTCCTACATCATTGTATTATTTGGTCGGAATATTTCAATCGCAGCCTTCCTGTAAGTATATATTCTTCTGATGTTTCTTCCATGCCTAATGCGTGATTCATCCATGTCTTGTAATGTCTTCAAGCATCTACACTATGTTCTACAAAATCCTTTTTCCTTCTATTATTTGTAATACTTTCCCATTGAATACCTTGTCCGTTCATCTCATTTTCATCATTATTCTCCAGCACCACATTTCAAAGGTTCCATTCTCCATTTTCCTTCTCCTAAAGTTAAGTCCTTATCTCACCTTCATACAATGCTACACTCCATATACTATATATTGATCAGCCTTTCTTCTGTTCTATGTCAGAAGCTTTTATTTTTCTTCAGGCCTTTTCAGCTTGAATTATTCTGGGTCTTACATTCTATTTAAACTTATTTTAGTCGCTAAATAACGGAATTCTCGTCCGTCTTTCGCCAAATGATCTATTTTGAACTTTATTTTTCTTATTATTTCTTTTATTGTGCATCTCATAACTTTGGTCTTCCTCTTTTTAACTGACCTTCATGTTGAATTTGCTGCTAATCTCTCTCTTGCATTTCATTTATAACTATTTCTGATATTTTCAAACTGTCTGCCAATCGCACGATGGCGCCTGTGTATTTTCTGTCCATTCCTAGGCTGTAGGTGTCCTTGATTGGTCACTTCTTCAAAATTACAGACAATGAGCACCCTGGATGATCTGCGTGAGCCAGATCGGTTTCTATACTTTAATTAAAGTCTCGACCCGTTTATGAATTATTACTTCTCTCTTTCCTTCTACCTTCTCATTTTGTTCAAGTTCTTTGTATATATTCTTCGCTCTTTATATCTTAATTTATTCTTGATTGCATTAGAATCTTCAAAATTTAGTTCCATTCAACCAGTGACCCAATCCAAGATATATTAAAACATTACTGTAGTTTTCATTGTAAAGATAGAACTGTCTAGAGACATTGGACAGGACTGAGTCAAAAGAACAATCATCGTCCAAAAATTAAAGCACTTATGTGTATCTTAAAATCTATATTCATTTATTGTACTTCTATTTGTAATACTGACTAAATAATAATTAATATCCAATAAAATTTTAGATCATATAACGCATTTTATTTCATGGAAATAAGTTTCAAAAAAGATATGATATCGTACTTGTATATCGAAAAGAAAATATCAGTTGATAAAATTATTGACAGAGAATTGGAATTAGAACATTTATGAATAAAGGAATTATGAATATATAAACCAATCCTACGGCAGTAGGTGGCGCGGAAGACTCAGATTCGATTCTCGGCAGAAGTTTATGTGATTTGGATTCCATGTTAATTTGTAAGTACACGTCTCTTATAGCGTAGATGCTATAAACCCGACGCTAAACTCAAAGCAAACAAAAAATCTAGCGTAAGGCAGTATAAGCTACTAGAGCAGTAATTTCCAACTTTGGAATGTGCGACTTAAAGAGCACTCGTTTACGATCAGAGGAAGGAGAAAGAGAACACAAAGCAAAGGAGGGGACGATACAATGTAGGAAAACGGAATAAACAAATATCGGCAGTGTACATGTAGTTGTCGATTTATGGCTGCAGAACTTTGGACTCTCTTCCCTATCAGCACTGTTCGTTCTCAATGGTTTGGTTTCTCCTTCACATGATAATGAAGTTGATGATATAGCATTGTTGGCATTGATTACTGTCTTTTGAATATCGTCCTCGTAGTGCTGAGTGGAGGAAAAGGGTAACGTGGGACTCTTGTCCTCTATTTATACGGAGACCTACTACGGGATCTGCTTGTTTAGACAAAAATATTTACCAACATGAATAGCACCGAAATAAGTGTTAAAGTTGTTCCTTTCCCGTATTCTGATCATGACTCAATAGAGATAACGGAGGAGAGAAATGTGAATAGTATGTATGGAAATAACATAGGCAGCTGAAAGTTAATTAAAACAAGGCCCATCACAACGAATAGGCTGGAAAAATTTATTACATTGCGTACATAGGAGAATTGGGACAGGGAATATAATTATACAAATTTTGATGCCAATGACGGATTTACTTATGATTATTTTTTTACAGCATTTCTGAATATATATCAGACGTAACTCCCCCCAAAAAACGATCAATATAAAATTGGATAATACAAAAAGTAAATAAAAGTTTGTGATACAGATTTATTCGTTATCAGAAAGACAATAATGTATTTTGATATGTTGAAAAAGAGCGACCACATATAATAAAATGTGAGCGCAAGAAGAAAATGTATAAAGTTGAAATAATAAAAGCTAAAATGCATTATTAATCAAAACTGTATTGAAAACGCTAAAAATAATGCAAAGAGACCTGAAATATAATTAACAAAGTTGATGGTAGTAAAGAAATAAATAGTGTTACTATTTCGCCGGACATTTTAAACATATCTTTTGTAATTTCAGTTGAAGAAATTAAAATGAATGACAAAGCGACATTCATGATTATAATAGTCAAGAGGCTGAACAAATTACTTATTCGTACACATTTGTCTTTCACTATGTGACTCCTGGAGAAGCATTCGAGTTGTTAACAATTTTAAATCTTGGAATAGCAAGGATGTAGAATAACGTGTCAAATGACTATCTTAAAAAGGAATTAATTATGTTATACGCTCACTGACAGGATGTATTAATAGATGTCTTATAGAAGGTACATTCTCTAATTCATTGAAAATATTTATAGTCGTACCGATATTTTTTTTTAAAATGACCCCATGTGTTCTTCCAATTATAGTCCAAAATCCTTAATGCTCTTTAATGTTATTAAGATAGTAGTAAAAGAACAGGCTCTTAATTACTTAAATGAGTATGGTATAATTACGAAATATCAGTTTAGGGCAGGCAAGTCTACTGTCGATGCCACAGATACGTTGATATGAAAAGTATATAAAATATTTGAAAATAAATATATTGGATTTGCGGCACTTTGTGATCTTAGCAAAGTATTTGACTGTGTAGACACAACATTTTAATTAAGAAGCTAAATGGTTAGGTTTGATGACAAGGGTTAGGTGGCAGAGCAACCTCTCGCTAAACCTCGCCCTTGAAATAAAGAGCAATTCAATTCAATTCAAACGGTTATGGTTTCAGGATATGAGCTTAAAGTTTTTCAAAACATATTTAGAAGGCTGTACACAATGTGTCTATGTAAATAGGAAGTACTCACAAATTGCTGAACTAAGATATGGTGTACTTCAAGGATATGTTTTGGGCCCGTTAATTTTTTATTTTAATGATGAATGATCTACCAGTAAGTATCGATTCCTTATGCTAATTATTTAACTTTTCTGAACACGGCCAATAGTTTAACAGACTTTGAGAAACGAAGTGAAAATATATTCTTACGAGCCCCAAAGTGGTTTGAAGGTAATGATCTTCTATTAAACAGATATAAAACCAAATAACTATTATTTACTCTAAAATACGTATAATACTAACAAAGATGCAGATAATACAAAATGTCTTGGTATTATGCTAAATAATAAATGGTCTTAGGAAGTATGTAACAAATTTTCAAAGACAAATGCTTATTACGATGCTTAAATGTCACGGTTATAAAGAATTACTTATCAATTGTTTATTTTGCATTTTTCAAAATATGTTAGTCTCTGGTGTCTTTGGCATGTAAAATTTGGGGAGGAACATCAAATAAAGTGATTTAAATGGTACTACCTAGCCCAAACTGTTTATTATCTTCGATCCCATTTGTTATCTTTCTGCTTACCTTCACGAACACCCTAAGGTATATCAAGAACTCTGTTATAATCGTTTCACAGCCTGAATATTATATTCCAAATAATTTTATTATTTATATGTTATTCTGTCGTTAGTAAATAAATTAGAATGAAATATTGAATATTTTTGTATTACATAATATTGGGTGGACGCGTCCCCCTCGACCCCCCACCAGAGACGCCCATGATATTAGCGTATGGTTTAATACTATTTTGGGGGTAACAGCAATCATTTTAATGATATGCTATTACTTCAAAAATAATTTGTGGTGAGTCCAGCCATAGGCATTGTAAGCCACTACAACTCCTTATCTAATGTGTTTGGTACCCATGAAATATATTGTTTTTGTTTTTAGTGACATGGATTTAAACGCCATTGAAGATATTACTGTTCATCTCAGCAACCCCGAAAACAATAGATTCCACACTAATATTGGCCATTTCTAAATCTTATATATATATATATATATATCCCTCGTTCTCCCCAAGTTGTGGGGTTGAATTTGGATGTAAACGGGATTAGAAGTGTCACTGTTCTTCTCAGCCAGAAAACTATAGATTCGACACTAATATCGGACATTTTTGATCATTTTTAAATATATTCCCCTCGTCCTCCGCTAAGTTGCACCGTCAAAGTAATATGATAAAAAGCATCTCAGGTTTAAACCTCATCTATGTTGAAAATTTGATCGAGATCGGTCCGTAGTTCAAGAGATTAAGGCTAGATTTAGACGGAAGCATTTATCGTAGCATTTCTCGTAGCAAAAATCGTATCATCGATATCCTACCGTGTAAAGTAGCAAATGCTACAGCATTTCCTATGTCAACGCATATCCTATGGCATTTCTTGTTAATAGAACCTGCTCTATTTCGTAGCATTTTCCCCAGCATTTCTGGTCCGATTGCAGCGCTGTTGTGTGTTAAAAAGAAGCGAAAGATTTTGTGCTAAATATCCATACTCTTTGTTTTGTGTGGGAAATTGAATCGTAGTAATGAAAAATGAGTTGGAGTTGGAGTAGGGATGCTATTATTATGCTGATTGTAAAATATGAGGAGCATACTTGTTTGTACGAAGTTAAAAGTCCTATGTATCATTATAAGTATATGCAACAAAGGGCTTTAGAAGAAATAGCGACTGAAATTTCTTTTTTAGTTTCGGAGTCATAATTGCGCTCTTCTCCAGTGATTTGTTTGCTACGTCAAGATGATTATCAAAATGCTACCGTGTAAAAGCATCACATACTTTTGATGTCATAGAATATTATACGAGATTTTTGGCAGCACATCTGCTACAAGAAATGGTACGATAAATGCTTCCGTCTAAAACTAGCCTAAGAGTCACAAACAGTGATTTTCAATTTTATAATATACATTGATATATGTAAAACAGAACGTTTCCATAGTGGTTTTAGGCAAAATATACGTACATGCATACAATACTAGATGGTATAGACAATTTGATAAACCATAAGCTAGATTATCTAAAATTAAAGAGAGCTACATAAGTGTAGATATAAGATTTATGAATGTCTTACCAATCTACTTTGCCTATGGATAAAATTAAGGGGATCTGACACCTCTTCGCTTACGTTTCTAACTCTCCATTTGATAACATGTAAAATTTAATATGGTAATTTCTAACAAAGTATTGCAGGTAATGACTTGAAATTTTTAATACAAATACACAAGACCCATATAAATCCAACCACGGTGTCCAATGTACGTTACATGCGTTAGATTAATTGTAATATATTCTTCAGTAAGTTTGGCAACTATGCTGTATATAGTATATGGATAGATCTTTTGAAGGAATTAAGAGCCCTCAGAACCTCTAGCCCTACTAGTCTTCGCGACACGTGGTAGTGATTTATGAGCGCTTCAGGCTAAAAACCAATGTCACCTCTGATCCTTTCTTTCTAATTTTCTTTCTTTTTTCCTTTTTTTCAAAAACTTGTTTTGGGCAGCTTTGCCCTTTTGTCGGCTGTCTATAGAAATAGCAATCATACTCCCTGGAATTGTTGATTCTCGGTTGCAACAGTCACTTCCTCTTAGATTCGACAAACAAAAATAAACTCGAAGACAGTAAATGTAAAAAGACAACAGCAGCAGTAGTTTGTATTAAAAATTTGGAACGAACAAAAATATTGTATCTAAATAACGTATTTGTGTTAAATGTACTTTATCATAATAAGAAGTTCTATATTGTTCTCGTATAAGATGCTATAAATGCTCTATTTTGTAATAAAACTAAAAGTAATGTCTTTGAAAGATGGTATTAGACTTAGCAAAAATTGGTTTTGTGAAGTCAATGTAATAATTTCATACATACAATATTTTTATCCAATTTTCAGACATTAGTGTATTGGTAATATACAAAGTGTACAGTACATGTAATCAGTGTACAATATTAAGATATTTTATTGATAATTGTTTTTTGGATGAGTTAACTTCAAGCATATAATCATTCTATTCTTTTCTATAATGTAATTAATATAAATGTGTACACAGAGTATAAATGTTGTTTGACAATAGTAAGGTATTTTGTTGGGAAAAAATGCTTTTTGCAGGATCGTTTTAACTTCAGATATATAGTTTCGTTTTCATAAAGTAATTAATATAAATGTATCAACAGTATAAATGTCGTTAGTGTTAGAAATGTAGTGAAATATTTCGTTGATAATTGTTGTAGAATCATTTGAATTTTAACCTTATAGTCATTCAATGGGGATTAATAGTCTAATGGTTAGAGCGTTCGATTCCTGATCTCCTGGTTCTAGGTTCGATTCCCTGCTAGAATACTCAAATTATTGGCGTCTGCCCATCGTCGTGAGGCAAGCTGGGTAGCCATGTGATTAAAAGACATGACAGTCTATATAATTAATATAAATATATACACAGTATACAAATGTTGTTTGACAATAGTGAGGTATTTCGTTGATAATTTATTTTTGTAAGATGTATACGTACTATTTTTATAATGGTAGAATGTGTGTATACTATTTATAAGATGTAGACCCATACATTTCTTTGTATAGACTTTTATAATGTATAATGAATTTTTATAATCAAGAGCGAAAGTTTAAAACCTTAGAAAGGGGAATCTTGCCACAAAAGCGAGATGTACCCGTAGAAAGATTAATAATAATAATAATAATAATAATAATAATAATAATAATAATAATAATAATAATAATAATAATAATAATAATAATAATAAGGGAAGGAATGAAGACGTACTAAAGGAAGCTAGTAAAGGACGACAGATCATGAAGATAATAGGAAAGAGAAGAAAGAGCATGCTTACCTATTTATTCGACACTCAGATCGGACACCGTGTTGATAGAGGAAAAGGCAGAAGAAAAACCAGGAAGTGGAAGACCAAGGATAGAAAAATCTATAAGTTTTACTTCCCACAGTTATGACTGGTAGGTTAAAGGTGCTAGTAATGTTGAGAAATGAAGGAAATGGTGGAATGCAGAAAGTGGAAGGAACGGGAGAACCCCGAGAAAAACCCTACACATGGTGTTTGTCCTCCACAAAGTTCACTTGGTGCGAGCTGAGATCGAAATAGAACGCCATGCATTAGAGGTGAACGCTCTACCACTGAGCCACCGAGGCCCGACCAAGGATAGATGCAGTAACGAAAAAGAGACCTTATCAAATTATAAAACAGCTCTCCCAGGGGAGAGAAAAGTTTTAAAATTTCCTTCTTGTCCATCAACCTATGATTGAAGTGAGAAAGATTATTATTATTATTATTATTATTATTATTATTATTATTATTATTATTATTATTATTATTATTATTATTATTATCAGTGGCGTATTTACGATTTTATTTCGGGGGCTTAAGCCCGGAAGCCCCTTAATACGCCACTGATTATTATTATTATTATTATTATTATTATTATTATTATTATTATTATTATTATTATTATTATTATTATTATTATTATTATTATTATTATTATTTTGTCAAGAATGTACTTCTGGGTTTCCTCCTAAAAAAATACACACACTATTTCCAACTATGGTTATCTTACTTTTTACAAATTTGTCAAATTCAATATTGGTTTAAATAGTAGTTTTCAAGCTATGAGTTCTTTGACTAACTGAATAGTGCACGCCCCTTCTGGCTCACTCGCCACTATTTAACATTAAATTTCAGATGTCTCGATATATTTGCATAAGTTTATTATTTCTAAAATAAACATTACGTACAAGGTCTATTCAAATTGATATCAAGTTTTTCTGACATATGTATATTACGCATATTTCTTAATTTGCATTACTCACATTACCCCAGAGAACGAACAAATTTTAGAGTTCTGGTTTGAACTTCTCTTACAATAATAAGCAAATATACGAGGAACAAATTTACCATTATTGACGATGCGGATGGGAGGACTAGCGGGTACAGAGCAGAGGTCTGCACGGGCCCGGCCCTTGAATTTGCAATGTGAGGACCGACCCGAGTCCGAAATATGTCTTAGCATTTAAGCCCGAGCCCGGACTGAGCTTTGTGATAATCAAATGAGCCCGAAATAAGTCCGAATTACAGAAACTTAATTATTAATTCTTTTGATTATTAATAATTGTATTTTTATTTACGGCAATTCGAGGTTTGATTTTGCAGTTGTGTTTTAAAAGTCCTCCAGAAAGAAAGGTGCAATTTGTATCGTTTTACACAATATTTACAAAGTTAGGCCAGAAAAAGTCGAAATAGCGTCATTTGCCCAAGTGTCTATTTCCTCAAGTCTCTAAACCAGAGTCATTTCCTACAGTGGTTATCTTTTTCTTAATCTGATGATTATCAACCAAAACAGAAGGGACACCTGCTGCATTCTTAGCAAATATCAGAAAGGGAATGGGTGATATTTCGCTGCAGGCTATTCTGAAATATCTCCAATAGACAGGGTTGCAGAGTGTCAGATAAAATTGTGTTGTTTTTAAAAATATGGTAAACTAAGCATAGTTGTTTCAGTGTTTAAAAGCGGGGTTATGAGTGAAATAACAACATAGTTTCCCACAGACATACAGGTTTACTAATATACAGTACATACGAATCTATTCATAATTCAACTTGGCCCAAAATGACACACAATCCCTTTTAACAATGACTAATTCAATTCTGCAATTCAGTATTAAATTAACCACGCAGCATATCTGAACGAAATAATGAATAATATGCATAATTTTTACGTACGTTAAGTATTTTTTTTCTATATATTGTAATATTTTATTCCTCAATGTGAGGTAGAGACTCATAAGTCCTAATACATCTAAAAGTTTTTTTTTCTTTTCTTTCCTCTTTGTCCATATTTTTTTTTCTAAGTGAAATAAGTGTCTCTTTGCGTAGGTCGCAAATCATTATTATTTGTATTATTTGTATTATATTTCAATTTAGATTTATTAATTGTAACTAACATTCTTTCTTGTAACTTGAATAAGGTTCATACTTGCGCTTCGTGCTCGTATGTCACTAGCGTCCAACCTAGATAAACCAAAAGGTACAGGTCAACAACAACAAAGGAATTTAGTATCATTTTTCGAAGTAATTAAGCTTATTTCAAATACTACTTCTAGATTGAAACAATACACGGATACGACCCACTCAGAACTATTCTAGTGCACACATTTATTTATTCCTCGGCAAAGGAAAAAATGGTATATCTTTTTTTCTCTTAATAAGTATAATATATTTTGATTATACCTAGTTTGATAACTATTTGGTCTAGGAATTAATTCGTGCGGGTGGACAAGAGATGGCGCAACGAACGGAGCGTCCCACACTTCCGTGTATCCACACATGTGTTGCAAACCCCTGTCATCGCGTATCGTTCGTAGTATAGAGCAGTGGATTAAAGCATCAACAACACCAGTTTGTAGTTAAGTGAACATGGCGCAATTTGTGCCTGATAAAGTGTTTTTGCGGGGTGTCCTGCTGCATTACTTTAACATGCAGAAAAGTGCGACTGAAAGTCATCGTATTTTGGTGGAAGTGTATGGTGGCCATGCTCTAGCTGAGCGAACATGTCAGAAGTGGTTTGCACGGTTTAGAAGTGGTGATTTCGGCTTGGCAGACCAAGAGCGAGCTGGACAGCCAAAAAAAAATTCAAGACGAAGAATTGACAGCATTGCTCGAGCAGGATTCGTGTCAAACGCAGGAACAACTTGCAGCAGCATTAGGCGTTGATCAAACAACAGTCTCCAAACGCTTGAAAGCCATGGGAATGATTCAAAAGATGTCACATTGGGTTCCACATGAATTGAAAGACAGAGACGTTGAAAGACGAAAAACCATTTGCGAATTGCTGCTTCAACGACAGAGCAGAAAGGGGTTTCTGCATCGAATTATTACGGGTGATGAGAAGTGGATCCATTACGAGAACCCTAAACGAAAAAAGGCCTGGGTGAAACCAGGTGAACCAGGTCCATCACAACCAAAACGAGATATTCACTGTGCAAAGGTTATGCTGTGCATATGGTGGGATATGAAAGGTGTGGTGTACTATGAGCTGCAACCGGGTGAAACTATGAATGGAGAACGTTATCGACGACAATTAATGCGTTTGAAGCAAGCTCTGGCCAGAACACGACCAGAATGGGAGAACAGACATGATAAACTTATTGTTCAACATGATAACGCTCGCCCACATGTCGCAAAACCGGTCAAAACCTATTTAGAAAATGTCGGATGGGAAGTTTTACCCCACCCGCCGTATTCACCAGACGTTGCTTCTTCGGACTACTACTTGTTCGATTGCATGAACAACGATTTGATTGGACAGCGGTTTACTTCTTCAGAAGATATCGAAACATGGGTCTCTGACTGGATCGCTTCCAAGGATGAGGACTTCTTTCGCCACGGAATCCGTACATTGCCTGACAGATGGGCGAAAGTGGTGGCTAGCGATGGACAATATTTTTCTTAAGGTATTTATGTATTTTGTGTTTGTACTACAGCTTCAATGTGTGCGTACCAACCGCACGAATTAATTCCTAGACCAAATAGTTGAAATGAAATGGAAAGATCAATACTCATAATTAGGAATTCTGAAGGAGGGAAAGTAGACTCTTGCAAAATTCAATTCTCCGGGGCTTTCCACCAGCAAGAGGGCAATAGTTCTCTGTGTCGCTACATCATTATGTATTTGTATTATTCAGAAATAGTGATATGAACTCATGTTCAAGAAACTCAGACATTCACTTTCGGAAATTCTATATTGGAGGGATTTCAGAAAACATAGGCACATGTTCTTCATTCTTTTTAAGTTTTTCATGCATCACTTCTATCTCAACATTATAGAGGAGTAAAGAAATTTCTGAAAAGAAAAGAATTACTGTGCATTACATATATATGCATTTCTTCCTTGCTTTTTGGTTGAAATTCCTCTTTAGTAACAGTATATCAGGGGCGTATCTAAGGGGGGTTGATGGGAGTTGTAACCCATTGCATTGAACTTTCATGTACTACTTAAATAGAGTGGATTTCAGATTACTTAAATTTTGGAAAAGTGAGATCTTAATGTGTGGAGGAGGGTTAATTTATAGGCATTATATTACATCGCTTCCAAATGTCTAGAAAATTTTTAACAGGCTGAGGTATATACTTATCCAGGGAAACGAGATTAAAGGTTATTTTAACCAAACCGTGAAGGAAATGTAGAGACGATTACTTCAAGCACCACACCATAACTGCATTGAACAGGAGACTTGGATGAGATCCCCGATTGTATTTTATACATTTCCAAAGTTTTTCAGAGTGGTGTATTGTATTGCATAGTGTACCTCAAGAACTTTTGAAAGGGAAGATAAGATACAATTCCAAATATTTTATTATTTGTAAATAAAGAAGGAAAATCAAGTTTACTATTTTAGTTAAATAAACAAATAATGGGGAGAGGGAATATCGGGATTTGGTATTTGGAACCTGAATATCAAGGAGTGCAGAAAACATATGAAGAGTACGCGGGAAGAACGATGAAAGTCAATTTTCCTTATCTCAGATATGTGAAAATATTACTTTCATCGTTCGTCCCACGTACTCTTCATATTTATGTGGAGAGGGGGAGTGTTAGGAACAGAAGTGAACATGCACTCTACGAAACACAACAGGAAGATATTATTGTTATCATAGTTATTATATATCCCCTCCCATCGAATATTTCTGCATAAGCCTATGTAGTATATATATTTAAATTTAACATCTCCCAATTACGCTCAAAGGCTATATGAGACATTGATGAATGAAAGAACTTAATGATAACGGAAGAATCGATGAAATTAAGAATATTCCAAAGAGAGACCATCCCCACGAGATTTGTTTACCACAAAATATAACTTGCACTTGCCGGGATTAAACAGCCCTCATCAGAAGTGAGCTTATGTATCACAAGTGTTGCTTGGATACAAGATTTGGTTGTATCTCATTTAGAAAAGATGTAAATTGTTACTGGATCTTTTTTTTTTTTTTTTTTTTTTTTTTGTCTCTGTATTGACTTGAAATCCACAGGCAGGTTTTAGGGTGTAACCTTTAATTGTACCATAATAATACTGTTAAGAATGAAAAAAGAATCCCGAAATTGAATAAAAGTTATTTTACATAGCAAGTTATCAGGGTTTGATCAAAAACAACTCCTGTCTCGTTCTGGTAGAATTTATTAGACAAATCAATGCTATTGCAACTTTCCCTCACACTTTATCTATGCTTGGAACTAGCTATTTTCTATGTGAGATACAGAAAATAGACTGCTTAAAAGTTGCAGGTTATTGCTTTTGTCAAAAAACTACAATTACAAGATTTGCAAGCTATTTCCTTTGTCAAATAAATTATGTACACGTGAAGCAGTCCTCAAAAATTTTCACTAATTTACTGTAATTTCTGATAAATTATTTACATGTGAAGCAGTCCTTAAGAAATTGCACTGGTTTTACTCTAGTTTTTGAATGTAAGCCATCTTTATCTGCAAGTTCCTAATATCTCTGCCAAATTCATATTCTGCGCACGTCTTTCTAATATTCTAATCTGATTTTACATATTTAGTCTTCCTCTTCTTTCCTCCTATTCTTCTTCTTCTCAATTTCAGGTTAGACTTGAAATTTGGTGTTTGTTTTTCAAATTTAAACTAATGTGAGACGTGTTTAAGCGTTTTCTGATATTTCAGTGAAAAGAGAAAGAAAAGTGGTGGGAAAAAAGGTAGGGATTGCAGTTATTATATTAAGATGCCACATTATATATGTATTTTTTATATCTGACTTAGAAGGAAAGAAAAAAAGGTATCACAATTACAATAAGACGTTCATATTTTTGGATCCCTGAAGATTAGAGCCATGAAACTTGGTATGTGAACTCAAATTCAGTAATCTGTAGTTTCATGGGATGTGAATCCCTAGGTCGATCGAACGTGGGTTTGGGGGCGAAGTCTCTGGTGATTGAAATGTTCAGTGTATCTGGGCATTCAGGACGGTTAGTATTTGAACTGAAATTCGGTATGCTTGTAGGTTTATAAGGTCCGGGGCAATAGCTGAACAAATGCAAGAGTCTGAGGGCGAAGCACCCAGCTAGTCGAAGTATTACGATTACGTACTGGTACTTATAAGATTATAATGTTAGCCCTTCCGTCCGTACGTCCGTTACTCTGCACGATAACTTTTGAACGGATGCGAATTTTTAAATTGTTTTTCTTTTGCTATAGATAGATAGAGTTGTTATCTCGAGGGAGTTCGTTGATGGAGGTGATTCGCCCACCGGAGGTAGTAGAAATGAGTCATTTCCAGTTAACATTTTTATCACCGTAAAAGAAAAATGATAATAGAGATAAACGATTTTCGGAAATCGATTACATGTTTCAAGGACAACTTTCATCTCCATGCTTAACACTCTAGTATAGCCGGAAGTAGAAATTACTCACTTCCGGTTATAATATTGATCACTATAAATTCAAAACGGTAATAGATAGCGAGAAGCGATTTTCTTTAATCAATTAAGTGTCCCAAGAATATATTCCATCTCAACACCAATCTATCTACTAAAACCGGAATTGAAAAAACCATACAACTTCCATATTCCATATTAAATGATAAAATATTACGTATTCCTCTTTACGGTCTTTGAGTTTATTATAATAATACATTCATCTCTGGTGATCCTGAAAGTTAGAAACATGAAACTTGATGTTTGAACTGAAATTCGGTATGCTTGCAGGTGTATGAGATGTGAGGCCGTAGACCGAGAAAACACCGCGGTTTCTGGGCGAGGTCCCCAGCTAACAAAAGGCTAGCTATTAAATATATATTTTATTGTATTCTGATCACACATACAGTAGCAGAAGTTTCCGTTCTCCTCTTGGGAAGATAAGGTGTAATGAATATAAAAACTGAAATTTAAATTGTCACACTCAGCACTTTATGTATAAATAAAAGGAAATTTGAATATAATAAATACGACCTTATTTCTGCTCATACCACAGCAGACCACAGCTACGCACATGATACTGTTACTTGGATTTTATCCGTTTGGATTTTGTCCGTCTTACCAGAATTTAGCTTGGATTTTGTCCTCTTGGATTTTGTCCTCTTGGATTTTGTCCCCTTGGATTTTGTCCACTTGGATTTTGTCCTACACTCGATTCAAAATTCAAAACTCAATTCAAAAGCATTCAAAATTGAATTTAAAAACTAGCATTCATGCTATCCTGAACCTTCACTCCGGGCCTCAGTTTTACTCTACTTGCAATATTACAAGTATTTCTGCATTCAGGCAGAAAAACTACGAAGTTACTTCCACCAGCACTAAGGATGAAAAATTACATTAAGAAATTTTACTAGCAGGGCAATTGGAAGGCATAATGAATTTAGGACAGAATGGCAGGAGGACAAAATGGCAGGGGGCATAATGACAGGAAATAAAGGCAGGATGACAAAATGGCAGCGGACGAAATGGCAGGAGGACGAAATGGCAGTGGACAAAATGGCAGGAGGACGAAATGGCAGCGGACGAAATGGCAGAAGGACAGAATGGCAGGAAGTTAATTTGGCAAAAATTATAACTCCTAGGGCTCGTATTTTTAGGTTTCACCTATTGTGTTTGTTAGTAGGTAACGGTTCTCGATTTATTCATTTCTACCTCAAATTTCCAAAGCATATAAAAACAGCTAAATTGAACCAAGAGCGTAAAAGTGGGTAAATATAAGTTATCCATGTCTTAACTTTTTTCTTAAATTTATTTCTTTTTAACCCTCTTCCAATTGATATCTTGGTTTTATAAAAATTCTAAGTAGTACAACTTTTATTTATGACGAAAGAATTTTCCCGTGGACTCCCTCTGAATTTCTCTCAAGGTCTAGCTATCATGTGACAAAGAATTAAATCTACTAACTGCTTTCACACACAATATAATTTTGAAACTTGGGAGCCTAGTGGTATCTTTGTGTCTGTAGTATGTAATAATGCTGATACGTTATTCTCTTGAACATCTTACTGGTGTTTGTCGCTTGGCTTCAGAAGACTGAGTTTAGCCTGCAAGTACAAGTTGCCTATAGTTAAAACATATCAGATGTACGATCTTGTTTAATAAAACCTGCCCCTCCCCTTCCTCTATCTGAAAAGCATTGTTATTCACATATGAAATTCAAAGCAAAGGCAATCGTCATTATCCAGTCATATATTTATTTCAAGTGTTAAGTATTAAAATGTGCTACGCATGGTTGCAAAAGGCTGGGTGTTTTTTTTTTTTTTAATACTGAACTTAGGTACCTAATATTGGAACTAATTTTCTTCATGAATTGATGTAAGAAGCGGCCGCATGATTTTCGACCAATTATTTCATCACTGGTATCTATGAACAATGAGATAACAACAATGGAAGACAAACTTCGTTCTTCTCAAATTTGATACTTTGAAAAACTTATGAAAGTAGTTTCGTTATCCAGATACATATTCAATCAAATCAGTTTCAGAAGTAGCATTAATCTTATAATAACGTAATAGCTGTAAGAGTTACCCTGAAAATGTATTCTTTTTTTCGTAATTCAGAGATTTTTTCCTGAATTTCACTGGAGTTATGAGGAACCTTAAATTATCAGGCATTCCACTTTAATCGCTCCCCTTTCACCCCCAATGCGATATTGGATAAATTTACAGCTTAGTGCAGCTTAAAGGAACCATGATCGTGCATATTTGATTTCTAACTTGCTTGCTTACAGCGTTGCCCTCAAGACGAGATGAGAATTCAGGTTTTCTCGTCTAGGTCGTAAATGTTTGTAAAAATCCTGTCTCGAATCAAAATTTTCTCGTCTCGTTTTGTAAATTTATGTAAAAATGTGTCCTGATTTCAATCTTAGATTCATGTAGAATTTATCAGAATTCTTCCAGGTTACGACGAGTCCACGAAAGATTGATATAACGACATTTAAATCATATTTATTAATGAAGTAAATTGTGTAATGACTTGCGTATCTTTAAACGTTGATAAATGCTCTTTCTTGTGTTCATACTATTACCTTATCAAATTTTATATGACATATATACAATTAATCATATGACATATATACAATTAATCATATCCTATATTTTGAAAACGGGATACGGCTGTTTCGGTGTAGGATGTTTCGGTGTAGGACGTTTTGGTGTAAGTATGTCTCGGTGTAAGGACGTTTAGGTGTGAGGCTGGTTCGGTGTAAAAGTTCCAATGTTTACACCAAAACGTCCATTCTTCAAAATGAAAATTATTCGTTAGGGAGAAATAAATTCATGAAGTAGAAAATGTAAATTAATAAATAAAATAAAAATTAAATGCTGCTGTAATTGACAGGGGTTACTTATTTATAGTGAGTCCCCTCGCTTCACTCTATCTCAGAACTTCTTATATCCTCAAATGTTATAATTATGAATTGATTGGGAAAACGTTTTATGGTAATCATATAGTAAAAAAGTGTGTGATGCATAAACATTGTGCACACCACACACACCTTATTACGGCAATAACTGTGCACAAATCGCAAAATACTGCAAAATCTTTGAAAGGAAATTTTCAAACACAGGTGTTTTTTCTTCCAAATAACCGCTTTTATATCATGCATACCCAATAAGATTAGCAAATCTAGGAGAAGAAAACTGAACGAAGCTAATAACAAAATGGACTTTGCATTAGACGCTTGAAGAAAAATCTCTTGGAACCATGATCTCATAACACTTGATGTTAATTGTCCCGGATTTGACGCTTTCACAAGGATATTTTCAAATTTAAAGAGGTTGTGTTGGACTATAAGACCAAATGTTCCATTGTCTTCCTACAAAACAATTACCAGTAGTGATAATAAAACACTATTTGCAGAAATTAAAGGCTGTATGATGTAGCTACGAGTCATAGAATTTACTGACTGTGTCACACTTTCTACTGTTTGTATCCCTGTAAACACTAGAGTACGTCCCGTCTGCATTTCCAAATTAAACCGTATTGATCAGAGTTATAAATATTTTCTTTTCCAATAACATGTGTTGCTTAATCTTCGGGACAAATGCATTGGCACTGGCTTCTAACTTTTTGGGCTATAGATTTAATCAAACGTCCTGTTAAAATAAGTACAGAAAGGGGTTTCAAATCAGTCTGCACCTTCTCTCAGTAGTCCCTGCCAATTATAATTGTTCTTGGCTAACTGAAGAACATTTCAAACCAGAAGACTATTTGTAATTGTAATCATCATATTGGATCCGCCAATTTGAATTTTGTAATTTTAACGTCAGGTTCTGAATCACCTGTCCTAAAACCTCTTGGCAGTAAGCTGGCCGTATCATTTAATCTTCTATTTTAATAATTATTTTCTGTTTATGCTTGGAGGCCACCTCTAACGTTCAAAGAATGGTTTCTACCCTTAAACCCGCACCATTACCAAAGTAAAAAAAAAAAGTAAAGGTTATTTTTTGATATTCTACAAGTATGCAAAGTTTTATTCAAATCAGTAAATCACACTTCCGTAAGTCTCCTTGTTAGTGCTGTTCAAATGGAACAAATAAGTTAATTGGCGGACATGAAGTCAGAAAAACGAAAAAATACGCCAATGTCACGAAGAGATTCAGCAATAACAATGAGACTTAATAACAATGTTAATCAGTTTACACTATTGCAGAGTGGCTACACTATGACACTTCATGACTGTTCATTACAAGCATATGATTAATGCAATCAAATATTAGGCTATACACCGAAACGTCCTTTACAGCCAAGCGTCCTTACACCGTAACGTCCGTACACCGAAACATCCTACACCAAAACGCCCTACACCGAAACATCCTAGACCTTTGAAAACGGGAGATCCTATGTCTATCGAAAGTTCTAGTATTTCTTGTGAGTACTCTACAATTTGTTTCCTCCGATGATTTTTGCCCCGAGCTTCCCTTGAATTTGTCCCTATGCATATTTTATAGACTTAAAAATACTAGAGACAGTCACCAGAAAATAATGAGTACACATCCTACATATCCTCTCGTCAAAAACTTCGGAACGAGTCGAATCGACCAATTTTAATTCGTTTTCTTTGCCACAGAAAGTATATGATCCTTTGTACAATACCGAGGTTAGTTTATTCGCAAGTTAATATGGAGGATGTATTTTTTTTTTTTTTTGCTTGTTACTTAAAATGTTTTGCAAATAACTTCAATAACTTTTGAAACTGTTTGTCTTCACTTGAGCATATACAGATCACAGTGAGAAATAAAGATAAAAGCTGCTTCCTTCTAGTAATACCCGAAAAGATCTTAAATAATATATATAAAAAAGAAAACGACTAAAACTAATTTCTTTTATTAAGACACTGCTGGTATGAATAGAAAGCTTGCAATAGTAAGGTGTTTGTAGATGACTGTCTATTAGAATTGAAATATTATTAGCAGTTCGAATTTTGGAGCATAAAGAATAAACCGAAAATTTATGTTGAAATCTTCATTTATCAAGCAAGAAACAAAATAGTTTAAAACCCGACAATTCAAATTAAGTTCCTGCCATTCTGTCCTCCTGACATTTCGTCCTCTGCCATTTCGTCTGCCTGCTATTTTGTCCCCTGCCATTTCGTCCTCTGCTATTTTTTTCCTCCTGCCATTATTTCCTGCCATTATGTCCCCTGCCATTTTGTCCTCCTGCCATTCTGTCCGTTCCCCGGCATAATGGTTCATCTCTTACACTCAGAATCACCGGAGTACCGACCAGCCTTGTAAAGTTCGAGAAACTGATCTTGAATAGCTAGTCATTCGCCGTTTTAAATTGTTCTCTGAGCCCATAAAAAATTAGAACGCATATTTGTTTTGAAATGATGACCTTTTGAACTATTAGTGGCACGACAATCACTTGGTTAGAATTAGTCAATCACGTCAAAACTGTTGCTGACATTGAAAACTAAACTTATTCATAAATCTTTGTAAAAAAAAAAAAAAAAAAAAAAAAAAAAACTCACACTAAATATCCCTCGTCGATTGAGTGTAGGCGAAACGGGAATGCCTGTTTGGCCTACATCTACGATGGGATTGAGGTAATGATATATATTGCTGGAAGGTCCGTAGGCGAAACGGGAATGAACCATTTGAATTATACTGACATAACCTAAGAAATGAATGTGATTTATTGAAGAATTCGTACACACGGTGTAAAAGGACAGTTTGTTTTAAATAAATATCGTCTGTAATTAATTATTCTCTTTTTCTTAAGTCTTGTAAGTAATGAAAGAAATCCAGTTGGTACCTTGAATTGCTCAGATACAGTGTTTTACCTTCGTACTATGGAAAATATAATACTGAGAATGTGATGACTGCTAGGACTGAGTCCTAAATTGCAAGCGCATGCACATACTTCAGGAATATTCAGATCTTTCACATAAATGATTCATGAAAAACATTCAATATTATTAATAAAAAATCATAGTAAAATTTTTATCTAACTTGTGGCAACCCTGCGTATATTTTATCATATATGAAAATCTCAACCCTCCGTTTTGGCCATTAGTCAAGATTTTCGTGCCTGTCATGGATTTCCAGTTCATGATCAATAGCAAGATAAGGTAGTTGAGCAAATGTCGTTTGAGCAAAACATACTTGAGGAAATGACCTGATCCCGAAAAAGTCCGAGAAATATGGTTGTATATTTAAAAATTCACAGCCCGAACCCAGGGGTGTCATTTACGGGACAGGGAGGGGCATTTGCCCCTCTGAGTTTGAGATTTATATATATATTATCAATAGAATAGTAGTAAGTCAGTGAAAAACGCGAAATTTTACATATATCAAGGGGTCTTGCCCCCCCAAGCCAAATCTGAAATGTTGCTACTGCCCGAACCCCTCCCGGGCCCGAAGTGATGCATGCTTTGTAGGCCCGAGCACGTGCAGACCTCTAGTGCAGAGGCGTTTCAAGTGGTGGGCGACTGCCCACGGCCTTGCATCTTTAGGGACCTCGCAAAGACCAACGAGCCTAAAACGATTTGGCACTCACTTTTGTCGATGCAACAATAGAAACAAATATGAATTCGGACTTATTTACAGAAAAACAATACATAAGGCTTCAAACTAACTTTTCATCTATTCGTATATATTAGATCGCTAGCATACGCGACAGGCGGCGAGTTTATTTTAAGATTGCAATAATGAATGTGTATAAGTCTTTATCGTTGAGATGAATTGTTTTCGATAAATTTTATTAGCAATTTTTAAAAAGGGGGGCAGGAAGGACTCGTAAACCTTACTCGCCTTGCTGTGCAGATGTTATGGTCAAAATCAATACTGGATAGTGAAAGTGTAAGTATAAAGGCTAATATGGAACAGAGAAGCAAAAGAGAACTTCTTCAGAAGGGAATTGGGAGAGGAGGCGAGGAGAGTACAATACTGTAACACTTGAAATGCGGCTTGATCTGTATACTTCAACAAACTTTTCTTATTAGATTACGCAATTTCTAGTTTCTTACTCCAATTATTCAAAGTATTCAAATGTTCTCGGAGGGAGTGACCGCCCCTCCCTTTAATCCGTCCGTGGTGTCATTCAGTTTTGCTTTTTGCTACTAATTCAAAATGCTTTCCGAAACAAGTTGTCTTCTTGTGACTGCAGGGGGTGGAAAAAACAAACAAACCGTGAAAGGAAGAAGAAGTGGTTTTGGGCTCTTACAGTCCAGGCCATTCTAACCACTGAGAAGTGAGAATCACAACGTGATTCTTCTGATAAAAGCATCCTTTTAAAAGCAGCTAACAAGCAAACAGATGGTCAACCCTCTCCCCTCTGCAGCATACTTTTTATTCTCTGTTGCCAAACTTACTGAAGAATATATTGCAATTAATCTAACGCTTGTAACGTAAATTGGAGACCGTGGTTGGATTTATATGTGTCTTGTGTATTTGTATGAAAAATTTCAAGTCATTACCTGCAATACTTTGTTAGAAATTACCATATTAAATTTTACATGTTATCAAATGGAGAGTTAGAAACCTAAGCGAAGAGGTATCAGATCCCCTTAAAACCAAAGTATCTATAGAATGGTCTAGTGGCAATGTCGTTTTTTAACATTAATGAATTCGTTGAATCTCAAAACGTATTTACTCATCGGATACTACATTGATTGTTAACAAGTACGTATAAAGCATAATATTGTAGTATATATAGTGATTTATAAATTATATATGTAGCTTTCAATTGATGCTGTCTATTGTCTAGTTATAGGTTTGATGGCAATAAAAATATATTCTGTTCTATGATACATTTACTTTCGCTCCGTTTTGAATATCAGACACTTCTACCTTTTCCAACATATTGTTTTACTTTTTCCTTTCCCCAAATACATTCCTGCCTATCGACCTCTTTTCCAATTGTGGCCGTTATTTCTCACAACAATACGCATCTTTTCTATTATTAGATTCGCGCAAATGAAATGTCCAATTTCATCTCTCGTGGAAAACCCACCTCAGGAATACAACACAGACATGGACTAAGGTCATGTATCGTACTGTACCAAACAGGATGGAAAGGTCAGAAGACAGTGCGTTGCTGAACAGAATCTATGAAAGTTCACTATGGAGAAAACACAATTGGAAGTGATTTTTTTTTTTACAGATTCAAACTTGGACATTCTGTACAGCAATCGGAAAGAAAAGGCCAGGAATAGCGAATGAATACACAATTCGACATTCGTTTTTCAAGTCTCGTCCCAGTGACACAGCAGGTGAGTTCCATGTACACCGACCAACATAATGTTCGGATATACTCTTCAAAAATATCGTGGAAGCGGACCCTCGGAAAAGTTCGTGCTTGTTGCACACGAGTTGTGCATACACTATACTACTGTCTCTCGTCGCTTCCGTCCAATCTATGATACATTTACTCTTCGCTCTATTTTTGAGTTTCACATACTTCCACGTTTTCCAACTTACTTTTTACTTTTCATCAAAAACATTCCTGTGTATCGACATCGTTTCCGTTTTGACCGTTACTTCTCACATAACATTGTCATATACATCTTTTCTATTATTAGGTTGGTGCCAATGACGGCCCCGTGCAGTATGTGACGTCAAAAGTTGGACTCGTTTTTGCCGCCAACAAGAATCACCATCTGAAGGTGAGAAGTTACCTCAGTGTAAAGGATATCCACAAAAGTTTCCTGAATCGAGTTTCATTTCAAATGAAAAACTAATCTGGTACGACAATCATAAGTTGTTGAATCTTATCAAAGTCCAGAATGGTAAGGTGCTTTGCTGCTATGGTGATGCATAGTGCGGTGTATCTATCATGTCCTTCTTAGTCGAGGTGAAATCATCACTGCGGATCGTTGCAGTGCAACCCACGAATTGAATCTCAACTTTGCTGGCAAGCATGAAAGAATGTTCAAAAAAATACAGTATTTACGACAGTGCACGCACAAATGACCCTCAAATGACACTACAGACTCTTCATCTGTTGCAGTGTGAAACCCTTTCTTAAAGGTCGTATTTTCCGAACATCTCTCTGACCGATATCATCTCTTTCGCATCTCGAACACTTCTTGAGAGAGAAGACCTTCCCTGATTATGAGGCAGTGCAACATGAAGTTGAGATCTTTTTGCATTTCAGAATCGATTTATTTCACCACGTTTTAGACCAAGGGCGTCATTTAGGGCTCCAGGGAGCAATTTGACTCGCGAGTTCGAGGTTTATGTTAATAGGATAGGATAATAGGTTAATTAATTAATAGGATAATAATACACCAACAAAAAACATGAAACTCTACTTATATCGGAGGATCGTGCACCCCGCCAAGCAAAATTTGAAATCTCACCACTATTTCGATTAACTAGGTAATGTAGTTTTTATTTTTCCTTATATATATATATATATATATATATATATATATATATATATATATATATATATATATATATATATATATATATATATATATATATATATATATATATATGTTATCCGTTGGAAATTACGCACTTCCGGGGAATATGTTTTCATACCAACTTAAAATCTTTGATGGGTTCTTTAGAAAAGTTATATCGATAAGAGAAAAAAAAGTGAGTTTAGTTGCTACAAACAAGGGAAACAAAACCTCCACACACCTTCAGGAAGCTGACACATACAATTGTAAATTGCAAAGTTGAAACTTTTTTGCCTTAGCTCGTAGCGATAAAATTTAATTTTTTCATCGGTATGATTTCCCTAAAGACCGCTATTTATTTCCAACAAGTATTTTCCAAAGTGGATGTCAAGAGTTTGCGATGAGTTCGACAAAGATCGTTACGGCGAGTACCTCGTGTATTGCGGTGCTCTGTGAGGAAGAGAGTTGGGTGGGACTTCCTATACACCTAAACTACACTTACACTTTTCTTTTACATTTACACATACCTACGTCCCATTCTTTTTTCTACTCTTTTCTTTTTTCATCCCACACTTCCCACTTTCTCTTTTTGCCCTGTCCGTCTGGGTCCTCAGCCCTCTTTTACTGTCTGGTCTTCTCTCCCGATTTTGACCTTTTTTCGACTTTGGCGTTTTCTTTTCCTGATTGTGACTTTCACCTTGGTGAATTTCTTACAAAAATCCTCCTTTGTGAGGTATGCACAAGACAATTTGATTATTACAATTATTTATTCGGAATCAGGCAAAACAAATAAATAGAAAGGATAATATTAATCACAGTAATGAGTAATGAGGTTTGTTTTGCAAAAGTTATATTGAAACTTGGGATTAATGAACAACTTTACTCCGTGTCATCCGAATTGGCGTGTTGCATCAACCTTTACCTCGCAGTGAACTGTTACTAAACCTCCAGGAAAGAATCTAATCAATCATAGCTGATTTTGTTCGTATTTGTTGACAACTATGAACGATAAGATTCATCCCTGAAGGTTTAGTAACAGCGCACTGTGAGCTTATTGGCTGATGCCACATGCCAATTCGAGTGACGTGGACTATTATTATATTTTAAATTCCACGTATGCTATTATATGTATGTTATTCCTCTTAGAAAGACAGTAAATACAACAAGCAAATGCTACGATATTTAAAGATATACTTTTGCAGCTTCCCGAAACATGTTCGTTGCCATTAGGTAGAGTTTTCACTTTCTTGGAACACAACAAAACACAGCAATACTTAGAATCACTCCACACTTCAGTTATACAAAATGATACTAAAACCTAGAATTATGTTGAATTCACTAAATTTAATTGTACATACACTCGTACACCCCTAAACGCACCACTTCGCTCGTAAATTAGACTGCAAAACAATGGAAAAGATAGAAGTTGTTTCTTATTACTCTCTTTTTAATTAATACTCCTTACTGAGCTCTTTCGTGGATAAGCGGTTAGCGTACGCGCCTTTGGCGTGGTGTTTGATTCCCGGCGGGAGCTCATGTGGTTCGGATTCCACTTTAATGAGTAGGTCCAAGTCTGATATGGCCCCGCTGGTGAACGGGATGTTAAACTAAAAAAAAAAATAAATAAATAAAATCAATTCAAAATATTCCCTACTAGTAGAAAGAAAAAAAGACATTCTAGGAACTATGAATTTTTGTGCAATTAAAGTATAACTTGTGTAGGGCTTCTATTTTGCGAAATGTTATCTCAATTAGTTTCATAACGGCTGACTAACATATCGAGCGCCTGCAAAAACAAATGAAAATACGCTCGAATTGTTGCGATCCAATAGGTTAATTTTGGGGCCATTTTTCGATGTAATTAAAACGCAATTCCTGTAGCTTAACACCACGGAAGAAAACCAACACGTACTCATACCACGGTAAATATTATATGGCACCATTTTTTTTTATGAACCACTAATACATACAAAAACTTTACATTTCCAAATGAAACTATATACATTAATGGGTCATTTCAAAAAAAGTGGGGGGTAACTGCCTCCCTTTGCCCCCCTAATCGCCGCCCATGGTCACACATAAACAAAATTAATAGCGCTCGAGATAAGTAGCTTTTAAAACTGATAAATAAACAGGGAGGCAGTAATGATCTGTATATCACGTTTGATTTTTGTAGCATACCATAATACCCTACAAAATAAAATAATTTTGATAATCGTGCACAATAATTCCCAGCTACTTAGTTGGCAGCCCTGATGGCGGTAGTCCGTGGTGCACGGATGTAGAGCAGTATTCGTAGTTTGAGGGAAATTTCCCTAAGCTAGACAAATTTCGTAGCTAAATTTAGCAAAAAGAGAAAAAGGGAATTTTTCTATAAAATGTTAAAAATCCAGGGAAATTCTTGTGCTGATTGACCAATATAAATGCTTAAATTCTTCTTTGTTCTTCAGAAATAAACCAATACATTAGTAATAGTTTGTGTATTTGCGTGTGTGTTCAAAGTAGGATAATTTGCACCCATTGTTGGCTGGGTGTATTTGTGTATTTTTGTTAAAAATCTTTCATAGAAATGGGATATTCAACAAACTGGGTAAAATTTGATAAGAAAATGGGAACTTTTGTGTCAGCAGAGGGAAATTTTATGAGCACTTGCGAAGAGTAAAAAATCCTTCCCTGAAACCGTAGGCATAGTGTGACCTCAGGACTCCTTGTACGATTTTACTTTTAAACATGTGTAAAACTTAATGATCTATTCAAGGAAAACATCCTAGAATCAAGAAAGGTCAGGGAAATATTCAGTGTCTGATACTTGAAGATGGAAAAAGTTTGCCGACACTGAGCACTGGCGCGCAAAAATCATGGAAAACTTGTCAATGATAGTGCAAAGGTATCAACAAAAACTAGTGCAAGGATTGAATGTCCCAAGTTTTTTGAAAGAAAAATATGTAGGTCAAGAAGGAATTCCCAACATTCCTTTTATGTTGTTCTTATGCTCAAGTAAAGAGTACATAAAGTTTTGTATGGACATCGGTCTACTCAAGCAGCGGATAACATGTGAAAAATGTAACAGTGAGATGAAACTAATAAGAAGACCTGAGTGTATCGATGGATTTCAATGGTTTTGTGGCAAGCGGACGAGAGAATTAAAAAACGGAAAGCGGGTTGTGAAAAGGTGCGGCAAAAAGTTGAGTATTAGAGCGAAATCGTGGTTTTCTAAAAGTCACTTATCAATCCCGGAGGTGTTACTTGTCACGTTCGAAATATTGAGAGGAACAAGTGCACAGAGGATTCACGAAGAATACAACATTAGTGGTCCAACATTGGTTGAATGGAAGCGATTTGTGCAGAATGCTATAGTAGAATACATTTTTAGCAATAGTAGGAGAATTGGAGGGAAAGGGAAGACAGTGGAGATAGATGAGAGTAAATCTTGTCGGGGACAGTGGGTGTTTGGAGGTGTGGAAAGAGAATCTGGAAAATCATTTTTGATCCCTGTACCGGACACAAAAGAGGAGACGCTGATATCTTTGATAGAAAATTGGATTGAACCAGGAACGTCTATTGTGAGTGAATGTAAGAAAATCTCTCGTACAGGATATTCGTACCTGACAATGAATCACAATGTGAGCTTTGTTAATAGTGAGACAGGAGATGTAACTTACAGCATTGAAAATACATGGAGTAGCGTGAAAGAATTATTACCTACGTACAATAGACAAAAGGAACTAATAAACTATTTGGCCCACTATATGTTCAAAAGAGAAGCACTAAGCCAAGGAGAAGATATTCTGTTAAAATTCTTTGATTTTGTTAGAAGTAAGGAATGGTAATTGATAGGGGATGTCAAAGTAGGCGGAGATTTTCCATTGCCAGGTAGGTTACTATGTAAAGAAATATATTGTAATCTAAGCTAAGGTAGCTGATTCTAAGTAAAACGAGCTTACGAAATGGTAATTTGTAAGGGTCAGATTGAGAATAGGGCTGCCAAAAGAAAATTCCATCTAGTATTTTGTATTGATTAGTCCTTAGTACCTTATTTTATACACGGGCAAGAGTTTCCTATAGGCATTTCATTTAATTGAATCGTTTAATGAACCGATTCATAAAGAACCGGTTCCTCCCCTTGAACTATGAAATGTAATGATTCTACTATTATTTCCAACATTTTTTAGTTCAAGGGCAGGAACGGTTTTTATGAATCGGTTCATTGAACGATTCAATTAAATGAAATGCCTATAGGAAACTTACCTATACACGAATTTGAATTCCTTTTTGAAGCTTTGTAATCGGTAAGAATTCATTACGTATAGCCACCAGGTCTTTTTGACGAAATCGACTCTCCGTAAATTCATTAATTGTTTCTTTTATAGGCGACGTTGCACTTTGGTTGAAAGTTATGGCTAATGTTTAGCAGAAAGGGTCCAGAAGAACGTAAAATCACAAAATTTACAGGAGAAATGGATGATGCAAATACCTCCTATAAATTTTGTTTTTTACGTTCTTCTGGACCCCTTCTGCTAAACATAACCCAAAATTTACAGGGGAAATGGATTATGCAAGTACTTAGACCTAACATAACCTAACCAAATCTAATCTAATCTAACCTAACCTAGGCTAACGTAATATTCTTAGAAATAAGCGAAATTCTATCATCTTTTGGCAAATTATGCTGGACCCCTACACTAACATAACTAACCTAAATTAACCTAATGTCAACAGAAATTACCGAAATTGTAGCCATTTCTCCTGTAAATATTGTGTTTTTTACGTTCTTCTGGACCCCTTGCATCATCCATTTCTTGGTTACCTCGTAAAAACAGTTGCTTGGTTAACTTGTATTGTTTCTGCAAACTGTTTTTGCGTTTGCGATAAATCTTCGTTCAGCAAGGTGTGGAATTCAACGTCTTCGATTTTCGAAGGCTTTTCTTGTTTTTTTGTCTTGAACACTGAAATCATCACCATGCTTACTGATCGAGCATGTTGTATGCTTCCACAAGCATGAAATAAAACTTCCCGCGAGTGACGTTTTTGCTATCCCTATTGAATGACTTATAGTATATTCTAAAGCTGACACATACAACTCTTAAATACAAGTAATGCCAAGGTAAACAAAATGTCCATGTAAGAACTAACGACAATCCCGCAAGTCATTCATACACCTGATATTTCAGGACAGCATAACCGTTAGTTATAGTTAAAAAAAAGTATTATGTATCTTAAACGCGCACAAGTCTGTGCTGTATGGGCACTTGAAGCATGAATTGCACTGTTACAATTCAGGGAAGGGAGAAGGTGGTGCGTCTTCTGGGCTTTGATCAATGTGACCTATATAAATTAAGTGTTTATGTGATACTCTTTCATTGGTTGGTTAGTTGGATTGAGATTTAGCGTCCTTTTCAGGAGCGAGGCTATATGAGACGTAGGCACACAGCTCAACGTGGGATCTGAACCACAGAGCTCCGGTAGGAAATCGAAAAAAAATGAAATCTTTAAGTTTTACGTCCCACGGTTATGCCGGTTAGGCTAAAGAAGACGGTGATGATGAGTGATGAATGAAATGGTGGAATGAAGAAAGTGGGGGGAAACGGGAGAACCCCGAAAAAACCCACGTACACGGTGTTTGTCCACCACAAGGTTCACTTGGCGGGAGCTGAGATCGAACCCGAAACCCCAAGCACCAGGGGTGAACGCTCTACCACTGAGCCACCGCGTCCCCCCGTAGGAAATCGAATCCGGGTCTTCAATGTCAAAGACGTGCACGATAACCATGTAGCCATTAGGGCAGTAGCGTAGGCAGGAATTTATTCCGGGGGTGTCCAAACTCAATATGAGGGTATATTATATTAAAATTCCTAAAATTAGGCTAAATTTACACAAAAGTCGAAATTTCGGGAGGGTCCGTAAATATTATTGTTACCATAGTCGTTGTGTAAAAAATGTTCTTGACGCTTCGTGTCTACATCTGTAGACAGTGTGCGAATTACACGGGGAGTGAGGGGGTAATCTCCTTTGGTTATAACAACATCCAGTATTAGCAAAGGGAACTTCCCCCTCAACTCCTTTGTAATTCGCACACTGTCAGTAGATGTAGACACGAAACGTCAAGAACATTTATTACACAACGACTGTCGTGACCATAATGTAACTCGTGATATCAGTATATTTACGAAATAGATTACATTTTGTTTGCTAGTTAACATGAAACATTGTAGGATTTTACAAGTGATTTGAAAATTTCTATTGTTTTATTCATTATAAACATATGGTGAATTAATATTTTACTTATAGTGATAAATGGCTACTTCATTGGTTGAAGAAAAAAAAAAAAAAAAATCGACTCGAACGGGAATCGAACCCGGGACCCTTTGCACATGAGTCGCTGATTTTCCTCTCTGCTACGCCGTCAGTTGATAAATTTTGAGATGTCGTATGATATATGCGGCGAGTAGAAAACTTTTAAGAGGTTTTTCTCCGTTATTTTTGGCCATTGCGCTCTCCCAGTTTATACTATTAATTCTTTAATTGTGCACTACCATCTCGCAAAAAATGGCTCCGAAGTTCACTTACCAAAGTCTGCCTTCTTTTTGTTAGTAAAAGTAAAGATGCTGGTATAAGTGAATTCGCTTTGTGAACTATTGGGAGTGCAAGAGCTGCAGTGATTAAAGACAAGTAGTGCTGAAGGTTAGGGCACCCAAGTTTTTGTGCTGGTGATTGTTAGTCAGTTTTACTTATAAAACAAAGTTTACGTTTGGTACGGTTTTGTTGCTTCACCGTGCAATGCTATCTCTTGTTTTCTTCGCACTTATCTTTTTTATTTAATCTTTTTTTTTTCGATCCACGTTCTATGCTTGATTTCATATGTTTTCTGGCTATGATCAAACTTTTTAACACTATTCTTACTACGTAGTTTTTATGTATTCATTGCAGTTACTGAGTTTTACGCAGCCTTTCAGTAGTGGTTTGCGCTTTGCATAGTTCAAGGTAACTAACAGTTTCGAAGAGAAATGAGTAAATACCGTGCACAATGTTCTTTCTTTATGAGGGATTCCATCGTACGCGGTGTTCATTTGTTTTTAATTTGTGCTTCGCTCTTACCTTACAGATATGTCGTACGCTTGAATTACATCCTTTACGCAACACCGTTTCTTTCTGTAAATTTTTATTATAACTTTGGATGTATTCCACGTATATTGATAAAAAAAAAAAAAAAAAAAAAAAAAAAAAAAAAAAAAAAAAAAAAAAAAAACACTGACCAAATTATTATTATTATTATTATTATTATTATTATTATTATTATTATTATTATTATTATTATTATTATTATTCATAATCATCATCATCATCAACAACTTCCAAATCATCGATTAGTTGTGTTCTTCTTCTTCTTCCTACTCCTCACTTTCGTTTCAACTTTCCCTCTTTGGCGGTATGAAGAAGACCGTTTCTTTGCATGATGAGTCCAATCCAATTGGCCTTTCCACGAAAGATGCTGGCTAAAAGCGTTCTCTTCTCTCCTATCCGTTTTCCACACCACATTTCGAAGTTCTTTAAATATTCCTTCTCCAACTTTCGTAATGTCCAAGTTTCTAGACCAGCGTTTCCCAACCGGTGTGCCGTGAATGGCCCGCTGGTGTGCCGCGAGGAAATCGAAACAAAATTATTGCAATCAAATTGTAAAACGTAGGGGAAAATGTATATTTGTATTGCACGCTACTATGAATCTACAATTTTAAGTTTCATGCCGTGTTACTTTTCTGTACATTTCTGATGTTGAAAAAAGTATTTGTTATTGTTATGACCATTATTGCTTCTTTATTGTTGAAGACAATTTCGTAACTTGAAAATTTAAAATATCATTCGATTCTTTCGATAAATTACTTACATTTGTGTTTTAAAAGTATAAGAGATTTGTTTGTTCGTTCGTTATTTAGTGATCTTCCTTTGTACTAAAAGGTTGAATACAGTTTTCGAAAAAGAAAGCGTATTTTTAAAAACCCGAGTCCAATATTTAATTGCAATTGTTTTCTGTTTTTAAATTAGAATGAAAAATAAGCATAGTGATTTACTACGGAAAAAAAGAAACAGTGATCGAGCTTTCTTCTCTGTGCGAAGATCAGTAATCAAAGAAAAGATACCACTGTTTTTTATATTTACAAATAATAATATCTATATAAGTGTGCCGCGAGAATCCAAGTTACATCCGTAGTGTGCCGCAAGTTGAAAAAGGTTGGGAATCACTATTCTAGACCGGGTACAGTCCAATACTCCATGCATAGGACTTGACCAACGTCTTAGTCCACCCTTAAGCATGCTAGTTAAGAGTAATCTTTCCTTGTTCAATGCTTCTTTGGGTATGGCAGTTCTTGACCTGATCTCTTTGGTTCAGTAAGCGTCTCTCGTCAAAATACTTCCCTGATACTTGAAAATTGACGACTTCCTCAAGTTCTCGTTCTTCTACTCTGACCCGTAAGGGCATCGTTCCACGGGATATTCTCATGACTTTCGATGTTATTTCCATTTCATATAGTTTCCCAGTGTTAACTATTTTGTCAATCATCTCCTGTAGTCCTTCTTCGCTTCTAGCTATAATAACCGTATCATCTACATACCCGATCTTGTTAATGAAATCTCCAGTTCCCATTAATGCTTCCTTCATTAAACATTTACTGTAAAGTTGAATAATTGGAGGAACGTACTACATTCTTGTCTGACTCCTCTTCCAATCTTCACACTATTAGTTTCTCCTTCATTCAAGCGCAACTTCACTCGTCCTATGTACAGATTTCAAATGAGTCGTTGATCTCTTCAGTTGACCCCAATTGACCAGTATTTTCAGAAGTTTCGTCCAATTGACCCGGTCGAAAGCTGTTTGCCAGACGATGAAGCTCGAACACAACTCTTCCTTTATGTGAAGAAATCGTTCTGATATAATTCGCATGAAGCCAATAGCATCTCTGGTCACTTTTCCTTTCCGGAATCCGAATTGATGTTACTCCAACATCTCTTTTATCTTACTTCCAGCCGCCTGTTTAGTATGCGCGTAATAATCTTTCCAGTGGGGAAATAAGGCCAATGGTTCTATGATCTTTGTACTTCTTTGCTTCCTTTTCCTTGGGTAATGCCATCATTGTAACATCAAGAAAATCTTTTGGCCATTCTCCACTCAGGTAGATCTTGTTAATAAGTGAAGTCGGTACGTGCATTGCCGTGTCTCCTAATCCCTTGAGGAAATTTGCTGGTATGTCGTCATCTCCAGTGTCCCTTTTTCGCATGTCTTGGATGGGTTGTACTATTTCAGTTTTCAATATACTAGCCCCCTCCTTTTTTTTTTTTTTTTTTTTTTTTTAATCATCTACCTATTCCTCTGTTTCGCTCGCAATGACTTTGGGGCGGTTCTTCTGATCATACAGATCTTTTATGTATTCCTCCCAAATTCTAAGGATTCTTTGATGGTCAATGCCTACATGACGTTGTTGTTCTTCGATTGCAAATGCGCTTATACTTTTGTTAGCTTCTTCTCCTAATTCGTGTGCTTTCTCATTCATTAGATCATATCTGCCGCGCCGTTGAAGTTCCATTGTTTCTTTACACATCTGTTCCATGTTTTCTTGCTTTGTTCGTCTCTTTTCTCAATTCATTATTCAGCGTTATGTATTCTTTGATGTTCGTGGTTTTTCGCTCTTCTGCGTTCCATCTTCTTAAGCATCGCTTCAGGTATCCATAGTTTTCTCGATGCTCTTTCCATCCTGCCAATGTTATTGTGGGGTGTATCGAGTAGAATCTGTGTAACTTTTCCTCAACTGTATTTTCTGCATTGCCTGTCATATCGCCCATTCCAAAATAATTTTTCTTCAATCTCTTCTTTCACATCATTATCCATCCTTCTTAGTTGCTCTGAGTTCCACTTTCGATTTCTCCTCCCATTTTTCTTCATTGACTTTAACTAGGTTTGCACTTCTGCCACTAGAGATTGTGATCTGAATCAATGTCCGCTCCTGGTAGTGTCTTCACGCCTCGTACAATATTTCTGAAAACGTTGCTTGACAAGAATGTAATCGATTTGGTAGCGTTTTTTTATCTCCTGAACTTTTCCACGTCTACAGCTTGGTCTTTCTTTCCTTAAACCACGTGCTCGTCACCACCTTATCATGTTGCATACAGAAGTCGATAAATACTTGGTCCCGTTCGTTTCTTCTACCTAATTTAAATGGTTCCACTACCTTATTCACGGCTCCTTCTTCCTCTACGCTGTTGAAGTCTCCCATTGCGTGACCTTACCTCTTCCCTCCTGATGCAACATGTCACTGATCTCATCACGTATTACTTCAACTTCCATTGTCATCATGGTCGGTTGTTGGGATATACACTTATATTATCGCAATATTCATTGGTTTTGCACTTTGTTTTAAAAACATCAAGCGATCACTGCAGCATTTCACTTTGGTTACACTTCTTGCTGCTTCGTTCCTTATTGATATTGCGACACCTTTCTCGGCCTTAACGTCATCCGAATAGAATATTGTGCAGTTTCCCGATATTATCTCATCTTTTCCTGACCATCTAATTTTCACTCAATGTAACTATGTTTACTTTACATTTATCCATTTCCGTTTTAAAATTTTCAAGTTTTCCCGCTTGTCGTAAAGTTGTACAAAATGTTGTCGTAAAGTTGTTCCAGGTTCTCATGCTGAAATGAAAGTTATTATTTTCTCCTCTGATGATACTTTACGGAGTAGTCCTCACCCGGAGATCCGAACGGGGGACTATTTTACCTCAGCAAAAAACATCATTATGTTTATTCTCCTTCGTCTTCCTGGGAAAAAAATATTATGGTAGTATTCTCATTTCCTTTGCACATCTCCATGCCGTTGACCACTTTGTGGTTCATCTGCCTTTTAGAACAATTTCCCCTCCTAAAGACAAGAAGGTGCCCTGACCTCCACCTACTCATCCGCCCTCCGAGGATTCCTTTAGCAACTGGTACATATTGACTCCTTATCCCGGGAGTCAGTCGTCTCCCCTCACGTTAGCCGCCTAAGACGTTACCCTCTTTCTCCCACGAGGAGGTGTAGGTTGGAATTTTTCCCTTCGTATAGTTTTTAATGTATTTAGTGCTTCGATCGGTGTATGTTTTATTAATGCATGTTTCTTTGTGTTATAATACTCTACCAGTAAATTTTCTTAACTTTGGCTGCCCTATTCTCAGCCTTTCCTCTTTTCTGATCTAAATTAATGGCTACAGGATATGCCCATAGCAGAACATGTCGCGATCTGCGATGTGATCGCAGAAAAATTGCCAGGAAATAAAAAAGGCAACAGAAAAGTATAAAAACTTGCCTGCTGTGTGTAGGTGTCTTCTTAAATGCACGGACGACTTGCATAAATATAGTTTGAACTGTTTTTTACGTCGCGTAAAGTGTATTTTCAATAATCACAAGTGTTTCTTCTGCAGAAAATTTTTGCAGAGTTCCTGCAGAAAATTTTTGACTTACAAATGCTCATCGCAGAAAGACAAAGAAAGTTCTGTCATCGGGCAGAATATTACATAAATGATGGTCATAATGTTTTTTTGGGTCATTAATGTATCTCAGTTCATTAGTGTATGGATGTGCAGTTCTTTTAAAGTGAAACACCTCATGCTAGCTTCTAAAATGAATAGTTTGATTTTATTGTGCACTGAAGATCTACCTATCGTGAAAAGAATGCCCACCATTTTTTTAGTGTGATGACAGAAGCAGACAATTTACAATGACAAGAAGTTAAAGACTGTAGTTTTACATTTTCAGAGTTTCAGGTTTTCTCAAATTCTGCGTCGAATTTCTTGATATTGCGAAATGAACGTTGCACTATACCGGTAATAGAAACTTAGTGCAGCACATAGGCTAATGTTGATTTTTTTTCTACCTTTGCGTTACTTATTCTAATTTCGCGTGCCATATCTTAAAAGCAAATTCTATATATGTTATATGTGTAAATATTTGTTAATGTTATTGTAGATATTCTATTCCTTTTTGGAAATTGTTGTTACATGTTTCAGTAAAAAATGGTCAACGTGCTGTATATGGAACTATGCATATAAACAAATAAATAAATAATATCTTTGTATATTAGAACTATAGTTTTTTCTTCTTTCTCGTAAAATTTCAATGTTAATATTTGTGTAAATTCCTCTAGACTGCATAAGTTTTGGAAAAGTTGTAAACAGTAGATAAATTGCTCTAGACTGCACCAGTTCTTCTGGGAAAGTTGTAAACAATAGAACAAAATGTGTCAGTTTCTATTCGAATTATGTACAGTGTTGTTAAAAAAATTAGTCATCCATTTCTCTTTGCAAACCCTGTACTTGCCTACATTTGGGAGTTGATTTTCATTGGGCAATCCCGATATTTATTTAGAGCCAGAGTATTAGAATTTCATACGTGCGGTTACCAGCTTATGGCCTTCTAAAGCTAGATGGGTGTTGAGGATCTTTTGAACAAGACTACAATTGTTCCCATTATGTTTTGTTCTAAAACCAGGTGTGAGGGGGGAGGGGCACGGTGGTTCAATGGTAGAGTTCTTACCTCTAGTGCGTGGGGTTCCTAGTTCGATCCCGGCCAAGTGTTTGTGGTGGACAACATCGTGCTTGTGGGTTTTCGCGGGGAACTCCCTTTCCTCCCACATTTTCATTCCGCCAGTTCTTCCATTATCATTCACTTGCTTTAATCATTGTCTCCCTTAGCCTAATGGGCATAATCATGAGACGTTAAACTCAAATAAAACCAGGTGTAACTTGCTTTATTGTTCACAATATGCTGTAAGTTCTCTATAAGCCTTGAAGGTTGGTAAAATAAGGAGTATCTCCAAAGAGTAATAAAAAAAAAAAAAAAAAAAAAAACTAAAGCATTAACTGAAGAAACAATTTAGAGTTCACGTCTAGGTAATGTTAGGAATCGGAAAATGACTTGGTAATAAATTAAGCTACTGAACTTTGTATTTAGTCTCCCTTCCTTTAGAATTCAGAACAAAAATGCCTCATAAGAACACTAAGCTCACAGGGTCCTACAGAGGGAATAGTACGGCTGCAAAGTGTCACTTTGTACAACTGTGTGGTGGATGGACGAAAAAGTTTGGGATCAGGTAGTCTTTCCCGATTAAATGAAATGTATCCTTGTAGAAATTGGCCCTGGTTTAAAACTGAAATGATTAAAAGAGAAAGTGAAAGATCACGTTTCTAGGACAAAGAAGTGTTTAAAAAGCTTTACGTTGTGCTGATGCTTCATATTGGTAGAAAATAAATTTGTTTTACTTCTGTTGATAGCTTGAAGCACACAGACATAACATTCCTAGATTCATATTCCTAGATTTCCAGATTACCTTATGGAGTCAAATTTAAATTCCTTTTACTATCGAGATAATGCTTTATGTCGTCAGTCCAGGCTTGTACACATTGTATTTTCATGAAATGAGTAATTCGAAAACAGATGAGCAGACTTGGCAAAAACCATATTTTATTCCAGTTTTGTTCAAACTAGTTTACTATTATTATTATTATTATTATTATTATTATTATTATTATTATTATTATTATTATTATTATTATTTAAATAGATTACATATGGATAAAAATTCAAGTTTGTGTAGCCTTAATGTTTTTATGCATCAGCGGTGTTATGAAGAACGGAATGTTCAGCTTAACGTGGGATTCGAACCACAACTTGGTTTGAATCCGAGAGTATTGTCCTCTACAAGACTCAATCTGCGGACCCCCTGATTACAGAGGCGACGAGTCTACCAACTCATCTTCGGAGGACACCTGATAGGAATACGTTGTACTGATCGGAATATTTTAAAGAGTCGCTTCAAAAGGACAAAAACATACACACTTGCACAAGTGAAATCACTGTGCAGAGTTATACACATTATTAAAACAAATGAACAATTTCAAAGGACTACAGAGTACAAACGATTTAATTTACTGAATCACAAATATAGCAGCTTAATTTAATTTGCATATCAATAGCATAAAAGAAGTGAATAAAAATACGAAATCATTTGAGTTTACTCTGGCTCTGGACCATTCATACATATAAACAGTGATCGAAGTGAGACGATATGCGGTGGTGTGCCATATCGCCTCTGGTTTTTCAGTAATGAGGACATATCGTCTCCGGTTTTTCAGTGATCAAGACAATATATAAATAACAGGTGTTGAGTCAAAATCATAGTAAAACATACCCGCCTCTGCTTTTTTTCCCACTTCGAACACTGCATATACATATACAGAAACAACTACTGCTTTCAATAAATTACTGGCATTCATGTTTCTTGGTTTTATAATGTGTGAGAAAAAAATCTTCTAGATAATTTCAGATAACGTGGAAGTTTCACCATGAAGATCACACGATTTGAGGTATTTTTGCTTTTAAATTTATTTATTTAAAAAAAAAAAAAAAAAAAAAAAAGTTGTTTAAAACAGGCAACCGTACTGATAACTCACCAAGTTTACCAGGTTTTAATCGTATAGAGAACTTATGGTATATTTTTAATAAACACTGAGGGGGGGGGGCGGGGGAGGGAAATTGACAAGAAAGCTGTTATACAGAGTTCGTTTCATGGTACAGATACAATACCTACATCATTCTTTTGTTCAGAGCATGACCAGAAGGGTTTAAATGGTTAGAAAGTCGTGAGGAAGACACATAAAATGGTAACTTCGGCATTGGCTTTTCATATTCCTCAAATACACAGACACGTAAGATATTTGCTGATAGATGTTATAGGACACTTAAAATACAAACGTTCTTACCGTGTATCTCAAATTTTGTTGATTCATTTTGTCAGTTTCATTGTACTCTGCTACTTTCTTCAGTAACTTCTTTAAATTGCTAAATTGGTAGTATTGTTGGCTTTCTGCTTTCCTATGGAATTATTCTAGAAAAAAGTAGTGGCTCGAACTTATCTTCAATTTCAGGAAAATACAAATCTGGTAATAAAATTAACTATTAATATAAGGGGTACGGAAATCAGTAACTAGCAGTTTTTAAAAGAAAGAAAGAAAAAAAAAACTTATTCATAGTAAAAAGATAACAGCAGCGTAAAAACTAGCTAGGTTACCATCATAGTGGATTCTTCTGTAGAATATAATAATAAAATAATTTCATGGACGGGTGGCTTCACACACAAGTGAATATTTCTTCCTACAACCAATGTAAGAGTGGATATATAGTTATCCAGGAATTTATTTCAATATCTACGCACAAGATGGACAAAGATTTCGAACTCAGATTGACATTTAACCAAACTTGTTTTGTTGAAGTGTCGAAAGCGATTATTATTATCATTATTTTAATTTTGTGGGTTAAGAATTAAAGAAGATAAGGCGGATAACCATTATTAACAGTACAAAACACGAGTTTCCATAAAAGAAAACTATTGTTTCTTCAGTTTAAGAGGATTAAAGTTTTATCACTTTTTCTAGGGTAGTTCCACGGGAAAGAAGCATCCAGTTTAGCAATTTTAAGATGGTATTGAAGAAAGTGGCAGAGTACGCTGAAACTGTCGAAGTGAAGCATCAAAACTTGCGATGTGAGGTAAGAACGTTCTTACATAGAAATATATTTGCTTCAATAATTTTGCACTATAATAAATTGTATAGTGAGGCATTTTGTGTAAAATAGTTTAAAGATAATACTCAAGTAGATATCTCAGAATAGTTAACTGATAGACGCTGTAAAATACATACCACAAAAGTAAATACCTCTGTATCCCATGACGATCAACAACTTCCAACAACAGCAATTTAACAATTCAAATAATGCAAAACCAGAATTTGTGCAGAGGAAGGTCACAGAGGTGACCAATATTACTATTACTCACGAATAAAAGGAATTCGTCACAGATATTGTTAAGTTTAAGAATATTAGTTGGGGGCGAGAAATGTTTCAAATTTGTAATATACTTACTAAAAAGAAAAAGAAGTGTGTTGCTAGGTAGATTGTTGTTGTTTATTGAAATTGGGATATACAATTTGAGATTGGAATATAGGACATGGATTAAGGATAATGTCAAGTGAGTTACGTGTAAATAAGTAATAGAAGTTGATGGTATTTAGTGCATTGGAAAATTACGACATTATGATTAAAGTGTATTCTGAGTTTTAATGAATAAAGGTATTTGAAGGAGGTAACAGGATTGAAATATATAGAAGCTAGTGAATTTGAATATATCTATTGTTCTGCCGATAAATGAAATAATTTAATGGAAATTACTTTTAATAATTACAGTAAAAAAAAAGTTAAACAGATATTTCTTAGAATAGCGTTTGTAAAAGTGAAAGAAAGCACTTATATATAATGTATATATAACTACCCTTATGTACACGAAGTATATTCCAGTGTGGTTTCGGGAGATCTGTAGCTGTCAGCACTTCATAGGTTGACAAAAATCTTTTCGGGTGCTATCTCGAGACTGCAAGAAGTTCTTTTTCACTAATTGTGTTATTTCTATGTGCGTGCATTGTACTGCGTATATCTTGATTGGAACACACATGATACGGATTCCACGTTACACGGAATTACTAAATGTCATACGGAAGGAATGCAATTCAGATAATAAGTTTTATGATATTTTCTTCAAATTTTTTTTGGGAAAGTCCAGTTTATCCTGTCTACTCTGGAGCTTCGCGGTTGATTGCAAATGTAGTAAACTCAGTAAAAAAGGCGTGTTTGAAATTTAAGGAGTAACAACTGGTAAATATAGGATGTGTTTTTACTCAATTGTGGCAAAATTTTTCTTCAAGATACAAGCAGCATTAAAAAAATAAAATTAAAAAAAAAAAAAAAAAAGTTAATCTATTACAGAAGGTAAATACACATTCTTTAAATTCCGAACCCGTTGTTTGTAAAGCTCTGAAGAGGGCGACAGGCAGTATGATGCTAAAATTATTACTTATATAATCGAAGAAAAAAATACAAATATTGGCAAGTTTACACATTTTTAAAATATAGGATTGAAGGGGAGAATTGGCCGAAAAACTTTTTAAAAATTTATATTTTACATTTCAGTATATTTTTATGGAATTTGATTACACCCAAATTTTGGGGGGGGTAGATGTTGATTAAAAAAAAAAAAAAGCTTAGATGAATTTTGAGAGAGTGTAATAATAATAATAATAAACTTATTTGATTGAGAAGTGACATATTTGAAACCGAGTTTCAGGTTTGTGGTATATCAGGCTTTCCAATGCTCCTATATTTCCTATATTTTAACGAAACCTCCTATATTTTTGTGGCATTGCTACTTCCACTTGCGAAAATAACATAAGGAAATAAGGTGTGGGTGGGTGAAGGGCCTTTTGTCTCCATAGTAGGGTGGTTGAATGGAGACTTTCTGCTTATTGTCTAAAGATAATTACACCAAACAATATTCAGTTAGCGCAAAAAGTATTCATACACCTACAAAATGGAACAAAAAATACAGAAAATTCAAGACGAGCAGGACCAAGAGAAACGGAAGATGACAAATAAGCTTATTTCAGTCACTGAAAAAAATGAGTGTAACTGACACTTTTACTGTTGTATATATTTCCCTGAGATGCACTAAGTTCTTTGTGCAATTGTGTATTTTGATGCTTAACAATCCAACTCTTTGTATCATGTGTTTTGCGTTTTTTTTTTTTTTTTTTTTTTTTTTTTGTATGAATTTTGTATTGATTTTTACAACTTTTGGCTTTTACAACTCCTTTTTACACTTTCCTTAGGATCGTTTCTTACTACTGGTGAGATAGTACGAAAACACTAAGAAACTCGTATAAAATTTTACAAGATAATTATCCATTTAGTTATATTTAGAGTAGAATGTATGTTTATATAACAATTGATGTAAGTTCCGTGTGATTTTTTTTTTTTTTTTTTCATTTCTGCCTCTTAGATAATTGAGAAGCTCCTTTTTCACAGCTTCACGAAACTTCCTATATTTTTTCGTCGTGATTTCCTATATATTTTTTTTCATTAGCATTGGAAAGCCTGGGTATATGTTTTGGTTTGAGTCACAATAAATTCTCATCTGTTAATGTTTTCGTTCTGATTTTTTACTGCTGTGAAGAGCAGCAATCTTGAATCCTCACTGTAAGGCAGTTAAAATTTGTACCTCCCAGTTTCCCCCACGGGGTAATTGGACGCATTATGTGAGGGTAAATTTGTGGAATATCTTAAATGAACACTTTTTTCTTAGAATTCATTTAAATGCTGTGCTATCTTTGTAAAGGCTGGGTCTGGTCAAATTTATTAGGTATGTGTATTTGACTTCGATTCCTGAATATTAGCATGGGATAATTATCTTAATAACATGCATTATGCTCGGGTTCGCCAGATCTGAATAAATTAATATGTAAATTTAAATTTGCCTAAAATGGTTGGGCTTTTGATAGTTTGTTTCCGAAAATGGCACTGGTCGATAGTAAGCTAAATCATGGAAAGCTGAAGTCAAGGCCACGGGGCTCGAACTCCAGGTCTCCAAGTCTAATGTTCAATAGCGATTCCCGAAACGTTGTAAAAGAAATTTAAAGGTAATACTATTAATGATATACAGATATCGGCGTCTTACTTTTTCCTCGAAACGGTATAACCAGGGCGCTAGGAAAAAGTAGTTGCGCATCTAATTAGAATTTAAAGAAAATAAATAAAATCTGTTTTACGCGACCTCCACAGAACGGTCACACGCTGCAAAGCTGAAAGAAAATTTTCTCGCTAATGTAGTTTTTATGGGACAGACTGTACTGACTACCACTTGGAGAAGCAATGAATTTTTGAATAAAAATTCAATTGCCGAATGCTGCAATAGATTTTTGTTTTATTGAAATAAAAGAAATAATGGGAAATTCGAAATAAATCAAATTAATTAGTATTGTGGTGGCCAGTTCAGGCATCTCCCAAATTACTGGTAATGTCAAGAAAGAAAAAAAAAGTTTTACCATGTCTAGCAGGGGTAAGGAATTTAAATCTACTTTGCTTAAATAACAAGAGTTACACAGAAATTTGGTAACAGCAATAACATTTTAATTAATTAAAAAAAGAAAAGAAATGAAAGGTAGTAACTAGTGAATGGAATAAGAATTTAGAGTAGTCAACAATAAATAAAGGAAGTTAAATAACAGAAGAAAAACAAACAGGAATCAATACCATTGTTTGATTTTCAAAGTATTCATGGCAATATCTGAATAATTTTTATGGAATCAGAGGGATTCCACTTGAGAACGTTAAAAAGGCATTTAATCTGTTACCTCAGCATACAGTTATGTGATTTCCTGAATCGTTTCATACTTCTGATTAACAGCTTTTATTTAAAAAAATTAATTTCCGCTTAAGACCAAAAAAATACAATTGATCTGAATTGCTATCATATATGTTTTTGAATCATTTCTAACAGTGAATGAGATTTTAATTTCTCTGATTATAACTAAACAGTGGCAAACAGATTGTTGTTACTTGAATTCAAGTTTGTTTATCACCTCCAGATATTATTATTAGGGAAGAATTACAAAAAATAGAATAGAAAAATGAAAAGACTGTAGAGAAGTGATGAATGGATAATTTTGATTTACTTTAAAGTCAAGACTTGCTAGCAAATGTGAATGGAAACTTGAAATTATAAGAAAGATAAAATAGGATAGAAGTGCACTTGTGGATCTTAATATTCATATATATAACTAAATATCCATACATATAAACATTCATATTAGTATTTTTATCTAAAAAAAATACCAAAGAAATATTAATGTTAATTACCATATAAACAAGCGATAAATTACACATACAATATTGATACAAATTAGTTGGGACATCAATTGGACATTACTTTGAATCAATTAACTTTTTGTGTTTAGTAATGAGAGTCTGTCTGCGCAACGTGTTACTTGATTAGATACTTATTGGTGAATTATCCTAACTTTTGTGTGAATTATCTACTCTACCGATAGGTCGAAACTCTTGCTTTTACAAAAACCTTTACAGATGTTCAACTACAATTCGTTTCCGTGTACGAAGTGCCTATCCAGACAATTATCATCGAATAACTAATAAAATTGAATTTATATTTTATTCAAAATGCAACTCCCAAATTTGCATTTCCACAGACATGAATATTATTCTAAATATTAGGACTCGATACAAATATGCTTCTTATTCTGACCTTTTTTCATCAATTATATAACAGAATGTCTTAGTATATGATGAGGAGTTGAGAACTCAAAATGTTATGCAATAAAATGTATTATTTCTTCAATAATATAAAATAAAATAAAGTAAATCGATAAAATAAAATGGATCACTGACATACAACTGGATTTGTGGGTATTGGATGAAAATTAAGGCACGCTAATTGTTCATTCCATATGGGAACGGAGAATCAAACAATACCATCAGTCTCCCGATTGGGGAATGAAGTAAAGAAATCGAATCGATGACATCTGCCAAAATAGTCCGACCTTGAGTCATAATGGGGAAGAAATAAAATAATTATATTTCCTACCTTCTCACCGCAACTGGTCGCCATTTCTTTTTATGACTGCTGCTTCTTACCAGGCACGTACTTTTCCTTGCGTTAAACTTGTTAAAATGTATCACTGGTACTTAACTTGTCTTGCTCCTTCCCATCTGGACAGTGCTTCCGTCACAGTTCCATGGTTGAAGTTCTTGCTTCGGACCCCGACGTGTGCATCTCATGGCTGGATATTCGGCTGGTCGCTCATTAGCCTCTTCACAGAGCATATGCTGAGGCTTCCATGGCATGTAGATATGTTTGCTTCATTTCTCCTATGGATTTGTCTGACACTTTCCACTATGCTGTCTATTCGAAATATGTGCAGCCTTTTCTATTTTTACTGGAAGCATACGCATTCAGCAACCAATTACCAACTGGAAGCATAGGTAGTTCGATCACCGCCACTAACAACAAACCACTTCTGCTTTTGATAACACTTTTTCTTTAAAAAAAAAAAAAAAAAAAAAAAAAATCTTTAATAATATAGTGTACAGTGTTTGTACGATATTAATCAATAGGAAATGTTAACTGGTCGGCTCCTAACAAAGCACCACGACGGTGATGCACTAGCACATAGTTTTTAACTAAGAATCACTTGAGAAAAAAATAAATAAAGTTTATTGATGTTTGTGTGTGTGTGCGTATAGAGGTCGTGTGTAATGTTCGACGAATGTATTGCAACTGCCACAGCTTCTTTCGGTGCTAGGGCGTGTACCTATCTATAAACAAAAAGGTCTTTCTTTTCTTTCAAAAAAATTTGAAATTCGCAACTTGGTTTGTTGTGGTGGCGGTTTTCGTTGTTCTCTTCAGAGAGAGAGAGAAAAAAAAAATTCGTTGTAACGTTTTAGGTTGAGTTTATGACCCTTGCTTACAAAGGCAAAAGGGTTTCTGAATGTCTCCGATGTAAAAAAGGATGTTGTAGCAGTTTCTCCTAGAATTTTAACTGTTAAGTGCTCAGCCTGTGTGTGGGCCACGAGGACAGAAAGAAACGGAGTCTATTGTCCAGAAAAGTTGCCCTTCCGTTATCTGCGATCGAAGCTGGTTGGATCGCAAAGTAAGAATGTTTACTTTTTATTTAAAAAAAAAAAAGTGTTTTAGCTAACTCAGATTTTAATATCGAGTTGATTGCACATAATTTACATATATAATAATTGCTTCTAAGCGATTGTCACATCTTGGTCTTTTGTGGTGTACACTTCTGTTTCATAGTGCATTGTTCTTATTAAGCTATTTTATTCAACTTAGGCTTCCAGTGGCCGTTGTGTATACCATAGTGCTGATGCTGTAAATAGGACCTGTTTATTAATCCAGAGTTCAACACATGTTCCATTCTAATAATTTATAGTTATTTAGCGTTAGTCTTATTACCTTCTCCTATATTTGTTTCAATATCAGGGCCTGTTCTCTTGGTTTTTCTTTTTTTAATGTTTTAGGCCAAAGTTTTCACCGCTTATATATTTTTTCGTATGTGATACATTTTGGATTAAGTTCACAGGACAATATTCTATGCTATAAACAATAACTGAAAGCCTTAAAAAGGCATTCAAATATCTTTGAGATTTAGAAATAAGTTACTCCTTATTTTTACGTAAACAAAGGTGTATTTTTTTCTAGACCACATAAAAGTATTAGTGTTTAAGTGGAATACAAGTTATATACACCAAATGAAAGCTAGACTGTTCTTCACTTACACACTATCACCCCCCATGAGTTTATGTGCACTGGCAATGGTTTTGATCATTTTGCACAATCAGACTAACTACAATAAAAATCGGGTTCAAACCCTGCTCCCGCCAAGTGAACTTTGTGGTGGACTAACACCGTGTGCGTGGGTTTTCTCGGGGTTCTCCCGTTTCCTCCCACTTTCTTCATTCCACCATCTTCATTCATTTCTCATAATCACCGTCTCCTTTAGCCTAACCGGCATAATCGTGGGACGTAAAACTCAAAGATTTCATTTTCAACAATAAAAATGTTGCAGCACATAAAAGTAAAGATGTAGAAAGCTTTCCACTACCATAGCAGGTGCAGAAGAACCTGCAACACACAATCAGTTCTTAAAAACTAGAATTACACCTATAACCTGTGAGGAAAATAAGGTTGTAAAAAACATACCTCCCAATTCCCCCCTTCTACCCTATATTGTTTTGCAACATTGATAATATACAAAAAATAAGTAACGTTGAAGGCAGTAACATATAACAAGATGTTAACAGTGATGTATCTAGTACAACTGGCTAAAATATAAAGACAGTGTTACCAACCTGACAAATGAAAGAAAAAAGGGAAGGGGCATAACTGGGGCAAGTTTTACTATTGTTGCGAGTAGTTCAGTTTGAAGATAATAAATAATACGTACTTGAATATATATATATAAAGGAACAAAATTGATATAATATCTGAAAATTCATGCCGTGGTTTGTTGGCTTTGTATGTTTAAAATTATGGATGTGCCAGCGTAATTATTTACCACACTAAAGTAGATTCATAATTATATACGTAAGCTCTAGAGTGCATTTTCTAAATAACTCTCACCCTGCAACACGAACGCCGCTCCTTTTAATATTCAATATCCGTTATATTTCTGTCATCTCTGCGACTGTGATCGCAGATCATTCTAGTTCCACTCAAAAATGATGCTCCTTGTCCTGTAAAGAAAGAAAAAAAAAAAAAAAAAAACACCCAGTATTTAAGAAACATTCTTGTCAGTTAATTCAGCACCTGTAATTGAATTCAATCACATTCTTAAAGTAAACTCCTTTCCTGAGACATCGTCGAAACAATATTTCAATATCTTATCCTACAGCTCCACTTTAAAGGAACTACGTAGTTTATTAAGATGGTTATTTCCTTGCGTGTTATAACGTGGGACGTAAAACTCAAAGATTTCATTTCATTTTTCCTTGCGTGTTATAACTCTTCTACAAACTTACATACACTTCTGCACATTCAACTGTACTAAAGAATTAATGTTTAAAAACCAGTAACACTGTCACTATAGTATTATTCGCTTTAACATAGTGTCTTTATTTGATTTTTAACACTGATTCTTTTGCTTTTTTACTAATCGTTTCAGAACACATCATATGAATTTCAAAATGTCTGTGTGGATCAATATTGCCAGATCATATTCCAGTGTGTGGGTCACCTTAGAAAATGATATCACCAAATTTAAACTTCTGCTGTGTGTAAGTTCAGATTTAAAATTTGATTTGTTGTCATTTAATTTATCCCAACGATGATCAAGATTTCTCCGGTCTAAATTCAGTTCTGGTTTAATTGTTCTACTGAAGAATGAATTGAATACGTTTCTCTACGTGTTGTTGGACTTCCATTTTCTCAACTTGAGGATCTGTTTCTTGTCAGCAGTACATAAACTTGGGGTGGGTGGGTGTGTGTGTGAAGAATACCAGAGGGATTGGGATATATGGAAAACCCCAGGAAAGCCAGTGATCCGGGGGTCCTCCACGGAAAATAAAAGAAAAAGTCTTCGTGTTGCATTTTAAAGCTTTTTTTTTTTTTTTAACTTAGAAAGCAAACAAAAACTAAAAATATTTGTTTTATTTTCACCTTTGACAGTTTTTTTTTTTTTTTTTTATTGTGGTATTAAAACATACACGAACATTTTATAGTTTGTTTGCTTATTGAAACATTAAAATTCAACCTTGTTTTACAATTTAAATGATACCAAGTGTATGTCAAGAACTAAATAATGATAAAAGATAGTTTGAAGTGAATACTCAGAAACAATAAAGTTTTGAAAAGGTTTTAGGCTTACTAGCCTACAACTAATGTAAATGAAGCTCAACAATGTATAGTTAAAAAAAAAAAAAAGAAAAAGAAAAAAAAATAATATATATATTTTTTAAAAAAGGTATTAAACTCGCATTGCTGATTGCTATTTAAACAAAGACAGTTTGTTATTTTTCAGTTTACTCCATCTTCATAGGGCCAAAACCTGCCTGCCTTTTTTCATAATTTGAAAGACAAAGTGGATATGAAAAAAGTACCACAAAAGTTTCTAACTGTTTTGTGAACGTAGCAAACTGCTACATAGTCGAACATCTTTCGGGTCATAGTTGACCTAAGATACTTGAAATATTGGAAGGGGGGGGGGGACGAAAACCGTTGTACAAATATTAGAGGGGTACACATCTCGGTGAGATTGACATCCATGTTTCTTGTAAATGTTTAGACAACCAAGATGTGTGGGTTTCATCACCTCTTGCATCTCTTATATGTTCCCTGATACTTCTTTAATGTTCTTTTTCATCATTCTTACATAGTGTTTGTTACAGATGCAGTGTGCTGCGTAAATCCTAGCGGAAGACATCTTTATCGTAATTTTTATATGTTGACATGGAGTTTTCCAAACTTGTCCCTAATTTCACTGACATTTTGAGTATTCCTTATATATATATATATATATATATATATATATATTTATTTATTTCGAAAATCTTGGCTAAAGAGGTAGCGAAACCCATTATATTCCTTATGTTATTTAGCTTTGATATTTGGGCTTCTGTGATCCGAATCTTGATCATTGTTGGGACATGTTCAATTACAACAACAAATCAAATTTTAAACACTTTATTTCTGAACTTCTACACAGCACAAGCTTAAATTTGGTGATATCATCTTATAAGGCAACCCACGTATTGGAATTTGATCTGGTAACATTTATCCACACAAATTTCTTGAAATCCTTTGTTGGGAAGATGTGCTTTTCTTCTAGAAACGATTGGAAAAAATAAAAGCAATATAACAAGTGGTTAAAAAAATCATTGTTTTCAAGTAAATAATACTGTAGTGATAGTGGTATATAAACTACTAAATCTTTTGTAGAGTTGAATGTGCGTAAGTGTATATGGGTTCTTTGAAGAGTTGTTACACGCAAGGAAATAACTGCCATTAAAACTACATAGCTTGCTTAAAGTGGAATTGTGGGGTAAGTAATATTTAGGGGCACGAGTTTTTCGCACTAAGAATATGAAAATTTAGAGTTTCGTTTTTCATATTTCGCGTTTTGTCGCATTTTCCAAATAAAGTTTCGTATTTTGTAGCTCTTGTGGGAAAGATATTCCCTGACATTTTTACAATTGTTCCTTTTATTCATAGATCTCTACAGACATAAACTATTAATTACCTAAAAACAAAATACACTGAATATTTCACTTGACATTGTGAATTTCACTTATAGAAAATTATTATTTTTTTAAAAAACAAACTAAAGGAAAATCAGTAACTAAACTTACTATGAATAGGAAAGTTTTGCTGTCTTCTGAAAACACATAGGCACAAGTTACATTTAAGCATTAAACATAAGTATGTTACATGTTTCCACATTTTCCTCTTTCATTGTTATAGGTTTGTCACTTATCACCAGTCCATACTTGGAAAAAATTTTCTCACAATTGACGTTGCTTGTTGGAAGCCACACATACGTAAGTGCATTTACAACAAACTTCAAACAATCATCACTTGGGAACTCTCCATCCAGCTGCGATGGTGATAGCTAACGCGCAACATGTTCTCTATAGCGGTGTCCGAATCACCCAAAATGCACCGTTCATGTAACGTTCTACCATTCCGTCAGCGGAAAACTAGCGTTTTTAAATTAATGAAAACGTATTTTTAAAATTTCGCGCAAAACTGCCAATTTCGCGTTTTATCGCGCAACGGAAACCAATGAAAATACACAAAGAATATCATAAAACGTCAAGAAACTGAAAATTACTTGATTCTGACGTATTTCGTTTTATCGCGCATTGCGAAAAACTCGTGTCTCTAGTAATATTGAAACATTTCGACAACATCTCAAGAGAAGCAGTTTAATGTAAGAAAGTGATTGGATTAAATTACATGTTGAATTAACTAACAAGAATGTTTCTGGAATATTTAGGGGCGTTTTACCGCTACAGAACAAGGAACAAAGTTTTTCAATGGAATTAAAATAATAGCTTGTACCCACATCGAATATGCATACGATCGTTGGCAACATGATTAGTAGCGCGGCTTAGTCATTAAAAACTGCATTTAGTGAAAGAATTATGAAACTCAGCAACTTGTAGGGTAAGGCGTGGGAAACATTTTAAGATATGGAGGCATTCGAAAATCGTGCTTGTTTGGCCGCCATCTTGGAAATCAATATGGCGTCCACGCAAAGGCACAGATTTTTACTTAAATAATATCATCTCTTCACAGAACTACTCTAAAATCTCCTTCTTGCGTCAAATTAAAGATAATGAAACAGTGAAGAATTTAAACTTAGTACATGTTATTTGTACGGCCACCAATTTAAATATAGCGACTGTTAATCAGTAAATTTTAGTTGTACTCGTTACTGAATATTGCTATAATGGCAAATAATTATGAAACTATCAGATTTGTACATTCACGTAGAAGTAAACATGATAGAGCATAATCTAACCTTTCCAACGGTGTCAGTATCTTTGCTCTATCTTCAAAATAAAGGGAGCTATCGACTCATGTATTACAGGGTGTTGTGCTTTGGGATCTTCAATTTCACACCAGCGTGTAATTATGTTCTCAAGAAATTACGATAAATACTTCTTTCTCGAGTCAAATTAAAGAAAATGAATTTCCCAAAAATATCAGACTAGCAGAATATATTTGCTCGTTTACTCGTATGATACACTGATTTGTCTACAGTTACAATGAACGGTGTACAACCTTTATATTAGTAGAAAACTATTTTGAAATATTATTATTAGAAGAGCAAGCTCCTGCACAATTTTTGCACATAAGCGTACACAAGTCTTTTTTGCACTTGCAAGCATTTTGCTGCCTTCCTTTCTTGTGGCTGTACTTAGTCAGTTCTCTTACTGCCTTAGAAACCGGTTGAGTTGACCATTTTGGTGTTGGTTTCCCATCTAGCAAAATCCATCCCCAATCTTGTAGTGGTGGAATGTTAATGATGTTCATTGTGGCTTGTCCCCATATGTGACCACTTTGGTAAAGAGCCCTTAAAATATGCTGCTTCAAAGCATCAGCTGTTGGGGGAATGATGAACATCGTTCTATTGAAGCAAGTAAATAGTTGCTTTCGAGCCTCGTCACTCGTCTGAGCGTAGCAGAGCACGGTATATCGTTGAAGTAGATCAAATACATTGTCAGTGATTGTATCTTGAGGAAACGACAGAAACTCAAATGCTTCCAGTACTTCAGAAAATGAATTCCATCGCTTCCACATGGTTGCTTTTCCACTCCTGGAATAAAATGAAACACTGTCGTAGCCACTGAAAGCGTGGAAACCGTGAAGTGCAACTGGCTTTCGTTCTCCAAGTTGTTCAGCAATAATATGGACATAGAAGAATCTGGCATGTTTTCCCCTTCCAAACTTTATGAACAACCGTTTAAGACCTTGACGTTTCAACTCGAAATAGTACGATGTTGCCAAAACCACAACATCGGCGTCAGCTGTTCTGATACATATGTCATGTTTACCATGAAGTACAGCATCCTGAACATGCAAAATAATGCGGGTATCGGCTTCTTCGTGGTTGCAAACTTCAAGAGAACTTTCGCGAAGACAAGAGCGATTTGTTATAACTTCTGAACCATGAGTAGATACTACTTCAATGTCTGAAAAGGACCCCGAAGTCACTATTTCTTCTCCTAGGAACGGAAATAGTTCAGATTTATTTTCGGAACTTTTAAGGAAGTTTTGACAGTTCCTTGGCAATGATCCATTTGGCCGTACCTGGAATCTCTGTCCAATATCTCGAGATTCTCTAGTATGAGACTGAATACTAGATATCTTAGATATAAGTGTCCCATAGATTGTCCACTCGTTGCACATTATACTTGTTAGCGTCTTGTTTGATGTGTTCTTGAAATATCATTGAGGACTACTCAAGGAACGTACTTGTAGCTGTTGGCTTAAGAATGTGAACAAGGGCTGCCCCATCGTACGTAATTGCATCAAACTTAAGAGATGCTACGTCCTTTAACGTAGTGGTAGAAAGGTGTGGTATAATGGATTCCTCCAGGTCATTTTCACTTTATGTGTTAGAGCAGTCTCCTACTATTGCATCGTTCATAATATAATGTTCTCCAGTACCAAAGCGTCTAAGCTTTATCACCAGTTCTCATAACCCCATTCTGAGAAATGGAGGGTGGAAATGGTTGGGTTTCAAAGGGTAAGAACCAAAACAAATCATACTTAGAGGATATAATTTTGAATCAACGAGTCTCAATATACTCACCAATATCTAAGAATAATTTCAAGATGTTTGGATTAGCTAGAGAGGCTCGATCCACTAATATGCTTATAAAGTCACTGAAATAGGACATAGATCTCTTTTCTAAGCTATTTGTAATATATCTGAACAGAGAATTGGATATCGACAACTTCTTTGTCGCTCTATTAGATCGAAATATAATGGAAACTGAACATTAAAAGGAGCGCTGTTCATGGTGCAGAGTAAGAGTTACAATTAGGGATAGTTCATGTTTTCATAAATAAATCAATTTGTCGACTCTCCCAGGGGAAGAAGCCTAATAGAAACGCGAATTGATAAGAATTATGTGTAGAATTTTACTTTAAACTAAGTTGCTATTAAAATTAGGAACTTATCTTGGAATACAGTGCAGAAGGTTGGTAAAGAGTATCAATTATGATAAATTATACTAATAATTCATATGTAATTAACGTAAAATTATATCAATACCTTTCCTTTAGTAATGCTTCTTTTCTTTTCTCTCTCGTTTCAGAAATGAACGAAGATTTTGGACAACTGGCCGATTTTAATATCACCACTAACCATGAAAGAACTATAGTTCACATTGATATGGATTTTTTTATGCCCAGGTAGAGATGTTGAAGAACCCAGACCTAAGGAATGTTCCCTTGGGTATAAAGCAGAAGAATATAGTAGTTACGTCTATGTGACACGTGAATATGGTATTAAATAATGTATGCTTATACCAGAAACGATGAAATCATGTCAAAATTTAGTTCTTGTTTTGGGAGAAGGTTTGGCTGATTACCGGTATATGTCAAGTAATATATCGAATTTGCTTCAGCGATATAATTCCAAGGTTGAAAAGCTTGGTTTAGAAGAGAATTTTGTAGACATTACTGAATTAGTGGCTGATAGAGTTCAAGATGGAGATATCTCAACTAAAATTGTAAGATAATTATGGTGATAATGTACCAAACTGTGAACGTAGTTGTTGTAACAGAATATGTATTAATTCCCGAATTGTTGCTGAAATGAGAAACACTCTAAAGACAGAGTTAGTTCGACCTAAAAACCATGTAGAAGCATTTCGAAAGACAGATCAACATGATACAGCTAACCAATGCGCATCACCGTCGTCAACGCAACAAAAATGTTAGGAAACACCAAAGAGGAAATCGAACCAAAGATTTAGGTATAGATATGTCAATACTGGATGAGTTACCGCTAAACATTCAAAAAGAAGTTTTGGGAACGTACAAGTTAAATGAAGCTTCTTTGGAAAGCAATAGTGTAACTGTTGCGACTGAAGGAACTGCTCAGACATTTTGTCCTGCTGGTATAGATCCTGAAGTGTTTTCCGAACTTCTTCCCGATTTTCAAACAAGAAATGTTGCAGTCCCATAAACCATCGCCCGTTCAAAATAAAAAAAAAAAATCTTAGAATATAATACTAAAGTATTTCGTACCGGATAAAATCTAATATTTTTGTTAGTATTATTTTGAATAGGAGAAACATATTTCTATTTATATTCAAAGTTATAAAATATATTGTATTATATTCAAGAATATTATATGTCAAAGTTGTATCATAAATGTTATTGATGATTATGAATTAAAATTAATGACAATAACGGCTTTGTTCTTTTTGTTCTGTTGAAAAAAATGCATGTGAGTGCAGTTAAACCAGCTAAATAACAGTTACATGCATGCTTCAGGTATTTCTTGAATGGTTTGCACAAGTGGCACTAGTATAAGGAAAACAATAGAAAAATGACTACTCGCAGCCATTTTGATGTTTAAATTCAAGTCTTTTAAGAATATTATGTGCAAGCTACCGTGTTTACTCGAATATAAGCGGCTCTATAATTTTTTTTTTTTTTTTTTTGTCGATTTTTAGATTTCGTTTATTATACATATACAAGCACTCCTTATAACGGTGATGGACGAACTTACTTAGGAGGTAGCCAAAGAAATCATTTTAGCCCATTTTTCGCCGCTATTGTTTTCAATCTACAGAATTTGAAGATTTTGCATATTATGGGATATCAAGCTCCTATATATACAATAAAAAAAAATATTTTGTCCTATCTCGATATCTTCACTGAGTTTTAAGCCGTTGCGTTTTCGCTACGTTAGCGGGAAAGTGGTACTTAATGAAGTAATTATAAAATTGGCAGTTCCGTATGTTTTTGCTTTATATTTCTTTACTTTTCGTCACAATATTTGAATAGAAACTTTTATTCCCGGCGGGAGCTCATGTGGTTCGTATTCCACGTTAATCAGTAGGTCCACGTCCCATATAGCCTCGCTGCTGAACGGGACGCTAAACTAAAAAAAAATCAAAAATCAAAGAAACTTTTATTCCAACCATTCTACACCTGATACAACACCAAAATTACTATTTTATAGGAATAATATAAAATAATAACTTGTCATGTCGTAAAACGTAACTTTCTAATTACAGCAAAATATGTGTTTAGGACATTTTGGCAGGCGAGTACAAAATTGATTCATTATAACTTATGAAATGCCTCTGAACATTTTGTATGCAATGGCACATCACAAGTGAGGCAAAAAATATAGTCTGACTATGACATTCCCTACACCTACGTCGCCGACCCTTTTCAAATTTTCTGAGATGGTGAACTTCTTGAGTTGTATTTCTAACAGCTGTCTGAACGGCACATGTGCTTGGACGTCCTGTAGGTCCATCACTGTGTCGTCTAGAAGACGCAAGAGCAATGTTCAGAAGATCGCATGTAATTTCCCTGCGAAATTGGAGAAATGATTTTTTATCTTCCGGATGTACAAGCTGCCACAATTTCCACGCATTTACCACAGACACGTCTATGAAGTTCACAAAAATCGGCCACCACAATTTTTTGCCTCGGACTCTTAACTCGATAATTCGACACCATATTATCAAGTAGATCAACTTCCCCCATGTTAGCATTATACTCTTTGATGACATTTGTCTGTGGTACTGTTATTTTAGTTCTCTTCATTCGAGAATAGCGCCCCACATTTGAAATTGGTTCAGCATTGCTACAATTAGTAGCGACCGCCACGATGGAATTATCGTTCCATCGAACAACGAGTATTTCTTTATCTTCCTCAAAGCAGTAATCCATGCTACTTCCCTCTTGCTTTGCTAAGACTTTCGAGGGCTGCAAGGATCAGGTTCCAGTGCTGTTTTCTCTGATCGTGCCGGTAGCGTATAGACCCAACTTCTTCTTTTCAGTTAGAAGGCTCAAGGATGTGAAAAAGTTCTCGAAAAATATACGGTGAGCACTAGCTTCGTCAACAACTTTGAGTAAATTCAGCACTACACTTTCCTCGCAACCCTAAATTTGTGTTTTCTTCAAGACTTGTATCATTGTCCTTTCCGACGTATATTTCAAAAGCATAGAGGTATTCATCATGTTAAGCCAGGCACCAACATTTGTATCCAGACTTTATGGATTTGCCTTTCATGAACATATTAGCGAAGTGCCTTCCACGGTAGGGAATCATTTGCTCATCTATGCTTAGGTTATGCCGAAATACACCGAAGCCACTAAACTTGCTATTCAGTAATTACAGGTACTTCCGAACTTTGTACATTCTATCCGTTTTGTCCATCTGAGTGTTGTCGGCTAAGTGCAGGTTCTTTTTTTTTTTTTTATTTATTTCTATATGTATTCCTACTCAGCTTGTCGCACAGGAGGAACTGACACATCATTATCCAAGGACCAGTACATCTTGCGGAAGTGAATGGTATCCAGCAAGTAGCAGAAAACCATTGAATCCCTTCATCATCTCCTCGGTTGCTCTAAATCAATGTCAGTTGTTTTGAGTTGCATATAAATTGCTTTGTTCTACCAAAAGATCATTGATTTCTCTATCAAAAAACAAGCTGAAAAGTTCGAGGCTATTCTTGTCAATTAGTTATTCTTGCACATTTGAGACACACTTCTGCTCTCGATTTACAGGATGAATCAAATAATGAGCGTCCTTTTTCACCCACTTGAAAACTGGTGATGCACGAGTTATTCTCTTCCTCTTGTTACCACAAGATGAACGAGGTTTGTGGTAATCATTTGATGTACAAGGTCGAGGCTCATCCATGTCGTCTAGAGCTCGGTGAATCTCAAGCTGACCTGACACGTCACGCGGGAGATTATCATCGTTCTTGTCACAATCGTACCCTTCTTCTTCATCGCTTACTTCTGCAAGTTCAGGAGGTAATATTACAGTTTTTTCATCATTATCTGAGTCTGGGAAAAAAATAATGCACTGCTTCCTCGAGTGTTAGAAAAGTATGACGTTGAGCCATTGTCACAGTTTGCTTGAATCAGCACAATAAGGAAAATAACCACTGGCAAACCGAAATCCATAAATATAAAAATGTCAGTGATAGTCACTTTTATACACTTCAGTACTTCCTTTCCGCTGACGTTGCGGAAACGCAACACTAAACATTCGATGGACGTAAACACCCAAGAAACATTGAAAAGTAAACTTTGTGCACAAGTTGTCTTCTAGTAACTCCTTTGTGATACTCTGATCCCGGAGCAAGTCGAGACGTGCAATGCAGTGTTGCCAGATCAACAAATAAACTAATGCTCTTGTCAGGCTTTAAAATTACGCATTTAGAGGAAACTGAAACTGTGTTATCAACATGAATTTATATAAACTAACAATCAAAAATTAACAATTATATCTTTTAGTTTGTGGACAATATTAAAGTACCTTGTTTATTTTCAATACATGGCACATAAAAAAAAGAAAAACGAAGTGTTGCGAAAACGCAACGTCGGCGGAAAATGGGTTAAGCAGGCCAATATAATTTATTAGAAATCACAACGGTAAATTTTACAAAATTCTTGTAATGTTAAGCTCTATTAATGATTAAGAGGTTATATAGGGGAATATAATGAATGAAGTTGACCGCATTTTTAAAAATTTCTCACAGTCTGGTTTGAACTGAGATATACTGATTCTCATAAATGAAGTTAAACGGTCATCTGCAGGGTGGCCACCCATCCAACCGGGAAAACATGGAATTTACAAACACCGGGAAATGTCAGGGAATTTTGGGAAAAACCGGGAATTTCTGCTTCGATGAAAATATAAGTATTTACAATCTTCATAGCCATTTAGCTTCTCCGTCCCCAGACCCCACTCACAGCAATAATTAATCAATCAGTGCTTCGGTGCTAGTGGAGAGGGACAGCCAATGCTGTTCCCGTGACCTTCAGCTACCCAATACTATGGTTGTAAATATAGCGAAATTTGTAGTAAGATGCAATACAACGTACGAAGTTTGCTAATGCCATTGTTCATGGGCTTGGGCCACTTTTTATAAGTGATCTCAATGAACTACAAAACTGCAGCCATCACGTTATTGGATTTGATGAAAAACTTAAAGCCTCACAATTGTAGTAAATGAACTTCATGATTGGCTTTTGGGACATAAATAAAAACCAAGTTTCGTCAAGATATCTGAATTCTGTTTTCCTCGGACATTCAACGTGTACAGACATTGAAGCAAGTTTTAAGATTGGCGTCTTAGGTTTAGACCTGAAAAAATGGTTTCAAATTTCCATGATTGGCAGTCATGTTAATTTCAAGTTTCTAAGTGATTTGCAGAAATATCTTGCAAGTTCACCTTCAGATCCAATCCTCCTTGATATTGGAAGTTTTGGGACTGTGTTGTATACCATGAATTGTGCTTTCAAAGTTGTCATGCAAGCAACATTCTGGAAATTAGAATATCTGAGGGCTTCTTATAATTTATTCAAAGATTCCAGCTCGTCGAGTAGATTATATAAGGTTCACAGGATGTTCTTTCCTTAAAATAATTTTTTTACGGCATTACATGGACGGAAAATGGAGAGCCGTGGAAATATTACCCCACATGATGAAGTACGTGCAGCAGGCTGCTGAAGAGAGGAAAGTACCAGGATATAAAAGCTTTGATAATCTACGAAGTTTCATAAATGATAAGTTGCTTGGTGCAAAACTAGGCTTTTTCACAACAGTAGCATGGACTGTTGAAACATTTTTACGCGAATTTCAGGGAGTGGCTCCTTTCCTTTACAATTCTCTCCATGCCATTGTAGCTGGTCGTTTTGTGAAATATAGTGCTTTTGTAGGCAAGCCATTAGTGAACATTGATTTTCAGAAGAATGAAAACCTGAAAGAAATTAAATTTGTAAACATTGGCTATTATGTCTCGAAGAGAGATTCTTGAATTTCGCAAAGATTATCGTACAGGTTGTCAGAAATTTGTAGTGAAAATAATGGAGACTTCAGCTTTGAAATCAAAGCTGACAAGAGCAGTTTCGTTTTTGGACCCAAGCGTATTTGTGGATGACAAGGTAGCTGCAAAGAGAATGTCCAGTTGTCTGGAAATCGTGGATCCAGAAATTGGCTGATCAAATCGAAGGTGAATTTAAAACTTCTTCTCTGAATCCTCTGGTGTTGGAAGCAATGAAGACCTATGACAAAAAAAAAAATAGATTAGATGACCATTGGGTAGAAATGCTAGATTTATGCATATGCTCAACGCAAATGGCTGATTTTGTGAAATTTCTCCTAATTCTTTCTCATGGGAATGTCAGTGTAGAGAGAGGATTTTCAATCAACAAAGAATGTTTGATTGAAAATCAAAGTGAGCAGAGTCTAATTGCTCCAAGGAGGATGCACGATACAATTTCAGCTAGTAGTATAGAAAAGTTCAAAATTACAAAGAAATTTGTTCATGCTGCCCTCAGTGCTCGTGGAGTTTACATTGAATTTTTGAAGAACCAGAAAGAGGAAGAGAAGAAATAGAAGAAGAGAAATGCCATTAAGGGCAAGGTTGTTGAACTCGAGGCAAAGAAAATGAAGTTGTGGCTGAGGTTAAGGAGAGGCTGCCTGCACTTGATGAGGAAATCAGTCATTTGAGATCTTGAACAATTCAATGAATGTTGTATTAATCGCAATAGTCTGGCTTTTATTGAACAACTAGTATGATATGAGATATTAAAAACAGTTCAGTGAATATCATGCTTTATTTTGGAATCAGTTACAATATGTCGTCTTTTGTAAATAGGACTGATCTTTGAACTTAGTTACCAAAGTGGTATGGATAAGTGGTGGAGAAATATTGGCAGGTAAGTGATTAAAATTAGACCTTAGAAAACTAGAAAATTAGATTAAAATTAGACTGTAGTTACCTTTTGTAGTGTTCTTTTTAATTTTAGTGATTCTGTTTGTAGTTTACTTAGAGCTTTGTAACGAATTTTGCTTAAAATATGCGAATATACCCATTTGGGATCTTTTCTGGAAAGGTCTGGAAAACCGGGAAAAGTCAGAGAATTTCAAAATCCCAAAAGAGTGGCCACCCTGATCTGAAAGTTTCTAATAGAACTTTTTAAAATCTATTCTGCTTCTCCTTCATTAGTCCTAAGCCAAATAAGAGCTTTCAAGGGGCTGCAGTACTCATACTCCTCTAAATGAATACTAGATGCGAGCGGGATGTGTGGGGAGCGAAAGTACACATGCTAGATTTTCCCACTCACCCGGCCCTACACAAGACGTCACTGTGTCCAGAGACAGAAACGACTCTCATTGCTGAACCTGTATTCGCTTCGTCATTGCAATTTCTATAAGCACCACCAAAGATGTTCTCGCCAAGGAGGAGGTGTCAGGGATAATAAATAGTGCAGGAAAATATTCATTCCTGTCAGGATGATCCGAATTATCTATGTTCTCGCACTTTCTGGTGAGTCGCGAAAGAACGATTGTGAGAATTTTCTGCTTTCCATCGTGAACATCACCGATTAACCACTGACGTTACAACTTTTCCTCTCAAGTTCCTATTATACGGCTAGACTTTATGTTGGTTATAGTCCACCCATAACTACACTCGTCATATTGCTCGACGACCTTCAGAATTCAGAAACTAGCAGCATGCGTATTCCATGTGCTGTGATCCTCAAAGATCAATATGCTATCTTAAAGACATTCTGTGATAAGAATTTTGTTCGAATCGGACGATATATATATGGTGTGTTCGTAAATGCATTTCCACCAGTTTATCAGCAGGATAAATTCAGTTTACTGTAACAACAGGAGATATAAATAACGCATTCTTGTGGCTATATGGTATGCTGGTTCGGTGTGGAATACCCACGCTCGATTTTTGGTGCAAGCTCATGTGGTTCTCACGTTAACCCTACAGTGGTAACGTAGAAAAAGATCACATGAATGGTAACGTTGGGTCTGCTAGACTCGTTTTTTTTTTTGGCTGATAAGATGTAAACTAAGCTTTAGATCATTATTATATTTACAATATTAAATACAAACAACACTAGGCACTGATCTGAGATAGGTAACAAACGGACCTTCTGGTTGTGTACCTACATACACCTCTATATTTGCTGTGTGGTATAATGTTGCATCCACAAAACTAAAAATTTAGTTCCATATTTTGCCGGTTTTCTTCGGCACATACATAAGAAATCCATATCTTTCTCGGAAACTGATATGTTTCTCATCCAAAGTTGCCAACATACTAATTGAAAGACAGGTCTTGCAATTGTTTACAAATAATTCAAAAAAAGTCACGAATTGGGGCTAATTTGCCTAAGGATTTTCTTCCTTTATGTGTATCAACGTAATCAAATCGCAAATAACGAGAAAAGAAACGAAACCTCTGTAAGGACATTGTTGCCCAAAATATCTCCACAGTTCCATCTTGCTCCCACAATCTCTCAACATTCAGAGGTCTATCTCTCAACACCAGCCATATATATAACAATTCTATGATCGCTTTAATTTGACAGAAATACTGGTAAGACCTGTAAATCGTTGATCTGAATATTTTGCAGTTACTTTCTGTATGTATTTGTTTCTGTTAGTACATAGCATCGCTTATAAACACAGATTATGTTTCCTGAACAGTCCTAGCATTCATTGCAATTTGGGACACTGTACATATACGAACAGTCACAATATTACAAGGGGAGTACGGACATTTACATTTCTCACTTCTTTTCTCCATTTTCTTTTATCTTCTTTACCCACAAAATATTGACTGCAGTTTGTTTCATCACTGACACAGTCTTCCTTATTGGATTATGCGTCACTATCAGTATCATGGTCACAGTAAATACTGAAATCAGGATCTTCATTTTCATCATCATCATCTTCACGGGATGAAACATCAAGTTTCTTTTTTAACTCCTGTCGGACTCTTTCAACGTTTGATTCGTAACTTAAAGCCTTGTTACTACACTAACACAGAACAAAGTACGTATCTAAACGGATATTGGTGGCAAATATCTTCTGAAATTTGCATAAAATAAATGCAAACACTACACAAACTGTTCCTCAAATAATAACGTGAGTGGTAACGTTGGGTCTGCCTGGCCCAGACTAAGAAAAAACAGACCATCCAAGAATGAAAAGCTTTAAACTGAAAGTGATCGCAACCACATCAAGTAGTATTTAGATTGAAAGGTAAATGCAATATGAAGCTCGTACAATGTTACCAACTAAAGATAGAATATATATATTTGGTCTAGGAATTAATTCGTGCGGTTGGACAAGAGATGGCGCAACGAACGGAGCGTCCCACAGTTCCGTGTATCCACACATGTGTTGCAAACCCCTGTCATCGCGTATCGTTCGTAGTATAGGGCAGTGGATTAAAGCGTCAACAACACCAGTTTGTAGTTAAGTGAACATGGCGCAATTTGTGCCTGATAAAGTGTTTTTGCGGGGTGTCCTGCTGCATTACTTTAACATGCAGAAAAGTGCGACTGAAAGTCATCGTATTTTGGTGGAAGTGTATGGTGACCATGCTCTAGCTGAGCGAACGTGTCAGAAGTGGTTTGCACGGTTTAGAAGTGGTGATTTCGGCTTGACAGACCAAGAGCGAGCTGGACAGCCAAAAAAATTTCAAGACGAAGAATTGACAGCATTGCTCGAGCAGGATTCGTGTCAAACGCAGGAACAACTTGCAGCAGCATTAGGCGTTGATCAAACAACAGTCTCCAAACACTTGAAAGCCATGGGAATGATTCAAAAGATGTCACATTGGGTTCCACATGAATTGAAAGACAGAGACGTTGAAAGACGAAAAACCATTTGCGAATTGCTGCTTCAACGACAGAGCAGAAAGGGGTTTCTGCATCGAATTATTACGGGTGATGAGAAGTGGATCCATTACGAGAACCCTAAACGAAAAAAGGCCTGGGTGAAACCAGGTGAACCAGGTCCATCACAACCAAAACGAGATATTCACTGTGCAAAGGTTATGCTGTGCATATGGTGGGATATGAAAGGTGTGGTGTACTATGAGCTGCTGCAACCGGGTGAAACTATGAATGGAGAACGTTATCGACGACAATTAATGCGTTTGAAGCAAGCTCTGGCCAGAACACGACCAGAATGGGAGAACAGACATGATAAACTTATTGTTCAACATAATAACGCTCGCCCACATGTCGCAAAACCGGTCAAAACCTATTTAGAAAATGTCGGATGGGAAGTTTTACCCCACCCGCCGTATTCACCAGACGTTGCTCCTTCGGACTACTACTTGTTCGATTGCATGAACAACGATTTGATTGGACAGCGGTTTACTTCTTCAGAAGATATCGAAACATGGGTCTCTGACTGGATCGCTTCCAAGGATGAGGACTTCTTTCGCCACGGAATCCGTACATTGCCTGACAGATGGGCGAAAGTGGTGGCTAGCGATGAACAATATTTTTCTTAAGGTATTTATGTATTTTGTGTTTGTACTACAGCTTCAATGTGTGCGTACCAACCGCACGAATAAATTCCTAGACCAAATATATGGTGCCTTCCATTTCAACTCAGGCAAAAAAATATAATATTGTACCATCACCATTTCAGATATTGTTGAAACTTCTTTTATAGCAACTAGACATGTTTTTAAGAGACCCATATTTTTTTGCTTTGTCGAAAAAATTTTTCCGTCAAGTAATGGGCCATCAAAGACGGGGAGTACAATTTATGAATTGTAGAAGACATGGAAAATGGTCAACTTCGGAGCCTCACCATTCGGCTATGGAGACAGGTAGAGTTATAATTCTTGTTGTGGTTTGTACATAGGGATATAAATAAACTATATTTTATTATAGTTTGGTTTGCGCATGCGTATCTTTTTGTACATAAATTAACAAATGAACGTCAATTTATCTGAAAAGTCGAAGTTTGCGATTTTTTTTCGAGCACTTCCGGTTCGAATTTTAAAATTCTGTTTTCACGGTTGGTAAAACCTGGTTACCCGCTTTCCGAAAAAAATTTTGTATCGCTTCTGTATGCAACCGAATTGTCGCAAAAAATTCGAGAAATTGTAAAATTTTCAAAAATCGCCATATTTGGGCGCCATTTTCTCGAAAACACCATCTTTTAAAATTCTGAAATTTTGTCAGATGGTTCAACTTTACATGAATAACAAACACACCAAATACCATTCTCGACCAATGCTTCATGAATTAACTGCAGCCTTTTAAAGTTAGCGAAGTTTCGTTAACTTTGATGTCACAGTTAGCAACACTGGGAACAATAAAAGTGCAATGATTTGATGATGTTTGTGGTTCACATTCATTAAATGAAGAATAAAATGTTTTCTTGACTGTTTTATTATTATTATTATTATTATTATTATTATTTTGATCAAGAAGGCTCTCTGAAATAGTAAAATGAGCCTCCCCCTACTACTCCGTTTTCTTAAACCGAAATAATCTGAGGTGGAACTACAATTAGGAAACGCAGAAATTTCAAGTTCACTTACTTAAAATGGTCTTCGGAAACAAAATTTCACTGATTTTTTATTTTTTTTTATTTTTTACATGGACCAATCATTTGCTTGGTTGGTGTCTTCTTCGCTAATAGCATGTAACCGTGCAGGTGCTCCAATAGGTGTTGGCTCACTCACAACTCGTCCAGGAGTGGATCTAGGGGGAAGAAACTTTTTTATTTTATATATAAATAAAACCGTTCTCAGAGTTTGGAGCTCGTAGCTCTAAGTAGCAGTATACCACCCCCCTTCCAGAAGTCCGTCCTGGATCCGCCCCTGCGTAGCACATTGTCTATAGTCACAAATGCTGAACGTCCATGTGGAAGCATAAACAGCACTTCAACTTCACATAATTCATGATTTATTCATAATATTTCTGCAACGCACCACTGGTTATCATACATATATGTATGTAACAAAAGTTCCTTTTTGCAGATTTCTTAAATCTACACTTTGAATTGCAGAAGTTCGATTTTGGGGGAAGCATGAAGTTAGTTCATGATGACCGATTAATGCAATAAAAACTTTGCCATTTTCCGAAAGCCAAAGATGACCGTTGAATACCAGTAAGGCGTGCTATACACTACGAGATCAATCCTAGGAAATATCTTAGGATTTATCTTCGGAAAAATGTTATGACATATCTTGTAGGAAATCTTACCCTTTTTGTGCCATACACGTGAAGAGTTTTCCTGTCTGACCGAATGATGTTTATCAACATTGTGAAATAGTTCTATTTAATAAAAGTACAAAGGGAATTACTATGCTAACCACACTGCACATCCCACTGATATTAATATCAGGCGCTATTTTATTAAATTGGATACCTCTTTAAAAAAAAGAAAAAGAAAAAAACATAAAAGTCAGAAGGGTGCTAGTATACTTTTGGCGCACCACATTTTAGAAGATTTACAAGTAAAATTTAATACTTTGCATGAAAAGACATATTTATAAGGAACAAATTTTTTGCAAACAACATAAATAAATACAAAGTAGTACACCTGTATTTTATGTTTACAACTCTAGGGTTACTAGTGTAAAATCATTTGAGAGACAATGTTTAGCAGAAAGGGTCCAGCTATTTTTTCTAAGAAATGTTACAATTTCGGTAGTTTCTATTCACATTAGTTTAATTTAGGTTGGTTCAGGTTAGTTACGGTTATGTTACGTTAGATTATATTATTTGGTCTAGGAATTAATTCGTGCGGGTGGACAAGAGATGGCGCAACGAACGGAGCGTCCCACATTTCCGTGTATCCACACATGTGTTGCAAACCCCTGTCATCGCGTATCGTTCGTAGTATAGGGCAGTGGATTAAAGCGTCAACAACACCAGTTTGCAGTTAAGTGAACATGGCGCAATTTGTGCCTGATAAAGTGTTTTTGCGGGGTGTCCTGCTGCATTACTTTAACATGCAGAAAAGTGCGACTGAAAGTCATCGTATTTTGGTGGAAGTGTATGGTGACCATGCTCTAGCTGAGCGAACGTGTCAGAAGTGGTTTGCACGGTTTAGAAGTGGTGATTTCGGCTTGGCAGACCAAGAGCGAGCTGGACAGCCAAAAAAATTTCAAGACGAAGAATTGACAGCATTGCTCGAGCAGGATTCGTGTCAAACGCAGGAACAACTTGCAGCAGCATTAGGCGTTGATCAAACAACAGTCTCCAAACGCTTGAAAGCCATGGGAATGATTCAAAAGATGTCACATTGGGTTCCACATGAATTGAAAGACAGAGACGTTGAAAGACGAAAAACCATTTGCGAATTGCTGCTTCAACGACAGAGCAGAAAGGGGTTTCTGCATCGAATTATTACGGGTGATGAGAAGTGGATCCATTACGAGAACCCTAAACGAAAAAAGGCCTGGGTGAAACCAGGTGAACCAGGTCCATCACAACCAAAACGAGATATTCACTGTGCAAAGGTTATGCTGTGCATATGGTGGGATATGAAAGGTGTGGTGTACTATGAGCTGCTGCAACCGGGTGAAACTATGAATGGAGAACGTTATCGACGACAATTAATGCGTTTGAAGCAAGCTCTGGCCAGAACACGACCAGAATGGGAGAACAGACATGATAAACTTATTGTTCAACATGATAACGCTCGCCCACATGTCGCAAAACCGGTCAAAACCTATTTAGAAAATGTCGGATGGGAAGTTTTACCCCACCCGCCGTATTCACCAGACGTTGCTCCTTCGGACTACTACTTGTTCGATTGCATGAACAACGATTTGATTGGACAGCGGTTTACTTCTTCAGAAGATATCTGGGTCTCTGACTGGATCGCTTCCAAGGATGAGGACTTCTTTCGCCACGGAATCCGTACATTGCCTGACAGATGGGCGAAAGTGGTGGCTAGCGATGGACAATATTTTTCTTAAGGTATTTATGTATTTTGTGTTTGTACTACAGCTTCAATGTGTGCGTACCAACCGCACGAATTAATTCCTAGACCAAATAGTATATGAGTCTAACACAATTTTCAAAAAGTAATAGAATTACGGTTACTTCTATTAATATTAGGTTAGTTTAAGTTAGTTAATTTCATTAGGTTAGATTTGGTTAGGTTGTGTTAGGTCTACGTACTTGCATCTTCCATTTCTCCTTTAAATTTTGTATTTTCTGCTTACTTCTGGACCCCTTCTGCGAAACATTTCCTAAGTGAGTGCATATGAAAGATGACCGATGATACTATTTTCCACCACCGGTGTATTTACAAGTGGGGCGCTACTACCACGATACCATCACATGTGCTATTCAAACTCGTATCATTGCCAAAACCCACACATTTTCACTACATTCACTGACGCGCCTTTTTCCTTCGCTCGCACCCCCTCGCTGACGCTCGAGCCCCGCTTCGCTCTGCTCTGACTCGGTTAGATAGCATTCGTACTTTCTAGAAACCACCTAGCGCAAGTTGGTTTGCGTTTTTTTTGCATTATAGTTTTTATACTATATATATATATCTGGCCCCAGTATTTCTACGCAAATCGTGAAAGAATTGTAGTTTATCAACAATTGCTTTTGATGGTCCCCTTGAGGTATTTTATCTATGCTATGTTTGATATTTTCATGTCGGTCAATGCAAATATTTTAGGAAACAGTGACAAATTATAATTTTTCAACAATTATTTCGAGTGGTACACCTAAAGTAAACCTGCACGATCAGAAGATATCTCATCAGTTGCGTTTTCACTTGTTTTGTTTTCACATTCTCTCACCTGATGTCGCTTAAATCGAAATCTTACGAAATTTCTTTCCGAAATAGAGCGTGCTCTAAACAAGAGAAATCTCATAGGATCGTTCAGAACACAGGAAATGACATGCGATTAGATGCCATACACGTTGAGATTTTGATTCTAGGACAAATCGTAAGAGATTTCGTAGGATCTATCTTATAGTGTATAGCCGGCCTTACCGGTAGCATACTTTCCCTTTTTTTTCTTCCGGAAGTCGTCGAATTCAGTTCCAGGCAACAAAACGAGAGTAATACCCAGAGTTTGTACTTGCACTATACTCACGAATTCTTCTGCGGTTTTCGTGGGGGCGCGGTGGCTCAGTGGTAGAGCGTTCACCTCCGGTGCTTGGGGTCCCTGGTTCGATCCCAGATCGCGCCGTGTGGGCTTTGTGGTGGACAAACACCGTGCTCGTGGGTTTTCTCGGGGTTATCCCGTTTCCTCCCACTTTCTGCATTTCATTCATTTCTCATAATCACAGTCTCCTTTAGCCTAACCGGCATAATCGTGGGACGTAAAACTTAAAGATTTCATTTCATTTCATTTTTTTTCTTCTGCGGTTTTAATACTGTGTATCTGTATTTGCCTAAGGTTATGCCGCGTTGCCACATTCTTTACCTCCCCCCCCCCCCCCCCCCGCTTAATACCGTCGCAGAGACCATGCATGGCCGAATTCACTGCAAAACCACTGCTTTATTGGACCTGTCTGCATCTCGAACATCTTAAATCGATTTTCAAAGTGGGAATGCAGCACCATCAGAAATCACTGACACGGTTTGGGAAATTGTAGACACTTATTTTCTCGTATGCAAACCTTTTTCTATAAAATATATTTTCGCTTTTCTTCGAGTATTTTTAGTATCTTGTCTATGGCTATGAGTACATGAGCCGAATCGTGTGTTTTACTACAACAAAACTGTCAGTTGTTTCATATTCCGGTGATAACTCTGAATTTCACTTTGCAGAATAACAGTCCAGTTTTCAGCGAAGTCCACATGAAGTAAAATAGAATTTGTATCTTGAAATTTTATATGGTGCTTTTCGGTAGCAATTAATTCTTGATGTCATGAATTACAATTCTTACAATTAAACAAACAATGTACGATACGAAAACAGAAAGTGTCAGTTTTTTAAACGAGATTATTGTTTTCCCATATGACATACGTAACACTTTCATTTTCATCAGGATCAATAATTAAAGGCTCCACACTTATTCCTTCCACTCCAGGACATTCACCACATTCTTGAAGAAGACAGTTGTCATTTTCTATGGATCATACTACTAAAGGAAATAGATCACTCATGACAGCTTCAATACAGGCTGCAGCTTTGATTTGTTGCAACGCAGTAGCAGCTAACTTAAAATTTGCACAATACACACACACACACACACACATACATACACACTTCCCTCGCAGGTTGCGGACTGACCCAGTTTAGTCGAATACTGTAAAATTCCGAGTGACCTATTCTTATGTTGGGATTGCTCTGTTTAAAAAGTCAGTAAATTTCTTTGGAACGCGTAAGAAAACGTTTCGATTTTTTTTAACTTTTTGTCCTTTTTCGATCACTATTATGACATCGCACTTAATTGAGACTTTATCTGGAGCATTCCAAATCATCATTGAGGTAATAGTTCAGGCTTTCTGTAGATCATCAGAATTTATTGGATGGCCATTTCAAGTAAACTTAAAATTTGTGTGTTTCGTAATCGTAATTTCCACCTCAGATTATTTCGGTTTAAGAAAACGAAGGAGTGGGGGGAGGCCCATTTTACTATTTCAGAGAGCCTTCTTGATCAAAATAATGAAGAAAAAAAAAACACAGTCAAGAAAACATTTTATTCTTCATTTAATGAATGTGAACCACAAACATCATCAAATCATTGCACTTTTATTGTTCCCAGTGTTGCTAACTGTGACATCAAAGTTAACGAAACTTCGCTAACTTTAAAAGGCTGCAGTTAATTCATGAAGCATTGGTCGAGAATGGTATTTGGTGTGTTTATTATTCATGTAAAGTTGAACCATCTGACAAAATTTCAGAACTTTAAAAGATGGTGTTTTCGAGAAAATGGCGCCCAAATATGGCGATTTTTGAAAATTTTACAATTTCTCGAATTTTTTGCGACAATTCGGTTGCACACAGAAGCGATACAAACATTTTTTCGGAAAGCGGGTAACCAGGTTTTACAAACCGTGAAAACAGAATTTTAAAATTCGAACCGGAAGTGCTCGAAAAAAATTCGCAAACTTCGACTTTTCAGATAAATTGACGTTCATTTGTTAATTTATGTACAAAAAGATACACATGCGCAAACCAAACTATAATAAAATATAGTTTATTTATATCCCTATGTACATACCACAACAAGAATTATAACTCTACCTGTCTCCATAGCCGAATGGTGAGGCTCCGAAGTTGACCATTTTCCATGTCTTCTACAATTCATAAATTGTACTCCCCGTCTTTGATGGCACATTACTTGGCAGGAAAATTTTTTTCGACAAAACAAAAAAATATGGGTCTCTTAAAAACATGTCTAGTTGCTATAAAAAAAAGTTTCAACAATATCTGAGATGGTGATGGTACAATTTTATATTTTTTTTTGCCTGAGTTGAAATGGAAGGCACCATATATATAAAATTTGGGTCTAGTAGACCCTACGTTACCACAGAAGGGTTAAATTAAAGGTTCACGTCTCATAAAACAAGTTCGGTGCTGAAAAGCACATAAAACTCAAAACCAACGAAGAATATACCGCCAAGATAACTGTAAGAAGATATTTCGAGAAAAGTTACTGACACACACGTGGTCTGATATACGAGGTGCACAATAGAAGTACCTACCTTTTTGTGTGTGTATGTGTCGTTCGAGGAAGCAACTGCGGCTTCGGAGACCTCCATTCTTCGTCTTTAAGGAGTGTAAAGTTTGTTTACTGGGTGGCAACAGTTGAGTCACAGTGTCTGAACGAGTAAGACATATTTCTTTCTCGTAATGTAGACACACTACTTGCAGTAGCAGGAACATTCCGAAAACCGCAATTCTATTATTAAAAACATTTGTGTGATTTGTCTTATATTTATTTTATTAGTATCTCTCAAAGAAGCTAATTACTAACACAAAAGTATTCTGAACAAAATATATTTATTGCACACTCTTTAAAAACATGCTCACAAATCAATTTTAAAAAGATCAGTACAGTTGCTCATTATATTAAAATTACAAAACAATAAAATGACTATTGCATAAAGAAGGTTTTATTGAATTTACATTGTGATACAATATACTATTACTGAATTTGCGAAATGTATTGCTTAAGAACATAAAATTTGCATTGAAACCAATCCAACCACGTACACTACAGTTCAGTTTAACCGATGGGGCTTCGGTTAAACCAGAGGTTACATATAAATAGGGTGTTTCAAAACAACACCGACAACGTTTGGGAGGTGATTCCTGACACCAAGATAAAACAAAAACCATAGACTGGATGCAGAAATCCATCTTTTTGGAGTTATAGGCTGCCGAAAACATGACAAATGAACTTTAAAGGTCCATAGCTCCAATACTACGAGACCTACTGTAGTCGGATTAAGACTTCTCTTAGGAATCAGTATATGCCCTATCCAAATATCCATGTTTCAGAATCCTGCAACAATTTTCATAGAGGTAATTGGTGAGTAATTCAAATTATATGCTTGTAGCCAAACTTTTTCTATAAAAATATTGCGTGAGTACCTGAGGATTCTGAAACACGTATTTTTGGATGGCGCACTTATTAGTTCTTAAGTGAAGTCTTGACCCAACTATGGTAGGTCCCATTTATATTAAACTTTACTCTGCTTTAAAAAAAAAAAATGTTCGTTTAACCGAAGCACCATATGTGTATATACACACAATACTGTATACAAATCTCAATTATCAGGTGTCTCTTCATCTTTACAGTACAGTACACTACTTGTGCTGAAAATAGACTGGGAACTGGGTGAGTTCAGCCAATGCATCGTATCAATGAACGTATTCTTTGATAAATAACTGTTACACCAAGAACACTGTACTCGTAAGTCGTGCTTTTCTTTAGTGATTCAGTTAAACAGGACTGTAGTGAAAACCATAAATTATTCATACTTGTACATTCACCAATATATACGACCCTAATATACACCCTGCTCAAAACGAAGACTTAAGTAAAACAGTGAAGATTAATTTCTATATTAATCGTACGTAACGACAGTTACTAGTAACCACTGTTTCTGAGGAAAGTAGAACATCTAATCCTCAGATGCAGTATTACAATTCAGGAGAATGAGAATTAAAATTTTGAGTTTTCTATGTAAAACACAGCTCCCTATCCTTGATCAAAGCTTTCACTGAAAAATATTTAACAATTTACACATAAAAGCGTTTTAAAAAAGCGGACTAATACAATATATTTTTTAAAAAGTATTTTTTTTTGCAGCTCTTTAATGATTTCATCCTATATATATATATATATATATATATATATATATATATATATATATATATATATTCACACATTTTACATGTATTTACATAAATCAATAACATTATTTAATAAAACATTAGAGTAGTAAAATGAGAGAAAACACTTACGTTACTTCCACATCTGTAATTTGAATAAAGCAGCCGTATCTGTTATGTGTAATCAACATAGTAAAATTAAAAAAAAAAAAAAAATTCATAACCTGTTATATGGTCAAATCATCTTACATTTAGTACGTATTAAAACGAAATGGAAAACATGTTATCCAGTTACCTTGATTAAATGGTCTTACCAAGATTATCCTTTGCAAGAACAAAATATTTTACAAAGCAATTAATCTCATTTTTCTATAGAGGAAATTAAATATATTAATTGGTAAATTAAATATAGAAGCACTTCATTGTGAGAAAGCAAGCTAGTGTGTATATAATATCCGAGAAAATTATGCATTTTTTTTTTATTTTCACTTCTTCCTACCCAGATAAAAAAAAAAAAAACTATGAAAACATACATCCTGGTTACTCAAAGAGAAAAACAATTCAAATTAGAGTTCACAGGATTATATTCCTCTGAACTTGCTAGTATAGGCATTTCTATTACATAGACTTTTTCAATAACAACTTCGGAACGCACATTCGACTTTTGTGCTATATTTTTCTAATTTTCTTAACGAATACACATACCGTATACTCCAGTTTGTTTCGAGAGAGAAAAAGTGAGCTTACAACAGTCTACTGAAAAAAAAAAAAGTAACCTACAGTATTCTATTTATTTATTTATTCTTTGTTTACATGTAAAAATGTATTCAACTAATCAGTTTTATCATGGACAGTACAAGTTTTGTTTTTCATACAAGAAAATCTAAATTAGGTTAACAGTCTTTTCATTATGTTCCATATTTCTTTTCTTAGAGAGTCGATAGTCCGCGATGCAGACTACCGCAGGCTACGATGCCTCATCGGAAAAGATTTGTAACACTTATTAGCACACTTAATTGCATTTTGTATGTACTCTCTCTCTCTCTCACTTTCTAAACTTTTAAAATTCTTCGTTCCCTTCAAATCATTCACTAAAATTTACAAAAAGAAAAGTTACGGGAAGTGTAATAAAGTCCTTTAAGAGAACACTACACACACCATATATGTATAATGTAAGGCACATGGTTTCTCTTTAGTGAATAACACTTGGTTCACCTATGTTCTATGTTTTTTTTTTTTTTTTTTTCAGTTTAAATATATCAGAATCTCTCTGTATATATTTACAAAAACTGAATACATATAAACTTTGTACAAAGACATTTTAGGTAGATACACTGAACAAGCTGGGTTTATACATTACTACAAATCTTCATTATCATATCCAGTTAGACTAAAGTTGTTACTCTTCTGCCTTTCTCGTAAATTTTAGGTTTACCAAATAATTTCCGCTGGTTTACAAGTATATATATATATATAGTAAATTTTGTGTTATTTTTAGTAAGGCAGGCTCTTAACCACAAACTGCATTAAAGTAATATGTCCTTACATTCTATATTTCTATCCTTAATATACTTCACATCGCTAAAAATATATTCAGTCTTTGTATTTATCACAAATGTACAACATATTCAAAGTTATAGCAACATTATAAGATTTGAAGAATATATACATGCAAGTTGGAAATGTTTACCTACAACTGTAACGATTATTTTTGTTTAAATATAATGTAAAGTTTATTTGCAAAGTTTCCACTGAATCCTTTTTCACAAAATTCTAACAACGTTCAAATTGAGTAAGAAAGTAGTTTACTTTTAACCTAGTCATATGCTAAGGCTTTGGTTGGTACAGTTCCTAAGCATTTATTTGATACAAATCCTAACACGTTGTTGCGTACAAATCTTAAGCATCTATTTCATACAAATCTTTTTTTTTTTTTTTTTGCTTTGTACAAATTCTAAGCCTTTGTTCAGTACAAATAAAGAGCTTTCTAAAATAAAGTAAGCGGTCAGTTTTTCTTACTTTCTTAAGAATTATTACCCCAAAAAAGTAACAATACACAGTGTGTCTCAAAAGTTCCCTGACATAGGGTATCAGTTATTATCAGAGTTACAACAAAATGTAAGGGGGGAGACCGCCTTCAAATATGATGTTTTCAATCTAAATTGAAGTCTTTTTTTTTTAATTTGACGAGCCATTTGGGCTGTACACTCTTTATGTTTAACACGCCCAATGTTAAATGAAAATGCAACGTTGCCATTTTACCTGACCCCATAACTTAATTGAATGAAGTTACTGTCTTCTACACTAAAGTATCGATGGCCAAACCCCATTCACCATACCCTTACAAAATTTATCCACCTCCTGCCCTGCTCTCCCCTCCCCCAGCCCCTCTATTAATAACAACGTGGCATTTTCATTTAATATTGGGCGCATAAAGAGTGTACAACCCAAACTGCTCACCCGAGTTAAAAAATTTCCTTCGATTTAGATTGAAAACATCATATTTGAAGACAGTTTCCCCTCTTACATTTTGTTGTAACTCTGATGATAACAGAATTACCCTATGTCAAGGGATTTTTGAGACACCCTGTATATAAATTATAAACATGACGCATGTAAAATAAAAACCTAGCACACACGTAATTACGTATATAAAACTTCCAAACTAGTTATTCGAAAAAAGTCCCTTCTCTCTATCTTCAGAAATACTTGCAACTGTCAAATTATTTATATATCGATTTTACGCGCTCCATATAGTGAATACCAAAACGGAGGTTCTACAGATTGGTATTTCGAAAGAGAGAGAGAGAAAAATATATTAGAGTCATGAAAGTTAAGAAACGTCGAGTCAACAAATATCACACATTTTATGACATTATGTATAGTGCCAATAGGCAGTGTTATCGTCATATTCATCACTGTCACTATCATAATACTCATTAGCATAATGGTTATACCATAAGTCATCAAAGCTGAAATCAATCGGAGCATTCTGAAACGAACCTCTACCTTTTCGTTTTCCACGTTTTCGCTGCTTCTTTGGAGGACAAGCAGTGTAATAGATTACATACTGTGGATAGAATTCATTATCGGAATATTTCACGTAAACCTGCCTGTTTTCTTTAATACTCGTATCATAGGTAAATACCGTACCAAAACTGATCGGTGGAAGAATCATGTTTTCTTTCCCGATGACCTCTTCACCGACAATGACCTTACAAAGCAGCATAGCATTCTCAGAATTGCGATTTTTATCCGTGTAATGACTAGCATAAAACGATACATTCGTGAAGGAAACTCCTTGTCCGTATCTATTGCCAATACTAGTCCCGTATCTTCTCCAATCGAAGTTATTTTCACATATACTTTGTACATTAGCCATCTTTGTACCATGAAAAAGCTGTAATTCACGGACCCAACCGCCTATTTCGCCGATTCTATTAACCATCTCTTCTTTCTTTAACTGATAACATGCCCACAAGAATGGGTTTTGAACACGTTCAATTCTTGTAACCTGAAAATATTTCTTAGTTTTTGATTTGAACAAATGACTAACGCTGATATATTCGCTTGTTGTAGGTGGTACATCCACGAACTTGACTGTCTCATTTGAAGCCATTGGAGACCAATCATCTGGTACAGCAGTGGGTAACAACGTGTTGCGTAGCTTTCTACTAATTTGCTCACTTTCTACACGTCTGAGAGTACTCAGCGCAGCTTGGAAAGCATTGGACGAAGTACTACGGGTACTTTGGGAAGAATACGTCGAAGCATTGCGAGTGCGTTGGGAAGAGTATGCATAGGTACTTCGCGTTGGTTGGGAATATGCTGATGTACTACGGGTATTTTGGGAAGAATACGTCGAAGTATTGCGACTGGGTTGGGAAGAGTGCGCAGAGGTACTTCGTGTTGGTTGGAAATAATATGCTGATGTACTACTGGTATTTTGGGAAGAATACGTCGAAGTATTGCGACTGGGTTGGGAAGAGTGCGCAGAGGTACTTCGTGTTGGTTGGAAATAATATGCTGATGTACTACTGGTATTTTGGGAAGAACGTGTCGAAGTACTGCGAGTGGGTTGGAAGGAATATGCAGAGGTACTTGGCGTTTCTTCATAATTTGACCATGTAGTTCGGCTTGCTGAAGACTGGTAATATGGGGAAGTGTATATATTAGATGCGTCCGAATTTGAATTGTATGTTCGGGCTCTGGTTGTTGACGTCTGTTGCTGTCCTTCTGCAATTTCGCCTAGTGCACTTAAAAGTCCTCCCATTGTAATATTTCTAAGAAAGAAAGAAACGAAGGAAAACAAAAGATTATGAGGTGCACAAAACAATAAATAAATAAATCAAGATACAAACATAACAAACACCGAGAAAATTGAACACAATTGTTTTGGGACTATGTAAGTTGAAAAAAAGGAAAAAGAGTATTTTATTTTATTTGTATAGCCCTGATAAACAAAGCAACCTAAAAGCACAAAAACTATAACATTTTAGACATATGGCTATTACCCTCAACGTGATTTTGGTAATGTAAGAGTGCAGATAAAACATTTTAAAAGCATAATGAAAACAAATAAAATATAAAATGAGAAATAAAGCATATTTCTCGGGAATAATTCCCATAGAAAGAAGAAAAAAAGTTGAGTTATGATTGACAAGCATAAGCTCTGAGCCCTATATTTATATAAATATATAAATTTATTATATTTATTTATATATTTATAAAAAATATCTATTCATCTCTGTCTATCTATCATATATATATATATATATATATATATATATATATATATATATATATATATATATAATATGTATAGGGTGTTTCTAAACAACACCGACAACGTTTGGGAGGTTATTCCTGACACCAAAAGTAAGCCAAAGATATAGACTAACCTGGGTGCACAAATGCTTTCTTTCGTAGTTATATGTTGCCGAAAAAAAAAAAAAAAAATTAAAGGTCCAAAACTCCAAAACAAAGGGACCTACCGTAGTCGGGTCAAGGCTTCACTTAGGATCTTCTATGTGTCCTATCCAAATATCCCAGTCTCACAACCCTGCGGTACTTTAAATTATAAGTCCGTAGCTAAACTCCCAGTATGAAAACAGTTGCGTGAGTACCTTAGGATTCTGAAACATGTATTTTTGGATAGCGCACGTATTAATTCCTAAGTGAAGTCCTGACCCGACTGCGGTACGTCCCATTGTTTTGGAGCTATGGACCTCTAAAATTCATTTTTTTCATGTTTTCGGCAGCCTATAACTCCGAAAGGAAGCATTTGTGCAACCAGCTTAGTCTATACTTTTGGCTTATCTTGGTGTCTGGAATATATATATATATATATATATATATATATATATATATATGTGTGTGTGTGTGTGTGTGTGTGTGTGATAGATAAGACATAGATAAATAGATATTTTTTATTTTTGATATTTTAACATTGTTAGTTGATACATGATATATTGTCATATAAAAGTCTATTAGATGATGAACTGACTCTGCACAGTTAGTTATAAAAAAAAAAAGAAAGAAAAAAAAAAGAAAAAGAAACATCTTCTAATAATTTTCCAGGAGGTAATATACATTAAATGGAAGCCATTGCCTTGCTGAACTGCTATGCTGATACGCTGTTTAAGAAAAACAGTATTCCGTTCGTCACCAGTAACTTGTGCAATACACTGGTCTATTTCTTTAAATGAAATTGATACCTTCTAGGTTCTAAGTATCTCTTGATTCAATGGGTATGATCACGAACATATATATATATATATCAAGTTGAATATTATATTTTATTTTTTTCTCGCATTCTCTGCGGGCTACAATAGCTCCTCGTGATGAAGAGCAAGTGAAATCCCAGAGAATATCTTCCTCCCTCTTCCATGGTATCAGCATAATGCCATCTGGTCTTTTGCCGTCAGTCGGTTACATTCCGCCTGTTCACAAACAGATGGAACTTCCGCCGATGTGAGTGATCTCCACATAATGTCGTTCACGTTGGAATGTCTTACATATGTTATCGGAGCCATTTATGCAAGAGAGACCGGGTAGATTCTTCTGTTTGACTGATTCACCATATTTAGAGCAGTTATGTGATTCACAGATGTCTACTCCTAGGCGAAATGCAACTGCAATACGAAAATTTTGGTTTGGAAGGTGCAATCCTAGCGTGTGTAATGGTACTGTCTGTAGCCAAGCACCTGAAATTGGAGATGAGGAGGCGAACTCTGGTCTTGTCCTCTTGACTGTTTGCTTCACATAGTAACATTGATTGATATAATTTGATGATCGGGTTGTCCCAAGCTGATTGTGAACTTCTGCCCGTTATTTCAGGAAGACTTTAACCAGCCAGATATGCAGTCTTGCCATCAGATTCTATTCGAGGCTCATCTTCCCGATTGAGGAGTATCCCAAGGTATGTCGGGATCCCTAGAATGACGCTAAAAATGTAGGATATGTCAAACCAATAAACCAACGAATACCAAGTCCTCCAGAATCAATTGAAAAGGAGGCCTGTATCCATGCATTACTATTTAGGTTACAGTTAAGTAATGATTCCAGTCCAGTTTTCAATAGTATTAGATAGGTAGATCCTTGTACAGTATGAGACAAAGTGATACTAACATTTTTGAGATAGGCAATGGGAAACCAATACCTAAATTATATAACAAAAGTTTCAAAAAGATAACACGAAGATTACTCAACAAGGTATTTAGAAATATTTCTTTCACTAAGAAAAAAACATCACTTGGTCAATGAATAACAGACTTGAACTAGTTTCTGCATCAGAATATGTACTAATTATAAGTGACAGAGAAAAACACTCTACTTTCCACTTCAGTATATGCACTCAAGAAAAAAAAGAAAGAAAAAATTAAACCAACTTGAGTGCAGAAAGCCGTCATTCCAGACCTCTATAACCCACTGAAAATTTGTAATGATAAAATCAAAGACTACCTCGAGAACGAATCAAGGTCGGGTAAAAAGACTTAGTGATTATTCATAGAGCCGTAGATTCCATATACCAATGGATGTAGAGCAGAAACAGCGATAGATTTAGCCCCGAAGTATAGAAATTCACTGTTCTACAAACGATCATAGATCAGGAAGTGTAAACTGATGCAATTCCACATCCACTGGTCTACGTATTATTATTATTATTATTTTAAATCCGATCTTGGTCTGACATTTCGTTCTGGTGTCACAGCCTTTATTGTACAGTTTTGAACAAATTATCGGCGAGTTATAGCACCAAAATGATGTATTCAAGCACCTGCGGTGATCTACGGTTTTGAAGGCAGCATAAAAAACTTAAAGGCTACACGGGCTCTAACATCAGGTGAAAGAATTAAAAGGAAGGTTGAAGTATTTGTTAAGGTTGGTTTAAAGGGACAAGTTTTGCCAATAGATGTCACTACAGTCTTCGTATCTCTCTCATGTATTTTTTTACCTTTCACGAAAATTCACGATTCTCTTACAAATTTCAACCTAGAGACTTCAAATTTTTAGAGAAGGAACTTCATAACCTATCGAAGGCAACACTCCGTGCCGATTCTTTATTTCGAATTTTTTTCATTGTTGAAATGGCTTGATCGTTGAAATGGATATCCAAACCTTTAACAATATAACTGTTTCAACAATGAAGAAAAATCTAAATAAAAAGTCGGCACGGAGCCGATTAGGTTCCGAGATAGGTTATGAAATTCCTTCTGTAAAAATTTGAAGTCTCTAGGCTGGAATTTGTATGAGAAATCGTGAATTTTCGTGAAAGGTAAAAAATACATAGGAGACATAGAAGACTGTAGTGACATCTACCGGCATTCTCCCTTTACACCAACCTTAAACATGAATATTTCTCTAAGTCCTCTAATCTGAAAATTATTTATAGACAAGGTTGCATTAGAGTCCATATTATTCCTTCACACGCTTCTTCATTCATAGTTTAATATGTGCACCAGACTTTCTGTTATAGGTTTATAACTGTGTAACACGGCTTGTCCAAATTTAATTTGGACAATTTCGTTCTAACAAAAATAAGGTTGTACTGTTCTTCTGTTCTGTCTGATTTTACTAAATATTTTATTTCTTTTGTCTCATGTTGGCCATTGTTTTATAAATGTAGAGACAGTCCTGAGATAGAGAATTTATTATTGCTGTTGTACGCATCCTCGGCGAGGTAGACTGGGGCTTAATTGCTGGCGCTAGCTTATGTGATTTGGATCTCACGTTAAGTTGTAGGTTCATGTTTCATATAGTCCCTGTGCTGAAAGAGATGCTAAGCCTAATCCAACGAACAGTCATTATTGCGGACTCTAATGTGCTCTTTTTATTTTTGTATCGACATTTCTTTTTCTGTTACCCAAATAAAATTTGTTATACGGGCTTGGTATATACTCTACTGCTTTGTAACTTTTGTTTGTAAATATGTGCAAATTTCGTAAAAGTAATATTTAAAATTTTTAATTAGACTATATTAATTTGGCGAACTATATTATTTTTCTTCCTCTTTCCACTTTATGTCTAATATTCTCTTGTTTTCTTTCCTCACGGTAAACGGATAAAGTCCTACATCTGAAATTCCTTATATTGTCCTACATTTGAAGGAATTTGATGACTCATAATGAAGAAGTCTTTGTGCTATAACCGCTACCAGGTTATAGAAGGATTTTTTGTGGACACTCTGTATATTTCGTAAAGACTGTGATTATTATTTTCGATTTATACTTTATTCTGCAACGCACATAAGTTCTTTCTTTTGTGGGAATTGCTCCTTTCCCACACAATTGGACAAAGAAGTCTTTCATCGTTTTTTCATATATATATTTAAAACATTGCTTTTGCTGAGAACATTTCAGTTAGTGACTAACCATTTCAGTGTTTCTCCCTGACTCATTATATGCACAGTATACATTCTGCAGTTATTTAGAACTGAATTAAGTGCTTTCTTTAATCACTTATGGAAACATTACAATAGATTAGAGAAATACGGGCTGACCAGATGTCCCAGTAGCCAAAGTACTTTCTCACGCCAGTGTTATCGCCGTGTCTAGTGCATTATAGGCAGTTGGCTAAAATTAACATAAATTGTTTTCTATATTCTGTTTGTATGTGCATACAGGTGAGTAACTGAGTGATTGTCGAAATGAACTGCCAACACTTTTCCGTTGATCATTGCAACCCGTAGCTTGAGCTTGGATGCTCAGGGAGTTCGACTCCGGTGTTGTACACAACCACCACGCACGTTGCGTTGGTGAAGTTTTGTGAAGGGGCACAAGCTATTTAGCCGGTGAAGGACGATTTCTTACGGCTAGCCCCAATTAGTGAAATCCCAGGTCCGCAGACCTTGTGCGTTTAAAAAGTTATATACGCGCCCTCCAATATCAGTATTCCACTGTGGAGACCTCCTTTTCGTTTATTTACTGAAGATTTACCTTTACGCTGCAGGACTGTTCAGCGTAACAACTGGATTCATCGTAGGACGATCCAGACAACTTTTCCCCAGTGCTAATCCCCTAAGTGTGTCAAGGGTGTGAGAGAAGAATTTGTAGTGATATCTGAATCATAATCATATATATATAAAGGGCTATATTGCCCGAAAAGGGCAAAGCGTGATTTCAGCGACTAAAATTGTTATACATCCTCAGTGTTCAGTGTTGTGTCCATTCCTCTTCGCTATTTTTTTTAATAGTGTTCTAATAAATAAGTATAGTGTTATTTAATCCAGTGTGTTTTCGTTGTTTGTATGAGTGATGTTTGTGTGCGTTATGGTCTGGATGACCGTCTGATCGTCCGTGAGGTTTTCGAGACGAGACGCCCGAACCTCTCGGCGCCTAATGCTCATTTCATTATTGAGACCGACGAGCGATTTGGAAACAGTTTGTAACCTTTCTTGGAGAGGTTCTTCATCGTCCTGTCCAGGTAAGTTAAAGTATCAGGAAGATACTTATTGGTAGTACCACGAGCCACGGACAGCGAACAGAATACGGAGTGGTTACATATAAATGTTCGCTCGAACAGTGACCCGAACTCCTGTTGGTTATAAATAAATGGCCGCCCGAACAGCGACTTGACATCCTGTTGGTTATAAATAAATTCCGCCCGAACAGGAACTTGACACTCAATTGGTTATAAATAAATGACGCCCGAACTACCGACCCGAATCGAGACCGTTGGTGCTCGAATACTTTTAAGATCTATATTTTAATATACCATTTCTCTTTCAGTTTAGTACAAGGAATTTGAAAAAAAAATCTGTTTCAGGTGATTTTAATCATATATTCTTGTGATAGTTCATTTTATTCTAATTGTATGTTTTAAGCTTTATTCTTGTTCAAGATGGCACACCAGAGACTTAATGCGATGGCTAGGTCGATTTCACTTCTTGAAGAATTATTGAAACAAAGTAAAGAGAATCACGCTGAAGATGAAGAGAACTTTGCTCATCTTACAGAGAGCTTTACTAGATTAGAACAAAAAGCTGATTTTAAAGAGAATATTGATAGATTAGAGAAAGAGGTAAAGAGCGAATTAGGGGAAAAGATAGACGGTTTACGGGACGTGTTTCGTGAAAATAGTCAGCAAACGGAAATTGCTGAAAACAAAACATCGGAATACGAACCCCAGTTACAGTCAGATGTTCATACAGGATACGGAACACCGGAATTTGAACCTCAGTTAGTGACTGGTATTCCTAGTGTAAACAAAACATTGGAATTGGATCCTGAACTAGAGACTAACACTCCTAATGAAAAGGAAACGCTGAAATCTGAATTCCAACCAGAGACAGGTAGCCTAAACCAACCTCGTAACAAATCTGGTAACGATTTCATCTATTCAGAATCTATTGACGCCACTTGTAGTAGAAGTAGTGAAATCCATGAACATATGATTATATACGACAGAGGTCGTAAGCGCACAAGAATAACTACCACAAACCACAGAGAGAAAAGGCGCAAACGAGATTACCGTTATAGCAATAAGCAAAAATACAAAGATCAGAGCGTAAACAATATGAAATTTAAAGGGAATCAGAACCAAGATCGTACGCGAAAGGGTAGTAACAGAAACAAAAGGAGTCGTAAATCACGACCACGTAACCTGAGTTCTCACAAACGAAATAGGAACCGCAATTTGTGTGACATCAAGAATAGGTTTGTACATAGAGGTAACCGCTGTAGGAATAGACGAACAAACCGTAATTATCAAAGTAGAAACAGTAATCATAGAAAAAGAAAAAAAAAGAAAGTACCAAGACTTTGTGTGTTGATACAAATTTTTCTCCTAGGAGAGCGACGCATTTCTAAGCGAGAAACATGTATTCATTTTCTTTCTTTTTGCTTTTAGTTTTTGATAGAACACCTGGATACGAAAAGAAGAACTACGCATTTCTCTCAAACTCATTTTCGCTTCTAGCTTTTAACTATTCGGTAAAGAGCAGATAACGTCTTTCTTTCTTTATTTTGATAAGATAGTCGCTGTATTTCCGACCACCTGCTTATGTCGACGAATAACGGGTGATATACAGCTGATTAATTCTTTTCCTCTTTTTGTCTTTGCTCTGTGTAGTACTTCATACCTCAGTCAGCTGTGTATGAGTGTTGGAAACCTTATCACTTACTTACTATTAGTTTAATGTCATTAATTTTTTTGTTTTCATTTCAGATGTTTGAATTTAGATCTTTTAGTAAATAATTAACGTATCATATACGTAGGGAGATTGCATTTATCCAAAAGCAATTTGAACTAGTGGCGCAGTTCCGTATTCCTAGCTAGTGGGAAGATGTTTTGGCGTTATAATATATATTTTTATTGTATTTTAAATTTTAAATTCCTTTTTAGGATCCCTTCCCACTTTCGAAATTCTTAAATATGCTATTACATGTTATTTACAATTAATGTTTGATTTTCTTTTAGAAAAAGAAAAGGAGAATGTATAGATAAGAAAATTTTTAGTTGTTAATTATATATACCGTATATTTGTATATTTGTCATTGAAACTTAGTACGTAATCTCATGCGTAGAATATGAAACTTTACACTTATAATCAATGTTAAATTTCTTTTCAGTGTTAATCTTAGATTTTCGTTTTCATTTTGAAGTGTTTACTGTAATTTTATTGAACCTCATTTACGCCATTTACCCGATTTTGACTTTATTTGAATTTCCAGGATGTGACATGATATATTTTGTTCGAAGAGAAAAGTTTAGAACGGAAAGTAGGCTAAGCCTTAAACGAGTGAATCAGGCATTTCCTTGTTGGTAATAGTATGTGCAGGAATGTCATGTGAATAGTATAATTCTCCGAACGAAAGCAGTAATCTTTTTATTTTAGAAGGAACTATATGAACAGATATTCTGATGGTGAACGGTCGTTTTTCCCCTCATATTAATATGTATGCGGAAATATGTTTAACTTCTATATTTTCTTGTAATTTCTAATTAACATTTTTTTTCGTCTTCTCTAGACCACTGAACGACCGTAGGGAAACTTCTTCGGGTAGGATATTTTGTGGGGATAAATATTTTTTTTTAGGGAGGCAATATTTCCTGGATCGAGCTATGGATCTTTAAAGTTCACTTTTTCATGTTTCTGGCAGCTTATAACTCCGAAAAGAAGCATTTGTGCATCCAGGTTGGTCTATACTTTTTGTCTTATTTTGGCGTCAGGAATCAACTCCCATGCGTTGTCGGTGTTGTTTTGAAACACCCTATATATATACAAACCTCGAATAACTCAATAATTAGGTTTATTTCAAATTTTAGTATCATTTTTGTTGGAACATCAGTTTCTAAAAATGTATTGCTACTTCCAATGAAATTGATGGGTACGACATCTTGTGATGCCACTTTGTAGTATCAGATGCTTCAAATTATTCTCATTCTATTTGAAATATCCAACAGATCAATGGACTTTCTTTTAAAGTAATATGCTTTAGTGGTTTTGGTCAGAGTTCCAAGTCATTTTGTACATTTTTAGCAATCTATATATATATAAATGTAAGAATGGTTTTTATCATTTCTCTTTGACAGTGTAACTTAAAGGAGGGGGAAGGTATATATAATTGATCAAAAATGACCAATATTAAGTGTCGAATCCATAGTTTTCGGGGTCGCTGAGACGAACAGTGACACTTTCGATCACGTTTAAATCATAATTTAGCCTCCATTGGTACTCCTAAGAAGGGATAATGGCATGTAAAAATAACTGAACTGACTGATATTAGTGTCGAATTTTTAGTGTTTGGGGTTCCTAAGTTGCTTGGTGACAGCTTTGGTGCCCTTTATATCCAAAATGAAACGTATTCTCCCCGTGCGAAGAACGGGCATTCTGGAAGTCTGTAAATAAACGAAATATCAATTGCTGATATTCTAAGGTTTTTCTTTAAGATAATATACATTAACTGTGATCGTTTGTTCGTAATCAGTGGTGGTACACATTCATATTTACATCCTAATTTATTTCCCAGAATTACCAGGCATTCTTTCCGCTTTATGAGGAAATCATTTCGTGTTGCTACTGTGTGCTTCCGAAAGTGCATTCTTAGGAAAGGCATGTTAGGAGTCTAAGACGGACATATGTTGTGGCAATATTCAGCTCAAAAGTGATTTTCTTCACTATTTATTCCTATATTCATTGTCGGTCATGGGTTGACAAGAATTCTTTGTTTTCTTTTCACTTCTAGACGTCTGTCTCATCTTTTGTAAACATCCTGTATATGATTCCCACCACATTTAGTTTCAAATGAAAGTGTAATTTTTTTTTAGCTGATGACACATTTTGATTGGAATATCGAACAACTATGGCTTTGAAGGAAAATTTTATTTGATAACATGACAGCAAAACTGGGTATAATTAAAGAACTTAACATACACCACCACGAAAACGAAAGTAATAAACTTCAATAAAATGGTACGAACTCCTACTAATATACATAAAATGTGTCTGATACAGATGTTTGACATTTGTAAATTAACCTGGACTGAATATATAGCCCTTGAGAAAACTAAGCACGATCGTGTATTTTACATGCAAACTAAAAAAGATCTTAACTTTGTAGGCATTAGGAATTACATATTGCCACGCCGTTCATGTAGTACATATGAAATGAAATATCATTAATAAATCATAGATGTTTACAATATTTTGGCTTGATCCAATTACTACATATAATAATTTTCTACGGTAGTATTTGCCATGTAACAAAAGTATTGAAAAAAAAAAAAATGGAAGTCGAAAGTAATACTAAATCTGTGTATGTATGTGTAGATTTTTCGAGAAATCGAGAGAGCAACTTTTTTTTTCCTCCGATATTTCGTGATAATCTTCCTACGGTAAATTAAGCTAAATTAGTAGGTGTATGGATAGATAAAGATTTCAAGTAGGAAAAACATTCACGAATTCAATAGTACATTATCTAGTATCTGCTTTGTATTTAGAATGTTGTTGGTTTAGCATTGCATTATTATTCGAGATACTTCTGATGAAAGCCAAGTAATATTGAAAACACAAAAGATTCTTGAGCATAATTGAAGGTATTTCTGAGAGAGATCATGTAAAGAAAATTTTTAAACAAACAAATGTCTGTTCCAGTATTATTTATCAAATCGTACTTAGCTAATGAAGATATACATTGATTAAATGAACTTCGATATAAATGTTTACCATGCTAGGCAATATACGGACATTCATATATATACCAAGTTAGGTGTGCATAGATTAAGTTTTCATAGTTGCAGAAACACAATTCTGGACGAAAATCAGTTCCATCAGTTTTCAGTTGGATACGAAGGCTACAAATCTCCTTTTTCGTCTTGAGAAGACTCGGTCGCTCCTAAAATGTGTTCTTATAAAACCATAACATTGTAAAGAGACTGCTGCGAAATATGAAAAATATCAGCTCTACTCCAAATAAATTTTACGTTTAAGCATTTCGTGTTTCAGACACAAGAAGAGGGTTTCCGTTCCAAGATATTATTGCAAAATAAAAATTTACCATATTAAAATATGAATACAAAAATTGCTTGTGTTCTGAAGCGAAATGAACTTCAAAATTCTGTGTACGCCACTGGCACCACAAAAGAAACAGACCTTTCATTTATTGATTTAAGTCAAATGACGTAGGCTTTGGAGTACTCGATCCTAGTAGTTGTCGAACTACTACTAGAAAGCTGTTTGACCCTACTAGCAATATCGATTCAAATACTGTCATTGACAATTAATTTTGATGTTACTTAAAAACATTATTCTTATTTATTTATTTACTATTTTTTTCAAGCAACAAAACTATATAAAACCATGAATCTATAGTTAAAAATGGGACCTGAAACACATGTACTCTCGCCCCAAAAGCACATAATTCTGAATCTGTTCGTAATATACGGAAACAAGAATGCAAAATAATATAATCTTGAATCTACTTAAATACCCGACTAATTAACTTGTTCGCAAACGTTTCAGCGACTTCTTGTCCTCATCTTCAGTGTGTACTCATGAAAGAATATTTACTGTACGTTGCTAGCGGATTCACATAACCGATTAACATTCCTGCACCTTTGAAAACAATTACTATTATACTTCATTGACACCAAACACTATCCCCAATTTATTTTAAAACTACCCACTTGAAGTGTTAATCCACTGCATTATCATCAGAATATGTGACCTGTTATGCTTTAGGTTCAAACTCGTGGATAGAGCTTAAACTTTTTGAATCTGCACCCCTAAATATAAAAGCTCACCTCAGGCACGTAGCCAGGGGGGGTCCAGACTCCCCCCTTCGAGACCAGAAATAAAAAAAAATAAGGAAGGATGAAACAAAAGGAAACGAGACAAAGAATAATCAGCGTTAAAAATTAAAAACTACATCAAGCTTTTGGTTACTCCTTCTTATGAGGAGATTAGTATTATTTGCAATACATGGTGGCAAACGAGCAGGATATCCTGGAAAAGTCAGAGACTTTGAAATTTCTAGAAAAGTTACGGAATTTTCAGAATTTCTGCTATTAGTCAGGGAAATTTCAAGGTTTCGAAAACATAGTGCCGTTCTGTAATCTGCCCTGCTAAGCGAAAAGGCCTTATCTCCATTTCACATACTTTCGAGAAAATAAGCAAAACGCGTTTTGGCTTAGGCTGTACGTTTAAATTTGTTGTATTTCAGTAAAACTTTATTAAATATATTTGCACGATCTAAAATTTGTGTGGTAATACAGTTAAATAGTTTTGCTTATGAATTGCCACTTAAGGTCTTTTTGCTTACTTTCAGTTACAGTTTTGAACATAAGGTAAACACTCATGACATCATTACCCCCTACCTATTGGTCAAACCACGTCAATGTCACTTTAGATAGATGCAGAATTGTACTACGAACATTCCCATACCAATATCTCGATTTTCGAAAAATGTGGAGTTAAGGTCTTTTCGCTTAGGACGGCAGTAATAGTGTGGACATTTTTAATCATAATTTTTCGTAATCGCTTCTCTGCAGCGTCACACATGTTATTTCAGGAACAGTTTTCTACTGCTCCTTGAACCTGTCATTTGGAACAGACAAGTAGTTGACAGAATAATGAAAACAAAACTTTATGTGGAAGGAAAGTTCTGTTAACTTTAATTCAACAGAAAAAGGAACGCAGATAGTGTAAAATATTTTACAAGACAATATTGGGTATGTACTTTTTATAATGGTGGATGTGTACTTTTTATAATAGTTGAGGTCATAGTGAAAGGGAAATTGTTATATTTGAATGAACAGAGGAAGGAATGTAGATATTGTAAAAAAAAATTTCAATACTTTTTTTTATATTGCTTCACTCGAGATTTCTTCATAGTTTGTTATTAAAATACTTACTAACGTATCCTCATTTTATTGTCCTAACAAATTACTGCATGTTGCCAATAAAATAGTTTAGATTGATCGAGTTCCTAGGCCTTCAGCATTTCATGTCAAGCCATAACCCCCCCCCCCTATTGCGAAATCCTGACTACGTGCCTGGCTCACCTAGACTAGAATTTCGTAAAAACAGAATATTTGAAAGTGCTCTCTGTTGTATATCTTACATACTTTCTGGACGCAGATTGAGGAAGTTGGTGCTTTATCCGTGAGTTTGAATCCAAGGCATTATAGGCCATACATTGTGATGATGTGGCAAGTTTTTGATCTTTTGCACAACAGTTTCTATATATTACGTAATGAACTAATGTAATGCATAATGAATAATAAAATATAATCAAACGTAAGGCATAACAGAACACACACGAATGTGAAGTACATTAACACTTCAAGTGGGTAGTTTTGAAGTAGTGTTCGGTATTAACGAAGTTGTTGTTGTTCTTTTTCTTTTGATTTTTTTTTTTTTTTTTTAAATATTGGTATCAGGAAATTACAGACTCTCGGTCCAATTACAATTCCCAAGAATAGTACAAAAATAACAAAACAAACATCCATATAATAATATTAAAATAAAAAAAAAATACATTTATAACCGTCACCAGGTTATAGAAGTATTTTTTGTGGACGCTCTGTATATTTCGTAAAGACAGTAATTGTTTTTCGATTTATACTTTAATCTGCGACTCAATAACTTCTTTCTTCGATGGGAACTGTTTTTCTTCCCACACAACAGAAGTCTTTCATCGTTTATTCATATATATATATATATATATATATATATATATATATATATATATATATATATATATATATATATATATATATTTAAAACGTTGCTTTATGGTGAGAACATTTTAGTGAGCGACGAAGGTTCTCAGTGTTTCTCCCTGACTTATTAATATGTAAAGAGTATGTTCTATGGTTATTTGGAACTGAATTAACTGTATCTTCCAATCATTTATGGAAATACTGCGACCCAGAGCACATCAGGTGTCTGAGCACCAGAACGACGCGAGCCACATCCAAGTTATCGCAATGTCTTGTGCGTCGTGGCCAGTGAACTAAAATTAAAGTTAATTCTTTTTTATATTCTATTTGCATGCACATAGAGGTGATTTAACCTGACTGCTTTTGAAAATGAACTGCCAACATTGATCAGGCGATCAGTGCAGCTCGTATCTCGAACCTCTGAGTTCAAGGAGTCTTACTCCGTAACTGTGAGCAGCCATCACGTACGTTGCATCGGGCATCAAGTATAATGTTGTGCTAATGGGTATACGTTATCAGCCAGTCAAGGACCTAGTTATGGCTAGCCTCAATCAGCGAAATCCCAGATTCACATACTTAGTGCGTCTTAGTTATAAACGCGCCCTCCAACATTATCATTTCATTTTGGTGACTACATATTTTTGCTGAAGACTAACGTCGACCTCTTAAGAATTTTTTGGAGCAGCAACCATATTACTTCGTGGAATCATCACGATATTACTCCCACAGTGCTAATCCCCCATGTGCATTAATGGTGTGAGAAAAGTATCTAAAGTGGAATCCTAATTATAATCTTCCATATAAATATATAAAAGTGATAAAGGGCTACAGTGTAGTGAAAAAGTGAAGTGTTATTTTATTAATGAAAATAATGATATATTCAGTGTTGAGTATTGTGAGTGTTTTTCTACTACATTATTTTTTAAATAGTATTTTAATAAATAAGCATAGTGTCGTTTAATCCACTGTGTTTTTGTTGTATGTATGAATAATGTTTGTGTGCGGTGTGGTTTGAGTAACCGTCTGATCGTCCGTGAGGTTTTCGAGACGAGACATCCGAAATTTTCGGTGCCTAATGCTCATCTCGTTACTGAGACCGGCGGGTAATTTGGGAACAATTTTGTAATCCCTTTTGGAGATGTCCTTCAACGCCTTACCCAGGTAAGTCCAGGTCTCCGGAAAGTAACTCATTGGCCGGACAACGGAGGACAGACCTCCGGAAAGCGGTTATACATTAAGTAACATAATAACACATATTAAGTAAAATATTATTGAAATTACAATCAAATTATAAAAGATGCAACCATGCACGGACAATGATAAGATAAATAGGAACCAGTAATTAAGATATGCTAAAAAAAAAAAAAATGTTGATGATAAGTGGTAGGCTATAAACTTCCTTCGAATAGACGGAAAATCAGGAGTAAAGACATCAATAATATATAAAAATAGTTATTGGCATTCGACAAACATTTATATATTGGAACGTCACTAAAAATAGGATTAATTATATTTCAAAATTCTAACATTTCTTATTGACCTGTTACGGACTCCCAGATTAACAGCCTCAATTAGTGGTAATTTGCCAGTCAAAATATTATGGAGTAATTTAATATCGAATAAAGGTTTTCGTTCAGAGAGTTTAAGCAGACTAAGAAGGTGCTTAATTTCATCCTGAACTTTCTCTGAAACAAGTTTTAAAATACTTTGATATCTTTTTTGAAAGTAATGCGCTCCTTTATTCCAAATACTGGTACAATACTCAAGGTGACTTCTTACGTTAGCATAGTATAGAATTAAGCAGATTTTCACAGAGGAAAAATATTTAGAAATCCATTTTATGATACCTAAGTTTCTTCTAGCTTTAGAAACTACGCATTCCAGATGTTTATTAAATAACAATTTGGAATGAAATGTAATACACAGATCCTTAATAGATCCAAGCTTTTTGACTAAAACAGTCATAATAATAAGGGACGCAACGTAGAAACATATTTTATTAGTCATAATAATAATAATAATAATTTTTCAAAGGTATAGAAATGTTACGAGTAATGTGAGTTTACTAAGCAACGTTGGATACGAACTGACGATTATGACAAGAAGTCGCTGAAACGTATATTCTTTCGTTAAAAATGCAGCTCTTACGTAAGTTCAAGATTATATTTTATTATTCATTATGCATTCTATTGATTTATTAAGTACAGTCGTTGCGTAAGTTCAAGATCACACACCGTGTTTTAAAAAGAATGATCTGATTCTGGACGGTAATAATTACGGAACAAGGGACATGCCGGCAAGGAAATGAGTATTTTTTAAATGGGCATGGCTTAGTTTCAGAAGATCGCCGTTAGATGTCAGTCAATGCGTCCTCTGAGTTTGCAGTCAGTCAGAAGTGAGATGGCGTCCGCTCAACAGAAGGCGTTTTGTGTGCTCCAGTTTGCAAAGATTGAGTCAGTTATTTCGGTCCAGCGTGCTTTTCGTCGGCGTTTTGGCATTGATCTGCCTGCACCCAAAAGCATTCGTCGTTGGTATTGCCAATTTGAAGGGACAGAATAACAGCCGCTGTAACTGCTGTAAACGCAGATACATTCTGTAAAGTTTATGACAAATTAAGCTATCGTCTAGATGTTGTTCGTGCTGCTGGCGGTGGACAAATAGAGCATTTGTAATAGCATAGCTAAACCTTGAAGATTTTGTGAATATTTTGCAATTTATCCCATTTTTGTAGTATGTTTTTATCAATACATATGCACTTTTAAAATCAGGTCATTCTCTTTGAAACATCCTGTATTTTATGCATCCTATTGGTTCATCAAATAAGAAAAAACTGTTAGTTGATATAGAAACTGTTGTATAAAAATTGAAGCTTGCCTCTAATTTAGGTTAGTTCCGTCCACCTTGATTTTTACATGGAGTCCTGTAGTATATAATATATTCAGGATAGAATTCGTTGTCGGTGTACTTGACAAACACTTGTTCGTCCCGTTTGATGCTTGTATCATAATTTAACCCTGTTTTCTTGTCGACAGGTGGGAATTCCATATACTCCTTCCCAACCACTTTCAAACCAACAAGCACTCTACACAAAAGCATGGCATGTTCAGAGAATTCATTCTGATCAGTATAATGATGAGCATAATACGCAATGGGAGAAAACGACACGCCTTTTCCATATTTGTTCCCAACACCAGTTCCATGTTTGCGCCAATCGAAATTGTTCTCGGTAATTTTTCTTATATTTTCCTGTCTTGTTCCATGAAACATCATCTTTTCTTCAACCGCTACCTTATGATGTGCACATCTGCTTTTCATTTCCTCTCTTCTTAGAAGATAATACCCCCATAAATATGGGTTTTGTACCCGTTTCACTTTAGTGATCCTCAAATGTTTGTTCCTGGTCGTATTCATAAATGTATTATTGACCATACAGAATTCTTCACATGATGTTTCTAGCAGAATACACACAACCTCAACACCACTAGCCATGGGAGTCCACACTCCCCAAGTAAAATTTTTAATAATTATACTTCGAAGCGATGGATTTACGGCACGAGTTTTATGTAACAATGTTCTCTGTTCTTTGTCGAATGAATTCTGACCAATTTCAGTTAATTTTTGTTTATTTATTACATAATTTTGATTCGTTGATGTTTCATACGGCCGAGGAATTCTGGATTTACATTCATAACCTTCAAAAACACATGTAGAAGTCTTACTGCTAGTAATACTTGCTATTGGCCGATTATTTCCTTTCGAATCAGAATTCTGTCGATTTGGTTTTGCTTCTTGTGGCTTGTTTACAGACGACTTACGATTGGTTCGTTTCCTTTTTCGTCGATTTTTCCTTTTTACCTTAGTCCACTGATTCAATGAGTCTGCAGCATTTTGACTGCTTGCAGACACCCCAAGACCAACTACCGCATTATTTTGTTGACTTGTTTTCTGATTCAATGATTTTTCATGTTGAATAACACACAGCTTAAGATTTGTTTCTGTGTTCTTATTTAGATTGCTGCTCTTTTTCTTCACATCAGTCAAGTGATTCAACGATTGTGTGTTACTTTGATTGCTAGTGAAGGATTTATGACTAGCTCTTACATCTATCTGTTGATTTGTTTTCTTTCCAATATCTCTTTGACAAGGTACATGTGCACCATGCTGAAGACTAGCGAGCTGCTTACTTTTAGTACCATTCCCTTGATTTGTTTTTTCTACAACAACGAATTGATTCAATGACAGCGCATCATGTTGATAACTATCCGTCCACTTATAACTGGTTTTTGCTCTTTTTAAATGGTTTGATTTCTCTACAACGCTTTGATTCAATGATCCTGCATCACATTGAAAACTAGCGATCGGTTCTTGATTGGCAATGGACGGCTTATGATTGGTTCTCGTTTGTTTTTGATTTGTTTTCTTCACAAGAGTCTTCCGATTAAATGATTGTTGCCGATTAACGAACGGCTTATGAATACTTTCTGCTTCTTTCTCTTGATTTAATTTCTTTGTAACAGCCTTTTCTTTAACCGATTTTGTAACGGTAACAGACAGCTTGCGACCAGTCTCTACTCCTACCTGTTGATTTGGTTTCTTCACAACATCCTTTTGATTGAACGATTCTGCATTGGTAACTGATGACTTACGAATAGTTATTGTTTCTTCCTGTTGATTTGTTTTCTTTATAACGGCCTTTTGATTCGACGATTCTGCATTGGTAATGGTTGGCTTACGAATAGTCTCTACTACTATCTGTTGACTTGATTTCTTCATAATAGTATCTTGATTCAACGATTCTATCTGGGTAACCGATGTCTTATGAATGGTTTTTACTTCTTTCTGTTGCTTTGATTTCTTTATAACAGCATCTTGATTTAACGAATCTGCATTGGTAACGGATGTCTTATGGGTAGTCTCTAATGTTATTTGTTGATTTAATTTCTTTACAGGCGAAACGGATGGCTCATAAGTAGTTTCTACTTTTTTCTGTTGATTTGATTTCTCTACAACAGTTTTTTGATGCAACGATTCCAAAACAGAAACAAAAGACGTATCAATAGTATCTATTCCTTCTTCTTGATTTAGTTTCGTTACAACAGCCTGAACACTATCCACTCCTTTCTCTTGATTTGATTTCCTTACAACAGTCATATTGTTCAACGATTCTGCAATGGTAACGAAAGGCTTATGAACAGTATCTGCTTCTTCCTGCTCATTTAGTTTCTTAATAGTGTTTTGACTCACCGTTTCTCCCAGTTCTTCATATAGTTCACACTGAATGGTATGCCACCGGTTTCGACTGGTATGCTTTTCATTTAAATTCTGGGTAGGAGTTTTATGTTGTTGAGCAAGATAGTTATGTGGTCTTTTTCTAACAGTCATTGTTCGATATTGTTCTCTGTTCCTGCTCTCACACAATTGCTGGTAGTCAGAATATTTCATTATATCTTCTCTACTTGAAAGCTGATAAATATCATCAAATGTATTTCTACTTAAAGAGCGCCGATATTCGTCACTCACGGTAGAAATGGACGCCTGATGACTGGAGATACTGTGCCTTCTTTCATCATGTGTTGCTGGACTACTCGTTAAAAATGGTCCAGAGTGGATTTCGCATCTTCCTGGATATATATCATCCTGAATAGGTGTTCTGAAACACACGTCATCACTGATATTATCTTGATTTTTTACACAGCTAAGACATCGAAGCGAGTTGCCCATTTTTGTTGTATCTGAGAAGAGGAAATCATAATAATGTGACAATTTTAAAGTGTTTTATGAGTGTTCCCAATCTTATTTCTATATTGCTGTGCAAGAAAGTGAAAAAAAGGTAAGAAAAAAAATAAATATTACCTTATTTCTACAATCTTCTATACGTATATATTGAAGACCATTTCCTATTTAATTCTGTATCACAATACTATTGTCCTGAATACATATTCACAACATACTAATCAATCTGAAGCAAATCCTAAGAAAGAAATTTTGCGCAGAGGTCAACTACTTGAAACTCCTATTCAATACGTGAGATTGAGTGGCCAGAAGTGTTTTGAAATTCACGGGTCCAAAGCTTTGATTCAATAAGTTATGTTAACGAACTGCTCATGACTCGTTCTCTTCTGCTGATTTATTTTCTTTATAAAAGGACTCTGATTCAATGATTACGCATCGTATTGATGATTAATGGGCTCTTTATGATAGACCCTTGAATCTTTTTATTGATTTTCTTACAACTCTTTGTTTTAATGATTCTAACTGATTATTAATAGTATGTTTATGGTGATTAACATCTTTCTTTCCTTTTATTTGCTACAAAAAGCACTTTAGTTTAATGACTGTGTATCATATTAATAATTAATAAACTGTATGATTGATTTTTTTTTTTTTTAGTTTTTTTTATTCTACCACGATTCTACGTCACATGATTATTAATGGAGTATATAAGAGTGATTCTCGAATCTTTCTATTGATTTTTTTTTTCTCACAGCATTATTTTGGTTCAATAATTTTGTAGTATATTAATGATTAAAGAACTGTTTATGGTTAATTGTTGAATTTTTATATTGATATCTCTAAAATACTTCGATTCGGTGATTGTGTATACTACGAAATAATTACTAATGAATTGTTTATGCATGACTTTTACCTTTCTAATGATTTTTTATTCATGAACTTTGGTTTAACTGCATCATACTTATGATTAACTGTTCTGATTGACTCTTGCACTTTGATTAAAGAATCATTCATCATATTGCTAAGTAGGATTAATGAACTAACTGAAAGTATTTGGAAATAAAATCGACATTCGAGCCTAAGAGGGACGCGAATGGGGAATGAAGAAAACTTCACAACGAAGAATTGGAAAATTTATACCGTTTACGTCACATTGTTAGGGTCATTAGGTCTAGAACGCTTGGATGGGACAGATTATAGTTTATGACACACACGATTCAATGCTCCGATCCACTGCTCCGGTTACGGGTGATTGAAGTACATGAAGAAACAGGTAAACAAATCACTCTAATTGGAACAGTGAATCGGAACAGCCCGAAACAATAGACAATGCGGCCGATTAAATATTGACTTGTGTGATCGCAACGCATCTTTGCGATCAATTTACGATAAACAACATGTATGTATTCAAATGTATTCTTTCAGGCTATTTATGTATTCAATTTGTGTAATGACGTCAATCGTAAGATTTTACGATCTTGAAATTAAATTTATCATATTGAAAATCCTGAATCCGAATTTTAGAACAAAATTTCTGAATAAACTTTTTTTTTCTTTCTTTTGCAGAGAGCAGGTATTATTGTTCAAAATCACAAGCTTTCATTTGGAATTTGACTAACATAGGTATGTTAATTTTACGCAAAGTAAAATCGCAAACACTTCGTAAACGAAGGGAAAAATTTTGCGAAACACTGCGATCGCAAAGGTTCGGAAGAACGATATTTAATCGGCTTCGTTGTTTTTCGCAAATTGATAGCAAAGATGTGTTGCAATCACATAAGTCAATATTTAATCGGCCCCAATGAAGTGATATTAACCAGCACAAGTAAAATATGCATATCCTCCAGAAAATAAGGTCCAATTTCAAAGGGTTTAAATGGAAAACAGAATACTATACCATAAGCTTGACCATACCTGAAATAAATTTTTATTATACAATGGAAGCCACGAGATGTGACTGAAACAGCGGTATACGTTTATGTAAATAAGTAAGCCGCTGAGAAACCCCATTCCATTGAAATTTTCGACAGGCATGAGTAAAATTTAGCAGCATTTCTGAGTTTTATTCAATATGTGACGACATACATAGAATACCGTAATTGCAAAGTAAGTTTCTTAATTTTTATTTCTTTATTATTTATTTATTTTTATGAAATGGGTCACTGCCAACGGGTAAAATGTTGAAGATAATGAAATCTATTGAGAACAATATAATTACGACACAGAATTGAATAGGAGATCTCATATATTTTCCGAACGCAAATTGTTTCACAGACTATAAACTTACGATTAAAAATGGCTTTCCAATACCAACAGAAAGCTGGTATGTTGTTTACCATTCAGATTAATGAAACTCCGAACACAGCACCACAGATGAAAAATGCAATGTCAAGCTTGTTATAGTTTTGAAATTATAACAACGCCTATATCAGACATGTTAACTCTGATGAAGGTGCTGTTATTTTGCCGAAACTCTAACACATCTTGATAATATATTTATCCAAAATTTAGTATTTTGCTCATGGTTTTACATATCTGAATACGAATTCACAGAAAGATATAAAATGAATTTTGAAAACAAATTTAAAACAGCTTTATTTTAAATAAAACAGAAAATGTTGATTTTTTTTCCTTGTTTCTAGCAATTTGCTAAGTGATATTCTCTTATGCATGTTTGAAAATATTTCCAATTTTATATCAGCATTCGTTGGTCTCTGCTATTAATCAAGAACTACCAGTGGCGGAATTACCTCCCGCTGTGCAAGAGCTTGCAAAAGAATAAACTCCCTTTTAATCGGAAATAAATTACCTCTGCAAAATAAGTTTCTTTAACATTTCTCGTAAATGTCCACTATTAGAGTGTTCCTTTTATTTTGTAGCATAAATAGTGCCAGGTTAAGACAAATAGACAAATAAAACTGTTAAGAAGACGGCAAATTAAATTCTTCGGAAGGATTAATCAAAACTACTTCCGATATATGATTATGGCTGATGCAATCCTTGTCTTGCACCCAAAGGATAATCTATTAATGAGGATTTAATTACTATTAGCTTTTTTTTTTTCAGATTAGAATTTAATATGGAATTTCATATACATCAAGGAGAAACTGACTCAAAATATATAATTTACACATTAAGAAATCTGAAATTTTTACTGGCCAGCATCATATTTTAAGAATATACGAATATCTAAAATAAAGGGGACTAAAAAAAAAATAAAAAAAAATGGAGGATCCTTTATTTCATCCTTGAGTGCAAAGACAACATAATAACAGACATAATATTAACACAACCACGCTACTTACAGGTAACTGTAATTCTTGAAATTCCTGAAATTTCTATTATATTTTTATCCTGTGTGAAAGTTTCATCTATGTAGAAAATATTTTTTATGTCGAAGTTTCTACTATATGGAAAATGTTTATTTGTTAACTGAAGAACATTTAACCCTACGTAAAGAGTATATGTGACGTACAAAATTAGTTGAAAGTAAATAACACACACTGTTACAAATAGAGGATCTTCAACACATATTGTTCACAACGGGTTAGTAAACAATTCCCATCAACACTACATACTTTCATTTATTCCTAATGAACTTCGTAGCCTTCTGTGATGTAACACTGATGAATGCTGAGCTTGATGCAGTTCGCCCTCCTGAATTCAAAAATGCAGTCAGAATCTTTCTATCAGGCAAGATTTGATGACCACTTTGTTGTGACAGTCATTTCTCTTCACCTTTTTACGCGAAATGAACCGTATTTCCTTGAAATATGCATGTATTTAGAGAGGTATAGCCCAGCTCTTTATTACCGTAGAAGGTTGATTTAGGTGTCAGGTTATTGTGGAAGGATAAAGTTTTCACCTGTATGGCGTTTGTGTCGTCATCGATCCCATAGGGTGGTGAGTGGGTGGACTGAATTTCGGAAAATATTGTGAAAATGTTATATTTTTTTTAACTGCACTCCCTTCCCTTTCCTCTGCCACATCTTACACACATACATCATATTGGTATTCGACTTAGTGGTGTCCATGTATAGTTTAAAAAAATGGAGACTGATAGCGAAGAAATCTGTTCTTTTTTGGTGTAGGCTTGACAACACTGTAAATGAAGATCGATATCACATGTCTTTAGCAGGCAGCTAGTGTTTATCGCGTAGTTAGCCCTTCAGGTTTTGTTTCTGTGTAAGTGGAGTATTTTTTTGTTTTGTTTCTCGTGTTGTGGAAAAAAAAAATGCATAATGCCAAGAAAGTATTTGAATCATTCGGACAATTTCTGCCACATTTGTGGAGAACTAACCTTTAAATTTCACAAGGTACAATTTTACGCCACTTGTAGAAAAGTGTTACGAGCTTTATTTTGACGGTAAAGGTGCTGATTTAGATACACCATGAGCTTCAAATATATGTTGTATGTCATGTATGCGGCTTCTTACATGAAGGCCATTTGCAATTCCCATGATCTGGAGGAAACAAAAAGACCACTCAGTGATAGATACTTTTGTTTAACAAACGTAAAAGGAATCACATTTAAAAGTATACATAGTGTTATTGAGGCCTGTATGACATAATGACAAGTGTTCGGTGCCAAAGTATCCAGAACCTTAATTGATGGCTGTGACTCTGACACAGTGCATACTGTGGAAGAAAGGCAAAATGGAAGTGATCCTACATTCGACGCTTCTTTATTAGCACCTAACCTACTAACTCAAGCATATCTCAATGATGTCACACGAATTGTACATGTCTAAGCAACAAGCAGAGCTGTTAAGTTCGAAGCTCAAAGGTTGGAATCTATTACACAAAGATACAAAAAATAAGCATATATAGTAATCATGATAATTATTTCAAAGACTATTTCTCAACTGAGGATGATGTAGTATTTTGAATTACGTGATGTTAGTACAATTATGGAAGCTTTTGAACATGACCACCAGCCAAATGAATGACGATTGTTCCTAGACTCCTGGAAAATTAGTTTGAATGCGGTATTTCTGTATAATGTCAATGAATTACTATCAATGCCTGTACCCGTGCAGCTGATATGAAAGAGATGTATGAGAATATGAAATTGCTGTTAAATAAACTACAGTACATAAAAATATAACACGAATATCCGTGGTAATTTAAAGGTCACAGCTTTGCTGCTTGATTTACAACTTGGGTATACCAAATTTTGCTGTTTCTTATTCAAGTGGGACAGCGGACATAGAAAGGGTCACTACGTTACGAAGCAATGGCTTAAACAAGCTCTTACTCTTGGGAGCAAAAAATACGTCCCACACCTCATTGGTGAATCCCGAACGAGTGTCAATGTGAAGATTTTTGCAAAAGCTTTTGATAAAAAATTCTCCTGCATTCACGTACTTGAAATCTGAATTTCCCAAAGTTAGTGATGCAAAATTGAAGAAAGGAATATTTATTGGACTACAAATTACATCATTACTGGATAATGTCAATTTTATAAAACTGTTGCATCCCCTAGACGACAAAACGTGGAAATCCTTCGTAGGTATCTGTCGTAATTTTCTTGGAAAACAGACAATTATCATGAAATAATGAATGATCTTGTGAATTCATATCAAGTTATGGGGTGCAATGTTTCTTTAAAAATTTACTTCTTAGACTCTCAACTTATAATTTTCCTAGAAAATCTTAGCTCTGTAAGCGATGAACATAGCGAGCGATTCCATCAGCAAATTTCTATAATGGAAAAGAAGTACCAAGGAAAATGGAGCCCCAGGATACTGGCCGATTACTGCTGGACATTAAAGAGAGAGATCCCAGAGGGTAAATATAACAAAAAATTATTATTTACAACTTCTTAGGTAAGCAAAAATGCTATTTATTTTTATTTCTCTTTTTATTTATTATACAATACGAACATCTTCGGCAAAGAAAATATCTATATGACATGTGTGTCTCATATGCTGTCTAATCTTAAAATTTTGTTGACCGTTGTTAAAGTGCGTCAGGGCAGAGGAAAGGGGTTGTGCAATTGAAATTTCACCTCTTAAAATTTCCACAATATTTTTACAGAAACTCAATTACCCTCCCACCTCCCCTAAGGGGACAAACTCCATAAAAGGTAAAAGCTTTATCCCTCCACAATAATCTGATACCTAAATCATCCTTCTAGGTTAATTAACAGCTGAGCTATTCCGCTTTAAACAATGCACAATTTAAGAAAATACGGTCCATTTTGTATATAAGGATGAAAAATGACTGTCGCAACGAAACCTCTGATAATTAAAAAAATCTAATTTCACTTTTGACTTCAGAATAAAAAGACACTTGGTCAGATTTTTATGATTTATTTGACCAACGATAATGTATAATTTAGACGTTACAGAGACGTGAAAATTAGTTACCTATACTCACTTTCAGTTAATTTTGTGGTCAGTTTTTAACGTCACACAAATTTCTGTGAAAGGAAATTCAAGTTCCGCCACTAGTATGAAAAGATCGTTGCTTTCATTATATTCAACTTTGTTGAGAATAAGACTTAACTTATGACGTTATAATTCACTAAGAAAAATAATTATCTTAGGAAAAGGCAATTTGACAAAATTTTATTTTTTTTCTTTCAATATTTTATAATATTAATTGTGATTTTTTTTTTTTTTAAATGAGGTCTTAAGTAAACTGACTGGTTAGTAACATCATATCCTGTTGGTTGCCATATTTTTGAAATATATTTAGTACGAGGGCTGATCAATAAACGATGATCATAAATGCATAAAACATAATTACCTGTACTAATCCTCCAAATGTTGATGGTCTTTTTCAAAATAGTCCCCATTACATGCAATACACTTTTCCCAACGTTTTTGCCAGTCATTACAGACTACTTCATTTTGGAAGCCATTTCCGGACAGATATTTTAAAATCGCTTCCGCAGCTTTCATTACTGTCCCTGAAGATGCAAAACGCCATCCCCGGAGGTATTGGGGTTGAAAAAAAAAGAAAGAAATCACAAGGGGCTAAATCAGGGCTATATAGAGGATGGGCAGGGTGTCTACTAAAATTCCAAAATGAAATTTCATGACTTTTTCGTGACCTTTTCTTTACCAAATCATAAAATTTTCTAACATTTTGAAGAGCGAATTTGGGTGCGAATTATGCCGAATTTTCATCCATGCGATAGAAACGTACTTTGCTTGCGATTTGGTAGCGTCTAAGCCTGACCACAGACATTTTTGGTGGTGAATTTTGACGTTTTATAGACCAACATTTTCCAATCTGTACTTACATTTGTACAGTTTAAAAAAATCGTGACCCAAAAGCTAAATTTCGTGACTTTCATGACCGTTTTTTGATTTCGTTACTTTTTCGTGACATTCGTGACCGATAGACAGACACTCTGATGGGGTACCCACGAAACGTTGTTCTTTGCAAGATAGTCAACAGAATTTCTGTACTGTTCTTCGCGTGTCACTTCCATGTTGTCTTATACAAAACTGAAACTAATTGTGCTTGAACGGCTGCCAAGGTCACATTCCTGACGTCTTGGCCTTCAAACATGCTCGATCTATTCGTCACTTCTCTCACTACACAGACGTGTTTCGTTTTCTGTGCCTTGCTGTTGTTTTCACCTCATAAACACTGATGATCAGTGTTTATTGATCAGCCTACGTATATAGCACACGCTAAGAAGACTAAAGATGAAGCAAATATAACGAAGAGTTTCTTTTTCCTGATGGTAAGCATTACAACGAGATATATACTTTGTTTATTATTATCATTCTTCTAAAATTTCCAAAAGATGAAAGTAATAATAATAAAAAAAAAAAAAAGTAAATTAACTCACTAAGTAAAAGCTGTGGTGTATACGAACTGCTACGAGCACGGAAAGCGACAGTGAGCACAGCGTCTACACAGAAAAAATGTCCATTAGCATGAGCAGAAAATTTCGCCACCAGTAATCCAGTTTATTAACGAATATGCAGGACCATGCCGTGGAAAATCAGCGCCCGGGGCGAGAGTATACGACGGCGCCCCCATACATACGTATATTCCAAGTAATTTTTCCTATCTTTTTCCTTTTTTCTCCCGAATTTTTTGCCCCCTTACTTCGGCGCCCTGGGCCGTCGCCCCGCTCCCCCCCCCCACGGCACGGCCCTGCGAATATGTAACTTAAGGATCGATCCCAAAAGATTTTTTTCTTTTTTCCAGACATTCTACTTGAGAAAAAAGAGAATCTGTGTACGGGAAGCTCTGTGGAAAACAATGTTAGTCATGATCTTAATCAAAAACTATCATTATTTTAACATTCTATGCAACGCAACCACCTGACAGTAAGGAAATATGCAAAATTATATATACATGTATATATTTAATGAAAACACATGCAACTATTTACTGATAAAAATAATTTATTTGCAGTCATAATTACAATGCATAATTACTCTAGTGAGCTGTGTACAAGCAAACAAGACATGTATTTGTGTACACATTCAATTATCAGTCAACAATATATTGAACATATGTGATGATTAGGTTAGGTGATTTAGGTGCGTACTTTTTTTCCCTTTTAGAGCAAATAAAGAGCTCTTAGAAAGTATCTGACATATCAAATGCTGCTTCCAGTTGGGCATAGAGATAATTTTACAACAATTCCTCCCTTTTTCTGGGGGACTCTTATTCCTTTAATCTGACCCCAATTTCCTTTCCACTTCTTGTACGATTTTATATCAAATTTTTCGGTCATCGAAGACTGAATGTGCTGTTTTTCATGTGAGAATTTCGACAAAACCAAGCAGAATGTGCTTTCTTTGGATTTTGTACTTTGCATCCTGTATACCTGTTTTGTATCTAGGGTTACAAATATGTGACGGGTGACCAAAAAAAAAAAAAAAAAAGTTCATGCACCAGCAATTAAAAAATGAAAATTGTGCTGTATATTTCCGTGAGCCAATAGTTACATGGTTTTGCTACATAAAAGTTTAAGGTTAGTCTTCAGAAGAATCCGAATGAAGTTGAATTTGGAATATCTACAGAATTTCTATTCCGAGTAAATAAGAAGTTTGCCCTTTTACTTCTATGGAAATTAAAAAGCTTTGGCATTCAAAAAGACGTGTTATCTCCAAATAGAAACGGGCTAACATTTAACAGCCTAGAGTTGTTTAGTATTTATAGGTAGAGAGCGGATTTTAAGGTGCAGCATCTTTTCTAAAAATGTAGTTGTTATAACAACCAAAGTTCAAAATATGTATTTCGGGCATAAAACGGATTGAAATGAACACACTTTGTTGCACCTTTCTCGTGGATGTTGCACTTTTTTTTTTTTTTTTTTTTTTTTTGCTAAATTAATGAAATTTCCCGCTTTTTAACTTCTTTTGGCCTTCAGCACCTTTCCTGTTCTTTTTTTTTCTCTATATTTTTTTTAAATGGACAGAACAATATGTTTTATTTTCAATCTGGTTTACACATAATATTTCATAAATTTAGACACAATCTTCACGGATTTGCTAGGGACAAGTTTGAACTGAATTTGCGAAACAATCCAGACACAGAAACCTTTGTAACGTCAACTGACTTCGTGTCCATGTGCTTATTACAAGATATCCACCACTGGTTTCCGTTGATGTCGAGCGAAGTTTCTCTACATTCAAGGATCTCCTGAGCTCCAAGCAACAGAAACTAACATTCGAAAACATAGAAGTGTTATGTATAATCAAGTATAACCAGTTTCTGAAAACCCAGTAGTATGTAACAGGGGGTTTCTCAAACTACAATATTGCTAAATTAGTGTTTTCTTTTTTTAAAATACCGAGTTTGTTTTAACCACAATTTTATTATAAGAATGTTGAATGTTGTACAACTCTTGAGGTTAAATAAGACGATTTTGCAATTTATGTCAAATGTTCAAAGCCAAGATTTTAACATTTGCTGGTGTAATGAATAAAGAATGTTCATGTAACTGTTTACTACAGCACTTAATAAAGGTATCCTATTAGCAACTTTTGCACCGTTTTTGAATGATTTTTCCGCCCCTTTTATTCCCTTTTACCTACCACATTTTTTGCACCTTAAAATCCGGTCTCTATTTAGAAGTACAACAGCTTTGTTTTTCCTCCCTACATAGTCGTCCTTCAACATATTCAATGTCATAAATTTAGGAGGTGATTCTTTATATCAAATGAACGAAAAAAAAAGTTCTAATAAAAATGAAATACAATTACATCTTGCAGTTTAACGTCTTACGCTCATGTCCTTTACCCTTTTTGCTCTCTAGTGATCAACGTTCAGATCCGAAATGGTTGATTTCCAACATTTTCGGAGGACGACCACCTCCTTTAATGATCTTGATTCTTAACTTTTGAACCTTTCCATCCTAGCCAAAATTGATAGTGAACTATCAAGTAATTCTTGACTTTTTTTTTTTTTTTTTTTTTTTTTTTTTTTTGTTTCCCGAATGGACGGGCAGGCAGACAGATATGGTGACTATATAAAAACGACTTTTGGTAAACCAAACTTCTTTATTAAAAAAAAAAAATAAATAAATAAATAAAATAAAATAAAATTCCAAGTTCACTACAAAGGAAACAGAAAACCACTTCACTCATATAAATCAACTAACGTCAGTTATCCGCTTCGCTGGGTTAAAATAAGCAGAATTAGTTGTACGTTCTGATAGTCAGTCACTTTTTACTATTAAAAAGCGCTTTCTGATATTGGTCATTTTCCATCATTTACCTAGGTATATATATATATATATCTCCAATCCCCCAAGTTGCGGGGTTGAATTTGGATTTAAATGGCATTGGAAATGTCACTATCCATCTCAGCGACCCCGGAAACTATGGATTCGGCACTAATATCGATCATTTTCGGTCATTTTGTACGGCACAGGTATTCATTCAACACCCTTAACCCTTTAATTGGCAAGCATTGATAGCATTACCATTAAAATATTTAGTTTGCTTTTATGGTTGAACCATGTCTTCTTGATCATAATTTCGTAATTTTTGTACTTTAGTTACAAAATACAGGGTGTATATTTCAAAGCAACATTGCCATAAAATAGGTCTTATGTGTAACTACTGGGCAGCATTGCCCTATTATGGTAAAATATCATAGGAATACTCTCAGTAATTACCAACAGTTTTGTTGAAATATTTTTCTACAGAGCAAGAAACCACAACGTAGGAGATAAATCTTTTTCAATGCTAAATTTAACTGTCCCCTGTTGACGAAGATTAGAAATATCTAAAGAAGTGACCCGCAAATCATGTATATGAATATTGTATGAAAGCAATAAGGCCAATTAAATGATCACAGAAGTTATAATTCGTGCGGATAACGCAACAGAATGCGATGTTGCTTGAGAGCAACAGTGCCAAATAAAGTAGTTTAATCACCAGACGTAAAATTTCAAAAACAGATTACGGTAGTTTTTAATTAATATTCGGAAAATTACGTAAAAAAAAAAAAAAAAAAAAACTTTTGTCTGAAACTTTTTTTCTCACTCAGCTCTTGAAATAATTTCGAAAGAACAATGTAAAGAAAGAAGAACTGATTCTCAATTAATTCTTACAGCTCTTAAGAAACAAACACGGATAAAAAGTTCGACACCAAAGTTTCTTATTTTATTCCATACATTTCTAAATCTTGAATCAAAATCTAAAATCTGGTCCGTTGCATTAGTTGCAAATTTCATAATTTAACAGAGTAGCCAGTAATGTTATTCTTGTATTCAAAATGTTGATAACATTCACGGTCCTCAATTTACGAAGGGGGGGGGACTAATTGTGTCCTTTGTAGTAAGCTATTTTTTTCATTATAATTTCAGTCATTTTTTAAGGTTAAGCAGGTATTTTAGGGGGGGGGGATCAACTTTATTTTCTTGGGAATATTCTGAATTTAAATGAAAAATTACCACTTTCTATTTTTAAAAGGTGACTTCTGAACAGACAAAGTACTGTTGATCAGGTTGGAAGTTCAAAATATATATACAGGATGTCCCAGAAGTCCAGTTTCATGGGGAATAGTAATTTGTTGGAGACTTAACAACCAGTTAGTTCAATTCAGCTACATTTATCGTCTTCGTTTCAAGTAGGAACGTAGAAATGAACGAAACATTGATATTATATATATATATATATATATATATATATATATATATATATATCACAGCAACGATGGAAAATGTTACAATGTACAACGATCTTTTTGTTCCTATCGATACCTGCAAAGCTCAAGACTAGCACCAATTTAAACATTTTTTACCGTAAGCTTTTTCATACCTGAAATAACGGGTATAATACAGCTACTAGTTGTTCTACCAAAGCCTTTAACCCACTGTACGTTTACGTTGAAATCAGCTTAATTGAAAGCACTAACTGTTTACACTTAACATATTTTTTATTATTATTATTATTATTATTATTATTATTATTATTATTATTATTATTATTATTATTATTATTATTATTAGAGTTTGCCCACCAACCATCCCAGAATTTACATCATATTTAGCAAATATTACTCAAGGACTTTGTTATACAGGCAAGGGAAAACACAGATAGCCACATCTATCTGCGTCAGGCAGATGATAGGACAGGTAGCGACATCTACAGGGTTCCCACAAAAATGAAGATCGATTTCCCTGACTTTCCCTAACACAAATTCTTTTTTTCCCTGACATAAATTTTTGAATATAAATGGGAAGATATGGGGTTCTACGAGAGCATCTTGTTGTTCGTAACCTAATGACATTTGTTTCTTCTTTCCTTCCAATTTCTTACCTTCAGTACTTAGTTTTCTATTTTCACCTTTGATTTTACTTTCCTCTGCATTTTTGATTCGTTTCTGTTTAAGGTATTCATCATAGCGTCTCCGAGATGAACGAACTGGGAGAAGTTTTCTTCGATCAACAGGAACAGATTGCACATCTCCATAGTACGTAATTGCATCATGCACCCGCCTGTGCTACCAGAGAATCTTTGATTTGGTTTTCTACAATAACTGTCTTATTGACTGAAAACCCGCCCTCCACTGAGGCATTGTCGTGGGATGAAATTAAACATATTTTCACAACATGCCACAAATTGGAATATTCTTGTTTCTTGGACATTACTTTTGCAAAGAAGTCACCTAACCTGATGTTGCCCATCTTCTCTTCGTATTCTCTGAAGTAAAGAGACTCCTGGATTTCAATACAGAAAGACAAATTGACATTATGTTTTCTCAGCTACAGAATCTGATATTCTGTGATGCTCATGCAGAGTTTGTAGGACGCGTTTCATCCTAGTCTGAGAAAGCTCTGGATTGTTCTTTTGCAGCCTGGTGTCCAAAGCTGACAGAACACGTAAAAGCTTGTACTTTAGAGAGCTCCGTTCCACAATCACCTTGATTATGCCCAGCAAAAAAGTTTCAACAGTCAAGCCTGAAAGCTAGTTTATCTTTAACTGATGCTTTCAGTTCTTTCAGTAGTTTTTCTGTCTTAAAACCGATGTCCACGAAGATGACAAGTCATACTTCGATTTCTGCTTTTACATGATTAATTATCCCCGTCTCTGTCTCACACACAAATACACAAACACACACACACACATACCTTACTTCCTCAGCACTAAATAGTAACACTGTATCACTGTCATCATTAGGAATTCTGTATCATTGTGGTCCTCTTCACGTCAATTTGTACAACTTATAGAAAGGAAGCAATGTTAGATTGAAAAAAGAATGTTATACTTGCACATTTACGTTCCCTGACTTTCCATGACATTTTACGCAAAATGCATGATTTTCCTGACATGGTTTCATTTCCCTGAAATTCCCTTATTTTCCAGAATGTGAGAACCTTGCATCTATTAGCGTCATAGCGTCAGGCAGGCAAGCGATAGCACAGGTAGCAATATTTATTAGAATCAAGCGGGTAAATGATAGTACAGGTAGTGACATCTATTTGCGTCAGGCAAGTAAGCGATATCTATTAGCCTCATGCAGGCAAGCGATAATACAGGTAGCGACATTTATTAGCGCAAATGTTTATTATTAGATGACTTTCAGATTGACACATTTGTCGTATATTACTGGGATATTCTACTTATTCAACCATGTATATTTTAAGTCTGTAACGTGTTACTATTCCCTACAAGAAAGGACTTTCGGGACACCCTATACGTAAGAAATAAATTCAGCACATGTGCTTTGACATGTTATGTTTTTTTTTTCTTTAAAGATTACTTACAACACAAGCCATATTAAAGGCAAGATAAAATACTGTATGTAATAAAATAATGAAGATTACTAACAATTCAGGAATTTGTATACATGCATAGAATATTACCAACATAAAAGAAAAGGTAAATTTTCTGTGCATTTTATCAAAGCTGGAGAACTCTATCAACAATATTTTCAACAATTTTGCCGAACTTTTCTAAAAGAAACAAGAAAGAACGTTGAGTAAGTGTGTCAGTACACAGCACTTTTCCCTCTTCCCTTAAAATATTTTCACGTGTACGCCAGACATTGGATACAATCATATACAAAAATAAGAAGTGCAAAAGTTCAATACCAAGTGAGAAAAAATTCCGAACGTGTTTCCTACGAGAATCACCCTGTACATATTTTTCGAAAATATTTTGGTCTACCTTGAGGCCCCTAATTGGCACAGAGATATAAGCCATACCTAGTTGGAAAGTTTATAGGACACAGATTCCAATTAAGTAACTTTTGTGCCTTTCATGTCCAACCCGTAAAAGAAGAAGAAAAAAATTGGGTAAAATACATTTTTTCGAAGCTTGTGGGACTATGGCAACACTTATTTATCGTACGCTGGGAAAATATTTTCACGTGTATGCCGGACATTGTGTACAATCATGTAAAAAATGAAGGGCGAAAGTTCAATACCAAGTAAGAAAAAAATCCAAACGTGTTTCCTACTAGAATTACCCTGTACATATTTTTTACAAATATTTTGGTCTACCCTAACGCCAATAATCGTCCCAGAGATATAGGCTATACCTCGTTGGAAAGCTTATGGGACACAGATTCCAACAAGGTAGCTTTTGTGCCTCCGTGCACAACCCGTAAAAGACGAAAAAATTAGGAAAATATATTTTCTCGGATTTGGCAACACTGTTATTTGTCGTGCGCAAGAATGGCTATACGCAGGATATCATTAGTTAGGATGTTTATTTATATTTATTCATACAACTTTTTATGCTTATAGCTCCTTTGAAGGGAGTGTTTCCCTCCCCCAAATGCTGAGGGGGAGGGGGAACTAAAACATCCAAATTTCCCCCTTACCTTCTATTGCTGGATCCCCGATGTGGACGAAATGCAAACCGTTGGAAAATTTCATCCTTCTTGAAGAGAGAGACACCTAAATCACCTCTCTATGTTAATTAGGAGCGGAGCGATAGAAGTTTAAACTGCTGGATCAACCCTTGAGCCGTTCGTCCTGTAAAGGTTAACCGTTAGCGTGGAAAGCGATATTTATTTATTAGCGCCAAGCGGGCAAACGACCACCATCTAATAGCATGACTGTTCATCATTAAGAACAGCGTGACGCACAGATTAAAATGTTTGCCGTTCATTATTTAGATAGCGTATAGATAATGGATAACATCTCGTTAAACACTTCAAGAAAAAGTATCTATAATATTCATTTACACTACAAGCATATAAAGATACAATGAGTCAATCTTCCAAAAAAAGATTCCTTAAGTTTTATAACCAATGCTCCGTTAATACACTAATCGTTTGGTTACAAGACGCACTTTTTATGTAATTCTTGGAAACAAAACTTCTCACAATATAATGTAACTTTAAAACAAGATGATACACGAATTCATTAAACATCGCTTTATTTTGACTATAGAACCATATCCAGAACCGTGCCGTGGAAAGGGAGTGGGACGACGGCCCCAGGCGCCGAAGTAAGAGGGGCGCAAAATTCGGAAGGAAAAAGAAAAGAAGGAAAGAGGAAAAATGCTACTCATGTTAGGAAAATGCATGTGTACATATAAAATGGAAGGAAAAACAGTAATTAATAAAGCTCAAAATCACGGAAAAGCATGGTTTATTTTTGAAAATTTTCTTACGCTTAGCGGCAACCATGGTAGCGCTTCGCGACTGGTTTGTTGACCTCACTCATATGTACGGGGGCGCCGTCGTATACTCTCGCCCCCGGGCGCTGATTTTTCACGGCATTGCACTGACCATATCAAAGATTTTCCAGATAGTTTTTGTCACATTAAATATATATATGTTTCTTTAACAGCCGGAAGCATATCAACTTCTCTGTGGCTTCGTAATTTTGGAAATAACGGATTTACTAATGATTGATAAAGGTCTGATGAGGATCTTGGCTAGAAGATCGAAACGTCATATGTAAATGTGTTATATTAAATACGTGCAGTCTTGTTCAGCAGTGTGTTTATTTTTCTGATAAAGATCAACCAAATAAAATCGAATTTACGAAACAATTCATGAGAAAGATATCAATAAAATGACACTATTCATGAGAAGTGGAGGAAGATGTATCATAAAGATCAACAATATTCGGGAAAACTTGGCACCCCCTATTAATCAAATACTTAAGTTACGTACCGTAAGTCCTTTAGGTGTACCTAAAATATAAATTTCACCCATACATTTTTTTTTAATATCAATATTATCATTCTGAACGCATCTACTTGTTAAACGAAACATTTCTGAATTCGTTAACAACAGGTTTTTACTATTGCTCAGTATAAGGAAACACCATCCGAAGTTTGATGATGTTATCCCATTATCGCCCTGTATACATTTGTTTATCCATGTTCTTAGATTAACTGACTAATCCGTATTTACGGTCTCTGTTAGCAACGATGCTATACAGAATCGAACCTGTAATTTAAAATGAGATCCGAACCACTGTGGCCCGTTCTCTCCCACTAGGAACTGAACCCGCGATCTTGCGCTTATAAAGGCATAAGCGCTACCCGCCACACAATTAAACTAATGTGTTTCAAAGGTTACAGCGTCAAATACCAAGTCGCTGCGTTAGTGCTATAAAATCTATGAACGTTTACAATTTTAGGACTGTTGCAAAATTCTGGAAACAAACAACAATATCACATTTTCTCAAATACTGAACTCGAGCCCGAAGCCGGCATCGAGAAGATGAACATCACTAGAGCGCACTTAAGTTATAACGTAACCAAGCTGGAGTTTCTCCTCGTTCTTCCATCAAACAACCTCAATTATGAGTACAAATGGATACTGACAATGTTAGTAGTAGAATAATAGAGTCGGAACGGATAAATGCGACATACGCCACAAAGTATGGTATGATGGGATCTTAGCGTTGCCCTCTACCAATGACCCACACGGTTTTTTGTATCTGAGTTGGTTAACTTATAGTATATCACGTATTCTGGATAGAATTCATGATCACAAAACTTCACGTAAACACATGTGTTCCGTCCAGTATCAAACGCTGTGTCGTAGTGCCATCCTAGGCGTGCAATTATTGGTGGGAAATCCATGTAGTGGTATCCTTGAGTTTTCATACCCACCAGCACTCTACAAAGCAACATAGCATTCTCTGATGAAGCATTCTTATCTGTATAATGACTTGCGTATGATGCCAAAGGGGAGAAGCTAACTCCTTTGCCATATTTATGACCAACGCTTGAACCATACAGGCGCCAATTTAAATTATCAGTACATATACTTCTAATATTAACTATTTTGGTACCATGAAACAGTTTCAATTCTTTAACTTTAACGTATTTCACACTAACAAATCTACTTGTCATCTCTTCTTTTTTCAAGACATAACACGCCCAAAGATATGGGTTCTGAACACGCATGATTTTAGTGATCGTAAAATAGCCTTTTGTCGTTTCCCAGAACAAATTTCGAACTCTTTTCAACTCTTTACGTTCAGGCGATAGAAGAACATACTTCACGACTTCACTAGGATGCATAGGCGACCACGTGTTAGGCGCAAAATATGAGCACATTTTAATTACGCTCACTTCGTCATTAATCTTTTCGCTTGACCTGTTCACATTAGACAGTACAATAGTAAGTAGTATTTCCCGAAGAAAGCACATACAAAATATGACTATCAACACCACCAGCAATGGCAACATATTAGGATTATAGCTGTTGCTTTCCCCTTACATAAAATGAGAAAACTTCTATGTCTCAAAAAATCACGAACATTTTGTTTTCGAAATATGGAGACCCAACTACGGATATTTCATTTCCGAAATACGACTACAATAACTTTCGTACCACTGGAATCCTGTATATTATCGCACGCAAAGAGCTTGAATGGCTTCTGATATCACCACGGAAGAATGGAAAGAACCATATCTTAAAGAGTGGAAAGAACAAAGAGGCCGAAATACTAACCCAAACATTAAAAGTTACGTTTTTTGCCAACTCGGTGAAATCGGCCTAAATGGCTTCGTGGTTTACGAGACGCCGGGTTTTGGCGCTCGCGCGATTTAAGGGTTAAACATTATTATTATATTATTTTAGTGTATAACAGATTAATTTAATGCGAGTAAAATACTTCAAATTTGTTACACTGTTCGAGACACGTTAATTATGTCACTTTCAGAATGTGCACCTTGATTAATTAGCATCAATGACAGGGGCAGCTTTAAGATTTTAATTTTGGGTAGGCCCGCTCCCTCACTTATGGATATATTTACACATTTGATTGATTAATGACAGTAGGGAATTTCTTTTACAGTATAGTGGTTAATGCTATTAGTTAAATAATTATCTACCATTAACATAAATAGCGGAAAATATATTTACTCTTTATTGTATCTTTTAGCGTTTATATATTTTTCAAAATTTTTGGGTTGGTCCGTGTCTAACAAGCCTATCCGCTAAAGCCGCCACTGATGAATGAGTTCGAAGAATACTTACAACTCCCTGTTAAAAAAAAAAAAAAACTTTGTTTTCTCAGATTCTTTGTAAGCTGCGGTGATTCTTAAGTACAACAAATAAATTAATCAAAATCCAATTCAATAACTTGGGTCGAAGCACACTTGCGCAGGATCATGTGATACTCTTGTTCCTGCAGACGAAGATTTGTTGGCTCAGCGTATTGGTTTCAAGCGATCACATATTAAATTGGAACTTTCCCCTCACGATCCGTAACGGGAACACAAACTAACAAGCCATTGCTTAAGACGTTTGAAAATGACTCAAAACCACCATGATCTTCCCATTTCATAAAGTCCATATTTTGTTTTTGTTTTTCATCTGTGTAGTCAGTGTAATTAACTGATAAGCAAAATTGTTTATGAGAGTGAAATTCTTATCTAGCGTATGCCATTTTCTTTCGCCCTTTTTTGAAAAGCAATGCGAGTCAATTCCTAAAGACAAGAAGTCATCAAATTATCTCACTAGTTTCTGTTTACTTAACCAATGTGTCAATTCTATTTATATTAATTTAACTATTCTCTAAGCAACTTTCTTAGCAGAACAAATGCACCAAAAGACGAGAGCAGCATTTGTATTTGCACTGGAAATCAGTGAGTAGCCTACTCTTCTTTTGATGAGTTTCTCATGTGATACTTCAACACTTAAAGAACAGTAACCACATTTTTCGAATATCTGTAAATGAATAAACAAAAGATACGTAGTTATATATGAATATGATTAATAACTTCTCAAATTTCAGTACAGAAAGATACTGTTAATTATTAATGTTTAAAACATTAAAGCTGTTAAGGATCCATATATCTATCTATTAAAATGCTACAATAGCAACGAAAGCGCCTGAGTTCCAACCTATAACCTTTCATTTACAGTTATTTGTGATTTCACGTTTAACAGAAACAAATATCTTAAACTATACTAGCTGAAGCTGCGCTCTCTACACAGCGCATCATTCGCATATGAGCATAAATCTCCCTCTAATTCCTCACAACATATGTACATGTCCCTTTACAGACACAAGTAAAAGACGTCTTGATTAAAAAAAAAAAAAAAAAAAAAAAAAAAGGCAAGGGGTATCATAAAGTGGAGATTTTTTCGATTATTTCTTCTCAATATCTCGCAACGTTTGCAAGATTTGAGCCTACTTCCGGTTGGAGTTTCTAATTCATGTATGATCAGTGTTTTATTTCTTCTTGCATGCAGTATGTAATAAGCAAATACATTACATATACAATTAATTATAATGTCAATTAAATATGGTGTTCATTGGGCAAAACACAAAAAATAAAGATTTATCTTGGACTCGAGAAATGGCTATCCTTCCTTTTCCATTATTATTTAGCCATGAAACAAACGCCTGAGACATATACAACCCCAATATACAACAGTGTGGCGTTGGAATGTATAACGCATAGGATATGATGCTTTAGTTTTTTTCTCTTTTAATTTCAACGCTTCCAGTGTAGCCTAAAAATGTAATAAAGAAATAATGACCATGTTTTTTTTAAAAAAATATTCAATTAAAACTGGACAATCTACGCAAAATTTCGAATCGATCAGTGAAAACGTCATCTTTCTAGAGCCTATAGTTTCCGAGATCTCATTGTCGAAAGGATTGACCACAAACCCATAAACATAGTTTAAAAAAACTCGGAAGATGGAAGCACAATTTACATGCATTGATTTTAGAGAAGGATTATTAAAATACAAAGGCTTTGAAAAATAATCTTATATCATAAACTTTATGAAAAAGATATAGTTAACTAATTTAGACTATTTAAACTACAAACTCTTAAAATGTTTGTCTCTGTTAAACGTAAAATCACACATAACCGTAAATGAAAGATTTGAAAGCTAAAGTTATAGGTTGGAGCTCAGGCGCTTTTAATTGCTAGTGTAGCATTTTAATAGATAGATGTACTTTAAATAAATTATTTAAATAGACCTTTTTCATGTAAAGTTTATTTTTAAAAATTATTGTTCAAAGCCTTTGTGTTTTAATAAGCCTTTTCCAAAATCAATGCAAATGAATTGTGCTACCATCTTTGGAGTTCTATCAAACTATATGTTTGTGGCCAATCTTTCGACAATGAGATCTCGGAAACTACAGGCTCTAGAAAGATGACGTTTCCACTGATCGATTGCAAATTTTGTATTGATTGTCCAGTTCTAATTGAATATTTAAAAAAACAAGGCCATTATTTCTTTATTACCTTTTTACGGGTACACTGGAAGTGTTGAAATTAAAAGAGAGAAAAAAACTAAAGCATCATATCCTACACATTATACATTCCAACACCACATAATTGAATACAGAGGTTGCATACCTCTCAGGAATTGTTTCATGGCCAAATAATGAAAAACGAAGGATAACCATTTCTCCACTCTAACAGTAAGTTGAATCTTTATTGTTTGGAGTGTTTTGCCCAATGAACACCATATATCACTGACATTATAATTAATTGTGTGTGTAATGTATTTGCTTATTACATACTGCATGCAAGAAGAAAGAAAACACTGATCATACATGAATTAAAAACTCCAACCAGAAGTAGGTTCAAATCTTGTAAACAGTGCGAGATATTGAAAAGGTAATCGACAAAATTTCCCCTTTATGGTATCTCTGTACTGAAATTTTTATCAAGACGTCTTTCACTCGTGTTTGTAAAGGGACATGTACAGAAGTGAGGAATAACAAGGAGATTCATACACATATGTGAATGATGCGCTGTATAGTGAGCGCAGGTTCAGCTAGTTAATATTAAAATGCTAGGTTTATATGTTTGTCTCCAATCCTTTCGACAATGAGATCTCGAAAACTACAAGTGCCAGAAACGTGCCATTTTCGCTGGTCGATTCCAAATTTTGTGTAGATTGTACAGTTTTAATTGATTTTTTTTTTTAAAGAAAACGCGGCCGTTATTTCTTTATTACATTTTTTGGGGTACACTGGAAGTGTTGAAAGTATTTTTTTTTAAATCGTATCCTATGAGTTATACATTCCAACACAACATCGTTGCATTCAGGGATTGTATATCTTTCCAGGCGTTTGCTTCATGGCCAAATAATAATGAAAAACGAAGGATAATCATTTCTCCAGGCTAAGATAAATCTTTAATGTTTGGAGTGTTTTGTCCAATGAACACTATATATCCCTGACATTATACTTAATTGTATATGTTATGTGTTTGGTTATTACATATTGCATGCAAGAAGAAAGAAAACACTGGTCATACATGAATTAGAAACTTCAACCGGAAGTAGGCTCAATCTTGCAAACGGTGCGAGATGTTGAAAAGATAATAGAAAAAATCTCTCATTTATGGTATCCCTGGCCGATTTATATCAAGACGTCTTTCACCTGTGTCTGTGAAGGGACATGTACAGATGTTGTGAGGAATGACAAGGAGATTCATGCTCATATGTGAATGATGCGTTGCGTAGAAAGCGCAGGTTCAGCTAGTTAATACTTAAAATATTAAGCAGTTAACCATTAGTACTTAAAATATTAAGCAGTTAACCATTAATACTTAAAATATTAAGCAGTTAAGTATTAATATCTAATATATAAATTAAGTATTAATACCTAAAATACTAAACTGTTAATTATTATATCTAAAATATTAAGCTGTTAAATGTACGTACGTGTGAATTTAGCAGGACCACATTTGAAAATTATAGTTTCATCTCATACATTTGTACTGCGTTTGTACTGGTTTGTACCGTAAAAATCTTCGTTTGTACCGTTTGAAATTCTAGAAGATCGAAAAATAAAAGGGGTCCTGCTAAGTTCACATGAACATGGTGCAGGTCCACTGATAAAGTTCCACAATTTGAAGATTTTTTCTGTATAAATCGTTTGTACTGTTTGTATCGTAAAATATTTGTTTGTACCGTAAATATATTCGCTTGTACCGGCTTTAAATTCGAGAAAATCAAAAAATAAAGTGGTCCTGCTAAGTGCACATGAACATAGCAGGACCAGAATACAAATTTCTACAAATCTGAAGATTTTTTTTTCTGTACGAATTGTTTATACTGCGTTTGCGCCGGATTGTACCGTAAAAAATTTCGCAGTACAAACGCGGCCATCCTTTATGGAACAGTACGTACATGCGGAATTTAGTTATTTAATTATGTTAAAGGAAAAGATCGAATAAAAGCCACTAAAGACGGTTAGTGACTTTTCAGGTTTTACGTAAGTGACTAGTAGAATGCTCTAATTTGTTTCGCACGGGAAGAATAAAGCTTATGAAAAATATATGGAAGATATATGTACTATTGGTTTTTAAGGTTTCAAAATACTTGTTGTTTCAAGTTCGGTTTCACAGAGTTTAAGTAAACGCTAACCGCATACCTTCCCCTCCTTAGGGAGGAGTCACATTTTGTGAAGCTCTTTCTTATCATTAGCCTAGGGTCCAAGAATACTTATACAAGACTTCAAGGCTTTATGCGTACTTGTTTCGGAGATCCTGGAGAATTAAAAATACTTTCAAGTCCTCCTTTAGGGATCACATCTCGCAAAATCCAGTTTTATCTGCAGCCTAAAGCACTAGGAGATTACTTTTGAAAACTTTTAAAGTTTTATACCTAATAGTTTCACAAATCTGTTGATGACTGAATCAGTGGATTTTCCACAGAGAAAATTTATGTTAAAATATTTTAATAATGACACTTAGTCAACTAAATTAAAAAATATTACCATTTCTTTTATAAAGCAACAAATGCAATAGGAAAACTTATCATTTACATTAATTTGACGTCGACAAAGTCTTCGAAATCTACAGATATATGTTACAGTTCACAAGTTTGAGTTTGTTACTCAAAATAAATGCACTTATTTTGACGATAATGAGTTCTCCCTTCTCTTCAGTGGGGTAGATCAATAAATTATATTGTTATTTCTTTCCTTTCGTTGTAGGAAGGGCGGGGACAGTCAATTTTCAGGGCTTAAGCCCACTCCAACAGGGTCTGGTAATGAAACTATTACAATGTCTGTAGGTTGCTTTCTTTATGTAACACTTAGTAGAATTTGATGTGCTTAAACTTGTTTCGGGGAGCTTCAGTTATATAGTATATAGCATACTCTGGATAGAATTCAGAGTCAGAAAATTTCACATATACGGACGTGTTCACAGTAGTATTAATCGTTGTATCGTAACTCGATCCTAGCCACGGAATCACTGGTGGGAGAATCATGTGTCGATTCCCGTGCGTCTCCATAGCTACCAATACCCTACAAAGCAACATGACATTCTCTGATGAAGTGTTCTTATCTGTATAATGACTTGCATAATATGCCAAAGGGGAAAAGCTGACTCCTTGGCCATATTTATGACCAACGCTTGAACCACACTGTCGCCAGTTTAAATTATTAGTACAAATACTTGAAATATTAGCTGATTTTGTGCCATGAAATAATTTCAGTTCTTTAACTTTGATCCGATAGCAAGCATACCTGTTTATCATCTCTTCTTTCTTTAAGACATAACATCCCCAGAGATAAGGATTCTGCACACGCAAGATTTTACTAATCTTAAAATACCGCTTTGATGTCGATTTGAATAACTTTTCAATGGTTCTGAACTCTTCGCCAAAAGGTGGTACATGAATGTACTTCAAGATATCACTTGGATTCATAGGCGACCATGTATTAGGCGCAAAACGTTTACATATTTCGCAGTAACGTCTTCTCTTATGCTGATTTAGTAGGTAGCGTCTTCCCTTATGCTGATTAAGTGGGGACATTATCTGTTCTTTTCTGACGCTTACATTTTCAATGGATACATATTGCATTCCATCTCGGTTGAGACATTCATCAGGAACTCTTAAAAGATGAATTAAATTATCAATAATGGCAACCAGTACTCGAAATATAATCCAACAAATAAAACAACAGAAGTCAAGAATATCTTTAAAGATCATTGTTGTGTGTTTCGTTATTGTAGAAAAAAAAAACTTCTTAAGTGAAGCAGACGAGCAAATCTCCAGTCAATTTAAGGATTTGATTGCAGTATACTTGAACAAGATGACACTACACTATAGTTTTTTTGTTACTGAATAACGTTTAGTATTCTTACTTTATTTTATTTTATTTATTTATTTATTTTAATCTTTCAGAGCTGACTTTAAATTACCAAGAGCTTTTCGCGCTTTCTGTTTTCTGTATTGTTCACTGACGCTACTTACACTTAAAGTATGAACCGAGAAACCAGATAACACACAGAGCGGATAATCACGAAAGAAATTATTCACGTTCAATAACAATTATCACCTACCACGAAGAAAGAAAAAAAGCTGAAATCAATGACAACAATTATGTGCACCAAGCATGAAAGATTAAATTTTCCATCGTATGTACAAGAAAATGGTTGTCATATATCACTAATAGTTTTAAATTAGCAAACTACCTCACAGTTTAACACCCAATAGCGCAGATAGTGAGTGACATCTGTTAGCGTCACGAAGGCAAGTTTTATTGCAGATAGTGACATCTGTTAGCGTGATATTTATTATTAGGATTATCGTGTCATACTTCGGCAGGCTATGTGGATAACCAGCAAAACCGAAAATGATATCTCCACTGTATGGTATTTGTTTCAAATGAATCGTGTTAAATCAGTGAAATCATAAGGAAGCCCTGGCTATAAGGACACAGAGTAGTCAGCTATCACTAAAGATGTTACCAAACCTATGGTTTTCCTCAATTACAAATCTTGATAAGGTTCTACGCAGAGGAGACGTTGTTACTTTGATATCACAAACGACAATGGAACTAAATTACAAAAACACATGTCCACATATAATTAATTGGCAAGGATTACAGAGGAGCTACATATCATGATAAATTAACTCATTTTAACGTAACGATAGTTCATGATTATCATTAGTATCACTAGAGAAGTAAATCGTACAAAATACTGTTGATGGTGTCGGGAACAAAATGTCAGCAAATATTCCGAAAGGATTGTAAGAACCAAACTTTTCACCTGATTTATGAATTATCAGGAATGAAATGTCATCAAATATTCCGAGAGGGCAATAAAAACCACACTTTTCATCTGATTTATGAATTGTTACTTTTAAAAAATCATTATGGTTTCAAAGAAAAAGTGTTTATCCATTAATTTGATTATTTAGTTTGTAAAGTTTAACCATTTCGTATCCTGATAGAAGACAAATCTGGTGCCATATTACAACACTGACTTGCCGAACAACATTTTCAAATAACGGCTTTAACTCCATATGTTTAAACATCGGAATTTACATTTATATCTTTCCAAGATTTTAAAGTAAACTCTCTTTTTTCAAAGCTAATTTCAGTTCACTTCCCATGATTGAATTGCCTAATATTTTCCAACAACAAAGAGTTTTGAGGAAACAACACGCAGCGACTTGTTTTGCACAAATTATCACAAAATATTCACGACGGAGATTTTTTTAAATTTTATTTTATTAGTATCCTAGCTTTGCGTTCCAACGAAGTATTGTGTCTGTACACTCTTAACGAAAGAAACAAATGGAAGGAAATGACATGTGTTTTTTGATTTGTAATATTCATATTCATATTCATTCATATTCATTCATATTCGTAATAAGTGCTAGTAGCTTCTTCTTGAACGAATTTCACACTCTCACACAATTTTCATCTCCTTTTAACAATGTGGTTCTATAAATAAATAAAAATTAAAATAAATAAATAAATGTACAGGCAATACGAGGAATATGAATAAGTAATATTATTTTTTACTGACAACTTTTATGGTACTAATTATTTTAAATACTAAAATTTAAATAAACCCTATATAACTGTACATTCCTCTCAATTGTCATTTATTGAACGCCTCCTCTCTCAGATTTTCCTACAAGCACAACCGAGCGAATACAACGCATCAAAACACACAGCTTCCCTAGAGACAGGAAGAGTACGACCTGCGTCATATGACACTAATATGTACTACGATACATGAAGAAACGCGTCGGACATGCTCTGAAAGCAGAGAAGGCTAACAAATGCAACGAAAAAAAAGTATCGGAATTCTTCCGACATTGGAGTCGAAAAGTAATATCATAATGTCAGGCCTCGGGTTAAACTCATGTCTTACTAAGATAAAGAATATTCGCTGAATATCCAAAGATTAAGAAGTACAAATGAACTGAGAATCGAGCTTAAGAGTCTCTGATTTGCTCTCCTAGTCCACACCTTGTACACTAGCCAGTTCGCTCCATGAGCAGTCATACATTTCCATTTTTTAGGTTGTGCTAAGAAAATTTACACTAGTCTTTCTCATAGTAATACTTAGTTTCTCGTTCAGCAGAAAAAGATCTTTATTTATATATATGGAAGCAAAGCACCCATTTCACATTCTTTCGAACTTGAATATTTAACAGAATTAAAAACAATTCTTTAACGGGCTCTCACATGATAGAATATATGATGGGTAAGGGGAAAAAACAAGGAATGTCGATGTATGTGCTTTAACGGGTGCTTTGTCCTATCTGTTGGTGAAATGAAATGAAATGAAATGAAATCTTTGTTTTACGTCCCACGCTTATGCCGGTTAGACTAAAGGAGACGGTGATGATGAGTAATGAATGAAATGGTGGAATGAAGAAAGTGGGAGGAAACGGGAGAACCCCGAGAAAACCCACGCACACGGTGTTTGTCCACCACAAAGTTCACTTGGCGGGGGCTGGGATCGAACCTAGGACCTCAAGCACCAGAGGTGAACGCTCTACCACTGAGCCACCGCGGCCCCCTATCTGTTGGTGACTCTTGGTACTATTTGAATGTATATGTCATGAATGCGTACATGTAGAAATGCCCATGTAAAAGCAGGCAAAAATTTGACCAACTATTCATTTTGTACGCGGTTTTCAATATTAAAACACCATTTTCTCGAAAATGCAGTTTTGTGACATTCCTTCTTTTTTTTTCTTACCTTTCTCATATGATATATATCTTTAATTGTGCTATTTGAGAATCTTTATTTTCATGTCGGTTGTATTTATTTGATCTAGTTTTGAATCTGAAGTCCCGTGAAACACATGTAACTTAACTCACACGTCTCCCTATCTTGGAACCTTGTTACGTGCAGGAAAATCGTGCTTCACGCTGTGGATGATAATGTGTTACATGATAGGTGGTCTCCTGGGCAGAAACAAAATTAAACTTTCCATTACATTAGGGGAGGGAGAGGGTAATATTGGTTGCTAAATTTTTTAGTAAGTTATAGTTCGTTCGAAAATAAAACATTTTTGGTCCATAAATATTATTAGGCTTTATTTAGCACTATTTACACAAATACAAATATTTGTATACATTTATTATGCGTAAATTAACCCGTTTCGAGTTCTCCAACCACTGGGGCATAGTTTACAAGTAGAGCTTATTATTGGAGTGAGGTCTCATATATATAACGAGTAATGTGAAAAGTTATGCTAAGGCTTATTTTCTGGTTAGGTTTAATTTTCAGGGAAACACAGTTATATGAAAAGAGTTACCTGATGCGTCCCATTTTTTTTTTTTTTTTTTTTTTTTTGAGTAACATTTTGCTGAATACTTCAACGGAGAGTATCGTCTTCATTAAATCGATGATTCTTCGTGCTTGCAGATGTTACGCCCTCCCTATACATATACTGGCATTTTCGCATCCATCGTAAACTTTTTGTTTCTATCCTATTTGAAAATTCCCTAGAATACGAAGTGTTGGCAGTACTATAAACTATTCGAGAGCACAAACAACGATTACTGGTTTTTAGAAACAACAAAGCAGGTTTTCGAAATAAATAAATAAATCTACTGAATCCATTTTTGAAACAATTCGAAACTAGTTTCCGTGATAAATCGAACCGGTTTTATCCGTCCCTACTATAACACTGTATAGTCCGTTCCGCACAATAACTTTCCCTCTTGCGGAAAAAGATTCATACCTCATTGATTTTTTTACCAACTCTTAATAAGTACACATTGTATGTACAGCATAGCTGATCAACCATCTCATGACTCAAATTAATCTTTAACAGGTTTCTTCTATGGAATTTTGTTCTAAATAGAAACCTAATTATTTTTTTATTATTTATTTCGAAAATTGAACTAAGTTCAAACTTTAAGCTTGATGGCTCATGAGTCGGGAACCAACGGCCTGCACATCATATTTCATAGGCATAGTACGATCGTCAAGGTCTATCATCGAGCGTACGTAGGCTACTGGTTAGCGTTCTTGTCTCGCAAACGGGTGGCCTCGGGTTCGAATCCGATGGCCTGCCATCCTGGCTAATTAAGTTTTTCGTCAGTTCCACCAGGCAAATGCTGGGATGGTACCTTTAAATACAGCTATGGTCGACTTCCTTCTACTTTATTTCCCGTTGTTGTTGTTGTAGATTTAAGTAATTTCCAGATAAAACTGGCCTTAAAGCTCTCTCTCGAAATTTGCAGAATAAAAAAATAAATAAGTACCATGCGAAATTTGGTCAAGGGGTCCCTGGTTCGATTCCGGCTAAATAAATTTGTTGTGAACAACATCGAGTCTGTGGGTTTTCTCAGGGTACTCCCGTTTCCTCCCACTTTCTCATTCCACCAATTCTTCTATCATCATTCACTTGCCTTAATCATCATCTCCCTCAGCCTAACGGACATAATCGTGGGACGTTAAACGGAAATATTTCATTTCACTACATTTTTCTTTTTAATTTGGTCAAAAACGGAATGAACTCATCGATCACGTAAAATCAAATGAGGATCGAAAACTGGAAGTTTGATTAGGACTTGACCCACCAAACTGTTACAGAAGGATATGTTTGACAACTCTGACCACAAGCACACACAACAACAAATCATGTTAATTTCGCCAAGTGAAATCCGTAAATAATACTTTTAATATTAAAATTTCCATTTTTTTTTAATACTGTAGTGTGGGAATCTTTTTCGTTTTAAAAGTCACATTGACAATGCCTATTTCCCAAAGAAAAGGCCACAAATGATAATATTGAGGATACCTTATTTTTGTAATTATTTTACTGTTAGTAGGAATATTAACAATTTTCAAGAAAATGTACAACACTATAACATATTAAAAACAGAAAAGGAACGTAAGACAATTTATCATACCATTTACTTTTTGCTCACCTAAACCTAATGACTTCTCTGAGACTGCTTTTATCGAGACAGCATCCAGATATCAGGTATAGAAGTTCTGAGCTTCAATTGGTCCTCAAGGTACATATTTTTGATCTGAATTTTGAAAGTATACTTGATTCGTCGTTATTCCACCCCTGTTCTAGTATATAACTGTTATAGTGCTACCAATACTTTGCATCAGAATGTTCCAAGTGAACTTGATTCGTCGTTCTCCCACGCCTATTCTAGTACATAATTGTTCTAGTGTCACTAATACTTCATATCCTACAAAACTTTCAAACAGGAAAGAAATAAAGTTTACTGTGGATGGGAAAAATCCTGACATATAGAGGCAGGATGAAATATGTATAGTATTAAGAATTATCTAGTCAATAAAAGTGCGACACATCAAGTAAACAATTTCGAAATATTTATTCTATCATTCATTATAAAACACAATTTCCCAAATTTTTCTTTTTTTTTTTTTTTTTTTTTCGTGGTAGTTCATTCTATGCTGGTAATAAGAAATAAATTTATATTCTGACTTGGTAATGTTTTATCTGAAAACCCATTTAATATGCATCCTAAACTATAGTCATTAAATGTGACCTTTATGAGGATCTGAAAGTCAGAATATTAGCACCTTTTGTTCCAGAAGCCGAGACCAATAACGTAGTCCTGTACTTCAGCAGCCCTCCTGGAAGGTGAGATAGTGCCGTGGAGATCGAGCGACTCATATTGTGAGGGTTTATCTTACATGAGGCGTCTGTATATCCACCAGCTATATTGTATTCAAACGCTGTTCAGGTTCGGAGCACACGTTACTAGTAGGGTCTGTCCTTCCTAACCTCAGTATCGCATAAGGATGTAAAATACATAAAATTCATTTAGTTTCAGAAGTATACAATAGTCACACAAAGTCACAAAGTCACTGGGCACAAAGTCACTTTCCCGAATATTTGAAGAATTACTTGTTTCACGGAAAGCGATTTTGTGTCCGCCTTGAATATACAGGGTGTTCCAAAACAACACCGACAACGTATGGAAGGTGATTCCTGACATCAAGATAAAACGAAAAGTATAGACCAACCTGTGTGCACAAATGCTTCTTTTCGGAGTTATAGGGTGCCAAAAACACGAGAAAATGAAGTTTAAAGGTCCATAGCTCCAATACTATGGGATCTACCGTCGTCGGGTCAAGACTTCACTTAGGATCTATTATGTGCGCTATCCAAAAATGCGTGTTTCAGAATCCTAAGGTACTCACGCAACAATTTTTATAGAGGCAGCTTGGCTACGTACATACAATTTGAAGTACTCACAAACTACCTCTATAAAAATTATCGCGGAAGTACCGTAGGATTCTGAAACATGGATATTTGAATAAGACACATACTAGTTCCTAAGTGAAGTCTTGACCCGACTACTGTTGGTCCCATAGTTTTGGAACTATGGACCTTTAAATTTCATTTTTTCATGTTTTCGGCAGTCTATAACTCCGAAAGGAAGCATTTATGCACCCAGGTTGGTCTATACTTTTTGTTTTATATTGGTATCAGGAATCACCCCCAAACGTTGTCGGTATTGTTTTGAAAGGGCGTGTAGTCTTAAGAAGGCCAGGCCTCGACCCCGAGTATAAAGACCCTGCGCTTGGTGAAGGTGAAGGAGTGGGAGAACAGTACAGGAAAAAGCTAAGAAAGGAATGTCCCTTCGGGAATGATTTTATTATTAAAACTGCCTGATTAACCCTAGAACTCATATTCAAAAAACTTTACGCTTTTACATAGGTGGGATCTAGTAGACTCCATCCGGGTATCTCAGTGTAAGTAATTATAATTGCATGTTTCGATCACTACAACATAAGGGGATTATGTTCTACTAGTACTAATGTTATTTTGATATACACACACTCATTTTGATAACAAAAATATTCGGTGCTTTTATTGTAAGAAGTATAGAATTCACCTAACTATTTACATTTATCTCCGTACGAGTAACATTTTAACATGTTTTTCTTTTTTCTGAAACTATTTTTACTCCCTTCAAGATCTGTGCAATATAAAATTTGATCAAGCATATCTTTTGTAATAAAATACTCCCATCCGTCCCGTGGATTAGTTATTTTGAGACTGTGTGCTGGTCCCAGTTTGTGTGAAGCACATTATGTTGACGAGTCTGAGTAATAGATGTGGGAGTAGAAAATCATAGTGTATCATATCTTCCGATTAAAATACTTGATGCACCGGTAGAGATGCAAAAAAGCCGGCTTTTTTGAATCGATGGTTTTTTTCACATAAAAAGCCGGCTTTTTTGGAAAAAAAACGAGAATTTTGGAAATTTTGGCTTTTTTCAACTTCATGATTTTTCTATCTAAATAGCTTTCTTATGGTATATTCTATAGTTAGATAAGAATTCCATGACCTGAATGTGATATTTCGCTCTGAAATTCACCATCAAGATGGATGGAGCACATGTTTTACGAATTAAAGCTAACATGAAGAATGTAGTATTTGAGGGTAATTTTAGAGGCTATTTAACTTTATTTTAACTTTTGAGTTATCGACATCTTTTTTCTTCTCTAGTTTGTCATCCGTGTTTCATTTCTAAGAGCTTTTAGTACTCTAGCTTCTAGCGCAAAAGTTAAACTTGCCCGTTTTTCTATTTATCCGTCAAAGCGTACGTTTTTCAATATATCCGTCAAACCGTACTTCCACATTTCTGTTATACTGTAGCTATGAAGTGATTTAGCAATAATTTTCCGGGCACAACCTTGAATACCAATTTATACAAATAATCAGTAGCGGATTTAGAAAAGTACTTTAGGAGGGTTTTTTTCTGATTGTTTCGTTTCCTAAAAAGTCCTAATTTTATTTGGGAAGTGCTTGAAGTTTATGAGTACAGGCATAACTAATATTTCGTTTCGTTTATATGTTTAGCAATAATCTTCCGGATACAACTTTAAAAATCATTTTATACTGAGAATCAGTGGCGGATTTAGAAAAGTATTTTGGGAAGGATTTCTTACTAATGTTTAGTTTTATTAAACATTCGTAATTTTTATTTGACGGGAGCTTAAAGTTTATGAGTAAAGGCATAAATAATAGATATTTAGTTTGTTGCAGACATTCCGTAACTTTGGGGAACGGGCTTCAGTCCGAAAGACCGCCCCCCTAATCTTCGCAAAACCGTCACTGCTGGTAATTAGTAATAATAACGATTTAAAACAATAAAAAAGGAAGTCGCCCAACTCACAGTACACGCACTATTTCTACATTCACAGATGGAATGAAGAAAAGCTTTGTCAGAATGGTCGAATGCTGGTTGAATCCCGGACTTCCTGATAGAAGCGCATAAACTAATCACTCAGTCATGTTTGTTGTGCAGTTGTATTTAGCTTAACTTAAATATATTCCGTAGTCTTTTTTTTTTGGGGGGGGGGGGGAGTTCCGTAATGATATATTGAATCCCTCTTGTTAAAAATTCAGAAAACTTGAGGATTGGATAAACTGTGATGGTGGTTCTATAAAACTTAATTGTAGAATTTCAAGAATATACAGAACCAAAAGCTATAGATGTGCAGCCTTTAAATGTATCATATCAATCTAAGTATTTCTCTTATGTTTTATTTTAATTTTATTTTGTTTCAAAAAGAGGGTATGGAATATTTTGAAGTAAAAATACTACATACTATTTTGCTAGTTATTTGTGTATTCTTTAAAAAGAAGTGTTTACTTTTAGGGTTGGCTGGTTTACACCAACTTTTTTTTTTTTTTTTAATAACTGGTTTAAACCACAAAAATAAAAAGAATGAAAAATGCGAATCGTGTGAACTTCATGGTAACATTTCCAGATATCAAACCACCTGCAATAGTTTTATTTCCCTTTCACCTTTTAATCAAGGTGTCCCATGTTCAATTCTCGGTCGAACCACAAACCTTCTTTCATGCGTAACCCAAGTAGCGGTTCGGATGTCAGTTTAAGCGAAAGTCTTCTCCTTGATAACCTCGGTATTTCGTAAGGATGTTAAGCCTAAATATACGAAACAAACCAAATTGTATATTTCTACATGCCTAAATGCGTGTTGTTTTATAAAGAAGCCAATATTGCTTAAATATATTGATAGAAATTGGCAAAATTTATCGATTGCCTACGTAGCTTCCAACATTAGCTTGGATTGGACTTTCAATGATATCTACGTACTGGTACTAAATTTGTAATTTAATACCTCAGTTTTAGCGTACTGATTATGGTACGTTGACCTTTAAATTTTACATGCAAAGCAATAACAGGATTTTCCCGTTATTGTCTTACATTTCAAGTAATGACGGGATTTTCCCTATGGCTAGGGCGGGAGATTCTCAACTTAAGAAATTTACTGACCGCACTTCTTTAAGCTTATGGGGGTTCTTCCGGCATAACCCCGCTGTTGCATAATAACATCAAGGTGAAACAAACTTATTTCTGTGAATATGTAATATAAATACATAAAGCAAAAAATCTAAGTCAAAAAAGCCTGATTTAAAACAAAAAAGCCTGGTTTAAACATCACCCAAAAAACGGGTTTTTGGCATTTTCAAAAACAACCACGGTTCTTGCCAACTCTGCTTACTTTTGTATATAGGAGGTTAAAAAATTCTTATTATATACATTGGTTAATCCTGTGGAATTCATAATGTAAATATGTTGAAGAAAAATTGTTTGAAATATTTTTTTCGAAATTCATAGTTTATTTTCGATGTTTTATATTATTATCAGCATCAACCACTAATTAAATGATTTTTTGTATTATAGAGAAGCGATACAAAGTCTGTTTTATCAATTTAAAGCAGTATTTTGAAAAAAGCCCAAAATTTCCGAAGCAAAAAAGCAAAGCAGAAAAAACCGAGTTTTTTTCCAAAAAAGCCGGTTTTTTTCCGAGCCCTTGCATCTCTATGCACCGGCTTCCCAATCCCAAGACATATTTCACTGGCATTAGAAAATTCGATTTCACTTGCAATTACTTGTAGGGATCACGTATTCTGTGTGCTTTCGAAGTATCCTTCTGCATCTCTCTCATGATTATTTTCAGGATTTTCATCAGGAGATAAAATTCGTTTTCCTGAAAACCATTCAGACACAACTTCTCTAAAGTTACTATCGGTGTTACTTTCTCTTACAACTCATTTTCACTGGCTAGTCGGCGTATCTTGAAATTAACACCAAATTACAATCATACGTAACAATGTAGCACTAACTTGTCACGAAGTAGAGCACTTCCTCTACGCCATTAAAATTATGAATAAAAGAGATTTATTATTAGCAAGAAGATTTATAAATACGTTCATAATGTCAGAAACTTACACCAAACGGGCCACACAGAGAGAAAATAACAAAATAAATACAATGAGTTCTCTTTATAGTCAAGTAGATAGATGATTTTTCGTTTGATAAATGAGTATTATAATCTAAAATGAAGTTAATTCAACAATGCAATTAATTAAACACCTGTAAAAACTTATGTCCACATTTATATGACAATAAAATGAATTCATATAACAACCTTGATGTATACCATTACAAACAAAGAATTATTTCTTGTTGGGGTCTGAGAGACCCCAGGTATGGAAACTTTGGAGTACTAATACAATATAGCAGAAATCTCGAAAATTGTTGTTTTCACAAGGCTAAAATTACGTAGGACACAAAAACACATTTAGATATTAGAGTCACGAAAAATGAAGATTCGATGCAGATTTATTATACCCAAGGCACTTTAATTATCTCTTTGGGGTCTGAGAGACCCCAGGTATGGAAACTTTGGAGTACTAATACAATATAGCAGAAATCTCGAAAATTGTTGTTTTCACAAGGCTAAAATTACGTAGGACACAAAAACACATTTAGATATTAGAGTCACGAAAGATGAAGATTCGATGCAGATTTATTATACCACAAGGCACTTTAATTATCTCTATGGGGTCTGTCAAACCCCACATATTCGTTCTAGGGTTAAATTATGCTTCCAGTCTTCTGATGGCTCTCTAGAACCGCAAAGCTGAGAAGAAAAGTATTTATGAAAAACTGGAAATTATAATCTTGCGCTACAGAATGGTGATAGCGCAAGAGAATGACAGAAAAACAAAACGATATTATATATATATATATATTTGGTCTAGGAATTAATTCGTGCGGGTGGACAAGAGATGGCGCAACGAACGGAGCGTCCCACAGTTCCGTGTATCCACACATGTGTTGCAAACCCCTGTCATCGCGTATCGTTCGTAGTATAGGGCAATGGATTAAAGCGTCAACAACACCAGTTTGTAGTTAAGTGAACATGGCGCAATTTGTGCCTGATAAAGTGTTTTTGCGGGGTGTCCTGCTGCATTACTTTAACATGCAGAAAAGTGCGACTGAAAGTCATCGTATTTTGGTGGAAGTGTATGGTGACCATGCTCTAGCTGAGCGAACGTGTCAGAAGTGGTTTGCACGGTTTAGAAGTGGTGATTTAGGCTTGGCAGACCAAGAGCGAGCTGGACAGCCAAAAAATTTTCAAGACGAAGAATTGACAGCATTGCTCGAGCAGGATTCGTGTCAAACGCAGGAACAACTTGCAGCAGCATTAGGTGTTGATCAAACAACAGTCTCCAAACGCTTGAAAGCCATGGGAATGATTCAAAAGATGTCACATTGGGTTCCACATGAATTGAAAGACAGAGACGTTGAAAGACGAAAAACCATTTGCGAATTGCTGCTTCAACGACAGAGCAGAAAGGGGTTTCTGCATCGAATTATTACGGGTGATGAAAAGTGGATCCATTACGAGAACCCTAAACGAAAAAAGGCCTGGGTGAAACCAGGTGAGCCAGGTCCATCACAACCAAAACGAGATATTCACTGTGCAAAGGTTATGCTGTGCATATGGTGGGATATGAAAGGTGTGGTGTACTATGAGCTGCTGCAACCGGGTGAAACTATGAATGGAGAACGTTATCGACGACAATTAATGCGTTTGAAGCAAGCTCTGGCCAGAACACGACCAGAATGGGAGAACAGACATGATAAACTTATTGTTCAACATGATAACGCTCGCCCACATGTCGCAAAACCGGTCAAAACCTATTTAGAAAATGTCGGATGGGAAGTTTTACCCCACCCGCCGTATTCACCAGACGTTGCTCCTTCGGACTACTACTTGTTCGATTGCATGAACAACGATTTGATTGGACAGCGGTTTACTTCTTCAGAAGATATCGAAACATGGGTCTCTGACTGGATCGCTTCCAAGGATGAGGACTTCTTTCGCCACGGAATCCGTACATTGCCTGACAGATGGGCGAAAGTGGTGGCTAGCGATGGACAATATTTTTCTTAAGGTATTTATGTATTTTGTGTTTGTACTACAGCTTCAATGTGTGCGTACCAACCGCACGAATTAATTCCTAGACCAAATATATATATATATAAGTGTAAAGAACGGATTTCTCGGCGTGTTTTTTAAAATTTAAAAACAAGTTGGTTAAAGTCATTTAGCTACCAGCATTAAACATTGGCGCTTGCGTCGGGTAACACAAAACAGCTCTCCTCTTACCCCCACCTCCTCTGTCTTCACGATTAGTGTGGAGGCGTGAAAATATAAAAGTAGCTCGGATGGCCTTGAACACAATGTATAGATCAGTTCAGCTCAGCCCTTTCGGTAGAAGCTTCCAGCACTATCGCAGTATAACTAGCAAACAGCTATCAGCTAAAGACAAGGTAACATGGCACTTGGGCTTTTACTGGGCCCCAGATTTTTGTTATAATGTTTTAGAACTTAGTTTTGTTTTCTTTTTTTTTTTTTTTTTTTTCATCAATGTGGCATCAGACTTAACACAAGTTTGAGGTAGACAGGTAATAACACCTTGCAATCATTTGAGTCCGACTTCTTTTTGGTTTTTCTTTTTTTTTTCTTTTTTCTTTTCTTTTTTTTCGCGAAGATCTATTAACTCACTTTTTATGAAATGAAGGAACAATTTCCGTGACCTGGAATTCCCAGGAGCAGTCCACAGTGCAGATGTCTACTTAGTTAAGCTGAAGTAGTTTTACTCAAGTTGGAAAGATATCATAGTTTGTAACCAATACTCTGTGTTACTGACAATGTATACTTTTCTTATTCTATTATAATAAACTTATTTTATTTGAAATTAGTTCTTTCTTGCTTGGATTCTTGAGTCAATTAGGTGTTAATGAGCAAACGGGTACTGGGTGATTCTAGGTATAAGTTCATTCTGACGTTACCGACTCCTATAATACTTTTTCCTTTTTTCAGCAGAGTGCTAAAAACTTTAGTCAATTTTAGACAAGCGGCTAATGAAGGCAGTTCTGCTTGAAGCTAATTACGGGATGTAAAGGTAGGTCCGGCTGGGAGGAAGACAGAAAAGTGAGCCAAGTACTAACATTTCTAGTGCGAAAATGGAATACCCATACAAGGAAGAATATCCCTCTGAAATCCTTCCTAAGTGGGATAATGGGAGGATCCTTAACCATGAATTTCACACTGCGTGATAAAATTGCATGTATAGTGGAAGCCTTAAAAACTGAAAAAACCTAAAAAAAAATACATAGCAACACATATATACGAGGGCCATTCCGAAAGTAACCTCCGATTGGTTAAAAAAGAAACACCGAAGTAAATAAAAAAAGTATTTATTATATACATCTGAAAACTACTTTTTTCCTCTATTTTTCAACATAATTTCCATAAACATTCATGTACTTATCATATCTCTGTACTAGCTTAGAAATTTCATCAGTGTAAAAATCTCTCGCCTGTGCCTTGAGCCACAGTACTTTCTGTAGCCTAACCTCTGTGTCACTACGTCATATAACACAATCCTGAAAATCTGTGGAAATTCATCGGAAAGCTCCCGAGATTGTGAAATGTCAATTTTCACGAACTTCTCCATCAATTTTCTGAACAAGCTCATCAGTGACCACTGATGGTCTGTCACTCCTCTCTTCGTCTTGAATATTTGTTCGTTCACTTTTAAATAAATAAACCCATTCACGAACAACTCCTTTACTCATCACATTTGGTCCATACATGGCCACAAAGTTCCCGATTAACAGCTGCTGCCGAATATAGTTTTGCCGTAAGAAAAGGTATAACGGCTCGAACCTCGCAGTTGGCACACATTTTGAGACGCTACAAAAGTGGAATTATTGATCAGACAACCTTCACTCTACAATGGTTGCATGCAGAATGAACTAACGCGCACGTCTGTGTAAAGATGGTAGCGCTTTCCCACTACTTCACGCACAGTGACCAATTGAAGGTTACTTTTTAGTTACCGCTTGTTAATCACTCAAAGAAGAGTCTTCTGAATCAAAGAACAGTTTCGTTTGTCGGCCGCACGAGTACTACTAAAGCTAGATAATAGTAATAATTTATACTGAATATAAAGACTACATCTGCAAAAATTATATATATATATATGTATATAAGGAACTAACATATAACCTGGTTGAAATTTGATTAAACATTCTATTATTATCGAACATATGAGTGCATGCAAAATCAAAAATCAAGATGAACTGACTCGAAAAGATTATTTTAACGTAAAAAAAAAAAAAAAAAAAGAAAGAAAAAAAAGAAAAAGAAAAAACCTACAAAGTAGGCAAAAAGTGACTTCAAACTTTGCCTCACACAGGCCACAAAGAGGAGAAATAAACAAGGGAAATTAAATAAAATAATGTAAAAATATCAAAATACAAGTATATTGTATTAAGTACATGTGTCTGAGGTCATCCACAAAACTGGTACTTAATAGTGCTACATAGAAGATGCTCTACCAAATGCTGAGTTAAGAACTTCCGGTACCAATCGGCTACGAACTATCCCAATTACAAGGTAGTATAAAAAAGAATTGATCAAGAACACGAGTATACCTACGCAAGAAGATAAGGAACGTTAGTTTCACATTATATTTTTCAAAGAAGTTTTTTTTTTCTCTCTCTCTCTCTCTTTAAGTAACCTGGTCCACTGTGTGTATAATGTTGAAACAAAATAATTCCAAGGCAAGGATGGCAAATAAATTACTTACTAGAAATAAGTGAAAAAGCAATCACATGCGCTAAAAATAGTACTCTATACGCACTTTCGCTAACCACTTCATCAGATAGCAAGAGGATAAATTAGGGAGAACAAAAAATGAAATAAAAGACCACAATAATAACTGTGAAGAATCCAGGTGCGCGCCGTTTCCAATATTAGGACTGATGGAGAGAACGTAATCCACTGTCTGTCACTGTTTTCCCATTCTTCGTCCAACGTTTCATATAGTTTTATGGAATTTTGTTTCACTCCGTGAGGATCCTGAGTAAACGTTATACTAATAAGTATGTTCTATCCAAGAAGATTGTCCAAATCTCAGATTTTCACAACGCAAACAACATATTTCAAAATTCTCTACCTGGTGAAGTCCACTGGACTTGAGATTGAGATCAGGTGACCATAGTGACTACCTTACAAGTTTCTTTTTTCTAAAGCAGCGTCTAGCTAAAAGCATCAGTAAATAATACTGCCATTGGTTCCGGGTGTTATATAAAGATATTCCTGTATATAAAGATTAAGATCTCCTCCATACGTAATAGGCCATATGTGGCCCGCAAAAAGTGTGGATGTAGAAGGTGTATCATGCTCCAGTTACTTTTATTCCCAGGTTCTTCCAAGTGTCCATTCTACGAAGGTTAAGTGAAATCTTGAACCCCATTGGAGAGAAAATGTAATTTCCGCCTCCAGCAGGGGTCGAACCAAAACTATCTAGTTGGTATGTATATGCCTTACCGACTACGCAATAATTCATTAGAAAATAGTCATCAAACAGCAAAGGAAACAAACTCCGCTAAAAGCTCTAACAAGGATCAACGTTAAATGTACATTTATTTCTATTTCTATAAGATTTAATTTTGTCCAGTAGATGTCACCTTCGGAGGATGTTTATTGCCATCTAACGGCGTGATGTGTAACTTGTAGCATTCTAGAATTATACACCTTTGTTTGAATATCAGAAAATGGGATACAGATTGCCATCATTAAAGTATCCGTTAACCGTGATGATGTTAATGGATTAACGAACTCTGTCGAGATAATCGCTCTAGATATCTATTGCCAAAAACAGATTCCAAAATTCCCTTTCGTTCAAGAGTTCGTGTGGAGTAACGTACGTACGTACAAACTAACATTACCATCTTAATAAGTCCCGCTTCCGTGATCCTAATACACAGGAAGGGGAGAGACACTTATAGTTTGCTTTCCTTTATGTTGTATGACAAGTCTTTCTTACTCTTTCCTCATAACTAATAGGTTTTCTACGCTTGTTTTGAGATCGCTTTATATCAACCATAAATATATCAGGCTGTCTTATAATTCCTGTTACAATGAACGGGATATTATTCTACTTACTTTAATAAGTCAAAATATCCATGTATATGAAGCTTGAAATTATCTTCCGTTTCTGTGTTACGTGCTTCGCAATACGTGGGAAAATGAACTTGCAATAGTATAAACATGATTAGTTCCATCGGAAGAGGTGGAGAATTTTATTGAATGTCAGACTTAAAATACTCTATAGTAACTGAAATCTGTATTCTATTAAGAAAGCTGCAAAAAGATTTTTTTTTTTAAATGATATATATAGTATATTTTCTCGAACGATTATTCGAGAATCACTACTTCCTATAGAAAACTCCTTAGTATTGCTAAGACCCTAAATCTAATGACTAGTTCTCATATGACTCTCTAAAAGTTTCCACACTACTTCCTGTAAAACCAATAGTTCTCGAAGTTCATACTCAGAAGCGAAATTAATTTCGATTTTTATTTGCATAAAATGTTTGGCTTGCTTTTTAGAAGAATCACTTTATATTGTACCATAAGTGTATATATATATATATATATATATATATATATATATATATATATATATATATATATATAAAATAAAATATTAAGGAAATAAAGATTAAAATAAATTGTGTTATATTAATTATAGAAAGTTGGTTTTGACCAGACAATGGTTTCTCTTGCGGTATTTGTAATTTTGTATAGATTATTTTATTGCGATGTTGAATACAGGACCCAGAATGCAGAATGATTTTTTACTTGCAAACTTGGTTATTTTATATGGATTATTGTTTTTGTTTGCCTTAATTATTATTATTATTATTATTATTATTATTATTATTATTATTATTTACTTTGCTAAAAGCTATTATAAAAGCTTATAAAATTTTTAAAAAGTCCTAATTACATTCTGTTGTTATCTAATGATGTAAAAACAAGTATTTTTAAACTTTAATTTACCTTGAGGTTTGCTTTTTTTTGTGATTTTATTTAAATTAATAATTATTACTGATAAGTATTGTTATTTGACTACAAGTAATTTTTTACTATTTTGCTTTTGCTTCCAACGATTTCTTGATTATAAATACTGTGATTTTAAAAAATAATGTTATGTATGTATTTAACAGTTAAAATATTATAAAAAAAAAACTATTTCATTTTCACCTACCAAATTACCATTATAATTTTTATAAATAAAAAATGATGATTTTTTAAATTTTTAGTTTATGGTTTTATTACAATATATAGAATGGCGCGCAAATGTATGTCCAAACTTCCGCGGCTGATTCCCCTCAGAACAGGCAACAAAACCACCTATTTCAATATAACTATATTACTGCATCGTTCCGCAGATATACACAGTGATCGAGAATATGATCACTAAATGGTAGGAACCTCATCATGCAGAAAACATGATGGAAATTAAGGCATGCAAAAAGGTGTGAGGACTTGTAGCATATACGAAGTGACATCTAGCATTGTCAAGAATGTTCACAATTTGAAGGAACGCACCGTTCGAACTACGCCACCATTCGACCAACGCCAGGTGTCTTTTTGACATATACGTACACCCACGATGCATCACATTTGAGCCTGTCTCCGCGCAGATGATGATCATTTTGAACACTTCCAGTAATAATGCTTTCCTCAATATGGAACATGTCATTGCCTTCTTCTGAAAAGTGTGTGCCACTCCCAAAGCTGGATTAATTAAATTTTGCTATTAGTGTTCGCTACCATCATTTCACCTGCTTCCCTTAACTACGATACGCTGTTTCCAGCATATCAATATGTCTCATACTTACTGATGATGGCCTCAACAAACAGGTGGAGTATCACGTACATACTGATACGGACTTTTGTGTTGTCTGTCTTTGGAGGGATCACTTCATGAAATTTCGACATACCTTTTCCCACCACCCTGCATATTGCTATTCATACCGAGAAGGTGAAAGTATATTGGGATTATTGGCCACAGAGAAAATCTGTAGATAATCCACTTATTCATTGAAAAACTGCTTCACTACATTTTTCTCCCTTTCACATAAGAGCTTCACAATTTTAGGCTTTCCACACTCAAATTAATAGCAGGTCTTCCTAAGCAGAGAGAGCGAAAACCCTATGGAATCACTCATTTCATTTTCCATTTATAACTGAAGAACGGCTGTACTCACAATTACCAAATTTTGCACAGTAATAGCATGCTACAGACCTACCACTGTGATGACGATTTTTAAAGTTACGTTGACACATGTTACAGTATGTAAGGCTATTTATTAATTGTAACAAAAACTTTTATTACATTTTTATGTGTTTATAATATGCGTCGTTTCGCAGAGATTTTCAATTAAATATATATATATATATATATTTGAAGTTTGTTTGGTTCAGGTGTTGAAAGGCAGTGAATCTAGTAGTCTGGGAACCAGTCGACTCAGCTCAAGAATGAATAGGCAAATCCGACCTAGTTATTCCACAGGAAGACTTAGATTGTTCATAAGAGATGGCTTAGACCTTGTGTGTCATGCTATAACCGACTTTCTTGAAATGAAATGAAATCTTTGAGTTTTACGTCCCACGGTTATGCCGGTTAGGCTAAAGGAGACGGTTATTATAAAAAATGAATGAAATGGTGGAATGGAGAAAGTGGGAGGAAACGGGAGAACCCCGAGAAAACCCACGCACACGGTGTTTGTCCACCACAAAGAACCGACTTTCTTGTTTCTTTTACTAGTAACTGCAGTCATATCCTCTTGCAATCAGATCTTCAGAACAGTAATATAACACATACTCGGGATAAAATTCACAATCAGAATATTTCACAATAACATCTCCTTTTGCGTTCACACTTGTATCATAAGGTAGACCGGTCCTCTCATCAACTGGCGGAAGAATCATCCCACTGTGTCCACGGATTTTAAAAGTCACAAGAACTTTACAAAGAAGCATAGTGTTCGGGGAGGAAATATTTTTATCTGTATAATGTGTCGAATAATATGCTATCGGAGAAAAACACACTCCTTGTCCAAATTTAATGCCAGTTTCCTCGCCAGTTCTGCGCCAATCAAAATTATTAGTACATATACTACGAACGTTACGCATCTTAGTTCCGTGGAATAATTTCACTTCTTGAATTGTTGCTCCATATTGTCTGTATCTGTTTTGCATTTCTTCTTTCTTCAACAGATAACAGCCCCACAAATAAGGATTTTGAACTCGTTCCACATTGACAACATCTAAATACTTATTAATGGTCGTGTTTTTGAATAAACGCCTCACCTCTTTAAACTCGCCTGAGGAAGAATCTAATTGAACAAATTTCAGATTGTCATTTGGCGACATAGGAGACCAATGTGTAGGAAGAAAATTGTTCTCAATGGCACTTAGTATAGAAGCCACTGGTTCAGATACTTTTCGTGCAGCTTCCCCTTTCACATTACTCTCCTGATTATCCGAAATTTCCTCAACTACTAGTATTTGATTCACACGTGGTGGACGAAATGTTTGGTGACATTCGGCTTTCTGATTCTCATTATTTCTACAACTTGAGGCTGGCTGCACACGAATTTTAATTACGTATGAATCTCGAAAAATATTAACACTATTTGTAGATGCTGTATCATCGTTTAGTTCACCAGCTGATACTCTTTCGCTAACTGTTTTAGGACGACGTTTAATTGGTGATTCACTGTTGATTATGTTACGACGTCGACTAATTTCACTTCCTATCGAGTGAACGGATATAGGTGTTTCATGTGGACGACCAATGCTTCTTACTGACGATACTTCATATCGTCGAATGCTACGTGGAGATCTAAACCATGAATGACTGCTTTCAACATCATCACATTTAAAGCAAGGTAATACATTCCCCATTATCAAAATATCTGAAGTGAGATAGAGAAAAATAGCTAACACATATAAACACAAAATATAGAATATGTATAATAGAAATTTTTAAAAAGTACAATTTACTTTTCAGTATTTTTGAGTTACAAATAAATACGTATAATAATATAGCATCTAAAAGAACGCAAGCAAATCAGTTACAAATACAGGGTTAGCATAAACGATTCATCGGGTTACAAAACTCTGCCCATTTAGAAGTGTAAGACCTAAAGATGGGTAATACATGAAAAGATACATACAGTCACGAAGTTCAGATGGCGCTGCGTGACTCGCGTTCACAAGTAGATAGCAGGCCTGTGACAGCAGCTTACAAGATGTCGACAATATAGGAGGAAAGTTTTTTTGTGTATGCAAAGTGTTCATTGATTATCCAGCGTACAGTCGTACGCCAATACGGAAAAGATGCCACCTACTCACCAGTGCATTTTGCATTGGTATCGTCAGTTTCGTGATACAAGATGCCTGTGTAAACGCAAAAGCACTGACCGACCTGGCCGGGTTGCAGGGAAAACCATAGAACATATTTGGAACGTACTGAATTACCGTTTGGACGTGTGCCATGTAAGCAAGGGCACACATTGAACATCTGTAGGACACACCTGAAACTTGGTGAATGTATGTACCTTTTCATGTCACTCATCTTTGTACGTCTCACGATTCTAAATACACAGTGTTTTATAATCCGATGAATCGTGTATGCTAACCCTGTACAAGAGTTGCACTGAAAGATTCAGGAATCACATACTGGGAACAATGTAATCTGTTAGATTTTGTTGCAGTTATAAACTGTCATCTTTATTCACTCTAAAAGTAAAACCGTATGTAGCTCGGAAACTTTGTCGTTGCAGGGTATCAATTTGAAGTGAGGTGGTCGTGATCAAAAATGAACCTGACGAGAAAGCACTTCCGTACCATGATTTATTACGATTTTCGCCAAGTATTAACACAGCAAGAGTGTGTTCGTCGGATGACTACTACTTTTCCTGATGAAGCTCCACCCCAGACGACAATTTACAGATGGTTTCAGGAATTCAGATATGGTCGGTTCAGCCTCAGTGATGAGGACCGTGTAGGTCGTCCATCGACAGCCATTGTACCCAAAAACATTGAAGCTGTTCGTGGATTAATTAATATTGCTCGACATGTGACTTTTCGCGAAATTCAGGGGATCTTAGGATTGGAATAAAAACAATATTGCATGAGATGTGAAAAACTTTGCGCTCGTTGGATACCACACAATTTAACTCAAGCACAAAAAGATGCCCGTGTGAAGTGGTGCAAAGTTATGACGAAACGGATCATCTAATTTGGTGTTTTAACATCGTAACAGGTAATGAAACGTGGATTTATTTATACGAACCGGAAACAAAGCGACAATCTGCTGTGTGGGTGTTCCGCGATGAACTTAAACCAACCAAAGTTGTTCGTGCACGCAGTGTCTCCAAACAAATGAATGCATCATTTTTTGGTAAATCAGATCATATTGCAACTGTCCCACTGGGGAATCGTAGAACAGTCAATGCAGAATGATACACAATTATAGGTCTACCAGAAATACTGAATGTGAGCAGACAATCTGTCCCAACCGTCGAATCATTTTTCATCACGCACATAGCAGCTAGTTGAAGTCACGACACATCCGTCTTATTACCCTGATTTAGCCCGTAGTGATTTTTGTTGTTCTTGTTGTTGCGTGGGAAGCGATTTTGCACTTCAGAAGAAGCCATCAAGGCATACAAACTGTATGTTTCACAGGTACCAACTTTGGAGTGGCGTAACTGTTTCAAGATGTGATTCTATCGCATGAAACAATGCATTGCTGTACAGGGGAAGTACTTTGAAGAGCAATAAAAAAAAATACTGTACTTTGATGTTCTTGCGTTGTATCATTTTCCCGAAACTTTGAATGCAACCCTCGTATATTAACGTGAAAGTGAAGTTTGTAGAAATCAGTGGCGTCGCCGGGCCTTTCTGGAAGGGTTTAGGATGCTCCAAACATATTTTAAATGTGTCCACGACCAACTGTGAACATGAAAGGTATTAAGACTATATATAGTCGGTTGTTAGCCGTGAAATAAAATGATCAACTTGCAGGACAAAATGTCTAACTTATACTTCAACAAACCATCATGCAAATGAGGTTTTACGATGCTTTTACTGGATACATCACAGTGATGTTTATTTTTAAGTCGGTTCTCACAAGTATAATTTTTAAATTATTAATAGTACGTAGATATTATTATTATTATTATTATTATTATTATTATTGTAAAAGTTGTGAACTTAGTTACCTCTATCTACTTAACTTGATCTCATGTTTGTATGAAAAATAATTTGGAATCGGGTGTTCATTCGCTGAATATCGATCGAACGCTGATTATGGGAGTAGTATTCATTTTTGCTCAAGATCCAACAGTAACGCTTTGAAATTGGTTTTGGACAGGTCCTGACTTTATATTTATAGGTCAAGGTAAAGTATGTATGTTAGTTATGTTTCTCCTATATGATTTTCGGATATACCACACCTGCAAACTTTAATTTCTGGCGGTACTAATGGTAAAAATTGTACTATGAAAAAAAAAAAAAGTTCTAACACTCGCTTCCAGTGAGGAATAAATGAGCGGTCAATCCTATGAAACTATTATTTACAGAAAAAAAAGGAAGCAGCAGACATTTCAACCAAATTTCTGGGACTTTGGCTAAATCACAATCTTCCTTGGGAAACTCACATATCTTTATTGTCCCAAAAGATCAATCAAAATGCTCTATGAAATAAAATCTGTCAAACATGTTTCAAATCTAAATACGCTTCGTAACTTATATTTCGGACTCTTTTAGTCTTTACTAACATATGGCATAATCTTCTGGGAAAGCTCCCAAAAAAGTAATATATTGTTCGTGATTTAAAAAAAAAAAAAGTTTTAAGAACTATAACAGGGGCCAAAATAAACGACTCGTGTAGGACAATATTCAAGGAACTTAAAATATTGCCTTTACCCTCACTATACATATTTCGCATGCTGCTCTTTGTTACAACCAACATTGAATTACTTAACACACCATCAACACATAAATACGATACCAGACGTAAGGGTAAAATCCCCAGCAAACAGCATCGCATAAAGTTATACGAAAGGAATCCAACATTTATGGGTACCATATTATATAATAAACTTCCTCAGTATATTCGAATGACAGAACAAAGAGGGGAATTCAAACCTATCTATTACAGCACTGCTTTTATTTCGTGAATGAATACCTAGATGTGAAAATGAATTTGGTTACTGATAGTATTATAAATATCTAATATTTTATATTTTTTTCTTTGACCATAGATGTATTTTAATGTAATCAGTATGTATATGTCACAACTATGTATTTAATATGTTTATGTATTTTATGCTTTGACGAGTCATTCGAATTCGTGCAATATGTACGATTATGAAGATAAAATAAAATGAAATGAAATTGAGATAGACTACCTGTTATACGTGCTAAGGTGTTACTTATCACTTTTGAAAAAGAAGAAGTCCAATAAAAGAAGAATTCGATCTTCGCTGTCATAGACTTGCATGCATCCACTGTTCAGTTTCTGCAAGGGAAAAAATGAAATGAAATCTTTAAGTTTTACGTTCCATGGTTATGCCAGCTGGCTTAAGGAGACGGTGATGGTGAGAAATGAATGCAATGGTGGAATAAATGAAGTGGGAGGAAACGGGAGAATCCCGAAAAAACACGCACTCGGTGTTTGTCCACCACCAAGTTCACATGGCGCGAGCTGAAATTGAACTCTTATACTACGTAACTACGAGTCAAAAACGAGACACGCTCTCTTATACTACGTAACTACTTTTTTTTTTTTTTTTTTCATCTAGTTGCCGTTTCATTCATTAAGTGAATAACCTTTGTGTAAGTGCAAGCCTGATCACATGGTTACATTTTTAATTCCGTTCAAGAAATCTAGGATGTACAACCATTTCACCTGTATATAGTGTTAAGAAAATCCTGAATACAGGCTGAAGGAGTAATAGTTTCTTTCTGTTGGCTACACATAGGACGCCTATCAATGAGTTCTCTACTAGGTGATAATTACTTCAAGACTGCATTTATATCATGTCGTTCGATCGAAGAATTCGTCGAATAATTAATTGTTTTGTACGTGCATTACATATATATATATATATATATATATATATATATATATACTGTTTGCGTTTGAACAAGAATACGAACTAGCCTAAGTGTTATATTATTTTCACTGAGTTGCATATTAACTTTGAGAGGTTCATACAAGGAACTACTGAAATAAATACTTCTGACCAGAGTATATACACTTGTTTATTGAAAACTAAAGTACAGTGTAACGGTTTCGACAACTTAACATTGTCTTCATCAGACACTAACTGCTGATGTTAGTGTCTGATGAAGACAATGTTAAGTTGTCGAAACCGTTACACTGTACTTTAGTTTTTAATAAACAAGTGTATATACTCTGGTCAGAAGTGTTTATTATTTCTTTAGTGAGTTCCAGAGTCGTGATGGATAGAGTTGCAAGGAACTACTGTAATCTTTCGAAAACTAAGAATGGACTAAGCTTTAATTAAAATTTATGAATAGTATTTATTAATGTACCTTTACATGAATTATGTACTGAAATGTGATTTTAAATATAAATAATAAGATGAAATGAAAAGTAATTGTAATATATATAAATGAGAAAAAAAAAAGAAAGAAATATAAATGTATTGTAAATTTATAAAAGGGCCATTCAATAAGTAACGTACAAGAACATGGTTATATTACGGTCCAGGAGTCGTTTGTTAATTTATACAGACCTGACAAATTAACCATTCCCAATAGTTTGAGAGCCATTTTATGGAACGATAATATGTATGTATACGTAAGATACTATTTTTTTGGTGGTCAGACCTGCACAATTATGCTACTTGTACATACAATTAGCTGTTAAGATATAATAAGCAGGAACGCCATCAATTATAGATGTGTTTATGAGGTATACGTCGAAGAAATGATAGGTATTAAGGAAATACAAAGTCTTAAAGGAACAAAAATAGTTTAATTTCTTGCAGTAATTATCGAAATAAGTTTTGGTGGTTGTTAAAGCTAGTTTTATTGAACTGTGGACCTTAATAATTAATTGTGTACATAGATTACACTCTGCTGAGAATGTTGATATTCGCTGTGAAATGACACGCACAGATTGGAAAGCTTCATACAAACAATTGTGTAAGTGCTCCAGACAAGGTACAGCTGTTTTGATCTTGCTAGTATATTGTTTAACAAGTAAGTAGCTGAGACAAGAAAATGTTTTAGATGTATCCTAGTATGGCAAATAACGTGAAAATATAAGAAATTTTCTGATTCTGACCGGTTGATATCTACGTCTAGTGATACTATTTAGACAAAACGAGAGCGTATCATAGTAGATTCCTTCCTAAACACCTTAGCACATATTTTCCCAGGTTTTCTTTCTCCATCATAGTTGTTTACAAATAGATTTAGTACTAATGATTAGTATACGCATGGTGTAGACTAGGTCTCAAATGTTACTACGTCGATTAAAATAATATTCAATTGCACATACCTAGGCCAAAATCGAGTCATCACTATCTCCCTAATAATGTAGTAATAATTCTTAAGACATTTATTTTTAAATATTTCTTTATATTCACTGTAAATATACATAAATGTTTCACAAAGAATGGACAGATATTGTGACAACATTATAAAAAGTTATTGTACAAACATTTAAATCATATGTAACCTTCATCATATTCATTCACTCCTGCCTTGAATCACACACATATTGGTCCCTCTGAAACCTTTATATGTTATTAACTTTTAAATTACATGTTTTATCTACAGCTACAGTCAAAACAACTTCTAGAAAGTACAAGGATTGTAACCGATGGCGTCGCCAGAAAGTTTTTCAAGGGTGCTTAAACTCCTTCAAATATATATCTGAAATCTCCTTCCTCCTAATGTCACAAAGGAAAATGAAACCTATCGTACTTACTGAACTTAACCGTTGTTGAATCCGAACGGAACATGTTTATTTAATTATTTTTAAGTCGAAACTGAAAAAAAACAAATGTTATCTTGCTTTGTCTCTTCTGACTTACGAAAAACAAAAAATTCTGAAGTAAAATCCACTAAATAAATCTCAAGCTTCTCAACTGAGAATAGTATGAATTAGCGTTGATTACCGCACACGACACTTTTAAAAAGAGAAGTGAACCTTGAACGGGATAATTTTACACAAAGTTTACTATTTGCTGGGCAAAACAATATATTTTTACATCAAAAACTAAATACTTGTGACAGTGTCGCTAACTAACTCTGGCTTCATCAGGCACTATGAGATACAGGACTAATGTACAATCTCATATACACACAATCGCTGAGACATCTTGCTTCTGATTCTTCAATCAGAAAAATCAGCAAATAATAACTTTGTATTTAATTATATACAAAGCAAAGCTTCTGTTAAGGGATAATTTTACACTTCAGCAGTAGATACATAATTGTCATTCGACAAGGGGCAATTGAACGTAAAATATGATGATTGTGGTCATTCTAGACGATGTTTCGAAAAAATTGAAATGAAATCTTTGAGTTTTACGTCCCACGGTTATGCCGGTTAGGCTAAAGGAGACGGTGATAATGAGTAATGAATGAAATGGTGGGATGAAGAAAGTGGGAGGAAACGGGAGAACCCCGAGAAAACCCACGCACGCAGTGCTTGTCCACTACAAAGTTCTACACGATGTTTCGAGATTTAAGACCTACTCGTTGAAGCTGAATTTCTGGCGGCGCTATTAAGACTGAAATTAAAGAATATGATCGTATAATAATCGAAAGCTGAACTCATGTCAGGTAGGTATTTTCAAAAAACCTTGACAAAAATTATTTTCATAAATTTTTTAAAATTCATTACCATACTACCAACAAACGTTCGATACAAGTATAACGTGGGCGAGAAGTCACCATACTCTTGACAATTGCGAAATACTGACAGATATCACTTGATTTAATTGGTTCTTAATAGTTTTAACGTTTTCGTGAACGCAGTATCTCATATTAGACATATGTAGGATTAAAGATAATGGAATTGGGGATAATACTGAAATATCAAGAGATGAATTCGATGGATCAAAAATGAAAATGAAATTTTTGAGTCTTACCTCCCACGTTATGCCGGCTAGGCTAAAGGAGATGGTGCTGATGAGAAATGAATGAAATGATGGAATGAAGAAAGTGGGAGGAAACGGGAGAACCCCGAGGAAATCCACGCACACGGTGTTCGTCCACCACATAGTTCACTTGGCGGGAGCTAGGATTGAACCCGGGAAACACACCAGAGGTCAATGCTCTACCACTGAGCCACCGCGGCCCTTGAATGGATCAAGTATACCAGTGCAAAAAGTGAAGTATACAATTCGCACCCGTTATCCATACTTTTCTCAGTCAGAAGCTTCACGGAATTGGTGTTTAGAACAGAGTGAGGGAGAATTCAACAAAGGCTTGTTTTTCAAAAGTCCTTCTATCGTACCTTTCTTCTTTGTTTTTCTGTCAACACATACACTCTAAACATAGAAGAACGAAAACTGAATAAGATTAAGGAAAAAATATCTAATACACTATACCACTAATGAAAAACTAAGTAACTATGCGAGTGGCCTTCTGCACTCTCACATTAGTAACGTCCATTCCATGTCGCGCAGGAAACTGGAACTATCGAATGTAATATGTGGAATACAATGTGGAACAAATAGATTGTATTGTATCTTACAGAAGTATGTAACTTCTCGCTCACAGTAGGACAAAAATATAAAATACAATTCAAAATAACAAGTACAACTCTTACGTGTAAAAATACATGATACGTATGAATATTCATAGCCATAATTGTACGTTTTAAACCACAGTTCTACAAGAATGAAAAAGTAACAATAACAAGAATTTACATTATGTGTAATGATATGTCTTACCAGTACGTGAAATAATTCACGAAAAATTAATTCATACATTTTTGTATACTATTTTAGGAATTTCACTGCAAACTAAGTTTCTTTTTTTTTCTCTCTCATCGCTGTAAACATTTACCTTATTAAAGTATAATTCGTACACTTAAAAAGATAAGTGGTACAAATATAGTACATAATCAGTCTTACATTATAATATTGCGTTTTCAGTTTGCTCTTTCCATTTTTTTTTTTTTTTTTTAATTAATTCATATTTGTATCTTCTGAAAGACAATATATTGCATGAGAATGTACTCTCATACGAAACGGATGGAAAAAGTCGTCTACGCAAAGTACAGTACACTCAAAAATTAATTCTTTTTTTAAATTCAAAATTAAATTATGTTTTTAACATTCTGCAGCCATGCTCTGAACACTAAAGGGGACGGATAATTAAATAACGTGAATTACAGCAGGAGAATTAACGCAATGAGAAGTGGGCGGAGAAAATTCACGAAACGCAATGTTTATCACACTATTCGTTCATGCCCGGGGGCTGAACCTATGACTCTTTGTGCCATCGTGCCATGAGATAAGCACTAACAAGAAAATGACTCGCTAAATTCTTGACATATAATTACTGCTTTCGATAGAGTATATGACTCTCTATTAATAGATACAAACGGCAATGAATGGAGATAAATTCAGTGCAAAATTTAAAAAATTACAGCAAAATAAATAAACAAAATTTCGATTTTTCTCACCCAGAACTGATTAATAAAATAATCACTCTTATCACACTTCAGTGTTTTTTTTTTTCTTGTTTTTTTAATAGCCATCCACTTCTCTTTATTCTAAACCATAAACAGAATTAAATAAAACAACCGTGAAACCCTGTACCTAATTCAGATCCTTACTTCATGCCAGAGTATTAACATTTTGTACGTACAGGTACGAAAATAAATTCTTTCAAAGAGAGAAGGGATACCAGTTTTTTTTTTTTTTTTTTTTTTTTTAACAAGATTTGCAAGAATTGACTTTCTTGTGCGTCAGTTATATTATTATTAGTAGTAGTAATATTTTTTATTATTATTTTAAAAATATCTGCCGACAAAATCCCAAACAACAGTTGATATTAGTAGTACGCTATTTAGTTAATACTTACAACCATGACTCCCCTCCCTTTAGCTGAATTCTTACATTATTAAAGGAAGCTCTATGAGTTGTATCCAATGCTTTAAACAGATGCCCAGAATTTAGCGAATCTCTCTTTTACTCTCCTGGTATACCCCCTAAATTTTGCCAATACGCCGACACCAGTAGTATATAACTTGAGCAAGACAGCGACTCGAAAATTACACTAAATCACTCACTAGTAATCCGATATACCTATTGTTATTACCTGAATTATTACCGGGGGACAACGAGGATTATTTCCGGTTTCATAACATCTTTAGGGACAGATCTGTTGATAGAGGGTTTATAACACAGTCTTTTCCGAACTGTTAAACATGACATAGTTATTTCATACACGCATTTTAGATTAAAACGTAAATTAATGATGTTCACTGATATCATACGCTATTAAACTTCGCACTCTATCTCTCCACCCGTGTTAAAATTTCTAAACTATGACGCTTATTTATTGATGAATTTCTCATTAAAAAGGGAACACAAAAGTTTTTTTTTTCTTTCTTGTAATTATTATTGCTTCTAGATTTACGTAACCGAAATGTTTAAAATTTACTCATGCTGGAATCTTCTTTTTCCTTTTTTCTTTCTTACGGGGAAAATGGGAATTACCCTTGGCTCCTTTTTGAATTAATCCCTCGCCTTATCCAAAACCAATGTTTATCAACAGCGAAAGTACTATCCATTTGGATTACATTGTGTACGTTATGTAGTGTATCAGAAAAGCAGGATAAAATTCATTGTCATTATACTTTACATAGACTTGTTTATCCGGCTTGATACTTGTATCATAGTTGAAGCCTGTCCTAATATTGACAGGTGGAAGAACCATATTTCCGTGTCCCCTTGTCTCTTTGGCTACAAGTACTGTACACAGCAACATGGTATTTGCTGAAAAAGCGTTCTTGTCAGTGTAATGACTGGCATAAAAAGCTATAGGCGAGAAAGACACACCCTGGCCATACTTACTACCAATACTTGAACCATATCTCCGCCAGTCTAAATTATTGGTGCAAATATTCTTAATATTGCATTTCTTCGTACCATGAAACAACTTAAGTTCCTGGACATCAATTCCAAATGGAGAATAGCGATTGGTCATTTCCTCCTTTTTCAGCTGATAGCATCCCCATAGATACGGATTCTGAACACGTTCAACTCTTATAATAGTAAAATTTTTATTGACAGTTGTACTTTTGAACAGATTATAAACCTCGAGATATTCGAATGACATAGGCTCTACAGGAACAAACTTTAACGTTTCATATGGTGACATTGGATCCCAATGTTCTGGAATACAATTATTATTAAGTATACTCAGAATATTTTTCTTTGGTTCTGTGCGTGGAGGAGCCCTTTCCTGAAAGGGTTCAGTCGGCCCTTGATGGTAGAACTTTGTTGTAGCTCGCTCAAACGCTGAGCCATTTTTATTTTGATCTCTTGGCAATTTTCTTGGAGTGCTTTCTGCTTCTTTTAACGACTCTCTTTCTGAAAGTCCTGAGGATGACTCAGGATGTCGAGTATTCCGTCCGTCAGCTGAAACGTAAATTTCCATTAAATCTCCAAGGTTTTGTTCTAGCAATCTAGTTATTATTTCATTTTGATCGTTAGCTCTTCTTACCAATGGCTGTAGTGGACTTACAGCTGTGCTTTGCTGTCTGGTTGTAACAATTTCAACTCTAGGACATGACAGTGTTCTAGAACTACTAATGCTCACGTCAGGCCTTCTTACGGAGGGTTGCTGTGGAGTTGTTGCTCTATTCTGCTGCACGCTAGTAACATTTCTGAACGAATGATGTTCAGTTATAAGATCGATTTCTTGACGCAATGCGCTAGGAATATTTTCAACTGTAGATCTTAACAATGTTCTAGTGTTACTGACACCTACGTCACATCTTCTTACGGAAGGCTGTTCCGAGGTTATCGCAGTAAACTGCTGTACGCTTGTAACATTTCTGAATGACTGTCCTTCGGTCGGAAAACTGACTTCTTGACGTAGTATGCTAGGAACAATATCAACTGTAGATCTTGACGATGTTCTAGTATTACTGATACCTATATCAGGTCTTCTTACGGAAGGCCGTTGCGAGGTTGTCGTTATATCTTGCTGTACGCTAGTAGCATTTCTGAATGGCTGTTGTTCAGTCGAAGGAATGACTTCTTGACGTAGTATGTTAGGAACAATGTCTACTGTAGGACTTGACACTGTACTAATGCTACTACTTCCCATATCAGAATAACCATCTTCTTTACGACGAAAACAACAAAGCAAGGATCCCATTGTGACGTATCTAGAGCGCAAAGGAAAAAGAAGACTACGCTACAAACTAATCTACCACACACATTTCAAAATTTTACTTTTCTTTTCATTCTTAATGGTGTCAGAAGGAAGCTGCAGTTAAACATGAGAATTAAAACCAACAAGAGACTTTTGCTTAATAAACTAGAGAAAAAGAAGAAAAAAACTACTGTATATCTTTACATCTTTATCATGGTTACTTTCTATATATAAGCAGTGTTCGATTTTTAAAAGAAATATTAGACAAGTACCAGAAAGAGGGAAGGTCCAAGATGAGACAAGATACAAGATGATCTGAGAGAGAGAGGATCGAAAATAGAGAACGGCAAGGGTCGAAGTAAGTGAAGAGAAAACATTAAAGACACAAACGCTAGCCCCACATATACACATGGGAAAAGACGGAGACAAAGAAGAATTATTAAATACATTTAATTTAAGAAATTCGAATTGGCAGTGGAATTTAGCAAATAGTTTCCTTTATTTTTCCACAAATTTTACCCATATCCCCGTTTCTTCTTTCCTAATCAATAAAATATTTCCTAAAATTAGTACATCACCCACTGTTATAAGACGCTTGCAGAAAAATAATGTTACATGGATGTTACACCTAGTATTGGGACAATTCATTACACCATATAATAGGAAAAAAAAGTTTTAACGAACACGGGTTGGAAGGCGGACCCTGGGTAAGTGATTCAAACAAGTATAATCCAATACAAATTTTTATCTAATATAACCATATTCATCTCCAAAACATTTGTTTCATCCTCTCTCAAAGTCAAAATACTTCCGCGTCTTCTTCATTTATATTTCTTTTTACCCTTTTATACCTAATGTTTCAGACAGAATTCACCTACCAACCTCATCCCTATGCTAACTGGCTGGGGTATCACTCACAGCGCAAACGTTTGTTGGGTCGCTTGGCTCACTCATTGTGTGAACCTTCCTGAGGGGTTTACCTTTTTAATTGCAAGCGGAAAAAAAACTGTAGAGTTTGGTTAACGACTTACGGCAAAAACGTTCCTTGGGGTGCTCTTTTATCTTTATTTATGTCCATGTTCATGAATCGTAAGGTACCTAATGCGGGTGTATACTGACAGATGGCCGGCGAGACCCCAACTACCCTGCCGTTTATGACTACAAGTCCAGGGAGATATTAACCCACATAGAATTTTATACTCATGATAGGATGTGGCTTTTTCACTGACGCTTTAAGTAGTGCGGCCCTGTTAAGGAATAAAAAATCCTGAGAGTGTACAATCTACTGCTTAAAGGACAACGCTTGTCTGAATAATTAGTTAACATTCATCGTCATTATGTAGATATTACTAACCGTATTATAGATATTACCGCTTCCAATGCTCAGGAATCAAACGTCTATTCCTGTCCTGTTGTAGACCCAATTCAGACCAATCTGAAATAAAGCAGTAGGACATTTGGGTTTTTTCGTTATTCGCCCTTCACCCGGATCCGTTGTTTTACCAGATGTTAGAGTCTAGAAGTGAGACGGTTTTCCCAGCTATTTCTATCTACATCCCTCCAACTTACTAACGCTACAGTCATCGTTTCTTCATCTTTAGCTCCCATAACCTTGGTGGCATAGGATCTCGCAAGTGCTAGAAGCCGGGAACTAACATATCCGACATCCCTGCATGCTCCTTATTGCATGGGGACCGGCAAATTACAATGTAAGTCTTTTCCTAGAACTGGATGCTGAGAGATTTGCCGAGGCCAGTGCCCAGACGCACCATTACTGTTTCTGTTTCTTGGTTTCTCTATATTCTAAGATCAGAACAATGTCTCTTCTCGAGATGCTGACAATGTACACATCACTTGGTTGTAAGGTAGCCAGATCTTACGTTTTATTCGGTACGTTTTACGTTTTTCTGGCACATTTTACGTTGTACGTCTTTATTTTCCCCCGTAAAAGATCTCTTTCGTTTTATTAATAGTCGTTGTCGGGTTTCAATTCAGAATCTGAATAAAAATAGAGGAAGTCACTCGCCGTGTATTTATCCTGTTATTATATAAGCCCGCACACCCAACATATAATGAGGGTTGCATACACTGAATGTGATCAGAAACCGCTAGGGACGTGCATACATATTCACTGCCTTCCGTAAATTACTCCGAGCTGAAAATCGAAAAAAAATAAAAGGCTTCGTACGCATCTAGAACTGATGAATCTGTGTACAAAATGTGGTGCCTCTAAGACATTTTCTTCTATGTGAAAAGCTAATGACTGACTGACTGACTCTCTCTCTCACTCACACACATTATTTTATTATCATTACAGATAACATAAATTATTGCTTGGACACTTTAATTAATTGCGATTTTTTTTTTAAATTAGAGAAACAGATTTCTCTCCCACTCTTAAGAACGCAACCCAACTGAACTTAGTATCCAGAGAAAAGATACACCAGATTGCGTTTTTATATCTTATTTAACCGGCATCCTAACTTTATGTTTAAGAATGCTTTTGGTTTTTTAAGCATTTTAGCCTTCGCCTGTCAACTCGTCTCGATCAATATACGTATACACTGATGTTAGGAACGAAAGCTACTGTCAACCAATTAAAAGCAAAACTCCAAATGATTGTGAATTTTGATATGTCCTACTGGAATTTTTTTAAAGGTATTTAAAAAATGTAGGACCGTTTAGAGATGCAAAGTCTTCATTAAAACACAATTGAAAAGGCAACAATTATTGGTGTAATATACTTGGTAGGATTTGAGTTTCGCGACGTTTTCGGTACCAAGGCTATATGTAAACGATGCCCTACAGAGGATTCGAATCACATGAACTCACACTTCTTTTTGTGTTTTAAGTGTTGCAATTGTTCTTTAATGAAACTGACCCAGTTTCCAATTAAAATTAATTTGTGTTATCACATTTACTTATATATTTGGTCTAGGAATTAATTCGTGCGGGTGGACAAGAGATGGCGCAACGAACGGAGCGTCCCACAGTTCCGTGTATCCACACATGTGTTGCAAACCCCTGTCATCGCGTATCGTTCGTAGTATAGGGCAGTGGATTAAAGCGTCAACAACACCAGTTTGTATTTAAGTGAACATGGCGCAATTTGTGCCTGATAAAGTGTTTTTGCGGGGTGTCCTGCTGCATTACTTTAACATGCAGAAAAGTGCGACTGAAAGTCATCGTATTTTGGTGGAAGTGTATGGTGACCATGCTCTAGCTGAGCGAACGTGTCAGAAGTGGTTTGCACGGTTTAGAAGTGGTGATTTCGGCTTGGCAGACCAAGAGCGAGCTGGACAGCCAAAAAAAATTTCAAGACGAAGAATTGACAGCATTGCTCGAGCAGGATTCGTGTCAAACGCAGGAACAACTTGCAGCAGCATTAGGCGTTGATCAAACAACAGTCTCCAAACGCTTGAAAGCCATGGGAATGATTCAAAACATGTCACATTGGGTTCCACATGAATTGAAAGACAGAGACGTTGAAAGACGAAAAACCATTTGCGAATTGCTGCTTCAACGACAGAGCAGAAAGAGGTTTCTGCATCGAATTATTACGGGTGATGAGAAGTGGATCCATTACGAGAACCCTAAACGAAAAAAGGCCTGGGTGAAACCAGGTGAACCAGGTCCATCACAACCAAAACGAGATATTCACTGTGCAAAGGTTATGCTGTGCATATGGTGGGATATGAAAGGTGTGGTGTAATATGAGCTACTGCAACCGGGTGAAACTATGAATGAAGAACGTTATCGACGACAATTAATGCAAGCTCTGGCCAGAACACGACCAGAATGGGAGAACAGACATGATAAACTTATTGTTCAACATGATAACGCTCGCCCACATGTCGCAAAACCGGTCAAAACCTATTTAGAAAATGTTGGATGGGAAGTTTTACCCCACCCGCCGTATTCACCAGACGTTGCTCCTTCGGACTACTACTTGTTCGATTGCATGAACAACGATTTGATTGGACAGCGGTTTACTTCTTCAGAAGATATCGAAACATGGGTCTCTGACTGGATCGCTTCCAAGGATGAGGACTTCTTTCGCCACGGAATCCGTACATTGCCTGACAGATGGGCGAAAGTGGTGGCTAGCGATGGACAATATTTTTCTTAAGGTATTTATGTATTTTGTGTTTGTACTACAGCTTCAATGTGTGCGTACCAACCGCACGAATTAATTCCTAGACCAAATATATATATATATATATATATTACCAATACGAATCGTAAAATCCTATCTTTTTTCCCTCTAAAAAACTGGAATTCTACCTGGTTGACATTCCGATACCAGGAAGCTTCAGTTCCTATTTCAAACAAGCTATGTTCTCCAAATTTTAATCTTGAACTCTTGTTTTAGACTCATTACAAAAAGTATGGGAGGACACCATGGATTTAACTCTGAATAATTATTACCATAAAAATCATGGAATCAAACGTTTCACCCAAGTATTGTATTTTGGTCAACAGATGTCTAGGATACCTGTATGTCAATAGAGAAATCGACATTTTGTTTCTTAACAACTTAACCAGGTACACAAGTTGGTGACTCAATGACTAAAACATGGATTTAATAGTCTCTAATTCGAATTTCACTTATATTTAAATATTTGGAATTTTACATTTTTATGTACATAAATTAATAACTTAATATAGAAGGTTGTTTCAGGTTTATGGTAACGGATTCGACCACTAGATAGCAACACGCGTCAACACCCGGGAAGTTATTCTGGGTAGTTCGAAAGTGCTGTATGTTGACTTGCCGGGAAGACGGCTCTTGTGTGAGTGATGATATGGCTCCGAAAATCGCAGCCTTTTGGGAGGGCCCATTTAACGCCCTTTCCAACATTTGTTATGTCTATAGCCAAATAAATGAATAGCGCATGATATACAAAAGATTTTCGTATAGGAATCAACGATGTATTGAATCGCAACAAGAAGGGCAGGTCCTGCTATTGCTGGGCCCTCCAATATCAGAGGTCCAGGCGTGCTCCCGATGTGGTGCAAAAAATGTGTTCCTTGGTGTGATGTAATAACCTACGTCTTAAGAAAGACAGTACAGTGTTTCGCCACGGCTGTAAATCGCATAATTGTACACGATTTGTATCTAGTAAAAAAGCATACGGCCAGAGTTCATATACTCCGTTCTTCATATACATGGAGAAGAAGACGAAAGGCGAAAGTTTTACGAACACCATTTTGCAGGACACATGTAAAAATTTGTACTGACTAGACGTGCATGGGTGTATCTGTTAGAATGTGATAAAAGATAACCATCTTCTAAAGTCAACATGATTCCCGAGGTCGTTTTGACTGGGTGTGTGAACACACAGAAAGTTTCCACGTGCTTTTATGTTTGTTGGTGGTTATTGCTATAATGGTAAACTTACGCTTCACAGAGTACACAAAACGACTAAAATCAATGCAGCTTATCACCAGACGAATATTTTGAAGTCAATATACTGCCATGATATTTCATCCGCATATGACAGCGACACAGCTTGTGTTATCATTCACTACGGCAAGGCGTCCAATCACATATATGGCGAAGTCAACAGTGCGTACGTGAGTGAATTAAATGAGAATTCACGCAATCTCTTTAAATTTATTTCTGTGGGGGAAAAAATGAAATGAAATCCTTAAGTTTAACGTCCCACGGTTATGCCGGTTAGGCTAAAGGAGACGGTGATAATGAGAAATGAGTGAAATGGTGGAATGAAGAAAGTGGGAGGAAACGGGAGAACCCCGAGAAAACCCACGAGCACGGTGTTTGTCCACCACAAAGTCCACACGGCGCGAGCTGGGATCGTACCAGAGACTCCAAGCACCGGAACGCTCTACCACTGAGCCACAGCGCCCCCCGGGGAAAAAATGAATTTTTCCTGGCGACGTGATTTTAGTAACACTTCTTGGGCTATCAGCCAGATGAAGGTATTGACATCCGACGTTTCGAATGCAGACATCGCATTCATCTTCAAGGATTGTAATGAAGAGACCGGAGAGTCAGGACTAGCAGAGCATAGCCTAGAGCTTGGACACAGAATTGATTTTACAAATATCATCATAGTAGCCAAGTGCACCAATTTTTGGAACAGAACAATAAGAGAAGCCATAGCTATCTCACGGGAAAGGAACAATTTCAATAGAGACAATGGACTTCAACTCAGCCCTATCTGGTAGGCCCTTTTCAGGAACAGAAACAGACATTCAACAAAGCCATTTCTCGTAGCCACAACAACAGCCAATCAGGAGCCAGTATCTCTTAGCCAATCAGAAGCCAGCATTTTCCTCAGCCAGTCACAATCCCTTATTCATAACTCTGCTCCTAAATAGTCACTATATTTTACATTCTGACGTTTCCGGTCTCTTCATTATATCCCTGAAGATGAATGCGATGTCTGCATTCCCAGATTCATTCCCCATAGATTTTTGAGCTCTCCTTGTTAAAACGAGGCTAGGTCGTCTACAGTTCGGTCTAGGTCGTCTAGGTCGTCTAGGTCGGTCTTTGAAAAGTCTGTCAAGAGGAATGGAAAAGAATTGATCAAACTACCTTTCAACGCAGTCTCTTTCAGTGAAAACTGAGATGCAAGGCGATAGCTAATAGACAAGACCTGCATATCGAAAACAACAGCTGATGACATAAAGATACTTCTCAAGATGGTAAGAATGACGCCAAATTTGTTACCATAAACCTCAAAAGACCTTCTCTATTATTATTATTATTATTATTATTATTATTATTATTATTATTATTATTATTATTATTATTATTATTATTATTATTATACCAAGATTCAGTTTCAGATAGGAATACTTATGATTCGAATCCCATCCTAAGCTCCAAATAAATATTTTCTTTCCACGCATTGCATAAATCGAACACTGCTTGTTAAGTGAACAGAACCATCACTACTATCTTTCCTCTGGCTGAAACATGTCAACTGACAGAATCAGTACTAACCAGATATTAAATCTATATATGTAGAACATTATAATGCAGCTTTCCTTCTGACCAAGCCAAGTACAATAATAAATAGGAACACACTATATGGAAAATGAATAGAAACAAAAAAAATCTACTCAATGATTACCAATAGCAAAGTACTTTTCTTCTAGTGTAAACTATATTTATCTAACATTAATGAACTTAGTTTCCACTTTGAATAAAACACAGAAGATGGCCAAATTAGTTTTTTCTTTTTTTTCTTCTTTCTTTTTTTTTAAATGAAACAGTAAATACTAGTGTGTAATTTATTATTAATTCTCCATTTTCAGTATAAATATTATTCCCTTGTCAATTCCTTTATATAAATGTAATATTCACAACTGCCATTCCTTTATCACTTAGGATATTCTTGTCTTTCGAAGATGAATGCACTTTGTTATGGAATTTTCGCCAAGATGCAACTAGCGTTTTCAACACGACGAGAAAAATCAGATGTAGAATGAAAAAAGAAGCAAAAGTGCATAATGGCATGGGAAACTGTCTTAATTCAACTCGAGCATTATACTATGGTAAGTTTTTTATTATTATTATTATTATTATTATTATTATTATTATTATTATTACAATAAAAGTGTTTGTGCTGTGGAACCAATCTACGTTCAGAGAGCATTTCAGCGTTTAATTTTATTTTCTTACACCTTAAAATCAGAGAACACTCAAAATGGCTGACAGACGTATGACTCTCTCTCTCTCTCTTCCCTTCTTTTCTCTCTACATCCTATCGACAAACCGTAGGACGTTCATGAAGAGCGCCCTGATTCGGAACTGGCCATGGGAGACCCAACAACCGGGAAAATGATCCACCTGATTTAACTACGACTTTGCAAATGACGGCAATCACTGGATTGGACACTGGGCTGTTCGAAAAAACTGTACACGCACACACACCACTACGTAATTGCACCAAGGGGAAACAGCATGGAATTATTGGATTTTTATGGAGTGAAGGTGTGAAACCGGTTGATATTCGTCGGAGAATGAAGGCAAATTATAGGGACACCTGTCTGTCACAGTGGTAAGACTACGAGTGGTGCAAGAAATTTACAGAAGGTATGACTTTGACTGATGCTCCCTGTCCGGGTCAGGTTCATTCAATTGTGACAGAGAAGTTCATAGTCACAGCAGATTGTCTTATTCAGGAAAACCGGCGTGTCATCTGGCTGAAATGGCTTCCTTGCTGAATATGAGCTTCGGTTCAGTACTACAAATAATGCATGACGATCTCCGCTACAGAAAAGTGTCCGTCTGGTGGGTTCCTTGACAGCTGACACAGGAACTGAAAGATCCTCTGATTGACATATGCCAAGAGCTGCTGAGGCGTTATGAAGAGGAGGGTGAGGATTTTCTAGCTCACATTGTCACCGGGATGAAAGTTAAAAGTTAAGACACGGAGAATGTATCAAGAAATAATCAGGTAGCTATGCTAAAGTAACAATCTCGCTAACCTCTGAACAAAGGACACTGTGTATACATATAAATAAAACACGTCAACTACAACAAGAAAAATTCATAGTAACAGACTGTAAAATTCAAAAAAAAGAGTACAAAAAAAAAAAAAATCTGTCGTAGTGCTAAGTGGAATAATGCGATATATGAAATTACATGCAAAATTGAGAAAAGACAACTCCTCCAGAGGGAGATGGATTCTACAAACTCTCCACTTCACTACAATATCAAGACATGGAGGAAAAGGCGTTAAAAGTTGTCGGGGGAGGGAGGGGGGAGCGAAACGGGACTTCCACTACACTAATGTGGGGGGAGAAAATTAACGCTGGGAGATGCCTACCACCATGCTAGCCATGATGTTGATGAAAGCTGCCTCTCACAAATTGATGTTGGGCAGCCTCCAAACATCTCGCTGCTGGTGAGGAGTTATCGAAAAAACCTCATCCTTTCTTGATGTCTGGATCGAAGTGGAGGATGGTTTTTTAACAGAGTTGGTTACCATTTAGAATCATTACTCATATATTCATATAAAAAACTCACACACATAATTTTAGAAAACGTAAGAAAACTCTATACACGAATATGAGTTAGTTTTGACTAAAATGGGACCAAATAAACGCGAAATATATTTCCCTTTGTTGAAAAATAAAAAGAAAAAGAAAAAAATCAAACCCAGGATTACTTTAAGACCAAAAAGTGGAAACTCATGAAACAGTTCATAGAAGCGTTCCAAGTTTAACACTGAGTGTACACACACACACACACACTTCACTTATGGCTGATTTCCCTCTGATTAAAAAAACTGACAATTTTCCATTGGTGACTATAAGGGAAGAGTTCCCTGTCCTAGTTTGACTAGTTGAAATCGATCTCTGGAGTATGAAACTAGTCTCGACGACATTCGGATAGGCCATAATTTGGTGAAAATAGTCTCTGGAACTCACTAAGAAGAGAGCCAGAAGAGAAGAACCGGGCGTCGAACCTGAGTTCCCTTTCTTACAGGTGCTGGTACTTCATCTTTTAATGTCAAAGCAAGCTCTTTCGGCACTGATGATTCATCAATTATTAATTACTGAATATTACACGTAACACATCCTGAAAGATGGATTGTATCCAGGGAAGAACTCACGAAGACAAATACAAAATTACTTGTATGAACAGAACGCCGAAGAGATCCATTTGATGTATCTAGCAATCTTGATGTTGCGGTTTTGTTCTTGTTAACGACTGAAGCTTCGGAAGCTTGGCAACGTGTACTTGGGAGGTTTCACGGAAGGATGGATTGCAACTAACGACATTCTTGTCTTCATTAATAGTCTCTATTCAGCCTGGGTTTGTCTTAAACAGTAAAATAAAATGTATCACGTGTTAAGAAGATGCTACGGAAAATTGGTTTTATTTCCTGTCTTGTATAGAAAGAAAAATTAAAGGCGGATGGAATGAAATGAATTAAGAACATTAAACTTAAACTTAATTCAAAATCGCGCAAAATTCTTCCCGTTTTATTTTTCTTTGATCTTCATTTTTTTTCTGGAAATTTGGGGGGAAAAAATTACAAATTATGACAATTTCACATATTGGGAGTATTTGGAACCTATTTTACGATATTGTGGTTTAACATCCTGATTCTGCTTAGTATCAGCTAAATACAGTGATGTTTCTACGAAGAACTTAATAATTTATTGAAAAACTTTATTGAATGTATACATTTTCGTTTCCAGTTTCAAGTGTGCGTGTGCGGAAAACCAGTATAATGAATGATGTCTACATTTTCTGACCCTACTTTAGATTCCACATTACTATATTTCTGTCTTGATTTCCCACAATGTTATAACCCCTTTATTCAGCTAAATTCAATTCTCTTGTGTGATGAGTTTACTAATTTGGCCACCTTCGTATGTATTACATTAATATATATATATATGCTTGCCAAGCTTAGATAAAGCACAGCTATTGACATCTATTTACACTACAGGACGAATACGTGCAGACAACAACAAGAGTACAACACTACAGACCATACGATACATCACACACCACAAGGAAGAAATACTACTGAGAAGTCGGAAGTGAATACATACAAGATGAAATGCGTGTACAAATTTTCCTCCATTTTGCTACTATTATTACTCTCCTCTTGGAAGTTCTTCTAAAATGCACTATCGACAAGGGCGCCCATCAGGGGGGCAATCGCCCTCCCTTTAGAAGAAATTGTACTTCAGAATATCGAAAATCCAATAGCATTTTTACATTAGTTACAGCAAAATTTGAAGCTATTTTTGAAACGTCGCTTATACTTGTTCCCCTTGGAAACCACAACATGGGCGCCCTTGACTATCGATACCATACAAGCAATATTGTAATCCCAAAACTGGCGGGCATGTATTCCACACGTTGTAACGAATATTGTGTTGATGTGCCAATAAAATTACCTATAAGTAAAAAAGTTTGTAAACAGAACGCTGCAGCCTAGTTGTTGCGCACCTAATCCCACATTTTCCCACTCCCTTCTCCGCGACGATGATGTTTTGCAGTGTTGCAATCTGGAGGGAGCGGAATGGTCTAAGGATTTTCTACGACATTTGAGTATAAATGCTGTATATTGACTGCACTAAATTTTTAATGCATTTTAATATCTTCTCTTTGAATATTAAATGAATTAAGTATGATTAGGGGTACTCCTTACCAACGTAATATATGAATTAAAAGGTGGAAAAGTTCGCAATGAATCTTAATGAAAAATAAATAAATAAATGATAACAGAAATCACCTTCTAAATGTTTTCCATTTCTCCTTCAGTTTCACTCTCCCACTCATCTGAGTCTGTATCGGCCGATGAATCTGAGTCTGAATCGGTTTCACCAAATCTAGTATCAGTTCATCTACACACTCATCCATAAGTCCGTCTCTTTCAAAGTAAGAGTCTTCAATTTTTTTCACGTGTTCACAACATTTTACCCATTTCTGTGGTGAATATTCATTAAATAACTTTCCCAGTAATTCTTTCTTTGCATCAAGTGAATCGGAAATGCATTGCCTTGCTTTGCTCCTGATTCCATCCCCCCTCCACACACACACAAGTTCAATAGGATTTAAGTCTGCGTGGTAAGGTGGAAGTCTTATTATAGTGTGCCCCGCGTTTATAAATTTCTTGGCAATCGCGTATTGTTTCACATAAGGTACAGTTTGAATTCTTAAGAAAAGTTGTCTTTTGCTCATTCTCCACAATGTATTTACTCTATTCTCTGCTTCAATTTCGGTTTCGTTTATAGGTTTGTCTGTCGTTGATAGCCACTGTATCATGTCGCTTTTAAGTGAAGACATAGATAGTCTTTTATTGATTTGAACATTGTGATAACTGGCATTATCAACGACAACAACGCTGTTTTCGGGAAGATTAGGAAGTAGTTTTTCATCGATCCATTTTGAAAAATTTCTACTGTTCATGTCATCATGATAATCTCCACTTTTTTACTTAGATTTGAACATTAATAGAGCATTATCAACAAACCCAAATTCCCCTCCTGCATGGGCAATAATAAGACGTGGCCCTTTTCCAACAGTTTCTGTTACACCTATTTCATTCTTACTTTGCCAACACGCCGGTACTGAATGTGATGCGTGAATGTAGGTTTCATCTCAGGCCGGGCCTGTGAATTAATAATGTGAGGCCCGACTCGAGTTAGAAATATGTTTTAGCATTTAGGCTCGACCCTAGGGCGCTGATTTCTCTGTAAAGTTGGGGAGGGGGGCATTCAGATGCAGAAGGTATATACATGAGGATTTTAAGACAAATTGCATTCAAATTATGCCAAATAATGTATATTTATAAATACAATAGGGGGCCCACATGTCCTTTGGGGCCTTGAACGTATAACTAGGGTGATAATTAAATCAAATATTTTAATTGTAACTATGCCAAATATTTTGATCCGCACTTCTGGAAGAGGAATTAGCTGAAATAAAAGAAATCGTTGAACAAAGTTTTCTCTATTAGTCATCAGTTGTTATAGTTTTTTTTTTTTTTTTTTTTTTTTTTTTTGCACAAGTTGTATCTTCGGCCTTGGAAGTTGAATAATTATTCATTCTTACTCAGAAGGATGGGGGGCGCAAAATGTTAAACATTATAACACTTGAGACATAGTTTGTACTAACAATAGATTGATAGCAGCTTATTTGTTGTCTTATATTGACAAAAATACTTTTGTCAACTCGTCTCATTGAAGTAAGACAGAAATATTTCCCTTTCACAAAGATGCGCCCCCCGTTCTGTCTTCGCCCCTGGTTCAGTGTCGTAATGTTCTAGTAGGCTCGGCTGTCAGTTCAGTCTTTAATGTGGAATCCAGAAAATTAAGCCATTCGCCTTTTGGTTTCTCTTCGTCATAAAGCTTAATAACGAATATACGCGAATATACTACCGTGGAATACTAAGAGCTATCACCGAAACGCATTTTCAAAAGCGGGATTAAATGAAATGGACCACTGATATGAGAATTACGAGTCGATACTGTAACGCTACACGGTAATATTTGTCATTTATTTAGCAGGTGATATTTGTTGTAGCATAAGTTTGCTGAGTTAGTATCACTGGTATTTTCAAGGCCAGATCAGTGGATGGAAGAGTAGTGGGGAGGGTGGTGGAATACGAAGTGCTCCGCAGCGATCTACGCATCTTGGTTTGAAACTTGTCGAGTTATATAACATATGTAGAGCAATTTCACCATCCAAAAACTTCTTCTTTGTTTTATTTCTTGCCAGCTCGTTATTGCGTACTTTATTCATACAAAAACAAAAGTTAGTATCTATAAAAAAAATACTCCACTTTCATAACCTGAATGCAGGAAGGATTTTTCAATATATGATTTGAGAATCACCCTCTGCATAATTTGAACATATAAATTCCGAAAACTCTGTATAATATTATTGGAAAAAAAATTGTTCGGAAATTTGCTGGAAAATGTTTTAGGTGTTCATTTCATTCCGTAAATTCCCAACAAACTAGCAGCTGTAACGCTATGCCCAAATGCAACGAAAGATTTCACACACAAAATAAATAAATAAATAAAATTAATTTAAAAATAAATAAATAAAAATGACTTCGGATATGCATTTTTATTATAAAGGCCCGTCTATAACAGCAAGCTTACGAATTACCATCATAAATAGTCATATGCAAGGAACATGTATTACATTTACTGGAAGTTAACTTCCTCCATTTGTCAATTAATTACAAAATGGTATGATAAAGTGAGGAAATAACCGAAGGAAAGAATGGACAACTGGACCGCGATTCGAGTAGTCTGAGTAACTGAGCATCGTTCTCATGAGTGAAAGAATGCATTGGTGTTCAGACACCGGATAGAGTAGCGTATTGGCTAACCTATCGGCATTAAAACCAAAGACCAAGATTCAAATCCTGATCCAATTGTGCTATTTGTTTTTCATTAAAAGTTTCTGCTTATAACGTCTACTACTTATGCTGTATACAGTCTTTAGCAAGTAGATATAAGAATGAGTTAGAAGATTACAGGTGCCGCAATGGTCTATATATTGTTGTAATAATAAACGTTCGTATCTAGTTATGATTATACATATTAAATTGATTCTCTACATCCATAGATGAGCTTTCTTGCGGCTATGTCAATAGCTAACGTGCCTTTGGCGCGGAAGACCCGGGTTCGATTTCCAGCGGAGCTCATGTGGTTCAGATCCCATGTTAAGCTGTGGGTCCATGTCTCATATAGCCTCGCTGCTCAAAGGCACGCTAAACACAAATCAAATCCAAATCTACATTTCTCAATAGATCTCTTCAAATAATCACCAGCACCAACATATTACTCTTTAAATAACCAGGGGCCGCGGTGGCTCAGTGGTAGAGCGTTCACCTCTGGTGCTTGGGGTTTCGGGTTCGATCCCAGCCCCCGCCATGTGAACTTTGTGGTGGACAAACACCGTGTGCGTGGGCTTTCTCGGGGTTCTCCCGTTTCCTCCCACTTTCTTTATTCCATCATTTCATTCATTTCTCATTATCACCGTCTCCTTTAGCCTAACCGGCATAACCGTGGGACGTAAAACTCAAAGATTTCATTTCATTTTTTTTCTTTAAATAACCAGCAAAGTTGGCAAGACTTCAAAATTGTATAAAGTTCATTTAGTGATAAAAACTACACTACAAACCTTAAAATTTGAAATAATTTTTGGTAGTACAGCTATTTATAACAGTAATCCTACTTTGTTATATATATAGTATCTGCATCTAAATCTTTAAGTAAACAAAAAAAGGATTTAAATATGTTCCTTTCTATCTGCGAAATGTTTTGTAAATGCTAAATGAATCAAATAGATTTCTCGACAGAGACTACAAATGTTAATCTACTGATCTACATGAAGTAACCATGTCAGATAAAACAATTGTTACGGCACGGTATCGGTTTTTCCAAACCTTGAGAAGAAAAACAATATGGAACAGACGTAATTCAAAAGATAATCCCAGAGTAATAACATGCTCGTATATTACAGGGTTCCTACTGATCTGGAGAAATCTATTTCCTTGACTTCTCTCTTACCTTTGGCAGGAAATTCCCTAAGGAATATATAACGGTGAATATTTATATATTAGAACATTTACTCTATAAAGACAAATAGTAATCAATTGCTCATACGTACACTCCACTTACCTCCCATAAAAATCTGAGCAACGTCCCATATAATAGTTGACTAAGCTGAAATTGGTGTACAATTAATGTTAGAACAAATATATTTTACACAGTCTCCCTCATTTCCAGTCTTTTTTTTTTTCCTGATTTTTCCTGACCTGCACCATTTTTCCTGACTTCCCTGGTCAGTAGGAACTCTGATTATATATATATATATATATAAGTCGATGGAGTGACTCATTTTTATAAGATTTTAAGTTTATATGTACACTCATGTCCAAAATTATTGTCGCATATCTATAAATATGTTGCTCTAGGAAGATACTTTGATAACGAATTCGCCTGGTATTTCTTATAATGTTAGTATGTGTATAATCGACAAAGACATGTATGTGGCAAATTTCATGCCAAAAGAGCAGTAAATAAGAATAAAACGAAAAATAAAATTGTCTTGTCCATTTAGCAACATTTTATTTTACTCATTTTAATTTTCGTATTTATAATTCTTTTCCTATGAAATTTACCACAAATATATATATTTCCTGATTATACACATAGTATCAGTATTAAAAGTACCCTGCAAAATCATTATCAAATTATGTTCTTACAAGAAGACAGTTATAGATATGTGACAATAATTTTGGACATGAGTATACCTCTTCTAATATCGGAATGCATTGCTTTGTATGACTTTATTATTATTATTATTATTATTATTATTATTATTATTATTATTATTATTATTATTATTTCAAATCACAACAATCGCTCCAACAATATTATAACATAACAAACCAAAAAAATGGACTTTGTGTATTTACTTTTAGTGTTCTTACATTCTGGCAAGGTAATGTAGAAAACCACTTAAATCCGTCCACCCGATACATCTTTCAACCAATAACACGATATAAACACAACAGCGAGTCCACAAAACAAAACGCAGTGACATGTTAGATTGGTAATACTTCCCGTAACAGATTTGTTAAGTCCAACCCTAGAATTTGTGTGTGGCCAGTAACTCGGCAACTAAAAGTCTCCACTTGATCACATTTGAAATGTTGGTAGAGATTAACAAGCTTAACATGCGTGTGAAATACACTGTAGTGCAAGCATTTGGTTCTTAAGTCATTTGGCTATCAAACTTGAGGTTTGGATCCAAGTAAATTTAAACCCCAATTTCGATGGTAAATACTCGAAGACCAAAGGTCTGTACGACATAATATTTTATATGGGTAAGCTCATCATGGTCTACCACCATCTCAATTTTAGTCAAGATCAGATGGGTTGCACCAATCGCATTTCAGTGAAATTTGTTGATTTCACCGAGTTCAAACCGAAATTCTATTACAAATAACTTGGAAACTAAAGATCAGTACACAATAATCTACTTCATACTATGCCCAAATGTTTACAAAGTTCGTTAAACTTTACCAACATAACAAGTTTATCAAGATTGGATGGGTTTTTTATCGATCATGATTTAGTGAAATTTCTTCATTTCACTAACAAGGAGAAGGCACAATTTGGTAAGTGAACTTCAGGGCCATTTTTTGCGAGGTGGTAGTGCACATTTAAAGAGTTAATATTACAAACTGGGAGAGCGCAATGGGCAAAAATGACGGAGAAAACCCGTCTTAAAGTTTTCTACTCGACGACGCGTAAACTTATCAACTGACGGCGTGACAGAGTGAGAAGAATCAGCGACTCAAGTGCAAAGGGTGCCGGGTTCGATTCTCGTTTGAGTCAAACTTTTTTTTTTTTTTTTGCTTCAACCAACAAAGTAGGCATTTGTGTAACTATAAGTAAAATATTAATTCACCATATGTTTATAATGAATAAAACAATAGAAATTTTCAATCACTTGTAAATTCTTTTGATGTTCCATGTTAACTAGGAACAAAATTTAATCACCTCCGTAAATATTATTGTTACTGCAGTCGTTGTGTAAAAAATGTTCTTGAAGCTTAGTGTCTACATCTGTTGAGTGTGACAATTACAAGGGGAATGAGGGGGAAATCTGCTTTCGTTATAGCAACATCCAGTATTAGCAAAGGGGATTTTCCCCCTCAACTCCTTTGTAAATCGCACACTGTCAACAGATGTAGACATGAAGCGTCAAGAACATTTATTACACAAGGACTGTCGTCAAGGGCACCGATCATGAGGGGGCCCGTCCCCCCAAGCTCATGTGGGCCCCATGTATTTTTATGAATATGTATTTTCATATTTTCATATATATTTTTATTGTTACATGTATTGTTGTATGTATTTTTATGAATGCCCCCCCCAATTTACAGAGATATCGGCACCGTTGACTGTCGTAACCATAATACAACTCGTGATATCAGTATATTTACGGAATAGATTAAATTTTCTTGCGTTTACATGGAACATTGAAAGATTTTACAAGTGATTTTAAAATTTCTATTGTTTTATTTATTATAAACATACGGTGAATTAATATTTTATTTACAGTTACAAATGGTTACTTTATTAATTGAAGCAAAAAACAAAACAAGGATTGACTCGAACGGAAATCGAACCCCGGATGCTTTGCATATGAGTTGCACACTTTACTCACTCTGCTACGCCGTCACTTGATAAATTTGCGAGTAGAAAAACTTTTGAAGACGGTTTTCCTCCCTTATTTTTGCCCATTGCGCTCTCCCAGTTTGTAATATTAACTCTTTAAATGTGCACTACCTATTCGCAAAAAACGGCCTCGAACTTCACTTACAAAAGTCTGCCTTCTCCTTGTAAGTCCAAACCAAAATTTGGTGGTCAATAATTCGAGAACCAATGATCTGAATAGCAGATGTATCTTTGAAGCTTTCCACTGCTTCTGATTGCTTTCCTGAAATTTGTAAATGGCACGTTACTAATACAACCTTTGTTTTCTGCAATATATATAAGTCATACTGACAGCATTTCGAAGACACGTGGGAGAAAGCATCTCTACGGTCTATTTTAAAAACAAGTAATTATCTTTCACTCCTAATTATCGTTCCACGAATCCATAAAATGGTACATAATCTGCAATAAACGTGTTCTCCCCGTTTCATGTAAATCAGACCAAATGAAATTGTTAATAGTCTCTAGGAATGAATGTGGTAGAGAAGTGTTTCCGACGAAATGAGTAAAGAAAATAACTAGGATTATATCAGATCAAAATAGAATTGTAGTATATAGTATTTACAGATTTCAGAATTTATGGGGAGAGGGTCTAATATCCTCGGTCAACCCCCTGAATGAAACATTGCCTACCTCCTGTAAAAACCCATTCGCTACTTAAAAATAAAAAAAGCCTTCTCGAACAGTAAAAATTAATGAAATTTGCATACTTCCTCCCCCGTGTCTATTACTATAAAATTGAATTAAGTGAATTTTAGTGTTTTGTCTTTATGTAATACCTAAGTTATGAAGGACATTGCCAACTACGCTACGACGGAACTTGAATTTGGTGTAGCTGGCGGATGCAGAAAGATCAACCCTCACAATATATGCCGTACCCCATCACACTACCTCGCTCCAAGAGCTGGATTGCAGGACCACACAGGAGTTTCAATTTGTCCCGACTATAATTGAATCAAATTTGTTTCTAGTTACTAAATATGACCAGAGCAGCTTCTAAACAGTGTCCACGCCAATCAATTACATGTGTCAATTATTTCAAATTATAAATTATAAACACTTAACAGGTTAATTATTTCAGGCATTACAACAATTTTCAATTCCTTTCTGAAAGTAAATTGCACTAGCAATATTATAGTATTATTAAGTATATACGAGAACTTCTAAATAATCAACCCTTTTAAGTTCTGACTTTTTTTATCCTAGGACCATGTTTTGTACCTCATTCTCTTCAGAATAAAACAGCCTTTCAAACAATACCATTCACATGTCTCCATTATGTATCTGAGGCGGGAAAATCACGAAAAAGGGGATTTTTGTTAAAAATATCCCTCTTTTAACCTTTTTTCCCTCTAGACCTCTGTTTTTAACGCAGAGATCTGAAAAATACTAAGGGGTCCACTGAATGTGAATGCAAAATTTTAATCTTTTAGGTGCAAAAGTAAGCAAAAAAAAAAAAAAAAACGCAACACCTTCGATTCCTGGATTCCTGTATAAAACAGAATCTCAGGTGAAAAAATTTTCTGAGACATCTATATTTATCCTAGGATCATGGCTCGCACATCATTCTCTTCAGAACACAACAGTCTTTCAAATGGTACCATTCACATGTCTCGATCATGTATTTGCGGCAGGAAAATCGCGAAAAAATCGAGATTTTTTGTCAAAAATATCCCATATTTTTTGCCCTTGTTCCCCACTGGACCCACCCCTCCTGTGTTTATGCAGAGATATGAAAAAAAAATCTGAAAAATACTAATTGGTGCACTGAACGTTTCTGCAAAATTTCAATCTTCCAGGTGCAAAAGTAAGCCCACCAAAAAAATAATGAATATAGGCCTAACAAAAAAATAATTCTTTTAAAGTTATTACATCACCACCCCCTATGTCTCGACCCAGAAAGAAGTGAAACCATACGTAACGTGTTCTACAATGCCTCTAGACTTGAGAGAGAAAAAAAAGCAAAAAGCTTTATTGCACTTTTTAAATCGTATAATCAAGGCACTATTTAGTGCCTATATATGGGTGCTAGAACTTAACAGGGTTAATGTCGTTCATTGAAAGCACGACAAAAATATTGTAAATTGACTAATGGTAATGGAGGATAATAAACAAAATTACTATTAGACCAAAAAAAAAAAAAAAGTCGCAAACGTGTCACAATACTTTTTAACTTTGCTTCTCAGAAAACGTGAAGGGTGATAACATCGACAAATATCTTGATTAGCAATGTGTTATAAACGGTCTCACATGAGCCACTTATCTAAAATTTTGTAAAAAAACAAAATAGTCACCAAACAGCAAACTTGAAAGGCAAAATATGGACAACTAAAAAGAAAACTAAAAGAAAAAAAGCAAAATTATTGCTGAAACACGGGAAATAAATTTGCTAGAACTGGTAACTTTCTGTGCCCATTAAGCATTGTGTAAAAGCTAGGTCACGAAGAATAGTATTTTTGAACTAAAAAAAGGGATCTGAACTATTTATATTAACCGCATTTTTATCCAAGACGTTAATCCTGAAAACATATGTATTGATGGGGAAGACGGAATCGGTGTAGAATGCTCATAACTGGAGTATAGCGTTTCTGGTTTAATCCCAGTTCCAGCCACGTGCGTTTTGTGCTGGACAAACAACGTATGCTGAGTTTACTCGAGGATCTCTCGTTTCCGCCCACTTTCTTCATTCCACCATTTCGTTCCGAATCATAATTACCGTTTCCCTTAGTCTCGACGTATAATCGTGAACAGTAAACTTAAAAAAAAAAAAAAAAAAAAAAAAAAAAAAAAAAAAAAAAAAAACCCTCTGATATAAGTACTGAGCATAGAAATAGTATAATTTCTTCTAAATTCATTTTCTGTCAAAACAAACAAATAGACAAGATGGATACAACAGCTTAATCTAGATACATTTATTTTCTAATATTAAAGAAAAAAAGTTTTTCTATATGAAAGGTAACCAACAAACTATCAAGAACAACTTGATTATGTCACTCTTGGGTTTCTCACGGAAAATGACAAGATAAGCTATATAAATTATTTTCAATGTCCACTTAATTTTTTTAAAGTACTTTTATAGAAGATTTAATTTGATTTTAAAAATTAATTTATAAATAGGTTATTAAAAGTTTTTTTTTTTAATACAGAATTTATAAATTGTAACATTCAAATGAAAACCGAAAATATACAGAATTGGGTATCTTTTAAATGCATCTCAAAGTATTGTAAAATAACTTATGTCTTAGTGTTAGATCTAAACGGATAACGTTATATTTTCATTAAAGATAAGATTTGAGTTGTATAAATACTGTGGACGTAAGTTCATCACGGAAAAGCTGCTGAATTCCATAAGCATATTTCCCGAAATTCTGTATCGTCGTTATTTCTAATAGAATAACCGAAAGAAGCTAAACTGCACATTGGCCTTAAAATTAAGATTGGAAGATCGATCTTTATAAGATCCAAACCAGAGGAAGACTTAAACACATTTACAATGAAAAAAATCGAACGTGGAATCAACGATAATTTGAAACCGCACATTTAGTATAAATTTAATTTATTATTATTATTGTTGTTATTATTATTATTATTATTATTATTATATTTCTGGAGATCATTTAGTAAAGTTTGTAAGGTGCCATTGAAAGATTCTTTTACGTTTTGTTAGTTTTTTTTATTGTTCTCTCGTCTTCATTTTCTTATCATCTTTCTTTTCTTCTGTCTAATTCCTTCTTTACTACGTATACTGCATTTTATTTTTTAATTTTTTTTTTAAACTTGGTCATGGATTTTTTTTACTTGTGTCATATGAATTTTTTTATGCTTATTTTATTTTTATTATTATTAGCCTTATGAATCTGTGATTGTACCGAAGTATTTAAATTAGAAATATTTATTGTCATATTGTATTAACAGCCACATAGAGTATTTTTGATTTTTTTTTCTTTTTAATATTTGTAAACTGTTACAACTACATGGTTAATAATAATTTCTTTTTGAATTTTACTTTGTATACTAATCCTATATGGTACACCTTTTCTTATACTCACTATTGTTATTTTTGTATTTTTCAGTTTGTAACAGATACTGCATTTTTTTTTTTTTTTTTTGAACAAATATCTTATCCATTTCATCCATTATTGTATAATCAGTTGTATGCTGTTATTCTATTTGCATGCGCCCTATGTAAAACAATTTTTTTTCTTCTAAGGGGGACCTTTGGCTGTATTGCTGTCTGCTTCCAATAAACATATTTCAACATTATTATTATTATTATTATTATTATTATTATTATTACAAGGGAAAGTCGTAAGTGTTGCAGAAGTTGCTGCATTTTGCTACATGAGTTATTCCCAGCTCAGACCCAGAGAACAGTGGATACGTGCCGACAACGCGCCAAACCCGTGTGATGTGTGTTCCTTGAAACAGATTGTCATATGCAACGAGAAGTGGATGTTTTCCCGAACTCCAAATGTGCTAAAAGAATAACTAAGAAAAGGCCAAATTCCACAACCGTTCGTCAAACAGGGCTGTTTCGAGCATAAAGTCATGCTATGTGTGTATGGTGGAACTACGAGGTGGTAATTCACTTCGAATTCGTTCAACGGTCGTATCATCAATGCTACCTTTATTCCGAACAGCTGGAGTGGATGTATGCCGCACTACGCCAAATATATTCTGCATTAATGAACCGAAAGCACGCCGTACTGCATTGGCTCGGAAGAAACAACAAAAAATTTAAGAAACTTGATGGTATCGAAGTAATGCCACACCGGTGCAGCACCGATAGTCCTGACTTAGCCTCTTCGGATTACTATCTGTTTCGGTTCATAGCGCATTTTCTGAAATCAGGATACTTCACTACCAGCAGGAGATGAAAGGAGCAGTGACTGACTTCCTTGCCTTTAAGGACAAGACAATATCGACGTAGAATCGAGGAATTGGCAGAAGGTGGAAAGAGGTTATATTTTTGCTTGTTAATCTGATTTCGTTGTACTGTAATAAATACAGGCATGTTGTGTATAAGAATATTGCTACCCTTGTACTTTGTATTAGTATTTTATGTATTTTACGTTCTTATGCAACACTAAGCTCATGAAAAAGTAGTGAAGAACAAGCACTAATATTGACGTGAGCATCACACCACGACTAGAGTTAGTATCCAGTGCAGTCTGGTTTGATATGCAGATCATCATGTACAGTCAGCGACAAACGTTCTTTTCGTTTGGTAAAATTTATTTTGGGAATAACGGTGGAATGTACTAGGACGTACAGAAAATTACATTTTTTTTTTTAATTTACTGAAAACTGTACTTAAATTGCTTTGTACGAAACTAATTTCATCAGACGGAAAGAGTTTTTGTCGCTGACTGTACAGTACAATCAATCCTCGCAATACACGCCATTCCTCATCACACTATCTCACCACCAGGAGGTCAGAATTATAGGGCTCACATGTTTTATATGTGATTCCTAATACTTAATGCACTTGTTACAGTGAATTAATATTAATTTCTCAACTTTCCAACAAATTTCGAATTTTAAATGAATGTATGATATTACGAGTAGCTGATCTACGCTAAACAGAAAGTACTCACAAAGTAGTTGAGTGACAGAAAATTGCTTACGTCATTGTTTAAGGGAAAAAAATGTATTCTGACGGATGTAACTGAAGCTATACTTAAACAAAAAAAACAGGAAGGAAAAAAAAACGAAAAATCTGGGACCAAAAAATACAAGGGAGCTAAAAAAAGTTCGTAATTGATGGGACGGTATTACAACGGTAGTTCATACGTCAAGAAGAGCTTTGCTTCTAAATCGTAGTGAATATGAAACTTCGATTTGCGATGTAAACTATACTAACATGTAATAGCAGAATACTTCAGAAACATTATATTCCCTCATGAATTTTCTAGATTTTCCTGATTGGCACAAAACCTTATATGTGTTTCTTCACCAAATGACATATATCTATTGTACTGAAAGAAAGGTTCTTTACACTGCAATACACGCAGCATGTTAGACTAGTGGCAAAAATAGTAACATTTAGCAACGAAATGACAAATGGTCAGTTCTGTTTGTTGGCAATAGTCTGGCGACGAACTGTTCGTACTTGAGATCCATGCGATCTCTTTTTTTTTTTTTTTTTTTTCCGGCCTGCAAGTACCAATAAAATTAAAGCAATATGGAAAGGTGAAGAAAAAAAGCAATACAGAGTGTTGCCAACATAATCATAGAAAATGCTTAATAAAACTGGTATAAATAATGTATTACAATGTAAAAAAGCACTGAGTATTAGATATTAGAGCGCAAAATACAGGTGTTCGGAAAAACACCAAAAATCTTTGCGAAATAAATCCCTACCCGATAAAAAAAAAAAAAAAAAATAATAATCGAAGAACAATAACATGGGTGACCTTCGGAGCTAAGGTCTGCCGAAAATTGATCTGAATAAGAAAATGAAATATCGTAACTCGAAAACAAAATGTGATATGGAAGGTCAGATTAATGAGCATAGTACTTATTTTGAGCTTAAATTCAATTATGTACAGTGGGACGTAAAACATAAAAGATTTAAAGATTTTCAATTAGGTACAGTCAGAAACAATATTAAGTACAGTTTGGAGCTATCATTTCTTATACCTCCTCCAACCTATACTAAATACTGTTTCTGATTGTACTAATCGATATGGAATTGGGGCAGCTACAGGATTAATTTCGATGCATAGATTCGCTAGGTTTTCTAGAAACGAAAAATAGTACATTAGGAGGTAAATATTAGCACTCATTTCATACCCACTAACGCATTAATAGAATTTAGGCACAAAATTACTATTACATGCTTCTAACCGAACTTTATCCGACACTCTGTCGTCGAGTTATGACCCTTAATTTCAAAGTTCCGTCCAATTTCCAGCGGCAGACTATAACTCTGAAACAACACATTTATGCACCCACTGATTGATTGTTTTCTCTCTCTCTCTCTCTCTCTCTCTCTCTCTATATATATATATATATATATATATATATATATATATATATATATATATATATATATATATACATATTCGTGTGAAGTTTTTCATTTCCCGAAAATTTTTGGTGTTTTTTCCGAACACTTTGTATAAAAGTTTCTTGGCATTATTTTTTCGCAATAACTTTAAAAGACACACTCATGCAGTTCCATTCAACGAATCAAAAGACCAAACAAACAAACACCAAGCGGCATACGTCACAGCGGCCATTAGTTCAGCAGATATTAGTAATCGGAAACACTTAACATTTATTGATGCTCATGCTTCAATATGTGAGAAAAAAAAAAAACTCATACACGTTTATTAAAAATCATTAGAAAGAAGAATGTATTTCCATACCTGAAATGTACTCGAAATTTAGAATTGATAGGATCCGATTTTCCGTTTGATCACTCTGTCATTTTCCCTGCAACCCTGCGAAAGAAAACGGTAAAAGGATCATCAGTCAACATTACACATGTGTCTTCACATATTAAATCATTTTCATTGAGAATAATGAAATGAAATAAACTGTATACCTAGTATTTAATTATGCATTATATATAATTAATTAATAATTCAGGAACTATATGAGTACACCTTTGGAATTTAACTCCCTTTGATTGATTGATTGATTTGGAGTTGAACATTCCTTTTCAACATTAAGGCTACATGAGATGGATGTGAGTGGCCCCGGGTCCGATTCCCGGTGAGGGGCACTCGGTTGAAAAAGTGTAAAAGTTTTTTCACGTCAGCCATTCGGAATGAGATTTTCCTGGGTTTTCCTCATTTACACCACGCAAATACCGGGGTGGTACCTAACTTATAGGGATGCGCACGAGACAAGAGTTGTGGCTGTCTCGTCTCGAAAATGTGCTATAAAAGTGATGTCTCGACTCGAAAAATGTATATTTTTCTAATGGAAGAGTCGTGTCTCGACTCGAATTTTGTCAGGAAAATCCTGTCTCGACTCGTCTTGTGCGCATCCCTACTAACTTATAGGTCCCAAGCCGCTTCCTTCCTTCCCTTTCCCCGGATTGTGTGCCCGCCGAGGGACGTCATCCCTCAAATCGTGAAGGGCTAACATGGGCATAGATGCCGAAAGCCCAGAAATCTAAATCCTAAATCCCTGAGATGGATCTATATCTTAACGTGGGATCCGAACCCAATGAGCTCCAATCGGGAATCGAACGTAAATATGTTTATACTTTATTATGCTTATATGGAACAACAAGAAGTTTTGAAATATCAACATGAAATGAGGGGAATCGCGTCTCAGTGGTAGAGAGCTCACTTCTCATGCGAGGGGTCTCTGGTTCGATACCAAATGATGAATTTGTAGTGAACATCACCGTGTTCGTGGGTTTTCTCACACATTGTTGTTCCACCAATTCGTTCATCATTCACTTTCATTAATCATCCGTCTCTTTCAGCATAAAGGGCATAACCGTGCAATATTAAATTAACAATTTTATTTCGTTTTTATATAAATATGAAATAAGCTCTCTAATTTAACGCCCCACAATTATGTCCTTTAGGTTAAAAGAGACCAGAAGAATATCCTTCTTCGCATGGGGAAAATACGTTTCATTTTGTACATAAAATACTACTGGGGGGGCTGAATTTGGATTTAAAGCATCGGAAGTGTCACTGTTAGTCTCAGGGAACCCGAAAACTATGTAATCAACACTACTATCAGTCATTTGCGATCAATTTTATATATCTCCCCTTTCCATTATCTCAAGTTGCGAGCCTGAATTTGGCTTTAAACGGGGTCGGGAGTATCACTGATCATCTCAGCGATCCTGAAAACTGAATTCGGCTCTAATATCGGTCACTTTCCATCATATATGTATATATATATTAGGGTGGGCCGAAATTTTTTTTTTTTTCAGATATTCAGGATTGAGTAGTTATCAAAAGTTGTGTACTGGTACGAAATGAAGCCATGTCAAATATGTTGATTTTAAAACAATATTTAACCGGGCCCCGTGGCCCTAAAGTTCCTAATTTTTGTTGAAATAAAATTATTTTAGGTAATAAGAACATTTTTCCAGACAATAACATTAATACATAAAACATGAAATACATGGTTTTAATATACGCAAGTAGCTACTGAGACCTTAACTAACTTTCATAACTACCATATTAAGCACGAAAAACCTTCGTGTTGAGCCCAGCTCAGAACTCTCAAACTTTAAGAGAATATCACTTTTTCGCATCTGGATGCAAAATGCACAACACTGGCTTTCCGAAGGCGGCGCTTACATTGCTGAATTCAAATAAACTAGAAACGATATGGCTGCGAGCCTCTCTTCCTGTATTGTCTTGTCTTCGAATTAAGGATATGATTTTGAATTATAAGTCAAAATGCAAAACGATCATTAACCCCATTAAAAAATAAGATAACTATATTAAGAGCCAAATTAAAGAAATTTAAGAACGGTGCTCAGAAGTTATTTGATATTTTCTCTTGCAAATGCTGCGATAGAGTAACCTGTATGTGTGATAAATCAAATTAAATACCGCCGTGGGAGCTCATATTAGATCAGAGAAATCAGAGACAAATGACGAGTTGCAATGTAGATAAAGCAGAAACCCATAGGCTCAAAAGAAAGCATGACACACAGATCGATTATGATGCTGCGGTACCAAATACAAGAGGGTTACAATCGTTAGCCTCAATCACGCACTTGGAACATACATTAAGTGCTTCCACCCCGAATTCAGACGATGAAAAGTTCGCATGGAGCTATCGTTTAGAGAATAAAATCTAAAGTAAACCTAAATAAACAATAGTGAGCCCGAAACAAATGAGTACCGCCAAAGATTTAACAGGTGTCTCGAATAAGTCGGCTGCTAAAATTGTATCCGCTGTTTTAGAAGATATTAATTTACTGAACAAAACTAACCAAGACAAGGTAGTAGATAAAACCAGAATCCACAGGAAACTAGAAAAAAAAGAAAGAGAAAAAAGAAACAGTCTATAGTGTAAAGCTACTAATTTTAAGGGTCTATTTGATGGCCGAAAATACCAAACTATAGTTCTAATTGACAATTGCAGTAGGCAAAACACTGAAGAATATGCGAATTATATCGATTTGACCGATTGGTCAGAAGTAATAGGAACGAAACCTCCAATTTTGGCTAACGTATCAACAGAAGAACTAACCGAAATGATTGTAGAAAAAGGAGGTTTCACAGTTTGTCACGTTCCCCTTCCACACACAGGCTTTGGAGAGGTGTGTAAAGGTAGTAACAGAACCTTCTTCAGAAGTATGCGGTAGTGTTGCACGAGACGGTTATATTCGCGCAAAACTGGAAGCACGAAAGTCTCTACCAAGCTTCGAACATAAATCTCAATATTTTGTTCCAAGATTCAACTAAGGAGCTTTAAGTAAGAGGAAGGTGGGTGGGAGGAACTCGCTGTGTAGCCATCTCCACGTGGTGAGTTCTGGGCTGGTTTGGTGTTTGTTGGTCAATTTTTTAATCTTACCTTATGTATTTGTGTCCATACTATTATATCTACTAAACACCAATCAGACGAAGAGCTGGACATCAGATCAGAACATTTAAAATCTGGGGTCAAGTTAAAGTATTAGGAATCTTAACCAATTTTCTATACATACTTAAAATAAAGGTATATATTAAAAAAAACACAAAATAACACTTTTCGGACCCGCAGGTCCTGGTGAAATATTTTTATCTGCCTCTGTTTTGGGAAAGAAACATAGCATTATACAACTTTTGCACGGTACTCAAACTTAATTTTCTGAAAACAAATATTTCAATAATATTTTCAATACTCACAACCATATTTTTTCAGCATTAACGTTCTTTCGGGCTCCCGGGGCCCTGTTAAATATATTTTTATCCGGCTCTGTTTTGGCGAGGAAATATGACATTATAAATTTTGCACGGTACTCAAACTTAAGTTTCCAAAAATTATATTTCAAAAATATTTTCACTATTTAAAACTATCTTTTTTAAAATAAACGTTCTTTAGGACCCCGGGGCCCGGTTAAATAACTGTTTTTCCGGCTCTGCTTCTGTGAAGAAACATAACATTACACAACTTTTGCACGGTACTGAAACTTAACTTTCTAAAAATATATTTTAATAATATTTTCATTGGTCGCTACTTTTTTTTCAAAATTACTGTTCTTTCGGGACCCTGGAGCCCGGTTAAATATCTTTTTATCCAGCTCTATTTTGGTGAAGAAACATAACATAATATTATACAACTTTTGCAAGGTACTCAAACTTAACTTTCTAAAAAAAAAATATTTCAATATTTAACTGCTCGAAACTATTTTTTTTAAATTAACGTTTTTTGGGGCCCCCGGGGCCCGGTTAAATATCTTTTTATCCGGCTCTAGTTTGGTGAAGAAACATAACATAATATTATACAACTTTTTCACGGTACTCGAACTTAACTTTGTAAAAATATATTTTAATAATATTTTCATTGGTCGTTACTTCTTTTTTTCAAAATTAGCGTTCTTTCGGGCCCCCGGGGCCCGGTTAAATATCTTTTAATCGGGCTCTATTTTGGTGAGGAAACATAATATAACATTTTACAACTTTTGCACGGTACTCAATCTTAATTTCCTAAAAAAAAAATTTTTTTCGGCCTTTTTCGGCCCACCCTAATATATATATCCTGCTCCCCAAGTTGTGAGGCTCAATTTGGATTCAAACAGCATCGGAAGTGTAACAGTTTATCTCAGCGACTCCGAAAACCATGGATTTGACACTAATATTGGTAACTTCTAAATATCTCCCCCTTCCCCTCCTTTAGGTTGCAACGTCAAAGTGAAATGAATGAAAAAAAAAAAACAAAAAAAAAAAACATCCAAGGTCCGAACCTAATCTATGTTGAAAATTTAATCGAGATCGGTCGGGTAATTCAAGAGTTAAGTCACAAACGAATTTTATATATCTCCCCCTCCCCTGAGTTCTACCGTCAAAGTGAAATTATAAGAACCATCCCAGACCTAAACCTCATCTATGTTGAAAATTTGATCGAGATCGGTCCGGTGGTTCAAGAAGCATGAAATCACAATCACTAACTATCAATTTTATACAGGGTGTGCCGAAAGTAATGGCGAAAAATGAAACCACCGATTCCTGACATCGAAACAAGAAAAATATTCCGGAAGTGGACAGGGGCAGAGCTAGACAGCTTCGAATGTGGGGAGGGGGAAAGAATTTCATCCTTAGGGAAAGGAACTTGTCGATTTACAAAACCGCATTGAAGATTCGTATGAACAGTTACTCAACACAACGGGAGTGATGGAATGCATTAGAAGCTCATGATTAGCATATTCCATGGAGGAGGGGGGGGGGAGAGACAGCACTTTGAACATCTTCCGTAGGTACGTTTCTATCTGGCATACCACTTTCCATTGCCCCCTGAGACTATGCAACCATGCTAAGTAATCTTTGCTTTGCTTTGTACATGTGCGTGCAATCGTGCCATGGATAACAACTTTTTTCTGTATAGTTTCCATCTTTACTGCAGAATTTTATTACCCCATCGTGAATCCCTAAATGGCGTATGTAGAATCTCTGAGTTATGTAGCATGCGTTTAACTGTCAAGCAGATATGATTTTTATGTCTTTCTGAACATCCCCTTCTAGCTCTCATCATTATTCCGGTGTGAAGTTCCTTTTCCCTCACATTCGAAGCTGTCTAGCTCCGCCCCTATCCATTTCCGGACTATATATCATATAAACATTTTTTCTTGTTTTGGTGTCAGAAATCCGTGGTTTCATTTCTCGCCATTATTTTTGGGACACCCTGTATATTAGATTGAGCATGGAAGAATTCGTGGTATAATAATGTGAAAGGAAACGGAAAAATTACGAGAAACCCTTCCGGACTCATTATGTTGTCCCCCACAAATAAAAGACTTGGAATCAAACTAGCGACTGTTCGTACAAAAGCCAAGTTCTTTACCACTGCATTACCGTGACTCTGAAAGACATTGTGTCTATAACGTTAAGTCCACTTCTGTGTCATCCGCATAAACATCATCGTCCTAATGGTTAACAGAAGGCAAGTAACTCTTTTACTTTAGAAAATACTTTCTTCTTAGTAAATACATACCGCCTTATGCAGAGTCGTTTCGACGTATGATTAGGGTCATACTAAACTACTGACTACTGAAGGAGACTTATGTTAGTCGAACTCTTTAGTATGGCACTAATCGCGCTTCAAAACGACTCTGCATAAGGCCCATAATTTACATTATCACTAAACTGGCGAAAGGTTCAAAAGTTTTATTCACACTGAAATTTTCAACGAGAATCTCCATTTTCGTCAGCGGTTTATTTATTTACATAAACCGCTGTTTTCAATCAAACCTCATGGATTCCATTATATAAGGAAAATTTATCTATGTATGTTACACCATTTTTTTTTAACATTCTGAAAACAAAATACATAAACCATACCATGATGGATATTATACTTTTATAAGTATTTTGATTTCGCATGTTACAGATAAGTCTTAAGCAGTCTTAAAATGAATTTTGATTATATAATGGAAGACATGAGGTGAGTTGTGATTGAAACAGCAGTGTGTGTTGACGATATAAGAAAGAGACGAAGACTGAAATTCGTAAGTTTAATTTAATAGTTATAATCATGCGTCACTTTAGTTCCTTAAGCAGTTATATTATTATTATTATTATTATTATTATTATTATTATTATTATTATTATTATTATTATTAGCTAATGAAGAAACTTTAACTCATCAATACGGAGACCTTGTAGAACTTCGTTGTACTTTTTACAATTAAGATACAATTTACACCCTGCACCTTGTTCAATTTTCGTTTTAATTCTAATAGTAATATTAAGATAATAATAACAGTAATACAAATAAAGAAGAAGAATAAAGTTGACAGGGAGTAGATGGAAAAACACGAAGATATCAATAAAGAAGAGATTCTGTAAATAGGGTCATTCTCAGAAAAAAATCAGGAATTTCATTTCAGAAAGTTTTAAAATCAAAGTTTATTGAAACTTGTTGAAACTTAATTTCAATGTAGGTCTTAGCTTAAGTAATAACACTGGAATAGTGGTTCAGATCAAACATGTAAATTTTAATCGTTTTTAAACTGTAAAAGAAGTCATGTCCACAGACGTGACGACCTGATCCACGGATGTGATCATTTGCTCTACAACTGTAACAATATAAGCCACAGACACGAAACAAAGAATAAGAGTATTTGGACTATATAAAATGGACTTCGTAGGTCTAGCCTACATGTAGAAAACTTTTTCATAAACCTATGAATATGACCTAATGTAATTTTTCAAAGGCCTACGAGAGAAAAAAAAATGAAATAAAACTGTTGAAAAATTACAAATCACATTCTGAAAAGTATCCATGACCTATTGGGCACTGAACCAAAAAAGTAGTAACAAAAGTAATTTCAGTATTTGTATTTCTGAACTTGGTAACGGCCTCTGTGAAGATATACTAATGACATTTATTTATTTAAAGCTGCGCTAATACTTTAACCACAGCACTTTTGTCAACAGTTTCCACATTTGCATTTTCAGGAAAAATAAATTTGTCAGCTTCAGTCGATTTCCTCATAAAATTGACACTTAGCTCTTTCTCAGAATCTATTCTTTCCACCATAGCAACATAACGCTGTACAAGGTTCCTGTCAGATTTAAACTCAACGACTTCATAGCTGTTATGTGTAATCATCTCTGATGGTCCTTGATCATCTTCCTTATCGGAGTAGACTTGCTGTACCTTTAAGTGCTTCGAATTTGCAATATTTAATGTTCATTAAAGAAACTAATCAATCACTTGTAGTTATCAAGTAGCTAATAAATTATGAGAAAAATGGCAGAAGAAAATAACTATCTAAAAGCACCTAATAATCTATATGCATGCAGGCTACTAAGAATGGAGAGGGACAAAATACCTAGTACTAATTATCTTCTGTAAAGAGCAATAAAAAACATATATTTTGGATCAATAATTTTCATTTGTCCAATCCCATAGTGAAAGCAAGTTTGTTCAGCATTGTACTGCATGCAAGATAGTCGTCTTGCTCGAATATTGGTCCTGTTGTTCTTACTCCGTATGATCTCGTATACTTTCTCCTCCTTGGGCAGTTCCTAGGAAAGGCTAGGTCACTCGGGAGAAGTTTATCCAAACCCTCTATCTCCTCTGAATTGATTCTGTACATATCAATGGTGCTGTTTTCTTTCAATGCTGAGACAAGAGCATCGATATTCGGAATGTCTTTGCCATGACTCACAATGCTGTCTGCAAACCTTTTGATACACCCACCTATACCACGGGTGCCCCTTTACCATGTCCGTTCTCCGAATAATGCTAATGAAGGCTACCAACCTCTAGTTCCTTTGCTATGAAAGTACCGGCCAAGTAAAACATGTTCTTATTCCTGTATTGGGTACTGAGTCCACCACTCAGAAAGTGGACTTTCGGGAGATTAAGTACTTCTTTCTTGATTGCTTAAATACAGGTTTCAGTTGCGTATATTGCTACAGGATCATGTCGTGTGCTTTCAGACAAAGTACAGATTAACTAGTGTTGGACGAATTCTTCTGTTGCAGTTTTGTAGTATATGACAACAGTATACAGTGACCTGTTTCCTACAACTTCCAAAGTGTACGGATTGAACCTTTTCGCAATATTTACATTGATAATTTTCTGAGAACTCATGTGTACAAAAACTTCATCAGCCAAGGACTTCTTAATACTGCTTGTAACGTGACACTGATGTTTACTGTTGCCTATACTGTTCAAGAAACATAATAAACTTCAAAACCAGTTCACGCCTTTTTCTTTTTTTCTTTCTTTTTTTTTTAATAATAATAATACAAAATCATTAATCAGTTTTGGACTATTGTTTGGCAACATGATTTTTGTTACTTCCTCCCATATGGTAAAACCTATTATGAAAATTTGATCAGATTAAGCTCTTCAATTCAAACCTGGAAATTTCAGACACCCGGTGTGGCATGATGGTGGCAAAAATTGTAGCACCTCCACTGTGTGGAAATTCTGGTATTTTTCAGCGTATTTATATACATGTATCAGTAGTATGTAGGCGTAAACATGACTTTACAATTCAAAATTGGCCACACAGTGTCGGTGTTGCTTAAATCACTTTTTTTGGATCAAAAGATCCAATACATTTCAATCAAAAAAAAAAAAATAAAATAAAAATAAAAATAAAAAAAAATCTTATATGCCTTATATCTGAGCCAAACCCAAACTATCACTTAACTCAGTATGATTTGCTTTTTTCGTAGAAAACAGGAAAAGTCGATTTAAGGGCCGTTCAAAACTTTTGTGGCCACTGATCCAAGATCCAATATATTTCAGGCAAAAATTTTGAGTTGAGCTGATTTTGAGTTTAACATCCCTTTCAGCAGTGAAGCTATATGAGACGGGACATACTGATTAACGTGGAATCCGAACCACATGAACTCCCGCCGGGATGGAACCCGGGTCTCCCACGCTAAAGGCGCGTACGCTAACCGCTTAGCCACTATCACGGGGCTCGGCAAAAAATTTCTTGTGCGCCTTATATGTGGAGAACTACATATAGTGTAGCCAAACCCAAAAACTATCACTTAACTCAGTATGATCGGCTTACTCCGTAAAAAATACGAAAACTCGATTTAGGGGCTGTTCAAAAATTTTGTGGCCTCTGATCCAAGATTTATTTTTGGCGAAGATTGCAATCTTTTATAGAATTTATTTTTTGGATCATTTCTAAAATTCTTGTTTTTGAATGAAACCTTCATAGGCTATAATTGCTGTTAGTTTCTGGTTTGCAACAAGATATTTTGTCTTAAATATATTATTAAACCTTTTTACATTTCAGCCACAGTAGTATGTTGTCGCTTTCGTGGACACAGTGTCACGTCCATGGACAGGCTGTGTCCACGGATGTCCACAGACGTGACACAACTTACATTCCCTTATTTTAGACCATGTGCCTTTTGAGATTATGCTATGTATATTGGGCATCAAAGCCTTTACACCTACCACTGTTAATTCATTGAATTATTTTACGAATTTACCTTATTATTTAAAATATATTTGCACCACAGACGTGATGCGGTGATCTTTACACTGTTACAAAAATGTACACAAAATATAAATGTAGAAAGAGAAATGGCAAAACTTGCATCTTCTTATGTTTCTCTGAACTAAATATCTGCCTGACGGCTGTTTACAAAGTATATACAGTATGGTACTGCTTCCTGGAAGTATTTAGTGACACTTTATTTTTTGTCCACAGATATGACCTGACCTATTCCTGTGGTTACAACCATTAAACCTGAAATTCAGTGAGCATGAAAACTAAGTTTAACTTTCTGCTCTGGAAAAACGTTTTTAACTTGTTTCTTCAATCCAAAAATGTATGCTAACGACTCTGATTTGTGTTAATATGCGATATATAAACCTGGAAACAAACAAAACAGTGAGTGGTGACAGTCCACAGACGTGGCAAATCACATTCTGTGAACAATATTTGAACAATATAGAAAATATGTTTGTCTCAATTTTCAATTCATATGTTTGCTACCAGTTATATTCAGATTTCTTAATATTAATTTTTTAAATCTTTAATTTTCATAATAAAAACCAGATACATAAATTCCTGATTTTTTTTAGAATGACCCAATAATGAACTCGTATTACCGTTAAATTAACATCATTCCCAAAGGGCCTTTTATATCTTTCATTTTATAAACTTAACTTATATTAGGTTCCAGGATGGAAAAAAAGATGATTTTCTTTAAATCAAATCTTTCTCCTTAAGTCGCGAACTGACGGAAAGTAGGAATTAGTATTAAATGTTAATTATGCCATTTAAGTGAAAGTATTGGCGTTGAATCTTGAATTAATCCCCAATTGTTAACATATTTCAATCCCAAACAAGCATTAAGGAAAAAGTACAGCAACGTTTATTAACAGGACTTTTTTCCACACAAAAGTTACTGTTATTTGGCAAGGTCATATTTTTTTAAAAAAAAACGGAACTAATTTGCGGCACGAAATACATATAAAATACATAAATTTCGCCTAGTTATAAAATCTAAAGAATTTTTAAGTTCCGGAGAAGGAATCGGACCCCTATTATCTGGAAACAAACAAACAGACGTGCACACAAAAGAATTTTCATCTTAAATGTCCATAGTGATTTCCCTGTTGGAATAGTTAACGATTTAAAAACCTTATGTTACGAAGAGAAGACAGCAGGATTCCCCCATTACACGTTCAAAACGGGATCTTACCTAATCACCCTCTACAGGACACTCGTTTACATATTGTGCTGTACATACATTTGAGTCTCATTGTATTATAATAATTATCTTCCATAACCGAAATAACTGTTAACAGAACAGAAACGGGATTTCACTTTAAATTAATTTATTTCGGAATTTGATTTAAATCAACGATTTTTATTTAAAAAATCAAATGATTTAAAATAATCCACCCTGTTTGGTTCTAACAGAATTTCTAAAGCCTAGGATAAAATGTTCCCCGAGCAGAGAATGAGATGTAGGCAAATTCTATACCAAAACAAGTATGCTTTTGTATCTGTTTCCTGGTTTATAATATTTTTCTCTTGTCTGCCAGTTTGAATTTAGGCAACTTGTACAATACACGTAACATCAATTTTCAGTAATTTTATAAGGTCGATAAGAAACATCATCTGTGTGATATACTAGGTTGCATAGTTTACACTTGCTGTCGACCAATGAAATGCCAGTTTAAAACTCAACAAAGGTTGCCAGATCCATACTGAACACAGGACTCATTAACAGTATGTTAACATAAATTTTTAATTGTAGAATTCACTACAGGAAAACACAGGGGATACTTGAATAAGGAAATCATTAAAAGTAGAAAAGAAAAATTATCTCCAAAATTCAGCTTTTTATGAAAAAAAAATTAATCCAAAAAAGACAGCTCTTTTTTGCGTCTCTAGACAAAATTAACCGTAGTATCCTTCTAAATCGAATAAGATTAGTGTTAAGTGCAAGTTAGATGGCGTATTTGCTGTTGTACATCCGCAATATTGTTAAGTTATAAGTTGTGTAGTGATACGTTTATTTCATGAATAAATACCCTTGCGTAAATTTGATCCCATGTTCATTTTCCTTAAGTTTAAGGCACCTAGAACACAACCAACTTCGTCTACATAGTGTATCGAAGACTCATTCATTCCATTCATGTAATGTGACGAATTAGGCAGCTTCAGTGTTTCATCCAGCTGGAATCGAACCTGAGGCCATGCACCAGAAGCGCACGGGCTAGCCTATACACCAGCAGAAATGACTTACCATCAGGGTTGGCAAAAACCATGGTTTTTATTGAAAAAAAAAACGTTTTTTTTTTGGTTTAAATAATTTACGCTATGTATTTATGTTAGACATGGACAGAAATGAGTTTGTTTCGCCTTGGTGTTAATATGCAACAACAAGGTTATGCTGGAAGGGGTCACATAAGCTTAAAGCAGAATCCAAACCGCTTCTCGACTTACATCCAAGAGAAATTGTCCATTTGGACACGAAACCGGGACTAATTGGTTACAAATGCGATTGCCGACTCACTCACGAAGGACTCCTGATAAAAATACGTTGTATTGATCTTTACATAGGCGTATTTGTTAATATAATTGTCAAGAGTCATTTCAAAAGGACAAAAAAATAAACAGTTACACAAGTAGAATTATACATAAATCGGGAAACTCCCGCCTTAGCCATTGGGAAAATCCTGTTATTATTTTAAATGTATTTGTATGTAAATTTTAAGGTCAACATATAATAATCACTACGCTAAAACTGAGGTATTAAATTACAAATTTAATATGTAGATATCATTCAATAAAATTAAATCAAAGTCAAATCCAAGTTGATGTTGGAAGCTACGTAGGCAGTTGATAAATTTTGTCAATTTCTATTAATAAGAGACAACCTTGGCTTCTTTATAAAACAACAGGCATTCATTCAAGTAGAAATATATAATTTGGTTTCATTTCGTATCTTTAGGCTTAACATCCGTATGAAATACCAAGATTATTACGGAGAAGACTTTCGCTTAAAGGGACACCTCAAATCGCTACTTAGTTCACACTTGAAAGATGGGTTGTAGTTCGACCGAGAATTGAACACGGAATCCCTTGATTAAAAGGTGAAAAGTAGATAAACGTAATGCGGATGGTTTGATATGTGGAAACTTCACCATGAAGTTCACACGATTTTAAGCATTTTCCGCTTTTTTTTAAACCAGTTTTTTTTTTTTTTTAACAGCTGGTTTAAACCAGCCAACCCTGCTTACCATGTCAATGGGTTAACATCTACGCCACTAAATCTGGTCCCGGAACAGCCATACATTCTATTACATTCGAAGACGTTCCTCACAACCACTCACATCATACGGACTATATCAAAACTCCTGCTGTGTTTGGATAACTAAAGCCTACATTACAGAAATCACTGACAACAAAATTATATTTATGTGCTAAATGGACGAATTAACCGATTTTATGTCACATCAATTCTTCTATGTTATGTCAGTTTATGGGGTCTGCCTGAGTGACTGAGCATTGATTTGCATTGTTAGAATGTATGGCTGCTCCGTGAGCGGAATGGGCACGGTAAGACGGAAACTCACGGTCGAAACTCGGTCCAGTAGTGCACTGTTTCTTTCTTTGTATATCAGTGATACATATTTATAAGATTTGAAACTCTGCATATTTATTTTGTTCCTCCTGAGAAAATCGTTCAGATACCCCGTGTGGTACATTTCTCATTTCATACTTAATACCTTTCACAAATTAATTACCATATGTCAAAATTTACGTATAGATAAATACAAAGTCTCTTACACACTACAACCACGAACAAATAGGACGTTCATTTTTGATACAAACATAATCACAAACATTTCTTTAAATATATATATATATATATATATGGGTGATTCCACGAAAAAGGGAAATTTTCACTTGGAAAATTTTTGTTCCGTTGATGGTCGCCTATTTCGATAAAAATATCACATGCACTTACTACTACTAAGTCCATGTTAATTAGGTGTTCAGCAGAGCTGAATAGTTATTGGTGTAGTAAATAAAAAATAATAAACTTTTCAGCACCCACGGAGTTGAGACCATGGGTCACGGAGTTGAGATTAGTTAACACGGAGTTGAAAATTGCTGTGGAGTTGAGAAACGTGATACATCTGGGTGATAAGTTTTGGTTTATAAGTGATTAAGCTTATAATTTACATAAAAATTTAAATAATTTTCCAATAGTTTTTGTAAGTTAGAATTATTCTCCTTATGTTGAATAAAATTCTAACAAACTAGATGACACGTAATTTGTTATACAAAAATACTCCAGAAAATACTGCAAACATATGAAAATATATCTAATGAAGGTTCCAAAATTGAGTATATATATATATATATATATATATATGAATATGTGACGTAAATAAGAAAAAAAGAAATACACATACACTTATCGAATATTGAAAAATTATTGCGCTTTCAATATGTTGACTATCATATGGAGAGGACAAACTTTTCACATAAGCTTACGAAACAGATGAAGTAGTCATTAAACCTGTTTATTGTCTACTTCATTTGTTTTCTGAGCTTATGTAAACCGTCTGTCTTCTCTGTGTGATCAAGTCAACACGTCGAAATTGCAATACCGTTGGTGTTAGGAATCACCGTGCAGTTGGTGTTAGGAATTACCTCCCAAACGTTGTCGGTATTGTTTTGAAACGCCCTGTATAATGCACACTAAATGACAGTGTAAGGCACTCATCATTTCTGTTTTCTTTCGATAATTCGATGTTCTTTGTTAAGTAGCCCTCATTTTCCACTCCAATGAAGGAAATGTCTTGAGGAAACAGGGAGGGGCTGTTCTAGTCTACACAGAATGACAACTGCCAACGCTTTTTAAACGTCAGGTTTAGTAGGACAGGAGAAATTCCTCTTGATCCGCTTCATAAAATTGACTGTCCGTACATTACATTGCTCTCAGACTCTTTGACAATCCCTGAAAAGAAAACAATTAGCTGATCATAAGATTGAGACGTCAATAAGTTAAAAACAGATACCATCCATCTTGACTTGACTGAAGTTTTACCTCCGGTTACCTTACAGCACCAAATCTGAACTTCCGCGAAACACCCCTTAAATGGGCTAGGACCCACCAGCCGGCCTTTGAGTGTGAATGACACGTGGTCAGCGTGTCGGCTCCTACGACCGTTGCGATGGTCTGCGCGATCAGGTTTCAGTACATCTCTACTCAAATGAGTTTTTCAATTGCCTCACTGTGCGAAGTAAACACCATTAATTTTTGAGCTTCCACCGGGAGACAAACCCAGAACCACGCACGAAAGGCTAGCATACTAGTCACTAGACCATGAACGAGCTTTATTTCTATCAATATATTGAAAGAACAAATATTTGGAAGAGTATGAGCATAACAAACACTATAGAATTATCAACTCCGTGAACTTGTCTCAACACCGTGGATTCCTTAGTTTCAGATGGACACGGAGTTGAGAACCATGGAGTTGAGAAAATCGAATATAATTTATCTTTACCGGCCCACTTTTTAACCAGTACATGTGAGTAATTGTGTACGAATTTCCTACCTTAAGGCGCAGGTTCCTCAAGGGAAAGAAGGTATATACCATACAAATACATTCAGTAATAAATACCATGGTGTTGAGTATCAATTAATATACGCACCTGCTTTCCACACACAAAAATATTTTTCCTATAGCTTTTAACACATGCACACAACTTTTTCTGTTCTTCTGTTAAACATATCTGCCTTGTCTTCTTGTGGGTGTTGTCAATGTAGACGACCATGCTATCTGTTGAGAGCAATGACAATTTTTTTTTCATGCCATGGAGTTGAGACCAAATAGAGGTGACAGAAACGACGCATAGTCAAGCTTTCGAAAATAATAGTTATAAAGGTTTACTTTCCACAAAACCGAAACATTGAAGTGTTCTCTTCCATTTAATTACCATTAAATGATGTTTGATTTGCGACTTCAGTTGTAATTTATTGAGTAAAATTAGTCAACTGTAGTCTGTGACAGCCCACGGTGTTGAGAAATTGGGTAATAATTAATTTTTTACGTATGTTTCGTGTTATATTTGCAAACTGTTATACATGGCATACCTACTTTGTGACGGTTACTACCAAACAAAATAAAAATGAGATGATTCTTTTTAGTAGTAGTTTGAAGAAATGCCCGTGACAGAAAATTTCCCTTTTTCGTGGAATCACCCATATATATATATATATATATATATATATATACCAGGTATCGAAAATATAATAGGTTACTAGTTATCGATTCTTGAGTAATATTATTAGTAATAATATGAAATGTGAGCGTAAAATAAAAGCAAGGATAGAAATGGCGAAAGAAAATACCATTTTGTGGGTCCTTAAATAATGAGTTGAGAAAAACACTCATAGTGTGGAATATTGTATTGTATGGGTCAGAAACATGGGCATTACCCAAAAATGATTTAAAACGACTGGAAGCTTTCGAAATGTGGGTGTAGAGAAGAATGGAGAGAATTAGCTGGGTCGAGCAGAAAACGAATGAGAGGGTGTCACAAATGGTAGGGATAAAAGAACAATTTTAAATATTAATAAGAAGAGGAAAAGAAACTGGTTGGAACACTGGCCAAGAAGGAACTTTATCATGAGGGACATTCTAGAGGGTATGGTGGTAAGAAAGAGAGGGGATGAAGAAGACTACAATTAATGGACGATATCAAAACGGAAAAATCGTATGTGAAGACTAAGAGGTTAGCGAAGGACTGTGGACCATGGAAGCTTCTCATTTGCGGTAAGTGACCTGTCAATACCTGTGATGATGATGATGCCTTAGTAGATAGCTTAGATAGTAGCTGTAGTAGATAATTTAATGCCTTAGCTGATATTCGTTCTAAAGATGCACTTTATTTATTTATCTAGTTTAGTTTAGTCCCACGATTATGCAGCGAGGCTAAGGGAGACGGCGATAATGAGATTTATGATAATGGCGGAATGACGAAAGTGGAAGAAAACAGCAAACCCCCGAAAAAATACCTACGCACACGGATTTTGTCCACAACAAAGTCCACTTAGGGAGAGCTAGGATTGAATCAGGAACATCATGTGCCAGAGGTGATTTTCATACTACTAAGCCACAGCTACCCTACACAAACAAAATAACTATGATTGTGTTACTTCTTGAAACAAATCTACTCCTAAGTTAAACTCAAAAGGAAATTGGAAAAAATTTACTCCTTGGTTTAAATTGGCCTAGCTTTGGTGCACAATTTTCTGTGTTATACTTCGTTTTAGTATGCAAAAGAACACACTGTTTTGAATACGCAAACTAATGATATGTAACACGTTCAGGCACGTAGTGAAAGAAGGGGAGGGGGATCGGGACCTTTGAAACCAGAAATGAAAAAGAGGCAAGATGAAACAAGAAGAAGCGGGGAAAAGAATCAGCGTTAAAAATTAAAAAAAAAAAAAAAAAAAAAAAACTACAGCAAACGTTTGGTAAATCTTTCTTATGAGGAGCTTTGTGTGGAGGAAACGGATGGGGGGAGGTTAATTAGTACTTCAGTTTGTGAAAGAAGGACCAACCGTTAACCCACTAGAAGCTTGTATTTCTTGAGTTTTATATTCATTAAATATATAATTCTAATTAAATTGGATCTTATTTTTACGTCCAATTTTCCAGTTTTTAGGCCTTCTTTTATAGATATTTTTTGGTCTTTTTATAGGTTCTTTTTAGGTCCTCAACTGCCGAGCCCTATTTATTATTGTAACGGAGCATTCCGAATTCCATGTAGCTCCATGCTAATCCTATGGACTACAAATGACGATCGATAAGCCGGTTCCACCAGACAGACTCTCAGGTAGAACTTAAAAAATGCTCACAATCACCAATAATATGAGCCTAGCAACACAGATTCCAGTTACACTTGTTAAAGAAAATTTCACAATTTTATAGGATGTCTTTACTGCCGAAGGAGATCTCGTTGCTATCCTTGACGGCATTACACGAAGATAAGAAAAAGAAGAAGACGACAAGAAAAACAAGAGTTCGAAGTACTTGCAATACATGATAACGAATGAGCGGGATATCCTGGAAATCAGGGAATTTAAAATTTCTAGAAAAGTTACGAAATTCTCAGAATTTCTATTAGTCAGGAAAATTTCAAGCTTTCGAAATCATAGTACCGTTCAGTAATAGTGTAGACATTTTATATTATAATTTTTCGTCATCGCTTCCCTGCACTATCAAACTATGTTATTTCAGAAACAGCTTTTTCCTTTGGAACAGACAGTAGTTGACGGAATAATAAAAACAAAAAGTTACGTGAAAAGAAAGATTTGTCATTTGATCCAACAGAGAAAGGAACGCAGATATTGTAAAATACTTTACAAGAAATTATTGGATATGTACTTTTTATAATAGTTGAGGTCATAATGAGGGAAAATTGTTACATTTGAATGAACAGAGGAAGAAACGCGGATATTTTAAAATATTTTTGAAGACTATATATATATATGTATATATATGTATTCTTTTACTTGAGATTTCTTCATAGTTTGTTATTAAAATACGTACTAACATACCCTCATTTTATTGTCCAAGCAAACCAATATACGTTGCCAGTTAATAGTTTACATTGATCAAGCCCCTAGTGTGATAACCATAGTACTTCATGTCACAGACACCCCATCCTCCATTACGAAATCCTGGCTACGTGCCTGAACACGTTATTCAGTTAATCAGCTAAAATATGAAATTAGGTAAGAAGTTGTTAATTTATTATGTTAGCTGATATTAGCCGTTTCCGGTTTTAAAAGTGCAAGTTGAAAGCACCCTAGCATAAAAATAAACATTTTATAATAAAATACATCATTCACAAAGAAGGATTAGTTTGTGTATTTATTGTATTTTAGGTCCATTATCAGTAGCGAGAGTTGACCTCGAGAGTGTTAGCCATGAGTCGGGGGTAGTGTTAGCACTTTGAGATGAAGTCTGAGACACCATAATGCGTTTACAGTTCTTCCAATGAGAATCGGAAAAGAACAGTCGTCTTAATGACATTTCTCTGAACGTGTATTTATACCCATAACAAGTAAGCCCTCCTAAGCTGAATCTATACCCACTAATGAACTCTTCCCTTAACAAATGCTTTTTAAGGTCATGAGAATTAATTTCCTAATCAAAGGTGCGAATATCAAACAAATGTAAGTATGTGGACCTGAAATAAGTTACCATGCATTCTACTGCTCTAAGCAAATTGCACATGCGCGGGAACATGTCATGTAACAATATGAAATCAGGACGTCAAACTGAGTTCAGGCACATGCACTCTAATATCCGTACGTCCATTTGCGGTACCCTGGTCTATTTATGCAAGTGACACACCCATAAATTAAGTAACAGATGATAGGATGGTTGATACGAGCTAAAGTCCCTTTTCAATATCGACACTATGAGATACACTGTTTAGTGGAGCCCGAACAACTTATTAGTTCACATAGAAAGCTTAAACTGCGAAATTTATTTATGCAGTCGTCGGTATACCTGCAACTTACAAGATTACTGTCCGTGCCATGCATTCTTTGATAACAAAAGTAATATACAATTCTCACACCCCAATAAAAGGTCTGTCTAGCATTTTACTACTCAGTTACTTCAGATGGTTTAGAAGTAAATGCAGAGAAAACTAAATACATGCAAGTGCGTCGAGACCGGAATACAGCAAATTAGAATGTGTTAAAATATTAAATAATACTTTTGATAAAGTGGATAGTTTCAAATATTTAGGATCAATATTAACGGAGGAAAATCACAGAGAAAACGGAGAAATTAAATGTCGACTAAAAGCAGGGAATTCGTGCTACTATTCGGTTCAAAATCTCTTGTCGTCGCGAATTCTGTCGAGGAATTTGAATTTTGTCGAGGATGAGCTTAAAATATACAAAACGATAATCATGCGTGTTGTTCTGTATGGTTGCGAAACATTCTCCCTCACTCTGAGGGAAGAACATAGACTGAAAGTGTTTGAGAACAAAATCCTGAGACGAATATTCGGACCCAAGAGGAACGGGAATGGGGAATGACGGAAACTTCATAACGAGGAACTACATAATTTATACGGTTTACCAAACATTGTTAGGATCGTCAAGTCTAGGAGGCTTAGGTGGGCAGGTCATGTAGCTAGAATGGAAGAAAGCAGAAACGCTTTCAGTCTTGACTGGATAACCAATCGGGAAACGACCATTAGGAAGACCTAGGCGCAGATGGGATGACAATATTAAGATGGATCTCGCAGAGATTAGAATACAAAGTAGAAACTGGATGCAGTTAGCTAAGGATAGAAGTCAGTGGAGAGCTTTTGTGAACGCGGCATTGAACCTCCGGGTTCCATAGGCCATAGAGTTAGTTAGTTAGTTACTTCAGATGGGGCCCGCCCTTGTGTCTTATGTGCCCTAACCTGTACTACTCTTCCTCTATTCCCTATAGACTTACTGCCCCGTGAGATACGAACTTCCCTTGTGCAATTGCCAGTAACAAGAATTTTAGGAATGACTAACATCAATTACCTGCTTCGCTAGGTTAAATTAAGAAAAAATAGTAATATGTTTCGTTAGTCAGTCACTTTTTACTATTTATATATCCCCTCTTCTCCCCATGTTGCGGGCCACGGTATCTCAGCGACCCCGAAAATTATGAATTCGACACTGATATTGGTAATTTTGATTATATATATATATCCCTCCCCTCCTACAATTTTTGCGGGGCTCAATTTGGATTTAAATGCATCAGAAGTGTCAACTGTTCATCTCAGCGACCTCAAAAACTATAGATTCGATACTAATATCGGTGAGTTTCGATCATTTGTAAATGTCTTTCCGCTCCTTTAAGTTACATCGTCAAAGTGATATGACAAAAATAATCTCATGTTCGAACTTAATCTAGGCTGAAAATTTGATCGAGATCGGTCAGATGGTTCAAGAGTGAAGTCACATAGACAGTCACTTTCATTTCCATTTTTTTTTTACACATATCTCCGCCTCATCCAGCCCTACGTTGCACCGTCAAAAGTTAAATGATAAAAATTATCCCAAGCCCGAATGCCATCTATTTGAAAATTTGATCGTGATCGGTTGGGTGTTCAAGAGTTATTAAGTTTTATTTATTTTTATACATTTGTCCCCTTCCGTCCCCCTACCCTAAGGTCTACTGTCAAAGTGATATGATAAAAACCACCCCAGGTCCGAACGTCATCCATATTGAGAATTTGAATTAGATCGATCCTGTGGTTAAAGCATAATGAAGTCCCAGGCACGAACCTTATCTATGTTGAAAGCTTGATCAAGATAGGTCTAGTGGCTCAAGAGTTATTAAGTTTTATTTATTTTTATAGTTTCTCCCTCCCCTCCCCATCCCTTAAGTTATACAGTTAAAGTGATATGATAAAAGACCACGTTATATCTAAACCTCACCTATGTTGAAAATTTGGTTAAGATAGGTCGGGTGGTTTAAACATGATGAAGTTACAAAGACAGTCACTTTTATTTCTACTTTTTTGACATATATCTTCCCCCTTCACCCTCCCCTTCGTTGCATTGTAAAAGTGAAATGAAGAAAACATCCCAGACCCAAACCTTACCTATGTTGAAAGTTTGATCGAGATCGGTCGGGTGGTTCAAGATATTAAGAGTTACAAACATAGCCACTTTCAATTTTATAATACAGATATATATATAAGCATTAAAAGATTGCGATCTTGACCAATAATTAATTTTTGGATCAGGGGCAACAACATTTTTGAACTGCCCCTAATTCAAGTTTTCGCATTTTCTACGGAATACGCACATCAAACTGAGTTAAGCAATAGTTTGGGTTTGGCCACGCTATATGTAGTTCAACAGATATAAGGCGTACAAGAAAATTCTTGACTGAAATATATTAGATCTTTTGATCCCAAAACAGAGAGCCGCTAGTAGGCTAACACTTTCATTTTAAGACATTAGGTAATAAAGTAATATCAATATAGGCCTATATGGCATTTGTAGCTACAGCATTGTCAATGTCGACGAAAGTGGTGAAAAGTATATCTGTAGCCATATATTTCGTTGGATAATCTTAGCTAACGCATACCCATCATCGTGGGCGCGCCTACTCCCTTCATAGGCACCCACGCGCGAGCTCACCAGCTTCGCCCTACCCCGACTCGCTAGGATAGCACTCGTGCTTTTTAGTGGCCAGCTAGCACAAGTTGGTTTTGTGTTCTGAAGTTACACATCCAGAAGCCGTACTCATACGTAAATCGTAAAACAATCGTAATTTTTCAACAATTACTTCGGATGATGCTCTTGAATTTCATCTATGCCAAGTAAGACATCTTCATGTCACCGAGTGGAAACCTTTTATGAGACAATAAGAAGGAAATTAGTGAAAGATTTATAATTTTCCAACAATTCTTTCTACTGGTGCGCCAAAAGTAAACCAGTACGAAAATGAAATACAAAGTAATAAAGCTGCATTTTACAAATGTAGAACTACTACTGTAAAATCATTACAAGTGCTAAACGATGAACAAAGTGAGTACATATGAAAGATCACGCTCTTTTGTAGCGGCCGTGTATTCTGCAGTGTACAGGTGCATTTTATATTTACAAGTAGGGTGTTAGTAGATAGCACTAGTTACTAATGAAAGAGCATGACAAATGCCATTGAAACTCACATCATTCCTAAATTCCACCTCTTTTCAGTACTCTCGCTTTTATATATATATATATATATATATATATATATATATATATATATATATATATATATATATATATATATACCCACCGTCGCTGATGCGCCTGCTCTTTTTGAATGCACGTCCGCGCACCCATGTAGGTCCATCAGCTTCGCTCTGCTCTGACTCGGTTAGATAGCATTCACACTTTTAGTGGCTACCTAGCACAGGTTGGTCTGTCTTTTGCACTGTAATTTTTGGCACATTCAGATTCCATATTTGTACGCAAATCGTTAACGAATTATAACTTTATAACAATTACTTCTGGTACTTCTCTTGAATTTTATTTACGCCAAGTGAGATATTTTCATATTGCCCACCGCATATCTTGTAGGGGACAATAAGAAAGAACTTAGTGAAAGAATTATACTTTCTCAACAATTATTTCGAGTGGTGAGCCAAAAGTAAACTTAAACGAAAAGTTAATAAAATGCAAGTAGAAAATTATTGGTAGGGCTACAGCAACTTGAACATTTATTCGGGCTATCAAATAACAACAATAAAACTGATGCATACGTTTGACTGAAAAAAAAAAAATCCACGGGGAGTTTTATTCCCAAATTTCACATTATATTATTGTAATTCAGGTACAGTTTATATTTTACAACAGTGTCACTAATGATAAAAATGTTTTAATCTCTTTTACACAACTATATCTAAATATAAGTAAGAAGGAATTTTATAGCTATATAGAAATCAATAAATCGTACCTGCATTGAATTATTCACGATTTTGCTTACGCACTTTTATCGTGACAAGAATCACACTAGCCTCGTTCTTATCATATACCTGACTGGTCTAAGATATTTTCTAAAAGTTATATATTCAAATACCTTAGTCCTGTACCACCTCATGCCCTAAAACACATAAGCATCGGGAAAATCCCGTGCAATGTTGCCATGCCAAATAAAACAAAATAACAAGAGAATCGATCCGCGCGCAACAAATTTTTCGAAGTGGTCAAGGCCATTTGCACTGCATTTTATTACGTAATTTTATAGCTCTCTCTCTCTCTTTCTTTTTTTCATTACCACAATACTTGAATACTATAACAGTTTCCTCTTGGGATTTCCGTTGTAACATAAACGAGAATAAATCATTTCTAATTATTGTTCGGAAATAAACATTACTAACTACTGAAAAAACACGGAGCATGGTAGTTCGATATGCTAAATGTCCATTACCACTCCACGCAACTTCCAGTTATTTCCTGTTACCTCAACGCTGATCGCATGAACTTACTTCACTTCACCAACCACGTTCCAATGAAACATCCGAAATAGAAGAAAAATTTTGGTTTTCCTGCAGTCTTCTTTATGATATACCTCCCTACTTGATTATGCTGGAATAATAGATGAGATGTATATTACCTATGTTATCATTTCAGACCCAAAAGCGCTAACCATTCCTTCTCCTCCCCTCTCACGAAAAAACGAAGGAGTTTTGTATTTCCGCTTAGCTTGTTATTTCCATTGGATGATTTAAATTATTACGAAGTTCTTAACCACTTCATACCCTCTGGCCGCACTTAATAAATTTGTCAATCCCATTATTCGAAAGCTCACCCACCCGAACACGGTGATAGCGCTTCATACATTTTCTTCGGCAAAACTTCTTAGCCGTTACCAGTCCCTCTTGGTTGAAAACAAACCGACACAATATAAGTTTTTTTTATAATTTTCAACCTAAAAAAAAGCATATTACCCTATCAGAACTTCTATCACATATAGGTAACATCATGCAAAATGAATAAAACATATCAATAGGGCAAACAATGCTTTATACAGTTGTATATTATGAGCACAACCAACCTTACCTGCCTTTTAACACAAAGTGAGAAAAAAAAATCCAGAGCGGAAGGTGCGAAGAGACGAGGAATTCGAACTTTCCATTAAAGGCAATTGGTAGTTGATTTCCATTGTTTGCGGCATTGATAACAGTCTTTTTTGATCATTTTTTTTCTTTGGCACAGAATAACATATTTTTCTTTGATGTACACATATACAGGTTCTGGAATAAAAAGCATAAAGCATTATGCTTTGTGCTTTATTTCTGCAAATTATGCTTTATTATGCTTATAAAATTAGCAAATTTGGATATGTAAAGTGGTCAAGATCACAGATATGGTACCAACCATAGGTGAAAAATTCCATTATGCTTTCACTGCTTTTTGTGCTTTATGGTTGCCCTACATATCAATATTCTTACCTAACAAGTAAAGGAAAAAGAAAGATTTTATTTTGATTATGCCTAAATAACTTTCGCCCCCTCTCCATAGGCGGCAGCACCATCGCAAACCGCGAGGGCTATAAACAATTCGAAAATTCTTTCAAGTCGAACGTAAGTTATACATGAGCGAAAGAAGACCATCTCACACGAACATTCAAAACTCATATTCATGACCCAGTGGCGTAGCGGCTGCCCCCGCAACCCCCGCAGTGCGGGGGGCCCCTAAATCTTGCGATGAATAAAGATTTAAAGAAGTAGAACCTCAATCTTACTTCTGTCGGCTTTACAACTAGGGTCCCTTCTTTTTTCTCTATACTTTGCGGGGGCTCCCGCAAAAGTATGCTACGCCACTGGCATGACCTAAAATTAAATGTCTTTTTTTTTTTTTTTTTTGGTTTATCGTGCCACGATTTTCCCCTTAGGTTAAAGGAAACAGATTATCGATAAAAGTGAATAATTGAGAAATTATTTTCTGTGCTTCCCCACCGGGCGCAAACCAAAGGCATTCCAGTAGATAGTTAGACCAGTAGGTAGGGCTGAATGGTCTCATTATTCGCAATGAATGTTAGTACCAAAAATAGCTCTATACAGCCATTTTTTAAAAGAAACAGTGTAGGGTTTGCTCTGATCATTTATATTTTGAATAATACTTACGCAGACCTGCCAACTTGAGAGGAATTTTAGGCGGGAGACTTCCTCGAAATATAAACTATAATAGTAGCAGCTGTCGGAGGATGGATAGACTATCTGTCTCTTTCTCTCTCTCTCTCTCTCTCTCTCTCTCTCACACACACACACACACACACACCAGGGGCGGATCCAGGGGGCGATCGGGGCAATTGCCCCCCCCCCAGAAGAGGAAATTTTCTTATTTTATATATATAAATAAAACCCATCCCAAAGTTTGGAGCTCTTAAAAGTAGCATTACAACCCACCGCCCCTTCCCCAAGAACTCGGTCCTGGATCCGCCCCTGACACACACACACACACACACACACACACACACACGCACACGTGTAAACACAGCTCGGCCCTAAATTCGATGCGTTAGTTTCTACAGTGAGTGACCAACACAAAATTGTCTAATGGTGGGGAACAAGTGCCTAAGGATGGAAACAGGTACCCACTATTATTGTATAGGTAGTTCAATGTATACTTTATTTCAGCCGAAAAATAAATTAGGTGAAATTTCAACGGTATATATATATATATATATATATATATATATATATATATATATATATATATATATATATATATATATATATATATATATATATATATATATATATATATATATATATATTAAGAAAAGGTATGTCAAGCCTGTTGGTAAGTCTGTTTGCGAGACACTGTTCATTTCTGCTTAAAAACAGAACGTTTAGACGTCCCGTTTGAGAATCAGAGAAAAACTGGACAATGGTTAAAAGGAAGGGACTGTCTCGACTAAAACGGGAGGGTGGTCACCTTAGTAATGAATAGTTGACTGAAGCGTAGAGCTAAACCTGACATTTTTTTTTTCATGAGAATACGGGACACTTTCGATTCCCTTTCCCAAACTTTTCAACACAATCCAATGAACTGTAGTTCTAATTATGAACCAGGCCCGCAACCAGAGGGGGGCTGGCCCCCCAGACCTTAACACAATATGCTATTATTAATACAAAAATACAATTTAGCTATTGGTAAGAGAATGGTTAATGACTCTCCCCCCCCCCCAAACCTTTATGCCTGGTTGCGGGCCTGTTATGAACAACAGTATAACAGGCGAAACTTCCCTTAGCTGCAGCTACTTTTTTCTATTCGTTCCCTATAATTAATTGTACGGAGTTAAGATATTTACAATCCAACTAACTACAAATCAATCACCTTAAAAACTCAAGATGACATCTTATAAAAATGCTTTACGGAAAACAATATGCAAATAATCTCGTTTTATTTAAAACAGTGATACAATTTACCTTTTCATATTCTTCGCGTGTTTAGCAATATTTATTTACATGGCTCTATTTGCCGAAATTACGTTTGTCAGTTTAATCTGATGAACATTTAGCTGATTTTTCTCCTTGCATAGTGTGTAATTGTCAGGGTCAGATTTATATATTTTTCTAAGGCCTAGACCAAAGCACAATTCTGTGCCTCTAGCCTCTCAAACAATTATAATTCTTATCAGTTTATCTAATGCCTTCCTTTTAAAAAAAGAAAAAAATAGCATTGCAAAATCGTTCAACTTCGTTGCTTTCAGAAACCTGATACTTCTTCAAATTGAAAAAAAAAAGCGTGCACTTCAGTTCAGGCATTCTTGTTGATACAAAATTGTAAAGCGCGCCATAGACGCACGCACTTGCATTACCAACATGTATGAAAGGTTTCTTTCATCAAGCATCTTGAAAGAATTTTTTGCCCACACACGTACCAACGTGCTGTCCAACATACTGAAAGTAGTTTGAGAAATGTGGAGGACGAGGAAACGCGTGCTTTTTCTTTCTGCAACTGCACGACCTTGGCATGCGACGGAGGAGAGACTCACGTGATTTCTTCCGCTGTCGTGATTGGCGGACCTAAATATAAAGCAGCCACCTTGCATGAACGAGCCCATACACGGTAAACATGCACGCAGAACGGCAAAAACATCAAACATGTTTTCAGAAGATTTTGAAAACTTTTAACATGAATGAACGAGGCCATACACGATCAACTTGCCTGTGGTTTTATCATTTTTCATACAAGTCGGGCTGTTTCTTCAGGCATGTGTTTACGTGTATGGGCTGCTTAACACTTCATTTGTAGGCCTAATTTATCAACGACCGCTCAGCTCGTGCACTTTATCAAAAATTGCAGATCCACTGGACTGCTGACCAGGGTGCGAATTGGCGGGGGGGGATGCCAGGGATTTCCCCCATGACAAAAATCTTTCCCACCCTGGAGAAGAAAAATTTTATCCCTGGCAGGGATAACTTTTTCCCCCTCTGGAGTATTTTTAAATGGACATAAAGATAAGATAGAAAAAGGGAACAATTCTTACTTTGCATAGCTAACCTAAATATTACTTGAGTGAAAATTTATGAAAGATCTCACATCTCAACTGTTTTGTACTTGTTAGTGTATATATATATATATATGGGGGGAGGACTGGGTGCGCATATGGGTGAAATTCATCCCCCCTGGGAAAATTTTTCAATTCGCACACTGCTGCTGACTGACAATTGCAACTCTGCATTGTGAACCTAATTGGCTTGGTCGCTAACAAATCGGAGAGGGTAATTTGATAACTTGCTTGAAGCTGTTACATGTTACAACTTATTGTTCATTCAATAATTACAGGATTCCCGGCCAATCTCAGAATCTTTTATTTTTCACTTTTCAAATAAGCTGACATTGATAGATATGCCACATTGATTTGATCTCTAGTCTTCCGTTGCAAGCGCTGCTATCGGCTGAAGGAATTCCACTCGCTTTCTCTCGCTTAGCAACAACTTAACCCTTATTGGCTCAACGCTTGGGTGTGTGAGGGTGTGAGCTTTAGTTTGCATTTTTGCCACGGCTCAAGACATTTTGGCAGCACAATAGTAGAAATGGGACGAGATTAAAATACGAGACATTTGCTTGTCCCGATTGAATTTGTGGGGACGCGCGACACTCGGCCCCAAAATCGAGACTGTCCCGTTTTTTTACGTGACGTATGGCAGGCTTAGTAGAGCTCCCATATTTCTAGACTAAAACAAAATAAATGAATTTCGTGTCACAGTTTGAAACTACAAATATCATATTATTTCCAAACTATGTCAATTTAAAACTGAAACTCGAAGTAACAATACGTTTCCACAACTGCTGGTTTTAGTATAGAGATAGAAGTGAAAATGTGCGTTGATTTTCCTCAGATATTGATTAAAGAAAAAAAAATAGAAAAAGAATGATTATCTATTCTCCAGCTATTACCGTTTTCAACATTGAAATAGTAAATGGTTGATTTATACTACCTCTGGTTTCAATCAAGTGTTAATAGTAAAGATAAAATCTCTTCATGGAACGCTGAATCGTTTAAGCACTGAAAGGAGCTCTAACTAGTGATCTTAAAGATGAAATACCGTAGGTATATCCAAATCCGAAATGACCAAAATTGGACTTAAAGCCTTTGTGCACTGTACGCCCCATATGCTGGAAATTCTGAGCATACTTAGGCCTGTACTCAGGGCCGCCCATAGGCAATTTTGCGCCCCGTGCAATGGCATTATTTGCCGCCCCCTTTCATTAGAAAGAACAAATCTTAAAGGCCACGATTTTATATATGCTACCCTATCATGAACAACGATGCGGAGGAAAAACGCACTCTCACTCAGAAAGGCCTAAATACTACAAATACAATCTCGTTGTCTTTTTAAAAATAATAATCTATTATGTTAATGAAAGATAATGCAAACACACCTGCAGAGGGAAGATAATAATTCTCTGTGTAGAATTTAATTACAAGCTACAATCTCAATATATCAGTTTGCAATTCCAGCGCAACAAGTTCTTTTGCCTTTTATTTCTTGATTTTGCTTCTAGAACTGTTAAAAAAACAAGAAAAACTCGTTTTCACCATCAATGAAAAGGAATTTGTTTGTGACAAAGATAAGACTAGTTTTCATATAAAAACTGTGATAACTAACAAAAATGGAACAAGTGTTCACTACTGTTCGAGAATGTAGTTCTTGTATATGACAACAATCAAACAATTCAGGCGGAATTTGTTTGACCATTTGCTTTAGCACTGTCCATGTGACCTTAAACTAATGCGACCTAAACATGATTTATGAATGTAATATTCGAATAGAAGTTCAGCTTAGTAAATTTAACTACCATTATTATGAAGTCTGTTTCCATCAAAAAATATTTATTTTAAATAATGTAGTTATGACAGATTTTGCTACTTCTTGGAACTTGTCGCCCCATGCAAATGCACGTGTTGCATATACGGTAGATTTGGTCTGCCTATACCTATTGAGGGCGTATACAGCTAAATGAACTGCCTACAATAGTAATTAAGAGTTTGATCCAGTCCATTAAAATGATGGACTATGTATCAGAGGCGGATCCAGGGGGGCGATCGCCCCCCCAGAAGAGGAAACTTTCTTATTTTATATATATAAATAAAACCCATCCTAAAGTTTGGAACAGTTAAAAATAGCAGTATGACAACCCACCGCCCCCCCCCCACACACAGAAGTCGGTCCTGGATCCGCCCCTGCTATGTGTATTAATATATAATATTTAAATATGAAGAAACACAAGATTAACTGAATTATAATTGGTTTCTGTACCTAGAGTGGCTAACTGATGACTAACACACCAAAGCGAAAGGTATGTGAAGAGAATTATATTCTCAGGTGGTGATATTTCCTCTCATCAGTAGCATACGCAAGGGGAGTTTTCGGGGTGGTTTCAACACCCTCACTTGAACAATATGTTATGAAAAACAACAATAGGGGTGCGGTGGCTCAGTAGTAGATCGTTCACCTCCGGTGCTTGGGGTCTCTTGTTTGATTCTAGCTCGCGCCGTGTGGACTTTGTGGTGGACAAACACCGTGATCGTGGGTTTTCTCGGGGTTCTCCCGTTTCCTCCCACTTTCTTCATTCCACCATTTCACTCATCCCTCATCATCACCGTCTCCTTTAAGCCTAACCGGCATAAACATGGGACGTAAAACTTAAAAAAGATTTCATTTCATTTTTTAAAAAAAGAAAGAACTTTAGGAATAATCCGAAAAATGAATCAAAAGATTGCGATCTTGGCCAATAATTAGTTTTTGAATCAGGAGTCGGCCAAAATTTTTGAATGGTCCCTAAATCGAGTTTTCTTCTTTTTCTTTTTTTCTTTCTTTTTTTTAACGGAATAAGCACATCATACTGAGTTAAGTGATAGTTTGGTTTGGCTACACTATATGTAATTCTTTAGATACAAGGCGTAAGAACAAGAAAATGTTTGATTGAAATACACTGGATCTTTTAATCCAATAAATATTTAGCATATTGATATTTAACATACAAATATTTAGCATATAAATTAAGGAATGCTTATATTAACATACGTATTTTAGCAAGGCAATATCCCTTCAAGCCCATAATCAAAAGTATAATGTTTATTTATTTGTTACAATTCCTTCTGCATTAATTATTCTTGTGCAGGAACATACCACTGTAGTATTTCATAAAAAGAAAAAAAGTGAATGCTCTGCAAGTACTGCTAACATTCTCCAAGTATTTCATTTTTCATACTTTCACTGCGACTCTACCAGAGTGCTTACTCACAACAAAATACTAGTCTTTTTGCTGATACAGTTTTTCCTTTGTGATTTTAGTATTCTGAACTTTTATTTATAGCAGTAGCAGATTCTATTACATTTCCTTTGTATCATACAAACATGCATTTTTCCTTCTTTTCTCATAGAATTCTTCAAGACTATTACAATAAAGATAGCTTGTATTGCAATTTCACCACCTTTACTTCTTGTGCAGGCTGAACGAGAGGGTCATTCCATGTCAAATCACCTAGAGCAATGTGCTTCAATGTCTGATTCTCTTCATTTTTTTCATACATAAATACCAATGAAATTATGCTAAATTATTCTTTTTTCGATTCTTTGGATGAGAAATGGGCCGGGGAGAAATTATTAAAAAATGTGAATTTTGCTTCAATTTAACTTTTTGGCACTCAGCATCATGGAACTAAATTACCATAACTACCTTGCTTTTGAAGTTATTGGGTTCAACCAGGTGTCAAATGAAAGCTTAATTTTTGCTCTTTCAGTAGTTCTTCAGTAACCTTGTAAAAGATTACACTGTCAAACGTTAATGGGCAAACAAATAAAATTTTAGGGTTTTTACAAATTGTACCATTGCTCAAAAGTTACAACTATGAAACTCTTGAAACTTTTTTCTGTACATTCATCTTCAACACGTACACGGTATGGTTAAAAAATAAAGAGGGTGTTTTTGTCTTTTTGTAATTATTATTTTTTATGCACGGAAATATACAGTTTTAAGTTTTGTTACAAATTGTGTCATTGCTCGTAAGTTACAACTATGAAACTTTTGAAACTTTTTAATAGAATCATCTTAGCACATACATGATATGGTTAAAAAATAAAAAGGATGAATTTGGTTATTTTGTAATTATTATTATTATTATTATTATTATTATTATTATTATTATTATTATTATTATTATTATTATTATTATTATTATTATTATTATTATTACTTGTATTTTACATGTACGGAAATATACAGTTTTAAGTTTGTTACAAATTGTGTCATTGCTCGTAAATTAGAACTGTGAAACTCTTGAAACCATTATTATAGGATCATTTTAGCACATACATGAAATGGTTAAAAAATAAAAAGTGTTTTTGATATTTTTGTAATTATTATTTTCTTACGTCAGAGTGCAATTTATGAATCGCTCTGGGCCTTCTATATTCTACTGGCCAGAAAATGAAGACTTTTGTTGGATACCTTTTGAAAATATCATCAGGGAAGTTCCTGTTCCATCTCTTACAAGCCAATCAGCGCGGACTTACGGAACTGAAAGCAAAATTAAAAGAAGACATCATATTATCAACGAAAAGCTGCGAAATATTGGACACAACATTTTGTATGTAAATCTATGTAATTCTAAGAAGTATTACTGGTATGTATGTCTATTGTTTCCACCTGTGTATATTAGTCTACTGTTTCTTATTTCTGTTGATAGGGTTTGTAATAATCACTCAATCCCTTACATTACTAGGCCTATATTTTCCATTCACAAAACCGCAAGATTATTAGAAAAAAGGTATCCTTTTTTGTTATTTAATCATACTAGTAAATGCAAACTAATCCTACACAAAGTTACAAAAGTTTGATAGTTGTAAGCGATGGTACAATTGGGAAAAATGTTGAAAGTCATGGTTAAAAATATAATATTATGGTAATCCCAAAATTACACATTACATCAGTTCTATTTTTAAGCATACCTAATATTTACTAAGATGATAATTTGAAAAAGTTTTAGTGTGACAGTTGTCACTTCAGAGTGTGGATGGCCAGAATTTTCCGAAATCGGAAATGTCCCTTTCCGGAATTTTTCCGAATTACAGATTTTTCGGAAATCGGAAGTTTTCCGAATTCCGAATTTTTTCCGATTTTAGTTTCCGGAATCCGGAAAGTAAAAATTCCGGAATTGGCCATACTTCAGAGGAAAGGCAAAATATGTTAACAACAGTAAACCTGTATATTTCTATACATTTAAAATAGAATTATATTATTATTATTATTATTATTATTATTTAAATAGTTTCGAAAGTTTCATAGTTGTAACTTATGAGCAATGACACAATTTGTAACAAAACTTAAAACTGTATATTTCCTTACATGTAAAATAGCAAATAATAATAATAATAATAATAATAATAATAATAATAATAATAATAATAATAATAATAATAATAATAATAATAATAATAATAATAATAAAAATAATAATAATAATACTTACAAAAATACCAAAAATATTCTTTTTGTTTCTTTAACCATATCATGTATATGCTAAGGTGATTCTATTTAAAAAGTTTCAAAAGTTTCATACTTGTAACTTTTGAGCAAAGGTACAATTAAAAAAAAAAAAAACAACTAAAATTTGCTTTGTATGCCCATTAATGTTTGTCAGTGTAACTTTTTGCAAGGTTAAGTCTACTGAAAGAGCAAAAATTAAGCTTTCATTTGACACCTGCATGAGCCCAATAACTTCAATATAAGGAAGTTACGGTAATTTTAGTTCCATGATGCTGAGTGCCAAAAAGTGAAATTGAAGCAAAATTCACATTTTTCAAAAATTTCTCCCGGCCCATTTCTCATCCAAAGAGTCGGGAAAAAATAATTTAGCATAATTTCATTGATATTAATGTATGAAGAAAAAAATTGAAGAGAATCTGAGACATTGAAGCACGGTCATGTTTTAAAATTAGGTGATTTGACATGGAATGATTCGAGAATGAAATCGAATCACCTCTATTATTACTCCTCATAAAAAAGACTAGACAACAGTATAACAAAAATTAGCTGTATAAATATCAAATGAAATCTTTGCTTTACGTCTCACGATTGTGCGGCCTAGGTTAGGGTTGCCATATGTCCGTATTTTGTACTGATTGTTTGTATTTTTGGGTCCGTGTCCGTGTCCGTATCGTACAAAGCATGAAATAGGAAAATGCCCGCATTTCACAGTTTTTGGAGTTGCCCGAAAATTTCCGAGTCGGGAATTGCTAAAATCTCGAAAAGAATTGTGTTTGCATCATATAACGTATGTTTTAGTTGCTATTAATAAAGTAGGTTATGTTTTTTGAAAAGTGTCTCATTTTTCCATTCCAGGGTTCTTTTGGTTAAACTTATTATGCGTAATTTAATGGCATGATTTATCATATTTGTGTTAGTTTCCAATAGTGTTTTAAGTATTACAGTAAACAATTGTATGATAACAAAAAAAGGGGGGGTATTTTTAGGTAAGAAATTTCAAAATATTTGTTTTGTGTTTGAGCACCGTATCTTTGATAGGTCGTTGTTTTATTATGGATCAAAAAATTAAGGCAACCCTAGCCTAGCTTAAAGGAGACGGTGAAGATGAGAAATAAAATGAAGATGAGAGATGAGAAATGAATGAAATGGTGGAATTAAGAAAATGGGACGAAACGGGAGAACCCAGAGAATATCCACGCACACGGTGTTTGTCCACCACAAAGTTCACTTGGTGCGAGCTGAGATCGAACCAAGGGCCCCATACAGGGCTGGATTAACTCATCTGGAAGCCCGGGGCTAGTAAAAATTAGTGGTGGAAACAAAAACCGGTTTTTCACCGAAACCGGTTATCGGTTTTCTCTAAAACCGGTTCGGTTTTTTACCTGGTCCGGTTTCGGTTTTCTTCAAAACCGATTCCGGTTTTTTTTTCCAAAATTTGTTCTATTTCTGACCAGAATGGTGTTTCGTTGTTCTCCGGAAACCGAATCCATTTCCACAGAAATAGTTTTATGTGTTTTCGAAAAGTTTTCACCGAAACCAGTTTCGGTGAAAACCGAACCGGTTTCGGTGAAAAACCTAATCGGTTTTGGAGAAAACCCAAATGTCGGTTTTTCGGGTTTCGGTTTTTATAGAAACCGGTTTTCGGTTTTTAGAAAAAACGGTTTTGCCCATCCCTAGTAAAAATATGTGGCCCTACTGACTTCACCTAATACATTTCTGTGAAAGTACGGTAAGAAAGTTAAGCGAATATGTTTCATATTTTTGGTGATATTTTATTTTATTGTACCTTTATGATTCTTTTTAGATAGCCAATTGAGATTCTGATCGAAGTGCCTGGAGACCTGGGGCTATAGCCCCCCTAAGCCCTCTCCTTACTCCGGCCCTGACCTCATGCACAAGAGGTGAACACTCCAGCACTGAATCACTGCGGCCCCTTAGCTGCATAAATTCTTGAATCAAATTTTTGTTATATAATAATAGCGTCAGTCACTTATTAACGCTATTTTACCAAAAATTTTAATCTTAATATGCCCGATATTCTTATCTAGGGGGGGGGGAAGTGTTTTAATACTAAATGATAGCCTATCTATATATAGATTTTGAAGCAGAAGAACATTAAAGTTGTTAAAGTAATCCCCATCAGGAAGTCGCGGTCGGAAAGAGGGATTGCCGCCGTCGATGGTGGCAGCCGGCACCCGTCCGCGGCGGCACGACGATCTATTTTCGCCTTTAGCCTAACCGGCATAACCGTGGAACGTAAAACTAAAAAGAAAAAAAAACGACGATCTACTTGTTCAAAGTTGCCGACTTTTTGCCGAGGTGGCAAGCGGTCGAAAATCGTAAAATAAAATACTCTTTGCCGACTGTTGCCGACCGTCAGAGTCGGCAAAACAGTCGGAAAGGCCTTTTTCCGACCCTCTGCCGACTCCTTATGCCGGCCTCTTTTCGACGGCGGCTCCGGCGCATTTAATGCTCATTCCCGGCTGTTTGCCGACTGCTCGGTAAGGCAACTATTCGTCGCGGTCGAAAATCGCTGAAAGACGCCGGCGTCCGGCGCCGGTAATTCGACCGTGACACCTGATCGGCATGGACAAACTGTCCGACTGTAGGCGGCAGAATCCTGATGGGGATGCTTGACAATTTTTAATAAGCATTGATTCAATTCAACTTCCGACGCAATGCTCTTTTAGCCAAAGGAGAAAGTGAACGAGAAATGGTGAGATATGAATGTATCCAAAAATGCGATCACCCCACCCCAACAAAACCCACCAACACAATATTGTCTACCACATAATGAGAATATCTTGGGATCGAAACAAGGACTTCTCGCACCAGAGGTGAGCGCTCTATCTCTGAATCCTTAGGTTTTATCTTCTTCTTCTAAACCACCCAATAACAATGAAAACTATGCCACTTAATACTTAGAAAATGTTATTAATTACATTCTTATTATCCTATCTTCCAGGACGTTCATATTGCGTAAAATAGAGGACACGGTGGCTTAGTGGTAGGGTGCTTACCTCTGGTGTGTGGGGTCTCTAGTTCGATCCAAGTAAGTTTGCGGTGAAAAACATCGTGCTAGTGGGTTTTCTAGAGGTACTCGCATTTCTTTCCCACTTTTCATTCCATCACTTCTTCCATCATCACTCACTTGCTTTTAATCATCGTCTTCCTTAGCCTAACGGGCATAACGTGGGACGTTAAACTCAAAGATTTCATTTCATATTGAGTAGAAATTTGTCAGCTATAGGAGACAATTATGATGTTATAGCAACACATACAATTTATGTGCTAGACCTGGAAAAGTTCACTAAGTAATGTTTTGAAGTTGTCATCTGACTTACTTTCGAAATCTTTGCCTAGAAAATATGGGCTTTGTTACATCGCGATCGCGCTAATGAGCATCAGTTTTTGGAAAGGCTCTTTGTATGTTGCAGAGATGGACGAGCAACTGCTGTAAGCTTTGCAAACAGAAGCCAGGTTAAACTTTTCAGATACAGACCTCTCGGGAGAATTACAAGTTCGACATTCTAGAGAGTTACGTGTGCATTGTCATCAGGAACTAATCTATAAGATTTAACCTTTTCGGAACGGGCGTGGTGTATAACCCGAAATATTTTTTTTTCGTGAATTGTGTTTACATACTTTTCTAACAACAGAAAAACCAAGGATTTTATAAAATAGAGGATCTGCCTATATGTATCTTCGTCCTATTAAAATAATGAAGCCAAAAAACAACCGAGGATCTGCAAGTCTGATTGGCTATTCTCGTTTTCGCCATCGTCTGATTGGCTACTTTCGTTTCCGCCATTATTGTTGGCTCAAAACATTGCGATCTTATTGGACGGAGTGGGCAGAGTAGGGGTGGTGAAACTGTGACGTATGGCTTCAAGTTTTTGTTGTTAGGGCAGATCCTCTATTTTATAACATCCTTGACAAAAACATAAAAAATAACGTTTTTCATTTGTTACCTGTTCATTTTAGTAAAGTAATTAGATTTTACTAGTAAATGAGGAAGGCAAATGAGCATATATTTAGGGTTAGTTTTCTGAACGTTGTTTTCCGTTGTCATATGGCATCACGGGGACAAAACGGCATAAACTCGTAACTGATCGTTCCGTTGACGACAGAAGTGGGGAATATAAACACAAAATCTGGACGGAATGGACGTGTGTGGTTTGTGAGCTTAATTTGAGTTGATTGAGTTGATTTTTAGTTTAACGTCCCGTTCAGCAGCGAGGCTATATGAGACGTGGACCTACTGATTAACGTGGAATCCGAACCACATGAGCTCCCGCCGGGAATCGAACTCGGGACTCCCACGCCAAAGGCGCGTACGCTAACCGCTTAGCCACGGAGGAGCTCGAGCCTAATTTGAGTTTAATTTTTAAATTAAGATACAATTTTTAAAAAATCAGTTTGAATTGTTTTCGTCTCTGAAGAAAGACTGATACTCGTGTGGCTTATAAACACACACTGATCATTTCGTTGAGGACGTTATGTTTTATAAACACAAAATCTGAATGGAGGGGACATATGTAGTTTATAAGCCTCATTTGAGTTTAATTTGTCGAATAAGTCATTCTATGTGTTGGAATGTAATAAAAATTCAGTTTGATTTTTTTCATCTCGGAAGAATGACATATAAAACAGCTGACCGTGGGTCGTGGGTCAGAGTGGGTCACGGTGGGTGGTGGGTCAGTGGGTCGTGGGTCAACTTTTCATTGACCCACGCCATCCTTTCCCCTATAGTCCCCTCTAAATACGCCACTGTTTCAGCAGAAAAATATCTGTTTAAAGCTTTCACAAAACTCTCTTCCCACTTATTTTTTTTAATATAAATGAATAACTCAAAAATAACTGAAGTGAACACGGTAGTAATAAACTAGTATTAATTGCTTGCACTTTGCCGGAAGAGGAGTTTCTTCCTCGTGGGTTTTGCCCGAAATGGTTTTCTACTAGTGATTTTTTCCCCGAAAGCCACGAACCCGAGTCCAAAGTTGAACTCCGTGGATCTATCTGAATCGAAAACAAAATGAGTGACTGAAATCAGTGATTTTTTTTTTTCTTGGCAAACCTTTCCGCTATCAAGTTGCTCTTTGATTAATTCCGTTTCTTTAATTACAAATATTTCAATGTATTATTAACAAAGAAAGAGGATATTTCATATTACATCTATGTAACCATTTGCAATTAATTATTGGAAAACGGTTAAGAAAACAAAGCAAATATTCCATAGAAAGGAACAGGATATTGAAGCTCCCTTTTAAATTCCGTGAACAAACGTTCAACCAAACAGAGATAATTTATCTTTTTCCCTCAGATTTAGCATTTCTTCCTCAAATTTACCCTTCTCTCTCAAATTTAGCATTTCTTCCTCAAATTTACTCTTCTCCCTCAAATTTAGCATTTCTTCCTCAAATTTACCCATCTCTCACAACTTTAGCATTTCTTCCTTAAATTTACCTTTCTCCTCCAAATTTAGCAGTTCTTCCTCAAATTTACCCTTCTCCCACAAATTTAACATTTTTTCCTCAAAATTACCTTTCTCCTCCATATTTTGCATTCTTCCTCAATTTTACCTTTCTTCCCCAAATTTAACATTTCTTACTCAAGTTTACTTTTCTTGCTCAAACTTAGCATTTATTCCTCAAATTTAACATTCTTTCACAAATTTAACATTTCTTCCTCAAATTTACCTTTCTCCCCAAATTCAACATTTCCTCCTCAAATTTAACGTTATCCTCGAAATTTAGCATTTCTTCCTCAAATTTCCCTTCCTCCCCCAAATTTACTCACTGACTCCAAAAATTTGCCTTTCACGACTCAAGTTTACCACTCTCCAATTTCTTGTAGCGCATTTTCAGTTAAAAATTTTGTCCCTCAAAACAATCTCCTCGTCGGAAATTGCTCTTTAAACTCCGCCTGTGAACCAACCCTGTTTATAGCACATGCACTTTCATAAAAAAAAAAAAAAAAAAAAAAAAAAAAAAAAAAAAAACATTGAAATGACAAATTGAGCGCCGGTGCCAAAATTTCTTTAACAAAAACTACTGTGAACCTCATTGTCATCATATCTTCTATCTGTTTTAAATCTAGAGTAGTATTCCTGCCTCGACACTCTGACATCCTACAAGAAGAGAAAAAGTCTGTGTGTAAAAATAAAATACTCTATACTCTTTTTGACTTCGGCACTCATTGGAGGTGATATTGCCAGAACCACGCATTTTAGAACCTCTGAGCTCCGTTGGAAACAGAGAATAAGTTTTTTTTCTTTTTTGTCTCGTCTTGTATTTTTTTATAAGTCTCGTCTCGATTCTAGGAAATATTTTCTTGCCTCGTATTGTTTTGTAAATTTATGTACAAAATTTATTCCTGAGTTTTCTTAATTTCAACTAGAAGTTACCAGAATTCTTCTGCGCTAGTACCGGCGCCGTTATATCCAGCTGAGTAGCAAAAATTTTTGAGAAGTCAAAGTTCAAGGTCCCTGGCCCGGGTCAATGACCTAGAGGCACCTAAGTACCCATGCCTAAGTACCCTCACTTTAAGAGGGTGATCATAAGTACCCATGCCGAAATTTAGGCGTCTTGGCCCATCCCTAAATTTCGGCATGGGTACTTAGGATCACCCTCTTAAATTTTGGAAACTGGCAAATCTAAAAATTTGGTATGGTAGCGTAGGACCAGGGTATGTACCTCTATAAGTTTTAGGGGTCCATCTCGTTCCTTTTCATGGGTAAAAAATTGCCAAAAATTCAAATTTCAAAGGTTTTGGACCTAATTTATCCTATTTGATGAGGTATTATTACCTTATATGGTTATATGGGTGTCTACAGGGGTCCATTCCATTTCATAAGGCATTGGTTGATTCACCCTCGTAAAATTTGGGAGAGTACCTTGGTCTACCTCTTAAATTTTGGAAATTGCTTAATTTAAAAATTAGGTATAATACTATAGGATCGGTATATGTATAGGATCGGTATAATAGCATTATAAATGTAGATGGTTTATCTCATTTCCTTTCGTGGACCTCGTCTACGAGAGGTCCACGAATGGTGCGATATAACAACATTTAAGCCATATTTATTATTGCAGTATATTGTGTCATGAGTTGGGTATTTCTAAACATTGACAAGTGTTCCTCATTGCGTTCGTACAACCCCTTCAATATTTTTAGCTTTTATACTCTAAACCATATAACACTTAAAGTGCTTAAGAACTACGACTGCAGTGAACTAGTGTTGCCCAGGGATGTTATCGAGATAAGACTTCATACAGTCTCGGCCTCGTCTCGAATGACAAATAGCTATCTCGATCTCGGTTCGGTCTCGTCTCGAGTTGAAAACCACCGTATTGTTCTCAGTCTTGTCTCGATTAACACATGCCTGTCTTGGTCTCGAGGGCCAAGTTTCATTTTGTTTCGGTCTCATCTCGATAGTTTCGAAAAATATTGTTTGAAAATTAAAAATGTGTAAATAGTATCTTAGCTTGTCGTTTTCACTTTAAAAAAAATATATTCTTGAAACTGGACAAATATTGTAGATTTCGTACTCTTCATACTATGAAGTTCATAGCTAGGTGGCTAAAGCTTCTGTTTTATAGTGTGTGTGTGTGTTCTCGGGTTTATTCCTCAGTGGGTGTACCAAGTCTTGGATAAAACCCCACTAATGATCCGCACCCTACTGTAAGCAATAAATCTTGTCTCATATACAGATGGTGATCAGAAAAATGGAAACACCTGTAGTTGGCAACACGTCAGATGTATGGGTTGGCTCTGGTGTCGTGGCGCCCGCAGCGCCGAGCCGCTGGTGGTGGTGTGTTAGGTCGGTCTCCGTACTACGTCAGGCGCAGTGGAACAGCAGTGTCCAGTGGCTGCAGCAGACGGAGGTAGTGTAAAATAGGAGACCTCTCAGATTTTCAAAGAGGGAAAATTGTTGGTGCGCGGTTATGTGGAGTGAGTGTGACGGCAGTGGCTACTGTGTTAGGTGTGTCGCGTGGGACAATGTCGAAGGTGATAATGGCCTACACAACACACGGGAAAACCACATCGGGGAAGCGAAACAGTGGGCGGAAGAAAATCATGACTGACAGGTCACGCCGGGTATTAAAGCGCTTTGTCACACAGAACCGTCGTGCCACTGCGGAGCAAGTGAGGGAGGAACTCAATCAGCACCTCCCCCACTCTGTTTCGACAATCACAGTCCGCCGCGAATTACATGACATGAACTTACGGGGTCGTGTTGCACGGGCCAAACCGCTCATCAGGGACCATAACGCTTTCGCACACCGCAAATGGTGCCGCGACCATGCAACTTGGACCGCTGAGAACTGGAAACGTGTGATATGGTCGGATGAGTCATCCTTCACCCTATTCCCAACCACGGGCCGTGTTTATGTGTGGAGAACGCCCAAAGAAGCTTATGATCTGCAGTGTCTCCGCCCAACTGTGAAACATGGCGGCGGCTCGGTGATGCTGTGGGCCGCCATATCATGGTTTTCATTGTGTCCTGTGGTCACACTTAGCGGACGAATCACTGCCAACGATTATGTCGCAATTTTAGGAGACCACTTGCATCCTATGGTCCGGATGTTGTTCCCGGACAATGACGCCATCTTCCAGGATGATAATAAACACATTCACACAGCTGACGTTGTTGCAGCGTGGTTTGATGAACATCGGGATGAAGTTCAACACCTCCCCTGGCCCGCCCAATCCCCAGATCTCAACATAATTGAACATCTGTGGTCCGTCTTGGAAACACGACTCCGGCGACGATTTCCACCTTCATCCTCTCTCACAGAACTGGCCGATGCCCTGCACGAGGAATGGTGTAAAATTCCGCCTGCTACCATTCACGACCTCTATGCCTCCATCCCACGTCGCATCAAGGCTGTTCTGAAGGCGAAAGGTGGCCCGACACTATATTAATCTGGTATGTTGGAATTTCGTTCAGGTGTTTCCATTTTTTGATCACCATCTGTAGTTTCAGTATTCTATACAATTAAATCTAATCAATCAACTGTCAACTACAATACAATTTTATACCCTTTCTTTTGAATCCCACTCACCAGATAATGCAGTTGATACCAGTAAGCGTATATTTAATCAGACCGACATTCCAATTTTATGATTTCTCATTTATTATTCTTTACATACTTCTTTGTCTGATATGTTCAGTATAGAAAATCACACACATTATCTTAACGCACACACGTTCGTATCTACACCGAGATCATTCAAGTATAAAGCAGTACTGTCCTTGGGCATGGCCCAAATGGAGAGCATTTCTGTGATTTCTTACTTTCGTGTATCTGTTCTGAATTACTGAATCAAAGATGGACGTTCAGAATATTACAGAGCAGAGATGGAGTGGGTCAATGAAAACTTGACCCATGACCCACCATGATCAACTCTGACCCACCAACCACCAAAACCCATCATTATCAAGTCTGATCCATGATGCACGCCCTCCTCTCCACTGACTAAAGAGTTTACATTGTAATAAACAATGCTGTGAAATGCAAGGATGTTAATGATTATTAATCGGAGTTTGAATTTCTACGGTCAATCAGTCAAGCACAATATCAATATCGGTGTACCTCATCTTTACGATATAAAATGGTAAAATGTTTGCCACAGATCATATTACGATGAACTATGTACTTATGTCCTTGTTAAATTACAGATACATTTTAGTGAAAAATAGCATAAAATTTGGAAGTCTTAAATCAAGGTAAAATAGGTGAATGTAAAAGGAAAAAGTGTAAAATTCGACTGTGTTTCGAAAGCCAAGTAGTAAGTCCTATTGCTATTATTACAATTACAAATATCAATATTCAAAAGTGCCTGAAATTCTTTTTTTTCACTTAGGAATACTCACCTCAGGTAAGTAGACAGAAACAAATGAAAAAGGAAGAAAAATGGAGGCCTTGCAAGTAAAACGTAGACAAATTTACCAGTGTTCAGAAGATGCTGTCTACAATGCACTGAACAGAGTGGGTCGGTGGATCGCAGTGAGTCACATTCTGTTGTCTCACTTGACCCATTCCATTTCTGTTACAGAGTAAATATGGGAATATATTTTCCTATTTTTATGGATGTCGAAAAGTGTATTTAACAATGAAACACTATTTAACTTTTTTTTATTAATATTTAATTTGACAGAAGTTAAGTTCGTCTTTGAAATTCTAGCTAAATAATTTTAATTATAACTTATAGCAGTGGTTCAGATTCTCTTTTACTAACAACGTAACAATATCGCGATATACTTATTTCATTTTTATTTACGTATTAATAATAATATAAATTATAATAGTGGAAGCTTATAAGTTTCCATAAAGTAGTGACACTGTGTCAGTGTTGCCACACTTGGTACAATTGTACCAAATTCAGCCCTTTTGTCATTCATCGGCCCGTTGGTACCACGCAGACATTTTCAGCCCCTTTTGTGAAAAAGTTGGTACACTTCTACCCAATTCAGCACCATTTAACAAATACTTGTCACATTTTCAAAAGTGTCAGTAAGACTTTTCCTACATCTCACGTTACTCATACTGTATGTTGAATGTTCAACAGCATTTTTTAAGAGTCAATTTCTGTGACGTTACACCGCATAACGCAACGAACTTTGTGTAGAAAATTCGTAATTCAAACTATACCGGAAAACAAATGACGCTAGATGAGCGCATCCGCGCCGCGCATAAAGGAGACGAGAAAGAAGCAGTGTGGTAGAAATTTTAGTCGTCCCATTTGGGTGTTTTTAAAAATTAATTAAAAAACACAATCTCTTGATTTAAACTCTTAGAAAAGGGAGGGAGTGTTATAGAACTTTACCTCTGTTACTTTCATGTTATAGAGCCATGTATTACACTCAGAAGTAAAAGTGGATCTGAAAAAGTAGGGGGATGCATAACGTCACGCCGTCCCCCGTGCCTATTTCTGCCTATTGTAATATTTTAGCGGGACGCCACAGATATTTTCTGAAAGTGGGAAGACAGCGTCCCGCCCCGCGTTCCCCGACACTTTTATCCCCAATGGTGTAAAATAATGAATTCAGCCCTTTTTGTTTCAATTTGGTACTATTTTCAAGCCCTCTCCAGAGCTAGGATTGTGGCAACACTGCATTGTGTAGTACTGAGCGTTTTCACAACAGAAAATCCGTAATTTAACGATAGATATCGGGACCGTATCTCAAGTTACAGTCGGCGTAAAGAAAGACAGGCAAAGAGAATGTTTGCTTATTACGGCTTAGTGAAACTTTTTTTTTTTTTTTTTTTTTTAAATATTGTAATAATATACACCTTGTTACACATTTTAAATGTGAAATGCTGGTTAATAGGTCTAACCAATTTTCTGGTTTAATTTGAAGCTCTTTCTCCTTTCATAATCTTGTCCTATTCTATTCCAAAATATATGCTTCTACTCTCCTTGAATATGAAGATTTTGAGTTTTAACCCTCCATGTTACGCAACACCACTCAAAACATAAAACTAAATAAATAACATGTAATAATTAAAAATAAAAGAGCATCATTTTTCGAGTACAATTAACATTCCCTTAGTGAAAAAGACTCATGGCTGTTATGGGAATAACGTTTCCTAGTGGAGCAAATAAGATCACACTTAGGCTTCTTGGGCGGGAATTACTCTTTCCATTGCTCACGAAAGGGTTAAGAGGCCTCATCCCGGCGAAATTAAAATACCGCTAATTTTACAGTAATTATGTGATATCTTCAAATAGATAAAAGATAATCGAAATGTGGAACAAGAGCGCCCTAGACAATATCATTTTACATGAGATACCGTTATCACGACTCACTTATCTGCTTTCGATTTCGAGCCATTTTAAAAATCGGTATTTATTTTCACGTTTCTAAACGACTGAAAACGGAAAGCCACTAGGTGACTTGTGATAACGGTACCTCACGCAAAATAATGTTGTCTAGGGCGTTTTTTTCCTCACATTTCAATTATATTTTATCTATTTGAAGAAATCACATAATTACTGTAAAATTACCGGTATTTTAATTTCGCCGGGATGAAGCCTCTTAATACAAATAAAAATGAATGTAACTACGTTTGTGACTTAATAACTCCTGAACCATCCGACAGATCTCGATCAAATTTTCAACATAGATGAGATTCGAGCCTGTGATGGTTTTTATGATTTCATTTTCACGGTGCAACTTAGGGAAGGGGAAGGGGAGATATACATAAAAAGGAACGAAAATGACCGATATTAGTGTTGACGAATCCATAGTTTTTTGGGGTAGCTGAGTTGAGCAGTGACACTTCCGATGTGGTTTAAATTAGGGATGGCCACAAAGTTCCGGTTCCGGCGGAACCGGTTCCCGGAGATCCGGTTTTCAGATCCGGTTCCAGAACCGGATCTTAGGAACCGGTTCCAGATCTGGATCAGAAAACCCGGTTCCAGAACCGGATCTTAGGAACCGGTTCCAGATCTGGATCTGAAAACCCGGTTCCAGAGCCGGATCTTAGGAACCGGTTGGATCCGAAAGCCCCCAAAGACCCGTAAAGGGGGCACAAAGTTCACCTTAAAAAATGCAAAGAGTACCATGCGCTTGTGCCTTCCCTCCCCCAGACCCGCTTATGCCCTCAGAAAAAAATTTTGGTCCACCAGTGGGTGATTAGCCAAATCAGTTGGCCAGTTTGCCTGTTTAACCAATAAGTTGGCCAGTAACCCAGTTTATTTAGCCAAACGAGACAAGCGGCCGCCGCCTGGGCGCCTGCCTGTCGCTTCCACCATTTCATGTAGCACATTGTTCACAGCCTGCCAGCAGCTCGGGTTTAGCGTAGGGATGGTCACAAGGTTTCGGTTCCAGCGGAACCGGTTCTTGGAGATCCGGTTTCGGAACCGGTTCCAGATATGGATCTGAAGAACAGGTTCCAGACCTGGATCCGAAAAACCGGTCCCGGAACCGGATCTTCTAGAACCGGATCCGTTCAGACCCGAAAACAGGTTCCACCAGGAACCGGTTTTGGCCATCCCTAGTTTAAATCCAAAACATCGTCTATCAGAAAGCGCTTCAATAATAGTAACAAGTGAGTAACTAACAGAACATATTAACTTACTATTTGTTCTTATGTTAACGCAGCGAAGCGAGTAACCGACACTAGTTATCAATATGAGCAGTTGTAGCAAAACAACTTTTAAGGTTGGTGTAAAGGGACAAGTTTTGCCAATAGATGTCACTACAGTCTTCGTATCTCTCTCATGTATTTTTTATCTTTCACGAAAATTGACAATTTCTCTTACAAATTTTAACGTACAGACTTCAAATTTTTGGAGAAGGAACTTCATAACCTATCGAAGGCAACAATCCGTGCCGATTTCTTATTTAGAATTTTCTTCATTGTTGAAACAGTTATATTGTTAAAGGTTTCGATATCCCTTTCAACTATGAAGAAAATTCTAAATAAAAAATCGGCACGGATTGTTGCCTTCGATAGGGAGTTATGAAGTTCCTTCTCTAAAAATTTGAAATCTCTAGGTTGAAATTTGTAAGAGAAATAGTGAATTTTCGTGAAAGGTAAAAAAGTACATGGGAGAGATACGAAGACTGTAGTGACATCTATCGGCAAAACTTGTCCCTTTAAACTAACCTTAAACATATTCTTCCCTTGAAAATTCTTAAACTGTGTGGAAAAATATTGTTGGTAGGTTGAAACATCACGTTTTTGCATTACAAAATTACGTTTGAGAATTAGGCAACATGCTTTTGAAGCAAAATGACTGTAAAAAGAACAAAACGTATTCAATTCCAACTCAAAATTGTGTGATGTTTAGAACACTTTTGATATACCACGTGGTCAAAGCAGACATTTGCTACCCCCCACATTTTCTCCCGTGTATAAACCCTTGACTACGGCTATCAAAGGGGAATTGTTCCACCATCTTATATGATACGTGACAGTGCATGAATTTTCAGTAAAGATAATTGCACTACTTTTTTGGACGATGTTCAAGATGAAATCGAAACTTTCGAGACTAAGGTTTGTCTCGTCTCGGTATCGTCCTAAATTATAAGTACCTTTCTTGATTTCAGTCTCTTCTCAGTATTTGAGTTTCAGTATCGTCTCGATTTACAAAACACATCTCAAACTCGGTCTCGTCTGGAAATTTCAAGACGAGACGAGATGGTCTTGGTCTTGGCACCATCCCTAGTGTTGGCCACAATATTCGAGAAATTTCCCCTCTCGTCTCGATGCTCGACTGGAAAGTGAGACGAAAATTGTAATGTTTTTCATCTCGTCTCGAATTAAATGGGCACTTTTCGTTTCATTTTCAAAGACGATACGTTGTGAACAATACTAATTGGAACGAGAAAATTTTTCCGTCCTCCACGAAGGATTGAACCAGGACCCTCTTGAATTGATTTTTGAGTTTAATGTGACTTTTAGCAACAAGGCTATATGAGACGTGCGTCTACTGATTAACGTGGAATCCGAACCACATAAACTCCCGCAGGCAATCGAACCTAGGTCTCCGACGCCAGAGGCGCGTACGCTGACCGCTTAGCCACGAATGAGCTCCCGAACTTCCTTACCTACTATGCTAATGAGGCTTTTCTTATTACATGTACATTCTGCATGCATTCTGCGTGCATGTACATTCTGCGTGCATTCTGTTAGAAATATTGACATAAACACTATATGTACTTCTGAACATTCCATTTACAACATTTTTAGATTTATGTATATACAATATTTATTTACATATGTACAATATGACTATTAATATTTTTATAATTATGTACAATATATATACACTATAAACATTATGTACATTATTTTCATTTCATACATTTTTACATTATTTACATACGTTTTTACACTATTTACATTATATACATTTTTATGTTATTTAGATTATATACATTTTTACACTATTAACATTCTATACATTTTGTACATTATTTACATTATGTACATTTTTTCCATTATTTACATTTTTACATTATTTACATGCTAATTACATTTTTTACATTATTTACGAAGCAACATATATGTTGTCCCCACGTAGTATAGACAATCCTAAGCCAATTTGAGATCTAACCATGACATGAAGGAGGGTGAATCGAAGATACTTAATAACACCAGCAAATGCCCTGATTCAATGATTTAATCTTGCAGACATCTTTGAGGCAAACTTCTTTCCAGGCTATCGGAACACAATTTTCAAATTCAACTTCTTTGGCTGTAGTTCCTTTGTTGTTTTTCTCTTTTCTTAATACAATCAGAAATAATCAAAATGCTCATTTTCTCTTAGTCTTTCAATTGTTTAATTTGTAGATACGGAAGAAGGCAATTTTGACCACCTACTCGTAAAGCACATGCTTTCAACTCAGATATTACTTGTTCTTCAACTTTATCAGGTGTTAGGAGCACGTTACTTGTTTTTTCAGCTTCATCAGGTGCTAGGAGCTCATTACTTGTTCTTCAACTTTATCAGGTGTTAGGAGCACGTTACTTGTTTTTTCAGCTTCATCAGGTGCTAGGAGCTCATTACTTGTTCTTCAACTTTATCAGGTGTTAGGAGCACGTTACTTGTTTTTTCAGCTTCATCAGGTGCTAGGAGCTCATTACTTGTTCTTCAACTTTATCAGGTGTTAGGAGCACGTTACTTGTTTTTTCAGCTTCATCAGGTGCTAGGAGCTCATTACTTGTTCTTCAACTTTATCAGGTGTTTAGGAGCACGTTACTTGTTTTTTCAGCTTCATCAGGTGCTAGGAGCTCATTACTTGTTCTTCAACTTTATCAGGTGTTAGGAGCACGTTACTTGTTTTTTCAGCTTCATCAGGTGCTAGAAGCTCATTACTTGTTCTTCAACTTTATCAGGTGTTTAGGAGCACGTTACTTGTTTTTTCAGCTTCATCAGGTGCTAGGAGCTCATTACTTGTTCTTCAACTTTATCAGGTGTTAGGAGCACGTTACTTGTTTTTTCAACTTTATCAGGTGTTAGGAGCACGTTACTTGTTTTTCAGCTTCATCAGGTGCTAGGAGCTCATTACTTGTTTTTTCAACTTTATCAGGTGTTAGGAGCACGTTACTTGTTTTTCAGCTTCATCAGGTGCTAGGAGCTCATTACTTGTTCTTCAACTTTATCAGGTGTTAGGAGCACGTTACTTGTTTTTTCAGCTTCATCAGGTGCTAGGAGCTCATTACTTGTTCTTCAACTTTATCAGGTGTTAGGAGCACGTTACTTGTTTTTTCAGCTTCATCAGGTGCTAGGAGCTCATTACTTGTTCTTCAACTTTATCAGGTGTTAGGAGCACGTTACTTGTTTTTCAGCTTCATCAGGTGCTAGGAGCACGTTACTTGTTTTTTCAACTTTATCAGGTGTTAGGAGCACGTTACTTGTTTTTCAGCTTCATCAGGTGCTAGGAGCTCATTACTTGTTTCTTCAACTTTATCAGGTGTTAGGAGCACGTTACTTGTTTTTTCAGCTTCATCAGGTGCTAGGAGCTCATTACTTGTTCTTCAACTTTATCAGGTGTTAGGAGCACGTTACTTGTTTTTTCAACTTTATCAGGTGTTAAGAGCACGTTACTTGTTCTTCAACTTTATCAGGTGTTAGGAGCACGTTACTTGTTTTTTCAACTTTATCAGGTGTTAGGAGCACGTTACTTGTTTTTCAGCTTCATCAGGTGCTAGGAGCTCATTACTTGTTTTTTCAACTTTATCAGGTGTTAGGAGCACGTTACTTGTTTTTCAGCTTCATCAGGTGCTAGGAGCTCATTACTTGTTCTTCAACTTTATCAGGTGTTAGGAGCACGTTACTTGTTTTTTCAGCTTCATCAGGTGCTAGGAGCTCATTACTTGTTCTTCAACTTTATCAGGTGTTAGGAGCACGTTACTTGTTTTTTCAGCTTCATCAGGTGCTAGGAGCTCATTACTTGTTCTTCAACTTTATCAGGTGTTAGGAGCACGTTACTTGTTTTTTCAGCTTCATCAGGTGCTAGGAGCTCATTACTTGTTCTTCAACTTTATCAGGTGTTAGGAGCACGTTACTTGTTTTTTCAGCTTCATCAGGTGCTAGGAGCTCATTACTTGTTCTTCAACTTTATCAGGTGTTAGGAGCACGTTACTTGTTTTTTCAGCTTCATCAGGTGCTAGGAGCTCATTACTTGTTCTTCAACTTTATTAGGTGTTAGGAGCACGTTACTTGTTTTTTCAGCTTCATCAGGTGCTAGGAGCTCATTACTTGTTCTTCAACTTTATTAGGTGTTAGGAGCACGTTACTTGTTTTTTCAGCTTCATCAGGTGCTAGGAGCTCATTACTTGTTCTTCAACTTTATCAGGTGTTAGGAGCACGTTACTTGTTTTTTCAGCTTCATCAGGTGCTAGGAGCTCATTACTTGTTCTTCAACTTTATCAGGTGTTAGGAGCACGTTACTTGTTTTTTCAGCTTCATCAGGTGCTAGGAGCTCATTACTTGTTCTTCAACTTTATCAGGTGTTAGGAGCACGTTACTTGTTTTTTCAGCTTCATCAGGTGCTAGGAGCTCATTACTTGTTCTTCAATTTTATCAGGTGTTAGGAGCACGTTACTTGTTTTTTCAGCTTCATCAGGTGCTAGGAGCTCATTACTTGTTCTTCAACTTTATCAGGTGTTAGGAGCACGTTACTTGTTTTTTCAGCTTCATCAGGTGCTAGGAGCTCATTACTTGTTCTTCAACTTTATCAGGTGTTAGGAGCACGTTACTTGTTTTTTCAGCTTCATCAGGTGCTAGGAGCTCATTACTTGTTCTTCAACTTTATCAGGTGTTAGGAGCACGTTACTTGTTTTTTCAGCTTCATCAGGTGCTAGGAGCTCATTACTTGTTCTTCAACTTTATCAGGTGTTAGGAGCACGTTACTTGTTTTTTCAGCTTCATCAGGTGCTAGGAGCTCATTACTTGTTCTTCAATTTTATCAGGTTGTTAGGAGCACGTTACTTGTTTTTCAGCTTCATCAGGTGCTAGGAGCTCATTACTTGTTCTTCAATTTTATCAGGTTGTTAGGAGCACGTTACTTGTTTTTTCAGCTTCATCAGGTGCTAGGAGCTCATTACTTGTTCTTCAACTTTATCAGGTGTTAGGAGCACGTTACTTGTTTTTTCAGCTTCATCAGGTGCTAGGAGCTCATTACTTGTTCTTCAACTTTATCAGGTGTTAGGAGCACGTTACTTGTTTTTTCAGCTTCATCAGGTGCTAGGAGCTTATTACTTGTTCTTCAACTTTATCAGGTGTTAGGAGCACGTTACTTGTTTTTTCAGCTTCATCAGGTGTTAGGAGCACGTTACTTGTTCTTCAACTTTATCAGGTGTTAGGAGCACGTTACTTGTTTTTTCAGCTTCATCAGGTGTTAGGAGCACGTTACTTGTTTTCCAGCTTCATCAGGTGCTAGGAGCACGTTACTTGTTTTTTCAGCTTCATCAGGTGCTAGGAGCTCATTACTTGTTCTTCAACTTTATCAGGTGTTAGGAGCACGTTACTTGTTTTTTCAGCTTCATCAGGTGCTAGGAGCTCATTACTTGTTCTTCAATTTTATCAGGTGTTAGGAGCACGTTACTTGTTTTTTCAGCTTCATCAGGTGCTAGGAGCTCATTACTTGTTCTTCAATTTTATCAGGTGTTAGGAGCACGTTACTTGTTTTTTCAGCTTCATCAGGTGCTAGGAGCTCATTACTTGTTCTTCAACTTTATCAGGTGTTAGGAGCACGTTACTTGTTTTTTCAGCTTCATCAGGTGCTAGGAGCTCATTACTTGTTCTTCAACTTTATCAGGTGTTAGGAGCACGTTACTTGTTTTTTCAGCTTCATCAGGTGCTAGGAGCTCATTACTTGTTCTTCAACTTTATCAGGTGTTAGGAGCACGTTACTTGTTTTTTCAGCTTCATCAGGTGCTAGGAGCTCATTACTTGTTCTTCAACTTTATCAGGTGTTAGGAGCACGTTACTTGTTTTTCAGCTTCATCAGGTGCTAGGAGCTCATTACTTGTTCTTCAATTTTATCAGGTTGTTAGGAGCACGTTACTTGTTTTTCAGCTTCATCAGGTGCTAGGAGCTCATTACTTGTTCTTCAATTTTATCAGGTTGTTAGGAGCACGTTACTTGTTTTTTCAGCTTCATCAGGTGCTAGGAGCTCATTACTTGTTCTTCAACTTTATCAGGTGTTAGGAGCACGTTACTTGTTTTTTCAGCTTCATCAGGTGCTAGGAGCTCATTACTTGTTCTTCAACTTTATCAGGTGTTAGGAGCACGTTACTTGTTTTTTCAGCTTCATCAGGTGCTAGGAGCTCATTACTTGTTCTTCAACTTTATCAGGTGTTAGGAGCACGTTACTTGTTTTTTCAGCTTCATCAGGTGCTAGGAGCTCATTACTTGTTCTTCAACTTTATCAGGTGTTAGGAGCACGTTACTTGTTTTTTCAGCTTCATCAGGTGCTAGGAGCTCATTACTTGTTCTTCAACTTTATCAGGTGTTAGGAGCACGTTACTTGTTTTTTCAGCTTCATCAGGTGCTAGGAGCTCATTACTTGTTCTTCAATTTTATCAGGTTGTTAGGAGCACGTTACTTGTTTTTCAGCTTCATCAGGTGCTAGGAGCTCATTACTTGTTCTTCAATTTTATCAGGTTGTTAGGAGCACGTTACTTGTTTTTTCAGCTTCATCAGGTGCTAGGAGCTCATTACTTGTTCTTCAACTTTATCAGGTGTTAGGAGCACGTTACTTGTTTTTTCAGCTTCATCAGGTGCTAGGAGCTCATTACTTGTTCTTCAACTTTATCAGGTGTTAGGAGCACGTTACTTGTTTTTTCAGCTTCATCAGGTGCTAGGAGCTCATTACTTGTTCTTCAACTTTATCAGGTGTTAGGAGCACGTTACTTGTTTTTTCAGCTTCATCAGGTGCTAGGAGCTTATTACTTGTTCTTCAACTTTATCAGGTGTTAGGAGCACGTTACTTGTTTTTTCAGCTTCATCAGGTGTTAGGAGCACGTTACTTGTTTTCCAGCTTCATCAGGTGCTAGGAGCACGTTACTTGTTTTTTCAACTTTATCAGGTGTTAGGAGCACGTTACTTGTTTTTTCAGCTTCATCAGGTGCTAGGAGCTCATTACTTGTTCTTCAGCTTTATCAGGTGTTAGGAGCACGTTACTTGTTTTTCAGCTTCATCAGGTGCTAGGAGCTCATTACTTGTTCTTCAACTTTATCAGGTGTTAGGAGCACGTTACTTGTTTTTTCAGCTTCATCAGGTGCTAGGAGCTCATTACTTGTTCTTCAGCTTTATCAGGTGTTAGGAGCACGTTACTTGTTTTTCAGCTTTCATCAGGTGCTAGGAGCTCATTACTTGTTCTTCAACTTAATCTGATGCTAGGAGCTCTTTTTCTTAATTTCCCGGAGAAGCCATTAAATTTACCAAAACAGCATCTTACTTTTTCTTCCCCTTCAGTGATTGTGAACAAGAAAGTGATAACGGGATTGTTTCCTTCATTCTGTGAGGTTCTTATATTTCATTCTGAACTATGTACTACTCAGCTGTACTGTGTTAGATAGTGTTGCGGCGCCATAAGTACTAGCTAGATTAATGAACTGAGATTATATTGCACAAGTATACTTCAACTGTTGTTTAATTAGGTCTACTCTTAAATACGATGTTGTAGACTCCATATCATTACTTGATTAATTAATATTTTTTTAGATGAGATGGACTTAACTTAAACGCCAGTTGGTGACTTGCTTTTGTCTTCATGGTTTCTTGTAACACCTCAAGCATAAGGTGTTCTGCACTATGAATTGGTGGCTTGGAATTTTAATTCTTCTCTTGTCCTGCTATCTTCCAGGCATTATCTTACTATTTTCCACAAAATTTATACCACAGTATCCTCGTGGGAGATGTGCCCTGAGAGATGTTTCTGCAGAAGACAAAGATCAGCTGGAGAATGTTGATAAACGTAGGGTAATCATCCAAGGACAATGGCAATGAAAAGGAGTAAGACGTGGTGCTTCAGAACTTCCATCACAACTAACAAAATTCGTTTATATAGTATAAAATAAATCGTTGTTGATGTTGAGTTGAAATACTTGCAACGCAAGAGTTCACCAATTCAATACTGGCAGTTCTATCTTCAAGATTTTTTTTTTTTTTTTTTTTTTTTTTTTTTTTTTTTTAAAGATTGGCTGCAGTTAAAATTTTAGCTTAGTACCATGACTTTTAGATACATAACATCTACAGATGAACTGGTGTGCAACTGTGAGTCGACGAAATACAATTGAGAAGAGATTGACAGATTTCTGCTTGTAGTTGACATCGTTTTCAAATCCCGTATTCTTTCCGAAAAAAATGGTTTACCCTAAAGACTGAATTCATCAAATCATTAGTTTACAAGTCTTCTCATGTTCCATGTTATTTTACAAGACTTCTCATGCCAGGCTTTAAAAAAAAATGAACGAAATAAGCCTTTCTCTGGACGTTTACTAAGAAGAAGTGCTAAAGAAGCATAGACAAGACGATTAGTTTGTCATTTTAGCTGCTGTAATTAAAGCGAACAAAACTGGATTAGATGATAGTTAACCAACTTCGTTTGGTGTTTCCTAAGTTGATGTTAGATTTATTAGATTACTCAGACATTGATGTTGAAATTTCATATTTGATTTCTTCAGTTGTCATATCTTCCACACCAGGATAGTTACGATTTGTAGGCTTAGGCGACTGCTCTGACGTTGTGTTCTCTTTCGCAGAATTACGCAATATTAAAAAGAAACTCTTTCTGGATCTGTTGAAGGAGCTGAAGGGGCCCTTAGGTCATGAGAGGATTCAATGGTGTCCCCAACTCTCGTTACTTCGTTTCGATTTTTAGAAGTGCACTGTCTCGCAAAGTCCCATCTTCGAGTTCAGTTTCACGAGAAACGTTCCATGACGTACTTTCTTCAGGGAGATGATGATAATGATCACGATAAGCCGTCTATGTCCTTCATTCTGTGATGTTTTGGATTTCACCCTTGACTATGACTGCCTCCTCAGCTGTATTGTGTCAGGTAGTATCAGCTGGAATAATGAACTGAAATACAGCTGCACAATTAGGCTTCACTGTTGTTCAACTCTTCGTAAATGTGCTGTTATAGAATCCATATCATCACATAGGATCACAAGAAGAGTAACGGACATGTTTACAGATAAGATGAACTTAAAAAATTTAGTGACAGAATACATTGCTATAGATATCGTTCGGACAGTTGGCATGCGCTTTTTAGCTGCAGAGCTTAGAGTCCGAATGTCGGTATCACGAGCGTTGTTTCCATATTTATCCGTAATTTTCATCTACATTTACCTATTACGAAGTAAACAGCTTGAGGAGGTGAAGTGTCTGTTAGTAACTTGTTTTTGTCTTCTTAGACCCTTTTAACATCTCGGGCACAACGTAAAACATAGATACAATACTTAGGGTTTCAGTTCTTCTCTTGTTGTGACGTCTTCCAGGTACGAGTTCTAACCATTTTCTGTGTAACATATCGTATCCTCGTTGGAAATAGAAATTGAGAAGCGTCTTCTTCAGAGCGACAATGAAACAGTAATGTGTGAAAACTTTTCTCACAAGTATCGAAAATAAAACTTCTATATGATACCAATGAGTCGTTGTTGACGTTAAAGTACTTGTCAAACAACCAGTTTATCCATTCAGTGCAAACTAGTTAGAAGGAGTTAAAAGAATGTATCTCAAGATCGGCTATAGTTAGAATTTGGCCTTACGCCATAGCCTTTCCAATGCATACCGTCTGTAACTGAATCAGTGTAGAACAATCTACGAAAAATGATTGTGAAGAAATTTATGGTTGGTATCGTCCTGTGATAGTTGAAACAGGCAGGTCTCAAAATTCAACGAAATGAGCTCTTCCTTAGTTGTTCAATTGCTCCAAGAGCTCTTAAAGAACAATCTTTGACAGAGAAGTCTTAAAATTAAACGAAATGAAATCAGTAATTGTTTCCTTGGAAGAAGGGCTACTAAGAAACAATCTTTGCCGGTACAAGCAAAGAGGTCTCGAAGTTCAATGAAATGAGCTCTTTACCAATTGTTTACTTAGAAGTAAAACTGCTAAAGAACAATGTCTGACATTAGAAGCATCCATCATCTTTGTTCCCACAACCGTAAAGAATGGTCTTAACAACAACGTATTAGAAGATATTTTTCCATATTCAAGCAATATTTCAAAAATTGCTGCTCGAACCATGTCAATCCTCGATTTCTTCAGAAAATATAATTTCTTTGGCACCAGAATAAAGTGTGTCTCAACATGTGATGACTCTTTGGTCATATTCCCTTCTACAGGAAGATGTACCATTTGAATTCCTTCCGGATCTCCTGAAGGCGCTGAAGTGAAAATTGGATCAAATAAGTATGAAGGGGTGTTCGCAGCACCACTAATTCCTTGTGCATCTACTGAAGACGCTGAAGTGTTTGTTGAATCTGCTTTTGGAAATCTTGTGACACAAGAGAAGGAAGTCTTGTGACAAACTGCCGCTAATTCCTTTTACATCTGCTGATAAAGCTGAAGTGGTTGTTAAACCAAGAGAAGGCAATGATGTACCCAACTCTCGCTAATTCCCCCCGGATTTGCTGAAAGAGCTGAGCTAGCCATTCGAAAAAAAAAAAAAAAAAATAGGCAGTGGTGTCCCCAACTCTCCCTACTTCCATCAGATTTCCCCAAATGGCGTGCCACTCATGGTCCCATGCTCTGGTTCAATTTAAGAAGAATCGTTATGTATTGCAGTCTATTTAGACGAGCGTTCTTGGTTTGTGACGTCACCATCATCTGCCATTGCTTTCTTGGCCATATTGTGATAATATTTGTTGATGTTATTGATAGGTCATTCTGTCCTCCCATATTCATTGTGTAAAATGTTTTTAAATTTTAAATACCAAACTATGAATAAATAAGTTGCTTCTATCCTATAGAATGTCTGTTCAAGAAATTAGATTAACTTTCATGGAAACATTAATATCTTCATTGTTAAAACAAATGTTTATTTTCTAAAATCTACATGGTCTTTTGTTATTTTTCAAAGTTACAACAATACATTTCTTAAACGACATTTATCGTTTACATATGTGCAGATTTCTTACAGAATATATTAATGGTATGCAATTATAATAATTGAACATAAAACCACATCCTTATCGCCAACCCAAATATTAACACCTTCACACTGAAGTCTGTAACATATTGTTTTCAACAGAAGTCGTCAGAAAGTAGCTAAATTTCTTACAGAACATAGCTAATAAATAAATAAATCTTAAAATTACGACTAAATTTATAGCTAATATAATTTACGACAGATGATCGAATTAACTTAACTCCTTCAGTGTGGGTGGCGAGTTAACTCGTATCTTCAAAACGCACCTGCTGTGCGGATGGCGTATATATACGCTTTCATTTTGCTTTGGCTATTTTGTATTGCGTATGGCGAATATACTTGCCCATAGTATGAGTAATGTTATCCCGACAACATTTAGCGAGTTTGCGCTCAGCTGGTTTCAATTGTTGCTTAATTAAAATAAGAAGAAGAAGAAAAAGAAAGAAATTAAAATAGTTTTTGCTTCGTCAAATATAGTTTTCATTCTTTGTTTTGTTTGAGAGCAGACAGCACAGTAATGGCTTTAAAACGATATTTCAACAATGCTGACATCGAGGAAGAGTTATTAATTAGTGATTCTGATGTAAGTGATTTTGAAACAGATTTAGAATCAACATCCAAAGTTCTCAAAAAAAAGCTACACTTTTTACAGCGGTTCGCATCTGAAAATTACGCACTGAAGGGGTTAACGAAGCTTTATTAGTAGATTAATAACATGTCTCTGTTTTGGTGAAGGTTTCTGGAAGACTTAGGGTTCTGATCACTTAAATCCGAGAATCGGACATTAAAAATGATTACTTGTCTGGAAAATTTCTCAAGAGTAGAAATGGGGTCAATGGACGGTTCCTGTGGTTCAAAAACACTATACCTGCTGACATTCATGGCCAGATTGTAGAGGTGTATGGAAGGACTAATTTCAAAGCAACATGTAGGGAAGTGGTGCGTACTTCCAAAGAAAGACGGACGAATGTTGTTAATGACAACCCTGGATAAAGCTGTAGACATGGAGACAACGTAAATAAACAAACAAACACAATGTTAAAACAAATATATATATGTGTGTGTGTATGTGTGTGTGTGTATGTATGTATGTATGTATGTATGTATGTATGTATAGGCTTATTTCAAAATCGAATTCAGTGTCAGAAAACATTTTATGTTTATACGGTATAAAATTTAGGCGCCGCGGTGGCTCAGTGGTAGAGCGTTCACCTCTGGTGCTTGGGGTCCCGGGTTCGATCCCAGCCCCCGCCAAGTGAAGTTTGTAGTGGACAAACACCGTGCGCGTGGGTTTTCTCGGCGTTCTCCCGTTTCCTCCCACTTTCTTCATTCCACCATTTCTTTCATTACTCATCATCACCGTCTCCTTTAGCCTAACCGGCATAACCGTAGGACGTAAAACTCAAAGATTTCATTTCATTTTACGGTATAATATTAGTTAAGTTCATAGGATAAAGGAGCTAGCTGCAGTAGTAACATAAGAAGTTTAAAATAAAAAACAGTAATATGTACCATAATATGTCTTGGGTACTGACCAATCTGCAACTGAGATTATTTTCTGATGCTATACCTTCATCGTGTAATCAACTTTATTCATGCCGAATATTAGCCTACATTAGACTAACATATGTTTCAACTTTAATTTCCAACCATGCCAACAAATAGCCTACGTTGTGACAACTTATTTTTCAACGTTATTTTCTAACCATGCCAAATATTAGCCTTCATTAAGTTAACATACGTATGTTTCAACTTTATTTTTCAATCATGCCGACAAGTAGTCTACCTATGACAACGTTTTTTTTTTATTTATTTCTCAATTATACCGATCATTAGCCTACGTTCGGCCAACGCGTGTTTCAACTTCATTTTTCCAACTATGTCGACAATTAGGCTACATTGGACAAACATATGTTTCAACTTCATTTTCCAACCTTGCTGATTTTATTAGCCTACATCAGGCCAATGTATCCTTCAACTTAATTTTCCAACCTTACCGATTATTAGTCTACTTTAGGCCAACGTATATTTCCGCTTTAGTTTCGCAATCAGCTTTCCAACCATGCTGACGTAAGTATACGTAGAATAAAGGTGCTACATAAGGGTGCTACTAGGCTTTTTTTCAAGGTATTTTCTCGGTCTAATTGCCTGTTTTTATTATGGAGTTTCTTGCTGCGGCTGAAAATAGTTTGTGTATTTAACTGGCATGAGTACTATATTCTGATAATATAGGTGTAGTGTATGCCATGCATCGAAGGGCGTGTCATTTGAAAATTTTGTTACAATTGGCATATTTCTTAAGTAAGTTGTAAATTTAGAGTTGTTCATACCTATGTATAATTATATGTAAACAATAAAATAAATGAATTATCTTGCGTCTAGAGTTATCAAAACAATCGATTCTAACATAATGGTCAAGATCAATGGCGTACGCAAGGGGCGGGATTTATCTCCCCCTCCTCTTTAGCAAGATATTACGGAAAATAGTCGTTTACTATATTATGATATATTTACAAAAATCACGCTTGTACTGAAGAAATATGAGTTTGAATACTGAACTCCTTCTTAATGAAATTCTGGTTACGTCACTGGTCAGGTGATTGTTGGAAAATGAAATATTATTTTTATTAACGTCCCACAGTTATGTTCTTTAGGCAGAAGGAGACAGATACTTAATGAAGCCAAATGATGTCATTTTTGTGTGTGTGTGTGTGTGTGTTCTACTACCGGAAATGCACCAAAGGCCCATGTGCTTGCCACTAGATCAATGGGGTATTTAGAATATTAATAAAGAGAATGATCTTGTGGAAGCTATTAAGGTTAGTGTAAAGAGACAAGTTTTGCCGATAGATGTCACTACAGTCTTTCGTATCTCTCCCATGTATTTTTTACCTTTCACGAAAATTTACAATTTCTTTTATAAATTTCAACCTAGAGACTTCAAATTTTCAGAAAAGGAACTTCATAACCTATTAAAGGGAACAATCCGTGCCGATTTTTTATTTAGAATTTTCTACATTGTTGAAACACTCCCATTGTTAAAGGTTTGGATATTCATGTCAACAATCAAGCCATTTCAACAATGAAAAAATTCTAAATAAAGAATCGGCACGGATTATTACCTTCGATAGGTTATGAAGTTCCTTTTCTAAAAAAAAATGAAGTCTGTAGGTTGAAATTTGTAAGAGAAATCGTGAATTTTCGTAAAAGATAAAAAATACATGGGAGAGATACGAAGACTGTAGTGCCATCTATCGGCAAAACTTGTCCCTTTAAACCAACCTTAAGAAGAAAAAAATGACAACATTAAACAGAACATTTTTAAGTGAAGATAAGTTCTTTAACACGAGGGAGAAGTGTACTAAAAGTTGCAAATTTATGAGTGAGTAACTTCTGAGTGTTGGAAGTCGTTGGTTATACATATTCATCATAATATATAAACAAGATAACATATTCTTGAGAAGAGAAACTGGCTATCGTTTTCCTTCCGCCAAGCATTCTTTGTTTGATGACAACTTAGAGACAATCGAAAGCGTTCACACTATATTTTGATTTATCGTTCATGTAAAAAACCTTCAAGATAACCTTCAGATAAGAAATCTGCACTATTTCTTAATATTTTTATTACAATTGCAACATTATTTTAAACTTAAAATTTTTTGTTACCCCCTCCCCCAATCGTTCAATATCCTTGTAACTAGTGCTCTCAAACGGGTCGGGTCAGGTCAACTCCTGTCGGGTTGTCGGGTTGGGTCAGTTGGGTCAGCTCGGGTCGGGTTGTCGGGTCAGGCTACTCGGGTCGGGTCAATCGGATCAGCTCGGGTCGGGTTGTCGGGTCGGGTTATTCGGGTCGGGTCAACCGGGTCAGCTCCGGTCGGGTTATCGGGTCAGGTCAATCAGATCGGATCACGGTTCGGGTCAGTCGGGTCGGGTCGGGTCATCGGGTCGGGTCAGTCGATTCGGGTCACGGATCGGGTCGGGTCGGTCTTCAACCCGACCCGACCCGACCCGTTGAGAGCACTACTTGTAACATTACATTTGCAAGAATCTTTTACTTTTTGAGAAGTTCTCTGCAGTTGATGTACACATAAATACTTGTAATAAATACAAAATTTCCGGTACACAAGAAGAGAAAGTGAAATTTAACATTCTTTTGCAATCAAAGACAAAACAGGCGAAAGTATTTTTTCCAGAAAAAAAATTAACACAGGAAGATGATCAAAGAAGAATATTGTGGAAACCAGAACATTCAGTACATTTATAGCAGATTATTTTTCGCGTGGGGGAGGGGCGAGAAAGATAGTATGCCCGAAGAATTTATGGTATGGGGTGTCATCAACTTCAAGGGAGATGGGGAGCATTCACTTGCAAACTTATGCAAACTATGGGGAGCAGTAATACAAAACATATTACTGTTTTCGGCGTAGCGTTAATAATGTCCTCCATATTATCTTAGTCGGTTTTCTCAGAATTTTCTCACATATGGCAGTGTTAGTGCTAGTGCTAGTTCTTCATTCCGTCCTTCCATTTCATAGTATTTCAGTTGTACTTCCCCATTCTTACTATTAGCCCAGAAACTTTGGACGTTTTTCCTTCTTTAAAATTCTGCTTCCTTAATTTCAAAATATTTGAGACTTAACCCCTTTAATGGAGTGTATCTACTCCTTTGATCAAAGAGGTTAGAGAAAAAAATGCATTAGATCGAAGAACTAGACCAAGAATACGCCCAAAAGTTTCATCTCTAGACGCACTCTCCAAAGACTGAGATTTTTTCTAGTAAGCACGTCCGTAAATGCTCTCCCCTATTCAGCATCGTCTAAAGCTGCGCTTCCCGTTAAAGGAGTTAAGTAAAAATGTATTGAGAAAGATATACAAGAAAGACTTTAGGTTGTATAAACAATTTACATATAAAGCCGCGGAAACGCAATCGGTTAGACGTCAACCTATTAGCTGACGTTCCACCACGATGCTTATTTACTTGCAGGAGTATTTTTGGGAGCATGTATGTATAAATTGTTTTCAGCTGTAAGCAGACCTCTTGTAACGCTCTCACTTACTCCCTTGATATGGATAGACCTGCAGTAAGGCACGTCAATATGGTAGTTCTAGTTAGCACTGTACACAAGGAATACAATTTACATATCAGAAATTATAACAACCACGAACAACAGTATCTAATGAAGTAAACGAAATAAATAATAAAGTGAATATTTACTGGATAAAGTGAATAAAGTGAAATGTGGTGTTGGTGCAAAATGCTGCACATATCATGGACCGAAAGGAAAAGGAATAAAGACGTACTAAAAGAAGCTAATGAAGGCTAAAAGAAGTTCTTAAAGATAATAGGGAAAAAGAAGAAACACCATGCTAGGCCATCTTATTCGGCACTTCGATTGATTCGGCATGCTGATAGAGGGAGAGACAGAAGGAAAACTAGGAACACTAAGATCAAGGATAAAATATCAAGATGCAGTCAAGAAAAAGAGACCTTATCAAAGTATAAAACAGATTTCCCAAGGGAGAGAAAAGTTTTAAAATTTCCATGTTGCCCACCAAACTATGGTTGAGGTGAGAAAGAAAATGATTTATTGGATAGTATATACAACATCATAACCAGCGGTGCAAATCTGTCTTCAACACACATCTCACTTTCCTTTGTGGCAATCGGACGCAAATCATCACATTTCTCCCCCAAAAAAAAACACATTTTAAATTAGATTATTGGGGGGCCAGTCCTCCTCAGTTCCAAGATTGGAGGAGACATGTCCCCCTCATCCCCCCCCCGGGATTTACGTCAGTGATCATAACACATAAAGAGCATATGAAATGGAAACTTCATTTGAAGCAGAGTGCTAACTCAAATAAGGTATGGAAGAGAATTTCCATCACTTAATAGTTTTTTAAAGAAAATTTCCACCACCCACTAGCGGATCCAGAAGGATCATTTGGGGGGGGCGGTTCACTTCCTGAAAGATGGGCGTAGCCTCAAGGTGACCAGAATTTTACTTTGAAAAAATCGGACGCATATGAATGCGGGACTTGAGGGGGGGGGGTATCTAAACCTGATTTAGCTAAATCTGATTCCCAGATTCCATTTTGAGACCCGATTTTTTTTTTTAATGAAAGTATTCTGAAGATTTAAATTAAATACGCACTTACATTTCGGAGACATGGTGTCATGATTTACTAGTCAGCGCAATATATCAGATGCGCTGTCTTGCACAGTACTTGCACAAAAGAAAATACTGTATTGACTATGGCATTCATTTTAGAGGACATGTTTACCATTTGCTCTAATCATTTACGTATATTTTGAATAACAATTGCGAAACAGCAGTTGAAAAAAAAACATTCGGTGTAAAAAAATCAATATCAAATGTATACATGCATAAAGAATAATACAAAATGTCAACAAATAACAAAATACATTATGATATTTCTGTACACGTTTCTTGGTAGCTTAAAAAAATATATTAATTATAAAGTGATGTTTAATAGTATATAGCACACAGTGTTCAAATGGGCCAAAATATAGGGGAGCAATCTTTACATATTGCTTTCATTTCTGTTTATATCAGATATAATTCAGCAAATCGAAAATTGAAAAGAAAGAAATATAATATTCAAACTGAACTTCAAGGATGTTTAGTGGCTCCGTGATTATACCTCGTAGTAGTGATTGCCCGAACTTGAATTTCGTGGCTTTCCCCCGAAATATAAGGATGTTATGGCTTTTGCCTTAAAAGAACCATGGCCTGCGCTTTCAAGGGCACAGATCAAGTACAGGAGAATGAAATATATACACTTTCTAATACATAATACTCATCATAGCTGCATTTAAGCATTGTATTGTACTACTAACATGAATCCAGAGCGACGATTTAAAGTTAACCTACAGCATTAACATACAAAGAAATGAATTGTGAAGATAAATCCTACATATATATAATATATTGCACTACTCCTTAACCATATAAATCATTACGAAGGTAAACGCACAATTTATTCAGTAAAATACTGCAAATAATGTAATAACAAAGATATCAATACTAAACTTTCTCTTACACAAACTCAACAGAAATTTTGTCGGATCTAGCACGAAATGTGTATAAATTTTACACGAATTAAAATTATATAGAATTACAATATAAGCTATTATAATGTATAACTAGTAAATAAAAACTGAAAGATTAGCAAAGTCTACAACAAAATGAACGAAAGAAGATCAGAAATGTAAAACCACAGTGATGTTTCCGTTCATTACAGCACACAAGCTATATTTCCTAAAACATACCGACTGGCGATATTATTTGACAATATCAGATATATATATATTTTTTAATGCAAATTAAAATTTAATTTTGAAAAAAAAAATATAACCTTTAAACGAAATTACCAAAAGAGAATAAAGTACGTATAATTTGTTTTTCTTTCATCTCAGATATAATATGGACCCCGTTTGGTCTAATGGCTAACACGCTTGCCTTTTGTGCGCGTGATCCCGGATTCGATTCCCGGTGGGGGTACAGTTGAACGAAAAAGTGGTTTGGATTCCACTATAATCAGTTGGTCCACGTCTCCTTTTGCCGTTCTGGCACACACGTGGGACGTTAAACAAACACATATCATATATATAATATATAACTGTTTATTAAAAATATAATATAGTCTATATACCGGTACACATCTTTTACGATTGTGGTTGTACCCTTTTGTTTCAGTTAAAGATTAAAAAAAAAGCAATTTCAGAAACTTTTTCGAGTTTGTTCATCTTTCTTGATTTTGTTTGCGATTCACATACATCCAAGGAGTTCAACTTATACTCAGGCTCATGACTTTTGTGGAGTACCCACGAGTTGAAAATAATTACGAGCAAACACCACGACGGGCGAAAACCAAACAACAGCCTTAGTCACCTTGCAGTGCATCTCTGTGAAAGTTACAGCACAAACTCAAATCTACGCCCTATCTTGTTCCTGGCAAATCTGTCGATGACACGAGCGTAATCTACGTTTGTCTTGGTGCGTATATAGTAGTGCCAGGTCGCTAAGTCGATCTGCACCCATCCAGGACCGTACCCATGTCTTCAGCCTCTTTAGTGTTGAAATGTTCTTTCGGCTGATGCTTTGTATAGGGTATTTTGTACGAATACACCCTCTCTTTTGCAGTGGTATAATTGAGTATGTAAAGGAAAAAAAAAAGCATTATACCAGAGTAGGAATACGGGATTGGAAATTGGCTCTATTAGGTAATTTCTTAAATGCAGTTGTTAGAAACATAATATAATTATAGCTATGCTTACAACAATAAAATTATATTATACTAGCCTTCGCCTAGGTAGGGCTTCGCCCCCAGACCCCCAATTTGCTCTGCATACGGCCTAACACAGTATAGCAAATTCTCCTACGTTTTACCGTGGCACAATTTTCGCGTTCTTCCTTCTATGTATCTCTTTCATATAGCATTGCATTGAGGTAAAACTCTGTCACGAAATTCAAAAACCTCGTAAGGCATTTTAGTGAACCACCCCCACCTCTTTTCCTTCTCTTCTACGTTAAGTGGCAAAAAAAAAAACCGCGCAAATATGTTTATTTTAAATGAAAAATGAAACTACCAACTTTCATGTCTCTAACCGTAAAGGATCCCGAGATAACAATAATAATAATAGTAATAGTAATAATAATAATAATAATAATAATAATAATAATAATAATAATAATAATAATAATAATAATAATAATAATAATAATAATAATAATGATGATAATAATAATAATAACAATAATAATAATAACGTCCCTTTTCTTTCCTTCTAGGTAAAATATCAAAAACGCTGAAATACATATTGAATTATTTTGAGTGAGAAGTCCATACACCAAATTTCATGTTTCTAACCTTCAAAGATTCTTAGATGTTGATATCTTATTTTTATAATTGCAAACCCCGCCCCCTTTTCTTCACCTACCTTTTTTCCACATTTTACTAAAGTATCAAAAAACGTTGAAACGCGAGTAAAATTATTTAAAATGAGAAATCGAAATACCAAATTTCAAGTCTTCGTCCTTAAGGGATTCGGAGAGATGGCCACCCCTTCCCTTCGAATTTCCAAGAAATCCTTCCCTAGTGATATCCTACGTCAGAAATCTTATCTACAGTCCGAATTCCAAGTTTCTAGCTTGAGCGGTTTGGCTTGTGCGATCAGTTACTCACTCAGGACTTCGTCTTTTATATAACAGCTTGTGTTATTTCCCAAGAAAAGATGAAATGCCATTAAAAGTCACAATAAATCCCTGGTCCCTTCCTAATGTTTCCGTGTTTGAACCCCAAGTCACGGCTCTCTTCGTTGATCTAGTAGCTAGCGAACGTATCTTTGATCTTTGATGCATGAGGTTCTGTGATTTGATTCCCGGTGAATAAGCATAGAACGCATTATAGTGGTTCAGATCCAACTTTAAACTAGTTCTCGTTCTGTAAAGCATCGCTTTTGAGAAACGAAGTAAATACATATCAATCAATCAACCAACCGAAAAATCTCAGATTCAGAGAGCTTTTAGGTAAGATTCTATATTTCCCTTTATTCAAGGTACAGGTACTTGAAATTTCGGGATATGAATTCCATTTCCATATCCTTTTTCTAGGACACAATTTTAAAATATATATATATATATATTTAGTTCAAAGAGTGAGGCGTCTTACCCTCCTTCCTACAGCTGTTCGTCCAACGAATGAATCATATTCTCACTCCTTTGGGGCTTATGGTGACCGCCTCAAGGAACTAGGGATATAAGTACTCACACTTCAAATTTGTCTGTATTAAGTACTATTAAATACCACACATTTTGATTAGACTCTGCTAGGCTTGTCACACAGATTGAATCGGTCGGGGAAAGACCATATTTGTATTTTTCAACGATAAATGCTGGAAGTAAAATCATGACCTTTGGGGGGGCGGTCGCCCCCTTCGCCCCCCCTTGGATCCGCCAGTGCCACCACCATACCGCGGACTCTCGTTAATTCGAACTTGGATAATTGAAATATTGAATAATTTGAAGAAAAGTTTATTTATTCCCTTTGAAAACTGCATTGAAAAACAATGGTAAAAAATCGTGGATAAAATGAACTTTTGAACTTACTATTTGGATAACTTTAAGTAATATAGTAAGAAGTTTTAATGTTGAAACAGTTTGCAAACAGAAAAGTGCAGTTTCAGATGCTTTTGTTATCCAGAAGCAGCTGTAAGGAAGAGTGGGATATAAACAGAATATATCTGATGTATCAGCATAAGATGAATCCAAGATAGACAAAGAAGTAAAGAAAAAGCGTTTGCCAAACTCATCTGAAATTTCGAAAATAGTTAAAAATTTTAGATCTATTGAAAAAAAATGAAATTTTTGAGTTTTACGCCCCACGGTTATGCCGGTTAGGCTAAAGGAGACGGTGATGATGAGCAATGAATGAAATGGTGGAATGAAGAAAGTGGGAGGAAACGAGAGAACCCTGAGAAAACCCACGCACATGGTGTTTGTCCACCACAAAGTTCACTTGGCGGGAGCAGGGTTTGAACCCACGACCCCTAGCACCAGAGGTGAACGCTCTACCACTGAGCCCCTTAGATCTATTGAATATCAACCAAATGATACTAATAACGTATGCTACGCAATAAATGAAACTGAAGATTTTTGCTAATCAAACCGAAACAAAAGAAGATTACCAGCTTCTTTAAGGGAGAACTGATATTTAAGGTTGTCACTTGTGTGTCTGGTTTTTATGTGCTATTTCAGTGTATGTGGTACTGTACTTCAGTGTGTTTTTCATGGCACGTGTGGGTTAATTTATGTGCAAGTGCTCTTTGTTTGTTTGCTATATTGTATCATGCAAATCATATGCTCCCTTAAAGCTCAATCCTGCTGTATATTAATATTTTTCATGTAGGTATAGTAGTTTTGTTCCCTTAATTTTAGGTATTTAATAATCCATATTTTTGGACAATTCGAACTTTTATCGTATTCTTTTGAATTTCGAATTAAAAAGACTCTGCTGTAATAAGATAATGATATGTGTGAGTGTGTGTATATGTGAATGAAGTGACGATATTGTCGAAAGTTTGAAAATTAATTACAATAGTTGATATCTGTTAGTATTTAGCGGTGTCCCTAATATTAGATCTCTTGATTAGACGTTTAACGTTCTGATTGGCTCCCTGTCCGTGACGTCTAGTGGAGGAACTTTTGCCCATCTTGAAACAACGTAATTGCGTAATAACAATATTTCACTTGTTCTCCTGAACGATACCAAGCGATACTCAAGGTTGTTGTGAAATAGAGGATCTGCCCATATGTATCTTTATCCCATTAGGTTACTGAATGACCGCCATATATATGTTGGCTCAAAACATTGCGATCTCCATATGTGGACATGTAGTGTGTCTGACGTTTATTTTTATTTAAGTTGTTGGTTCAGATTTATATCATACAATGGTTACATGCTGCATGAGTGGATGTACAAATAGGAGTAAGAAGAAATTACCCGAAATAACCTTTCACAGGTAAGAAAATCACCAATTATAGGATACATATGACGTTTGCTATTTTGTAGCATGGGCAGATCCTCTATTTTATAACATCCTTGGCGATATCTCGACGTGACGTCACCAACTGCAAAGTATCCTGGGAAAAATGAGAGCAGAAAGGCTGCAGGCTGAATCGAGAGTCCAATGATATTACATAATTGGGTTTACTGTTGCCCCTCTGTTTTTACTAAAAATTTGGAAAATTTACCAGACAAAGAAGGTGAGAAATGGAGATTTGGAGTTCTTATGTGATCTTAGATGTTTAAGGTTGGGAGTAAAGTTTCGTTTAAAACGAGACATTATATGTAAAAGTTGGTACTATTTGCAAGACTCAGAAGCCTTTGCGGAACATTTCGATTAGTCGTACAGCATGGCTAAGTGAAAGGTAACGCAACCTAACCTTATAATTTTTAATGTTTTAAGTGTTGTTTTTTGTTTTTGTTTTTTTTTTTTTTTGTAGGATTGAAACTGGAAGGTTACACTGTTCAACAAATTTTGATAAAAAGTATGTAAATTCTTTGAAATTGCGATTTTTACATTCATTTAAGCATAATATGAAAGGAAATGATAATAGAAAAAATTTCTTAGCTCAGGTTGTGAAAAAAAAAACGCCCTTGTACAACGGTAGCTGTATATATCCAAATGTATTAATATTTATAGAACATTGAAGCAAAATCCTTGTAAAAACCTACATTTCACTTTTTTTTATCTATTTCACTGTGATGTGATAAGCTGGGGAGTTAAGAAGTACCCTAACCTATAGCTTTCTATACCCTTGTACTTCCTTTTTCAAAATTGCGCAAATACCAGTTTCACGGCGATACAGAAAATAAAGTAACCGTGGTCAAGTTAAACATTAACAATTCCGTAATAAAAATCAGTATTAACATCAAAACATGAAAAATATGTACAAATACTTTTTTGTGCAAGAACTACATGCAATGTAGACAAAAGTTTCAAGTGATCCCTTGTACAGGATTATGTTTATTTTATTTTGAGCGTCTTCGCTTGGCTTGCCTTTTGTAGGTTACATCTGGAGCATCCCTTGCAATAGTCCAACAGTAGTCGGCCAATATGTTAGAACTCCACTTTCCCTCATATCTCTTCTCCATGGCTGCAATATCTTGATGGAAACGCTCACCATGTTCGTCACTTACTGCTCCACAATTTTCGGGAAAGAAGTCTAGATGTGAATGAAGAAAGTGGAGTTTCAGAGACATATTGCAACCAAGATTTTCGTAGCACAATAACAACTTTGCTACCAGTTGTTTGTAATTTGTTGCTCGGTGTCTTCCCGAGAACTGTGAACACACTCTTCAAGCTTTCCCACGCAGCTTTCTCCTCACCTTGGAGAATTTCGTCGAACTTGTGATCTTTGAATAGTTGCCTAATCTGTGGCCCTATGAAAACACCCTCTTTAACTTTGGCATCACTTAATCGAGGGAATTGTCCTCTTAGGTACACCTTGTCTCAAAAAGGTTGAGCGCATTCTTTATTGGTGTTTTGAGGCAAAAATTTTCTAAGTCCAGCTTCGGGTATCTTCGGGAAAAAGTAAGCCAGGTTCGAACCTCCAAGCCAGCCTTTCAATCGGGAAAAAGTTTGCAGATGTGTTTTTCTTCTTTTAAATATAATAAGACTTGTTACCAAGTGTTTAAAAAAGCAACATTGATTGAAATACTTAATGATACAATATTTCGAAACCTTTTATTAATGTGACCACATGCTTGTTTGTCATTTAGCTCTCTATACGTAATGGAGCATTTAAATACGTTAAAGAATCTTTCCATATGTAAAAGAATGCTCAAAGTTAAGAAATAGAACATAATTATCGCCTGAGTACTAAAATAAAAGTCAAAGTAGAACAGAAACAGCGTTTGTAATGGATATGAATGTCATAATTATCTTGAGATCCGTTATACATCGCTAGAAGCTTAGTTCTCGAAGTCCTTGTGTTAGCTCATTGGTAAGCTGTCGGATTTCAAATCATAAGGTTGTGAGTTCGAATCCCATCTGGGTCAATACTTTTTTTAAAATTATATTTTCCGCAATGCATGAAAAATTATATAAAATAATTACATTAAAATACATAAGTTGTTTATATATAACATAATAATTGCAGAACATAGTAATTATTATGTTTAAAATATAACATCTGAGATAATTTTCACAGTAGGTCGTTATTATATATGAGAATGTTAAATACAAGTTAGGAAAATCGTTTAATAGCAATAAATAAGTTATGTAGTGTATTTATTTGCAGCTATTTGTCATACAGATTTAACTTCTCAATATTCTCATTACAGTATGTTATTTATATTCGTGAAATACAGTATATTCCTACGGATATAGAAAGTGTATAAACAGAGTATCCAAAGTCGTATCCTGCTTCAAAACATAACTTTTCCCGATCCCCTTAACGTCACGGGAAGAAACACAAATTCTCTTTAGAACGGAATGTCGTTACTTAGAGTCTCATTCGAATACGTTGAATATGCTTTTGTGTATTCATCTCTCTCTCTCTCTCTCTTTCGCTTTGTTTATGTGTGTGTGTGTGTGTTGCGGAATATCCCAAGTTGAATACAACATTTGCAAAGTATATCATTGTATCGAATACCAGAAATTGAAAGTCGTGTTTCTTCAGGTTAGGTTTGCGTGTTCATGTTAGCTCATTGGTAGAGTACGGACTTGCCACTGAAGAGGTCTTGAGTTCAAAGCCTACAGCTAATTATCATTCTTTTGTTAGTAAGATTGCACAGAAATCGGATACAAGGAGTGGTTTACTTCTAGAAATATTTTCAGAAGCGTTTAGGTAGCCCTGAAAAGGGCTGTTTTCGGGAGTTAAGGCGGGGACATTAATATTGTGTCCAAGACCCTTCTGAATTTATTACACGCTCCATTCTTCTGGGCATGGAATCTGTTACATGGGTGACAAATCTATCTCCTTCCCCTACCTCCAGCCATGCTTCGGAAACAAGATGCCACAGGTCATCCTGAGTTCTTGGTGGATCTGCCTCAGGCCAACTTTCCCTTAGAGTACGCTTCACTTCTGCTCACATATTTTCCATGAGATTGAGGTCTGCTCCACGAGGCGGCCAGTCGAATAAATCAATCTCAGGGTGCCCTGCGAACCATTCCTGAACCACACGGGAATTATGTATTGGCGACTGGTATTGCTGGAACTGAATTACACCATCAGGCTGAAATACTCGTACAGATGGCACCATGATATTACTGATAATGTCTAAGTACTGAGCATTGTCCAGATGTCCTTCAATTCTATGAAGCTATCCTGCTCCGCGACTGGAAATCCAACCCCAACATAAAATTGATACATGGCCTCTGCAATTGCAAGCAGCCACATATCCATGGTCATATCGGGTGCCTCTCGGACGATACACAAAACGGCGTCCCTCCTTTGATGTTGTGAATATGGATTCATCTGAGAAAACTACGTTTTCCCAATTGAGACCCACATTCGCCTGTGCAAACGCGAGACGGTAAATTTTGTGGTCGTCTGAGAGTTTTCCCTTCACGGCAGCAACACGGCCACGTAACCCAGCATGACGAAGCCTTCGCAGAGCTGTATGCTTACTACCAGGAAAGAGAGAAGCTTCCCTTATCTGTCTAGACGTCCTTAGTGGGTCTAACCGGGGTTCGTTTACTAATCTCGCATCTTGGGCTTCGGTTGACACATGCCGACGACCAGGAGATCGTAAATTACCAGTCTGACCTGTAGCACCATATTTCCGAATCCATTGCCTTCCTGTAGAGGCCGGGACACCTACTCGCCTGCTAGCTGCAGTTGCAGAATAACCTTCCAACTCCCATAAAGTAATTACTGCTGTACGTCTATCCATAGTTACCAATGTTCTGAGCTGTGAGAAGAAAGCAATAGATAAAAGCTAGTACCTGACGTGTGATTGGTTACTTGCACGACACGCCTATTGTGGGGAACAGCGTTGCCAGATCTAGCATAATGATGCTAGATCTAGCATAATTTGCATGTCTCTATCACCTAGCATCTTGCTTTTAGCATCCTGCCCAAATCTAGCACAATTTCAGCAAGTTATCAAAAAGCCGTAAAACCTGGAGAAGTTGGTCGTGGGAAGAAAAAGAACGGCAGAAATGTATCCTCTTCCATTGATTCATACACTCGGTAAACCATACAGGCAGTCTTATTTTCCTAAGTAAGTTCGGAACGGCTTTGGGCTTTTTTTTTGTGGCTCCACCCAGGGTTTTCTAATCCTTTAACTCCGAGGCATGGGCGGAGCTATGGGGGCCATTCTCCCCCCAACTTTTTGACTTCACCATCTTTACTTCTGACTTCATGATCATATTTATTCCTGAAATGACAGCTCCGAGACCGACCAAAAATCTGCCGCCTCCCCCAGCAGACGATTCCCAACTCCGCTTATGCTGCGAAGTAATTTTCTTTCAAAATATGTAAACAAAAACTTTGCATTCATTTATACGATATATACGCCATTGAGTTTGGCAACGACTGCAGTAATTTAGTTGAGTTAAAATTTTGGTGCGTGAAGTATTGAGTTCTATCCATGCATTCTTGCTCTCTGTGTATTTTAAGTTACGTTATCGTATCTCAACTTTGTTTTTTTTTTAACTCCTGAATTAGTAATTATGAGGATCTAGCATAATTTGACCGAATCTAGCATAAGTTCGATCAGGTTTTGGAATAATTTCGAGCTGTGAGTCTGGCAACGCTGGTGGCGAACGACTTGGTCAACGACTCGCGAAAGAAATCTGAAAATGGTGCGCCGTAATAATAATAATAAAAACAGTTTTTATAAAGGAATATTAATACATACGAAAAGCTGTTTAAAGAATGAATTGTTATACTGACTTTACACGTATAAAAACATATACCATATACCAAACAGATTGAGCGATATGATTATAGCTGTTTTGAGACGAACACTTTCGAAGTCCAACTTCGGGTGTCTTCGGAAAACAGTAAACTAAAGCTGCTGGTTCGGACCTCCAAAGCCAACCTTAGTAATCGGGAAAAGATGTACAGATATGTTTTTCCTTCTGTTAAATATAATAAGACATGTTGAAATGGTATTAAGTGTAGAAAAAAGTAACATTGATTGAAATACTTAATGATACAATATTTCGAGACTATGTATTCACACTCTCGTTTCGTCATTGTGATCTCCATACGGAAAAGAGCATTTACGTATGAGCTCAGTTATATTTCAGAAGCAGCTTCCGAAAAGCGGTCATGTTAGCTCAGTGGTACACCACCGAGCGTTTAAATCGTGAGTTCGATACCCGTTCAGGTGAGATTCCTTTATGATATTCTACTTTCCTCAATGCATGAAAATTATGTAAAATAGTTACATTACAATTCATCAGTTGTATATATATTTTCATATCATCAGTTGTATATATCAGTTGAATATATATATTCATATCATTTCACGACATAAGTAATTCTTATCTTTAAAATATAACATCTGAGGTATTCACAGAACTTCGGTGTGTTATGTGTGAATATTGAATACAAATTTAAAAAATCGTGTAATAGCAATTAATAAGTTATGTAATACAGTGGACTCTTTTTAATTCGAAGTCCAAGGGGACACGAAAACAACTTCGAATTATCCAAAATTCGAATTACCCAACAACATTTCTTTTCACATATATAACAACAAACAAACCGTGCATCAAAAACATATTCACAAGGTGTAGACTATACCTTTAAAGCAGCTTATTATTTGCGTGATCGAATACCGCAAACTAGCCACAAAATAACTGATACAAACGACATTGACTCCACATAATTCAAACTACGTGTATAATGGAAAATATATTTACGTATAACACTACAACATACATTGAATAGCCCAAACAATTAAACACTAGTAACAATTTGAATATTCTGTTCTCACTTTTAAGAAGTCGTAAACCTCATTTGCTTAAATTTCATTGTTTTTGTACGGTCAATAAATCTTGAATTTCATGTATTGCGTGGAATACGATATTAATAACATTTGGTTGACTTTATCAATAATTCGTCTTAAAATGTCAACCAATTCTGAAACAAGATGAGATTGGCACACGTTCTCTATCTTTACTTCTTTTCCAACTCACCTTCATCTTTATCATTACATAAATTTTCTATTTATTTTTTGTATTACTCTTGGGTGCATCTGGATAACTGAAAACACGTTAAAACTGTATTTCTTTGTTTACATCTGTCCAACATTAAAAATTTTCAACTGTATTTACTTCGAATTATCCAAAACATAGGTTCAAAAGTTCGATTTATCCACGATTTTTTATTATTGTTTTCAATACAGTTTTAAAGGGGAATGGACTTTTGTTCGAATTACCCAATATTTCGAATTACCCAAGTTCGAATTAACGAGACTCCACTGTATATTTATTTGCAGCTACTTTCATCGCAGATAACTTCTCAATATTCGCATTACAGCATTTAGGTAGAGCATATCGAAAATCGGATCGTGGTTCAAGACAAAAAACTAGCTAGCCCCAAACTGTCACGTAAGAAATTCACGAATCGCAAAAGTAAAGTGAAGAGATTGAGAGCGGTAATTCCTTAATCGCTCTCTCTCAACTCTCTCTTATCTGCATTTATACATATAAAAGTGTATGTATGTATGTTCCATCATAACTCATGTATGCCTAGAGCAGGGTTTCTCAACCTGGGAGTCGCGGCCCCTAGGGGATCGCGAAGATAGGCGGAAGAGATAAATATAGTTAGAATCTAATACCAGAAATTATTTTTAAATATTATTTTTAATTTTGTTCTGATAGGCATACTTTTATTTTTTATACACACTGTAAAGAACAATAAAAAATAAGTCTACTGAACATTTTCAAAGGGTGTAGAATTCGTGTTACTATTTGGTTCAAAGTCTCTTGTCGTCGCGAATTCTGTCGAGAAATTTGAAGCTTAAAATATACAAAACGATAATCATGCCTGTTGTTCTGTATGGTTGCGAAACATGGTCGCTTACTCTGAGGGAAGAACATAGACTGAAAGTATTTGAGAACAAGATCCTTAGACGAATATTCGGACCCAAGAGGAACGGGAATGGGGAATGGCGGAAACTTCATAACGAGGAACTACATAATTTATACGGTTACCCAACATTGTTAGGGTCGTCAAGTCTAGGAGGCTTAGGTGGGCAGGTCAGGTAGCTAGAATGGAAGAAAGTAGAAACGCTTTGAAAGTCTTGACCGGAAGACCAAACGGAAAACGACCATTAGGAAGACCTAGGGGCAGATGGGAGGACAATATTAAGATGGATCTCGCTGAGATAAGAATACAAAGTAGAAACTGGATCCAATTGGCTAAGGATAGAAGTCAGTGTAGAGCTTTTGTGAACGCGGCATTGAACCTCCGGGTTCCATAGGCCATAGAGTTAGTTAGTTAGTAGAGTTGTTTAAAAATGAATTTAAATCAAAGAGGTATGATATAAAACTAATGAGAACTGTATATACAATTAAATAAATACAATTAAAATTAAAATTAAATACAATTAAAATTAAAACCTAATGAGATACCTAAGCATGGTGTAATTTCACTAGTGCAGCAACGCCCGGTTCAATCTTCATGACGAATATTATCAAGCCATTTTCAACTGATAAGCGATTTCTTATCTTTGTTTTAATGTTTACCATAAAAAAAAACACTTTCGCACAAGTACGATATAGCAAATGGAATTATTACTTTTAAAGCAGCAATCACCAGACCAGGATATTTTTCTCTCCTCATCAAGCAGAACTTGTCCAAATCTTCGTTACAGAAAACCAGTTGCAAAGACTTGTCGCATGATCATTCTATTATTTGGTCAAGAAGTTGTGGGCTTAGATCGGATACGTTAATGGCCTCTTCAATGAAGGAGTTTAACATCCATCTTGAACCAGCACCTTCGTCGTTGGGAATATAGATATTACAGTTACTGTATCCACTGTCAGTGCCGGGCGCCGAAAAGAGGGGCCACACATTTCGGAGGAAGTGTGTTACTCAAGTTAGGAAAGTGCATGTGCACATGTGTAAAATAGAAGGAAAAACGTAATAAAATGTGCTCAAAATTAAGGAAAGGTATTGTTTAATTTGAAAATGTTATTGAGCTTCGTGCCAACCATGGTGGCGCTTCGTAGCTAGTCTGTCGACGTCACTCATATATACGGTGACATCGTACTATACTCTCGCCCCGGGCAATGATTTTCCATGGCACTGTTCACTATAAAGAAAAAAATGGATTCTACTATTATAGAAATAGGTAACTTATGTTAAAAATCCCACACAAGCTTATTATAAAACAAATTATAAAAGGGTCGCTGGCAAGAGCGTATGATAAAAGGGGATCGTGATAGGAATTAGATTGAGAACCACTGGCCTAGAGTAATTTTAACCACATTTCTTATAGTTTCAAAAAGAGTGCTGTCGGGTTACCTATGGTGAATGGGAGGGGGATACATATAAAAGATTGCTAGAAAATGATCGATATTAGATTCATAGTTTTCGGGGTCGCTTAGATAAATAGTGAGACTTTCAATTACGCTTAACTCCGATTAAGCTCTCATTAGCAGGGATGGGCACGAACGACTTTTCTTTGAAACTCGACTCGACTCGAAACAGACATCTTTGAGGTCTACTCTTGGACTCGGCGCGAAAAATATCTTCCAACTCGACTCGGATTAGAGTCAAGTCCAACCAAAACGAGCCAAATCCTGTGTGTAGTCCTACCTAGACAATAATTATTCTATCATCAATTATACTACTGTTACTACAAATAATAATAATAATAATAATAATAATAATAATATTATTATTATGACAACACCGTGTACAAACATGAACGATAGATGGTTAGTAAAGGAATACTAAAAGCTAGTTGACTGCCGACGTCGGTAGTCATGAAGTTTACAAGGCAAGGACATCGTTCATTACCCTAAGCTGTAAGCGTCGGTGGACTACAGATGGTCAACTATTAACCTCTCGCCAGAAATTGGTGGCCCCGCAGCGACGATCCGTGATGGCCCAAGTTCCATTTTGAAAACTTTACTACCAGCGGCTGAGACGCGATGAAACGCCAACGAACCACAAAATTACTCTCCCAAAATATGTTAAAATGCCTATATGTGTGATTTGTTTATATTTAGGCGAAACAAAAAAACACAAAACAAATACCCCGGGGTGGACGCGAACCATCAATATTACGATTACTAGGCACGTGTTCTTCTGACTTCCCCACGGAAACGATCATAAAAAGCTTGGTTGTTGAAGGATAAATCATTGACGTATTAATTTAGCCAATCAGACAAACCCCTACATCTCGAGTTCTAGGAGGTCATACCGTGAACCGTTTCAGATTTATTGCTTTCTGGTGGAGTACTATCCATGCGCAAAATTTGAGCATAATAGCCGACATGCATCTTCGGTGCCTCTTATCTTTAGTACAATTTTAACCAGAGATGGTGTGGGTCAATGAAAATTTGATCCACGACCCACCATGACCCACTATGTCCCACCAACCAAATGACCCATTGGCCCACTCTGACCCATCAACCATCGTGATCCACTCTGACCCACCACCAACTATGAACCACTCTGAACCATTGCGACCAACTCCGACCCACCAAAACCCATCGACATCAACTCTGACCGATGACCCACGTCCTCCTCTCCATTGACTAGAGAGATTACACTTGTAATAAAACAAGACTGTGAAATTATCACTTATCGGAGTTTGAATTTCTACCGTCATTGGCTCAAGCACCTCTTTGTTACAATACTGGTGGGTCTGACCTTTACGATATATAATGGCAAAGTGTTTCTCATCTTCCGAATTAAAATGAATTTAAATTTATCATATGTAATTATTTCTTTGTTGCCTTACAGACACATTTCAGTAGAAAATAGGGTGAAATTTAAAAGTTTCGAATCAAGGAAAAGTAGACCAACGTAAAAAAAAAAAGAAAAAAAGAGAGAGAGAGAGAAACTAATTTTCTATATAATTAAGCATGCCGTACTAATTGAAAATGCCCATGTAATTAAGTTTAGAATACAAATTTTATGGCCATTTTTCTCTAACTTTATGGCTTCATTGCCTTATGCTCGGAACGCTCCATTAAACACCAGCTTCAGCAATTATAAATAGAAAGCAGTGGGTATAAAATTCAATAAGAACTTTAGTTTGCATTACTCAATTTTATTCTCAACTAATATCAATTGTTTTCGATTATTTTTACAAATCAACCCACTACCAATTTCCAATATATAGAAAATGCACCCCCGTCCCCCCGCTCATAAAAGACAATTTTAAAAAATGCTAGGGCATATTCTCTTTATTTTTAATAAAGAGTTATATGCTGAATTTCAGCTCTCAGTTGAACGGCTTGTGAGATACTAAATTTTTCGCTAAAAGTCGGACTTCTACTCCCCCTAAGGATATGTATTATAATGAAAGTGACACGCGTATGACAACTTCCCAGTTGGGATTGGAGCCTGATTATATACCAAACGTCAATTCATTTGACTTTGCAATTTGACCGTGATGATTACGCAGACATAGTTACTTTCAATTTTTTATGATGCATATCCTTATTTCATATGTTACAGATGATTCAAAAATATTTTTTCAAGCAGTTAGCTCCTCTAGAATCTCACAGGCTGCATCCCAAAATCCAACTCCTACTATCCTATGACAATCCAAAAGTGACTGAACTTTTTTATTAGGAACAAATGACAAAAGAAAAATGGAGATCTTGAAAGTAAAATGTAGAAAAGCTCGGTGCCCCCAATAACTCCATATTTCTCCGCCCCTTCATTCCGAACTTAAAAATAAAACTTAATTCGAATATGGTTAATTAGTGAATTTATTACAGTTAAATTCCACTCACTACATGCTACAGCTACAACTATGTAAGAAAAAATAACAACTGTGAAACATGTTCTGAATTACTATTACATTTCTTACGCTATTATTAAACATATTAGAATAGTAAAAGAGGATTGTTCGTGAAATAGTATATTTGCTCATGATTTTTAACTTTTTCATACGGAAAAAATTAAAATATTATTCAAGTTTTAAAATTTGCACTCTGCAAATATGTTGTCCTCTAGGCAATGGGACTAATGTGGACTAATGGGAAATGCTGCACTGTTAGCGGCGCTGAAAACTTACGATTCGATTCTAATATCGGTTGATTTCGATATCTTTATGTCGCTACCACCCTGGGTGCTAATGGGAGCTTAATTGGACTTGAATTGAAAGTGGAGCTATTCACCTAAGCGACCACGAAACTATGGATTCAATAATAATATCGACCCGTTTCTAGCATTTTTGATATGTATCCCGACAGTACTCTTTTTCCAGACTGTAAGAAATATAGTAAAAATTGCTCTAGATATATCAGAATTATGTTGAAACACACACATAAATCCACTTTTATATTCTGTATAAATAGAGAGAGAGTGAGCGAGCGAGCGAGCGAGCGAGAGAGGGCGACTCAAGGCATCACAACTCCACATTGCAAAAGCATATATCAGGAATTGAATTGAAAATATATGTAAAGACTTTCTGCTGTGACATGCTTCATAAGGACAATTCCAATCTGCTCACGTGACCTTTGGGGTTCATGAATTTTTTTGCGAGCGTTCCGACTTTGGATTCTCTGTTTATACCCTCTGTTTATGCATCGAATAACTTTTCAAGAACATAAATGACATTCTATATTATGAATGTTGAGAATTACTCTCTATATGACAAATAGCTGCAAATAAATACACTACATGATTTATTTATTGCTATTGAACGAGTTTCTTATGTTGTATTTACATACTCATATATAATACCGACCTACTGTGAAAATTATATCAGATGTTATATTTTGAACATAATAATTACTATGTTCTGCAATTATTATGTTATATATAAACAACTTATGTATTTTAATGTAATTATTTTATATAATTTTTCATGCATTGCGGAAAATATAATTTAAAAAAAAGTATTGACCCAGATTGGATTCGAACTCACAACCTTATGATTTGAAATCCGACAGCTTACCAATGAGCTAACACAAGGACTTCGAGATCTCAATGAGCTTCTAGCGATGTATAACGGATCTCAAGATAATTATGACATTCATATCCATTACAAACGCTGTTTCTGTTCTACTTTGACTTTTATTTTAGTACTCAGGCGATAATTATGTTCTATTTCTTAACTTTGAGCATTCTTTTACATATGGAAAGATTCTTTAACGTATTTAAATGCTCCATTACGTATAGAGAGCTAAATGACAAACAAGCATGTGGTCACATTAATAAAAGGTTTCGAAATATTGTATCATTAAGTATTTCAATCAATGTTGCTTTTTTAAACACTTGGTAACAAGTCTTATTATATTTAAAAGAAGAAAAACACATCTGCAAACTTTTTCCCGATTGCAAAGGCTGGCTTGGAGGTTCGAACCTGGCTTACTTTTTCCCGAAGATACCCGAAGCTGGACTTAGAAAATTTTTGCCTCAAAACACCAATAAAGAATGCGCTCAACCTTTTTGAGACAAGGTGTACTTATAGGCCTCATCTTCTTGGTTCATGCTCTTAACAAAACTTTTCATAAGACCTAATTTAATATGTTGAGGGGGAAGCAAAATTCGGTTACGATCTACCAGTGGTTCATGCTGCACATTTTTCACTCCCGGCTGAAGAGTTTCTCTGGTACTCCAATCACTTTTGCGGTAATGAGATCCACGATCTCTACTGTCCCATTCACATATACAGCAACAATACTTTGTATACCCTAACTGCATACCTAACAACAGTGCTATTACTTTAAGGTCACCACAAATGAGCCACTGCAAATCGTAATATTTAATGGCTTGAAGTAAACGTTTCAAGTTTTCATAAGATTCCTTCATATGAACTGCGTAACCTACAGGAATTGAAGGAAGTTCATTTCCAATATGTAAAAGCACTGCCTTTAAACTCACCTTGGACGAATCTATAAAGAGCCTCCACTCCGTAGGTTCGTAATTAATTTTAAGTGCCCTCATGAGACCATTTACATCTGTACATGCCACAAGTGTGTCTTCCATAGTAAAAAATGAAGTGAACATCTTCTTCCTATTCCGATGCACTGAAATATTTACTTTTTCCCGCAATAAATTCCATTGCTTTAAGCGTGACGCTAAAATTTCGGCTTTGCTTTTCGAGAGGTCCAAGTCTCTGATTAGATCACTTAGTTCCTCTTGAGTAAGTCTATGTGGTTCACATGGAGGTTCTTCTACAACAAACGTAGGGTCCTTCGAAGTACTTGATTAAGAAGCTTCAACTTCTTGATCATCATCAGAAAAAAGATCGTATTCTTTAGGTGGGTCAGGAACAGGTAGTCCTTCTCCATGTAGAACAGGGCGCATTGCAGAAGGAATGTTAGGATAGGTCAAGGCCCGCTTCTTCTTCGTGGAAATTCCCTTCTTGACGGAAGGAACCATACAAAAATAACAGTCTCTGATGTGGTCGCTTGGCTCCCTCCAAATCATGGGCACTGCAAAAGGCATTGAGCGCCCCTTCCCATTAATCCAATTTCTTAGATTGCTGGCACAAGTGTTACACACAATGTGGGGTGCCCAAGATTTATCTTGGTCTCCAATTTTACAACCAAAGTAATATTGATAGGCTTTTCTTATTAGTGGTGTTATAGTCTGCTTTTGTGAGGAAAATGTCACTTCCCCACACACGTAGCAGAAGCTATCCGCACTGTTTACACAATTTCGCGGCATTTTTGTTTATTGAAATCCTCAAAATGTCACTTGAAATAGTTCCGACAACTATTTAAAAATATACATTCGAAATACCAGTATTTTTGCGTACTTGTAGTTGTATTTTTATGTCCTGCACTACACAAACGTCACACCCAAAACGCTGATAACTGCACTAAACCTGTCTTTTCTAACAATAGCAGAACACTACTGAGATAAGGAACACAATGAAATCAAGCGTTCATATAGTTTCTCCAGTGTTGCCGGATCAGTGTAACATTTTACCCCAAACGAAGCGAATATATTTATTTTTAAAGCGTTATTATTAGACATGCCTATAAAACGAAAAGTAGAGCTAATATTCGAAAATAACTTTCAAATTCGTGATCAGCACCACAAAATCAATAAGAATTAGCTGATTTTGTTCAATTTACATTTTCGTTGTTGAGACAGTGTTACGTCTCAAGTTAAGGCGCATAATTTAATAACTGTGAATGTTCAAATGCCGTATTTTTCTACCTTTAACCTACACACTAAGCTGTACTTTGTTGCAAAAAATTTCTTGCGTAAAGGACATAATCGTCAGGGGACATCAAACTAAAATTTCATTTAGTTTTTCAACTAGTTACAAGATCAGAGATGGTATGGGTCAATTAAAACTTGACCAATTTACCCACTGACCCACCACACACAAGACCCACGAATTACCATGATCCACTCTCACCCATCATCCACCATACCCCATCGTCATCAACTCTGACCCACGATCTACGTCCTCGTGTCCACTGACTAAAGAGTTTACACTTGTAATAAAACAAAGCTGTGAAATTATCACTAATCGGAGTTTGAATTTCTACGTTCAATCGCTCATGCACCGATTTTTTTTTTAAAATACCGATGGATCTGACCTTTAGGATATAAAATGGTAAAGTGTTTTTCATGGGCCATATTACGATGAACTTCACTTTAATTATAATATAAAATTATTTCCTTGTTGAATTACAGATACTTTCCAGCGGAAAATAGTATGAAATTTGAAAGTCTTAAAACAAGGTAAAATAGGTGAACTTAGAGGGAAAAAAAAAACAGTGTAAAATTCGACTGTGTCTTGAAAGCGAAGTAGTAAGTCCTATTGCTATTATCACAATTACAAATATCAATATCCAAAAGTGCCTGAAGTTCTTTTTTTCACTTAGATATATACCTCTTTCAAGTACCTGTAAGTAAATATAAACAAATGAAACAGGAAGAAAAATGGAGGCCTTAAAAGTAAAACGTAGACAAATTTACCAGTGTTCAGAAGATGCTGTCTACAATGCACTGAGCAGAGTGGATCGATGGGTCACAGTGGGTCACGTCCTGTTGATCACGACTCGAAGACTCACTCACAAACCTTGACCCAGACTCTTTGATCTAAGTAAAAGTACAATTCTTTTACCTCACGTGTCGTACAAAAAAATATTTCTGCAAACTGTTTCGGAGCAGAGATGGAGTGGGTCGGTGGGTCAAGTGGATTAAGTTTTCTGAGTAGGTCAGTGGGTCGTGGGTCAACAGCATGTGACCCACTGCGACCCACCACCCACTGTGATCCATTGCGACCCACCACCTACCATGACCCACTGTGACTCACCACCCACCGTGACCCACTGCGACCCACCACCCACTATGACCCACTGCGACCCACCGACTCAGTATGATCTACCGACCCTCTCTGCTCACTGCATTGTAGACAGTGTCTTCTGAAGACTGGTAAATTTGTCTTCGTTTTACTTTCAAGACCTTCATTTCCCTTGCTTTTCCATTTGTTTCTGTCTACTTACCTGAGGTGAGTATATCTAACAAAGTGAAAAAAAGAACTTCAGGCATTTTTGGATATTGATATGTGTACTTATAATAATAGCAATAGGACTTATACTACTACTTGGCTTTCGAGGCCTGAGAGTTTTTAGAGGAGTTAACTACTGGAAAAAATACATTTTTGAATCACTGTAATATATAAATTATTATATAAAAAAATGAATGTAACTATATGTGCCTGATCATCACGGTCAAATTGCAAAGTCAAATGAAATTACTTTAGGTATATAGTTAGACCTTAATCCAAACTGGGATGTTATATTGCTTTTAATATAATACATAATACCCTAAGGAGGTAGTGAGAATACGAATTTTTGCGACCTATATATTCACTGGTGGACCTTGAGGGAAGTCACATCAAAATACAGGTAGATAAGAGCATTATGCAAAAGTTTCTTCTAGTGCTGTAACTTGAAAGTTTCTCTAGAGAAGCAAATATTAATATTTACGTCCCTCTACAAAAGTATGAAGTTATCCTCTTTAGAACTAAAAATCTTAATAAGCATTTGTATTACTTGTAGGTGCTCAGTTGACGTTTTGCTGAAGTAGGTTTCAAATTACATTTATGCTTCATCTTTGGTAAATATATTTTGTAGAGATGCTGAGGCAGCAGCGGCATTTTAAATTATTTTCAGTTGTTTTGGAAATGGTATGTTGAGCATATTCGAATGCTTCACAAGTTGAATTTAGTGGCACAATATTTGATACAACTTAAAGCCTTTATATAATTTCTGGATGCCTTAATAGTACACACTTCACTGAAGTAAGTCTAAATTACCGTATATTTTCGTTTCATTTAAGAGGAGTTTGTTTCGGATTGTGGTGAACATATTTTATGATTCATTATTGTAATATTCCACACATGGCTCCGTTTACAAACAATCAACACAATCTCCGGTGTTTGGGGTCCCTGGTTCGATCCCAGCTCGCGCCGTCTGGACTTTGTGGTGGACAAACACCGTGTTCGTGGGTATTCTCGAGGTTCTCCCGTTTCCTCCCACTTTCTTCATTCCACCATTTCACTCATCTGTCATCATCACCGTCTCCTTTAGCCTAGCCGGCATAATCGTGGGACGTAAAACTTAAATATTTCATTTTATTTTCATTTTTTCTAAATTTTGCTGGTGTGACTTCCTTCACGAGCCAGCATTGCATACACATATATTTAGTACTTGGATTTAATAACTGTTTAATTAGAAGTATTTAAAAAGGAAGATAAACACTTTATTACATCATAGTTTTCCTAACATTCAGAAATCTATGTACATAGAGTTTTCTTTTATGACCATGCAACGAACAAAGTAATTGACCAATAATAAACATACAAACTAACACGTATGTTAACATGGAAGTACATCTACAATTACCCCCACACGTGTGAAACCTAGGGCTCGCCATATTTTTAAGTCTATTTTAAGTTACTAAATTGATCAGGAATTACAATAAGTTAATGTAAATAAAGAATAACACTTCTCAATTCTTATACATCATTTCCATTTCATTAAAAGCTGATATGTCATCAAACAGAGAACACTCAATGGAGGACACTTAATAAATAATATATTTATATACTTAACGGTGTTGAGTAAAGGCGCCATCTTTATTCATAGCCCACTGATTTATATGAGGGAATTATTTTTGTTTTTTTCAATAAATAGCGTTATTTGAGATATCGCCAGGGAGAAGCAAAATTGTCCTTCGACATAAAGAGTTTCATGTTTTTCACGTTTTTTTAAAAAAAATAATATATTACTATACAATTTATTAAAAAGTTCAAATTCAGGGATGCTCCCCAAATGACGTCCCCGTTTAAAATAAACTGAAATTTTATTGATTTCTTTTTCAAGTATAAATGACATCCCACCTTATTTTTTTCGAAATGAATTTACATTTGAGACATACAGGGTGTTAAAAAAATTGTCGCAATATTTAGGGATTGGATTCCTTACATCAAAATAAGAAAAAAAAATCATATGAACTTGTGGTCGGAAGTGCACAGTTTCCTAGTTATAGGGCAACGTTTCCCAACCTTTCTCAACTTGCGGCACACTACAGGTGTAACTTGAATTCTCGCGGCACACTCATATAGATATTATTATTATTATTATTATTATTATTATTATTATTATTATTATTATTATTAGTAGTAGTAGTAGTAGTAGTAGTAGTAGTAGTAGTAGTAGAAGTAGTAGTAGTAGTAGTAGTAGTAGTAGTAGTAGTAATAGTAGTAGTAGTAGTAGTAGTAGTAAATATAAAATACAGTGGTATTTTTTCTGTGATTACTAATATCCTTTTTACAAAGAAGAAAGCTCGATCACTGGTTTTCCCCCGTGGTAAATCATTATGCTTAATTTTCATTCTAATTTAAAATAGAAAAGAATAATGCAATGAAATAAGAATGACTCAGGTTTTTTTAAAAATACACTTTCTTTTTCAAAAACTATCTCCAACCTTTCACTAAGAACGAAGATCAGTAAATAAGGAACGAACAAACAAATCTCTTTTACTTTCAAAACACAAATTGTAGGTAATTTGTATGCATGTTTGCTTTGCAAAAGGATTGAATGATATGTTAAAATTTCAAGTTACGAAATAGTCTGCAACAATAAAGAAGCGATAATGGTCATAACAATGATAACTAATACTTTTTTTCAACATTAAAAATGTGCAGAAAAGTAACACAGCATGAAACTTAAAATTCTAGATTTAGGAGAGGTTCATAGTAATGTGAAATACAAATATACATTTTCTCCAATGTCTTGCAATTTGATTGCTATAGAATTAACAATTTTGTTTCGATTTCCTCGCGACACACCAGCGACCCATTCGCGGCACACCGGTTGGGAAACGCTGTTATAGGGTGTCAAAAACGTGAAAAAAAAAGAACTTTAGAGAAGCTGTTTGTGAGTATTTAATTACTCTTCACCTACCTCTCTAAAAATCCTTGTGCAAGTACTGGAGCATTCTTAAACATGGACATTTGGATAGTTTACATACCAGTTCCTTAGTGATATCTTGACCCGATTACGATAGGTCCCATAGTAGTGGAGCTATAAACTTTTAAAGTTAATTAGTTTCACATTTTCGACACCCTATAACTCCGAAACTATCCATTTTTGAGCATAGGTCCATATGAACTTTTTTTCTTATTTTGATGTGAGAAATCTGTTCCCAAAATACTGTCACACATTTCTGTAACACCCTGTATATCTATATAATACATATATTATATATATATCAATAGGCTAAAGAAACAAAAACAAAGATGCCGTGCAAGTATTCAACACCGTTAACGAAGGAACAGTATCACAGAATTCTTGCTTTTTCTTTCTTCACACGTTGAAGTGCATCATATTTACAACATTCCATTAAGTTTAGGAAAGTAGAATGAACGAACAAAATTCCTTTTGAAACAAGTAAGAATATAGAAATATATGGAAAAATTTATTTATTTATTTATTTATTTGGAATAATTTTGGATGCGAAAGAACTTACAATTGAATTAATCTATCAATTTTTAAAATTTTCTGCTACTGAAACAACATTTTTGCTCAAATTTCATGATTCTTGATATTTTCACCTGTTTCTGTAAGTTTTAGTAAGACAAACATGTTACAAAATTAAGGACTGGATAAAAGGCGAAACGTTATAAATAAATGTGATATAGTTTTAAAATATCACAAATTAAGAACTGAAAAAAAAAAAGCGAAATCCTATAAATAATTGTGGTAAGTCTTTTCACATTTATTTTCTGTCAGGATTATCTAAAGAAGAAGCACACATGAACATATACAAACTGAAAGTATTGTTTTTATACTCTTGATGATTTCTTGTAATATATGCTGTAGTGACATGTAATTATTATTACTTACAACTTGACAAATACAAAATCAAGTATACTAGCTAAACACGAAAGAAAGAAAAATGGAATTGAGTACTTAAGGACTAAGCTTTCGAGTCACAAATTGTATGTTGTCGAAGAATAAAGAGACACTACAGGAATGGGTAAAACGTCCCGTTGAGTGTTACTAATCATCGATATTAAGTGTAATGAAGGCAGCAAACTAGACGCTTAATTTTTTCTAGTTTTAAGCTCTAGATTGCCCACTTCTCTTTTCCAGTTCGTCCAGTGGTTGAATGTTGGAGTGCTCACCTCTGGTGCGATGGGTCCCTGGTTCGATCCGAGATCGTGTAAGTTTGTAGTTTACAACATTATGTTCATGGGGTTTCTTGTTTCCTCCTACATTATCATTCTATCAATTATTCGTCCCCTTTAGTCTAAAGAGCCTAAATGAGCCTTAAAGGACATAACTTAATTTCATTTTTCTCTTCGATTCGACGACGAACCTCACTGACTTGAAAGCTTAGTGCTTCTGAAATTGTTTCAGAATGTCTTGTGAACAAAAAACTGGCCACTTATCTTATTATTTACATAGGACAATTTTTAACATTAATTTGAAATAAATACCCAGTAGAAGCTAAAGACCAATTCAAATTCATTTGATTTAATTCTATTTATGAGTATGACAAATAGAAATGGGTGGCCAGAATGTTTTAAACAATATTGTACCTAATTAAATAAATTGAACTTTCTGATGTTCCATTCTTGTTATATTTTATTTGACCTGACATTTCAAACGCAACTTACTGCCTTTATCACCAAAGTTATAATACTCCAATTTACTGTAACTCTGACAACAAGGAAGTAAGTTGTCAAACATCTCCATAAAATTTGGGAAGAACTTTATATATATATATAGGTAATCAAAGAAGTAACCAAATGTATATTTCTTAAATTCAGACATTAAAGTCGACAAATTAATACGAGGGCTTTTTCACATCAGAACCGCAGTTAGTTTAGCGAGTGGACATGGTTTATAACTTTGTACTAAGTATATGATATTTACATGGGTATTACGCAATGCATTATTATTTATTTTCTTGAGAATATGGTGATAATCCTACTCCAAGTTTGCAAAGATCAACAGTTTAACTTCAAGAAAAAACTGAAGAAGATGAAGAGACAAGACTGGAGAGCAGGGACCTAAAAAAGGACGCGATTGTGTTCATGTTAACGATAGAACAGGCTAAAATGATAAAGCATTGCATAATCTCATTATTCAAAATATAGAAAGGAGACACTAATCTTGGAATATCATCTTCTATCGTACTGAATACAGTACAACCTCGAATTTAACACAACCTCAAGTTTATGAGATGATTTTAATAGAAAAATACAAATACCCAGCATAAAATATTAGACACACTTTGAAAATATTATACAATGAAAAACTCACTAATTTAATTTTTTTAAAAGAAGATTTAAATCCCAGTCTTTATTGCAGTTCCTTCTTCTAAGAGTTATCACATCCAAATAGTCACTATAATCATCATTATTTCCTTCTCCTACAATTGTTGATAAATTGAATAATGCCCCATGTACAATCATCCACAATAATTAGCAGATGAATGTTCTCGAAATACACATGTATCTACTGGCAATGATGTCTAAAACTAACTAACTAACTCTCTATGGCTTATGGAACCCGGAGGTTCAATGCCGCAAATTTTTGTTTTGGTCAGATTTTGATTTTTACTTAACGTTTGCAAATAAGTATATCTAAAACTAGAGTGAGCAGTATTAAGAGAATAAGACAGTGTTTTTCTAGTGTAAACATGAGCACAGTACAGTATGTCCGGGAAGTAGTAGAACTGATTTTCTTTCGCCAAAACGTGGTGAAGGAGGGGAAGTTACTGCGCTGGTTGGGTGGTGGGAAGTCTTAGCTACCAATCGCCAATCGTCTCCAAGCTTCACGGAGTGTAGATCGAGTTTAAGGTGAATCCCTTTCAAGGTGCTTTGTCATCTCCACAATAAATCGTTTGTTAGAACAGCGTTACGCGATGAAATACTTGAAAGACTCAGAAAACGAGTCGCCCGCGTCCGTCCAGCAATCACTGGATCATAGAAACTTCATCACGACAATGTGCCAGGCCACACCGCCTTTGCTGTCATGGACTTCCTGACCAAACATGGCATTACATAGCTTCCCCAGTCACCCTACAGCCCAAATGTCGCTCCTGCAGACTTCTTCCTCTTCTTCCGACTGAAAAGGATAATGAAAGGACGGCTCGCTCCAGGCTATTCAAGAGGCCGTAACGAGGGAGCTGAAGAGTATTCCAGTTTCTGTGTGCCAGGGAGCCTTCAGGGATTGACAGAGTCGCTGGAAACACTGTGATGATGCAGAGAGGGCATATTTTGAAAACTATTAAGTTGATGTGTCAAAATCGTGAATAAATTTATTTTTAAAAAATCAGTCCTACTGTTTGCACGACAAACCCTGTATATATTATTTAGGTATTTTAATTTTTTTGTCATCATGTATCAAGCGTATCCTGATTTTTCATTTTGAAAAATTGACTAGTCTAATGCTTGAGGAAAGATTCTATGTTAATTTATATTTATTTTTGCTCTTGCTGTACATAAAATAAAATAAATAATAAGACGTAAATTGAGATTATACTGAAAAATAATAAATATTCTTTAACGCTCGTGATTTATTCTGTTTACTTATATTCCTTCATTTGATCCTCTCTCCCCCCCCCCCCCGTCAAAATCAATCATAAGGACATTAATACATATCATACAAGTTTAATCTAAATCACCCGATTTGGACCAAACTTGACATCGTGGTAGATCTTGACCTGTTATAAAAACTTGATTAATATTAAGATGTGCAGCAACTTGGATCCAAGTTGACAAAGTAAATGAGAAGATGATCCCTCAAACCAGTCTTGTCGGTGACAGTGTTATTAAGTTTATGATTGGATAAAATACTGTAAGAACCAAATGTAGGACAAGTTTTACGACTATGTGTAAGTTACTTCTCTAAAACTTAGATTTCTGTTTTGACATGAATTACCCTCGTATACCCAGAATTTAGAAGAAGAAAAGTGTAGAAAGTAGTTTATATTTAAGGAAATGTCAAGTCATAAAGTTGTAAAATTCAATTCAATTTACACTCTCTTTTGTCTTAATGTAAGAATTGAAGACAAACGATAAAATACTGAATCTTTAAGAATGGAAGAATTAACGGAAGAGTACTATTATTTTCAGAAAGTGGACCACTTCATCCAATTCCATAAAATAAGGTCATAATTCTCACACAGTAAATATAAATCTCATCAAACAAAGTTGGATAAAATATTATAAGTGATTTTGATTATAAACAGTCTATACCTTTCACTTTCGTAGACAAATTAAAGAAAATATTATATAGTCAGTCATTTGTCGAGCCTTTTTACTACAAGATACTATAACATCAACAATAACACGCACTTTAAAACCAACAAAATATATTACTATACATATATATATATATATACTCATTTATCTAAAAATTATTAGGATTTTCTTTTAAAACTATAAATACGTAGTCTTATAATATTTAAATATATATATACACAGACACACTTCACTAAGAAACCCTGTCAGTATTTTATATATATATTTTTAAATATCTTCTGTGCAGAATATAAAATATAACATTTTCTTCAAGAAAAAAACGTGATAACATTTCCTAGTACCTCTTGTACTTATACGAAAAATCACATATACGTTTTCCTCTTGCTATTAAAAAAAAGACACTTGTAAATATAGACAACATTGAATAATCTATGATCTATCAAAACGAGTACAAGATGAGGTTCTTTACTATGAGTGAATATGTAAAAGTAGAAAAATTAAAATAACATTCCAAGTACAACGCAGTGCGAAACATATTATTACATTCCCGATGAGAGTTCATATGGTTCTGATCTCCCGTTATACAATAAGGTCGTGCATCACATTACAGCCTTGATTTTGAAAGGATAACTCGACCACCAAAATCTCTCACTCTAAATACAACATAAAACTGTCCGTCAATGTGTCCAAGCCTTCTTAACGAAACAGCATTAATTTATACTATATATATATATTGTACTTCATTTCCATTTTATGCTATGAGAGTAAGAGTTTTCAAATTTGGGAAACATAATTTTATGTGATTGAGATGGTAGTGATATATAAAACCTATTATATAGATGGTTATAATTTTCCATCAAATGTTGTATCAAACTTATCTCTGATATGATCAAATAAGTTGGCTAAAACTTTTACACGCACTATAAACGGTCAAATACAAAACTTAGTTCTGTTGCTCATTTGTTTATATTTCTTCATTCAATTGTTACATTTGCTGGTAGTCATAGAGTACAACGCGTTACTCGCTTGAGGCGATTATTTAAAAGTAAATTTTTAAACCGTAAATCTTAAAATAAACGAGCAACTGGAAATATGAACCGTGCATGTTAAATATAAACGCTAATCTGTAGTCTCTGGCCATGTCAGCTTAATTTCGCAACAACTTTTTTCAAGTCTTCTTTGCGTTTGCATTTATTGTAATATTCTTGAAGTTTACAGATATACAAAACAGGATACTGCTTGTAGGCATCAATAAGCTTCCCATGTCCACGTTTAGCGCCACCGCACAGTAATTTTCGTTTGTTTTCATTGATGCAATGTGAGATAGAAACAGAACATGTTTTATTTTAGAACAGTTGTATCAAATGTTGTAATCAACCCAAAAACTGCATACAACTTGGTATCGTACACGTTCAAATTCCACTTTGCTGAAACGTTTGTTACAATATTTGACGGAATATTTGGTGATGTATAACAGGCTTAAAAGAATCACACACCATTTACAAATAACTAGTTACTTTGTAAATACGTAAATAATAAATAACAAGAACCTCCTAAGAAGAAGATAAGTAAAGGATCTTGTAATAAAGTTATAATTGATATTTCACAATAATATGTCTTATTATGGTGCAGATCAGAAATATTCAAACTACGAATCAAGGGCTAAATTCAGCCCTCAAAATGACAAAACATCATCTTTGATAATGACTTTGGCTTCTATTAATATTGTCCACTATTTATATTGGATAAAATACTTTAACACTTGTTTTACTAGCCAATTAATTATTATTTTATTTGCTATTTTGGCTTCTAGCCAGCCAACGACTATAAAATTGGTTTACTATCAGATCATTATCAGGCTGTCCAAATATGTGTAAATAATCCTAAAGTCTCTTAAGACTACTATGGTCATATCTGTACTCTAACAGGTCAGGGTGATTTAATAATATTCAATATGTATTGGGAAACACTTAAGTTCACTGACAATCTCTAATTGAAGTGGTAAAATTTTCTTTTAGTAATAAATATGTCGAGTAAGTCACTTAAAACTACTGCCTTGTTGTACATTCACCTAACGCTAGTGAAAAGTTAGAACAGCTAACAACAACTCTGTTGTCAAGGGAGGTAAACTTAGCTCTCCAACCATATATTCAGGAAGGCAAGAGCCACCACACTTTTTTTTTTTTTGGTAGTAAATAGTACTTTGAATCTAATGATATATAGTTTGAAAAATCTCACAAATAGAGACTGGAATATCTATTCGACTCTGTATTCAATATTAATTTCTTTAAATCTGTTGCAATAATCTACGAAAACCGAGTTTTATTTCTTGCGAAAATGCATAGCCATTCGCTCTATTCAATGAGAAATGGATTTCATCACAATTGTTCCAAATCCATTAAAAATTATGAAAAAGACCAACAGTAACATCTATCTATATTACTATTTAAATAGATTATCCCACTCTTTCATCACAAGGTGGGATGTCACCTCGTTTGGTTCTCGTTTCCAAACATTTCTGTTTCTTTGCACTGACTCCATGTACCTTGATAAATAGAGTGGGAAGTCAGTTTATCATATACAGTAGTATTGTAATTCTGACGACATTTACATTGGTTCACACAAAACGCCAGTCTGTAGAATGACAGAAGAGGACAGTAAATATGTGACTTACCAAAATAGAATTCTACACAATTCTATTGTACACAATTTGAATAAGATAGCCAAGAAAGAAATATCATTATTTTTTGAAACGAAGGATGTTGTACTGACACGGAAACACTTCCGAGCTTACAGACATTAGTTGCAAGAAGCCGTGTCAGATACGAACTGCATGAAAAATTTCCGCACATGGTATTTTAAAGCTTCACTATGGAAGCAGAGAACAAGCTTACGTGATTTGCTCAGAAGAGAAGTTGGAAGATGTTTGTTCAGTGACATCTGACTGTCTACACGGTCTCAGCGAACATGTACTATATTAGAACAAATTAGCACCTAGAGCCACTTTATTTGGCATTTTGTTCAACAATAGAATTCTAAAAGGAAATGTTATTCAAAGAACAGTCGTATCAAATCATTTCATACGCCATTCTGTATATATATAAAAAAAATCTTTTTCGGAAGATTTTACAAAACCATTTGGAAGCTGACTAAGAAAAAAATACACGTTTTCGAGAAACATGCCAATTGATAGAAACATGTATTTTGAAACATTGTTTTTCCATAATTTAGGAAAGGAAAACCCCTAAACTGACAAGTTTTAAATAGCGCCCACAAAGAGCATCCTTCAGATTTTCATTTACCAATAATTATGAAATAAATTGATTCAATTGCTTTGAATATGATCTTGAGTAGCTTAAGGAGAATTAAGTTTTTTTTTCTATGTGAACCAAAATTTACTCAAATTTAGCTATCCGATCCAAAGAATCATCTAATGGACAGACATACAATTTATTTGATGTCTGTACAGATCAAAAATGGTAAGTAATGTTGAAGTTAAGCAAAGTAATAATGCCAGAATTTCTTAAGTTACATTATTACTCACAAATTCAACAAAATAACAATAATCAGTATTAAGTGATGGTTACAGATTAGAAGTGGACAACCGATGGTATATATGCCACTATAGAACGTGGACTGTTTGTAAGTGGTAAAGTTGCCACATATGCCATACAATTACTGCACAAGAAATTAATTTGCAAATACATGAAAGTTAAAAAGGACCTATAGTAAAAACTTTATCTTAAAAACAAAATTATTTGCAACCTAGACACACTAGCATATAAAAAGACAACAAAAAAGATAGATATGAAATAATAAAACAGGTATTCGTGCTATCTACATGTTGGATGGCACACAGTTTGAACATTCTATTATACAAATGCACCCAACTAAATTTTATTCCCAACTTCAATTTCCCGCAATTGTCTAACGTCATCAGATAAAATATTAAGTTTTTAGTGGTAACTTTCCTTGTATTGGAATACTTTAAGGTAAGATTTTCACTTTAATTACATTTTCAAACATACATACATTATTTTTGAAAACAGCTAGGATTGAGTATAGCCCGCTCCCCCTCGTGATTTTTAACGAATCATAGCGATTCTAACGATTCATATAGTTTATAATGAATCGAAATCGCATGTTATAAAGATTTAAGATGTAAATCTTATGGTAAGGAAGCTTTAGTATAAGTAGTAAGTAGTAGTAGTAGCAGTAGTAGTAGTAGTAGTAGTACTAGTACTAGTAGTAAAAACGGGTTAGAAGCCCCGCAGGGGATGGTTGGGTTGTTCTCGAAATAAGTAGCAGTAGTAGTAGTAGTAGCAGTAATAGTAGTAGTAGTAGTAGTAATAGCAGTAGTAGTAGTAGTAGTAGTAGTAGTAGTAGTAGTAGTAGTAGTGACTCTCCCAGTTCCGGTGAAAAAGAACTGGGGGGAGCAGGCTATACACAAGCCAACAGCTAAGTTATTACTTTTAGAAGAACTAGTTATCACCAAACTAAAGTTATCAGATATCAACACTTCCTACGAACAGTACACATATTTCATCTTACGTCCCCAAGATATCCTTGGATCTTCTTAACATGTACATGTAATTCCCCAGTTTCTTTCTATGAAGTTTCTTACTATTAGGTATCTATATATTTTCACTACAAATAGGGCCAACTGAAAAGCTTAATACGAACTAAGCTGTTGATTTCATTATCTTAGTTATTTGTAATAAATGTTACTAGCATCACCAGATATATTCTAGTTGACCTACACACTACAAAAAAAATATATATTTAATATAGAAGTTGTGCAAATTATACGGTAAATAGAAAAAAAAGTTTAAAAACTCTTAATCTTAAATGGTGTCGATTTGTTTCCTTCAAGATTCCATTCAATTTCAGTAGCAGTATTTCTTCTTCTTACTGCCTCATTTGATATTTTTTTAAAATTTTATCAGATACAGACTTAAATCCTTGTCACTATATCTCTTGTTAGACTTGTTAATCATTATGATTGTGTAATAGTATAAATTCGTAGTTTAAAACAGTCTCTTTATTTGAATCGTTTCTCGTTTTTTTAAAAAATCAATTGTTATAACTTTGAGAAATGTCTCAATATATATTATTACATACTAACTTGTTTTTCATTTCTTGTTTTGATAAACCTAGATAAGGTAAATGATGTTCTTTCATATTGGAATATTGTCTCTAATATTATATTATATTATGTTTCAACTTGTAATAATAACTAATGTTATAAGTAGAAATTGTAATACTGAGTCGAAGTTTTTGAAAAAAAATCTTCCACGGATTCTCCACTGAAAAATTTATTTCTTTTTCTTTTCTTTTTTTGATCAAAAGATCCAATGTATTTCAATCAAAAATTTTCTTTTAGACCTTATATCTGAAGAACTAGACATAGTGTAGCCACACTCAAACTATTACTTAACTCAGTACGATGTGTTTATTCCGTAGAAAATACGAAAACTCGATTTAAGGGCTGTTCAAAAATTTTGTACCCCCTGATCAAAAAACAAATTATTGGCCAAGATCGCAATCTTTGGATCCCTTTGTGATTTTCCTAAAATTTTTGTTCACATTAAGTAAATGTTAATGATTATCCTGTATCCTGCACTAAATAACACATTAAAATACTAAAAATGTTAAAAATTTAAATTTATAACAAAAAAAACGTAAAAAAAAATTGATAATCTCTTTCGTATTAAGTTAACCATCTTCAAAACTCTCTCAGTAGTATTTTAGCTCTTGCTATTACTGACAGGTTGCCAAGCAATTGATTCAAGAAAATTGCAAAAAGCAGCTTGCTTTTCTGTCTGATCTATTAATTGTAAAATTTTTATTTTTGCTTCAGATTTTCACTACGTACAAATATTGAACTTAAATTTATCTAAAATTACAAATAAATAAATAAATAAATTAGTAAAAATTTAGGTATTAATACGTAATTTCAAATAATTTAGTGAATGTGCTGCCAAACAATAAATCTAAATTTAGAAAAGATAAATTTAAAAATGGAGGCTCATACATTAGGAATATCCCTGGACTCTGTGAAAAAATCTAGTATCCTTAAGTAATACACTGATTTAAATTAAGGAAAGTGTTTAATAATAATGAGAGGGGTTATGTTAAGTATGAGTGACACATTCAAGACACTGCAGATAAAAGAATGGTACATAATAGCTTATGAGTTGGCCATCCTTGTTACAGACAGTTACTTTACTGGAAAATGAAGTAAACATTTGACGCAATTAATAGCATTTTCCTATATTTGATTTTTTTAAATATGCAAAACTTAAATATTTTATTGTAAAGTCATGTTTCACAATCAGTTATACATTTTTCAATAACTTGTATTTCACACATCAAAACAAATGTTCTGACATTACAATACTAGCTGGTCGCTTGTCGGGTCGCAACCGTTTTCCAACACTGCGATCCCGAATCCCCAATAATTTCTTCATTTTAGTATAGTATTGTGTACACTAAACAGAATTTGATTTTATTTCAGAACGGACAATACTGCATTCTAACTAGACAATTCATTTCACAATCATCGACAACAGAAATTTTACAGAGGAAATTCATTTTTGACTGTTATCGTAAAACGCACAACTGAATTGTGCACACTAACAAAATTTTATTTTTTAATTTGTTAAAATATTATGCGTGATAACTTTAACAAAAGTTACATGACCTTAAAAAAATAGTTAAAGCCAAGGGTAAAAGTACAGGGCAAAGCGGGAGAACGCCGTCCCCTCACTTCCAGAAAATAATCTATGGCGTCCCATCACCTTCTAAACAAATTACAATGGGCAAAGATAGGCACTGGGGACGGCGTGACGTCACGCTTCCCCTTACCTTTTCAGATCCACTTTTACCCCTGATTAAAGCAATACAAAGACAGTTGTGAAAATATAATATCCAAACAAAAATTAAGTTTTTATCCAATGCATTATGTGATACCATGATGCATATATCTTGGTTAATTTATTTTATCTCTGTACATAGACTAACTTGTTTTGTACCCTATAAAATAAATTTTAGTCTTATTTCGATTTGGTGATTCTCAAGGAAGAACACGTGTTTTGAATATTTTTTTCGTAATTATTCAAATACTGTATATGCATATTATATTGCATCTTATTTGCCATAAAGACTTGGTAAAACTTTATTACGAAGAAGGTTGTTTTTGTTCCATCTCATGATGATTTGGGAAATAATACCACCATTACTCATACCTAAAACTGTTAACGAGTATGACATGCTTTTATAGCTGCTTATTTATAACCTTAATCTTACACAAACATATACTCATATACAGTGCATACATGCATGTACACATACTCGCAAACACGCACAAACACATGTATTTTTAAAATCCCTTTCGTAATCCCACAAGAAACCGGAATTTTATATTTCTTGTTATGGAACATACAAAGTGATATTACGTACTTAACAAACTTAAAATTCCACCAGTAGAATTCAATGTCATTCGTAAACTTCAATTTCATCTAGTCATAAGAAGTTCTTAGTTCGAACCTCATCTTGTACAAACTACTTTATTATATCTTTTTATATTCTATTTCAGTCCCTGATTTTGGAAGCTTCACCATTTCGGGGATCTGGACATTGTCTATGCCACCTGAGAAGTGGAATTTTGCATACAACAATTCTTTCACTTATTAACGACACTATATACCACAGAGGAGCATATTCTAATGTAATTAGTCCATGTATATTGTAAGAAAACAGAGTGTAATCCCAGGGACACGCGTTGAAGTATCGAAGAACAAATCCTGTCGAAAATTCCCAGAAGTAGATCCATAGCACATAAATCAGTCCTCTGATAAGAACGTGAACTCTGTTTTTAAACCATAATTTGTACATGTTTTCCATTACTATACCGGATACTCCATAGATAAGTAGAGACCACACACTCGAACAACCTAGAAAGAGTGGCAAATAAGTTGATATTAGATAAATACACAAGATAAAATGTTCTAATTTGGTTAAGCTTTTAATACATGTTAATACTTTATTCCGTAAGCATTAGCTTGGTAAATTAAGTGTGTATTACCTGCGTTAATCTCTACTTTAATATTATAATATCAATGTTAACTTTTAAGCTCAATGTTAACTTAGTTCTTAATTACATAACATACGAAGTAACGTATCCCTTAAGTCAGGACCGGCTCTAGACAATTTGCTGCCCCCTTCAATGGCATCATTTGCAGTCCCCCTTTCTCCAGAAAGAACAAATCTTTAAAAGTCATGATTTTAAGTATGCTACCCTATCATGAACAACGAAAGGGAGGGAAAGAGTACTCACACTCAGAAAGGCATAAGAAACACCACAAATACAATCTCGTTGTATCTGCTTTTTTCTTTAAATAATAATCTCTTAAGGAGCCCATAGACGATCCACGGTTTGTGCAAACATCGTGTTTGTGCAAACACTGTGTTTGCGCAAACATTCGGCCATACACGGTTCAACTGTATGCACAAATTTCAGTTCAATTTTGAGTTTGATCGCGTAAGCATATCCACTAAAGCAGCTCGTTTAGCGATAATAATTGCTTGTGCTTTGGAAGCGGAAAGACCTGCGAAACCCAAACGGAAGAAGAGGTTGTGGATGAAAGAGTGATTCAAGAAACGGTCTAAGTTTAGTCATCAAAATTTACCTAGGTAATATTCGAACTTGAGATAAGTTCGACTGTGGACTATAAAAATTATTTACGAATGGATTCAACTACATGTGGTGAAATACTGGAAAATTGATTTTATTCCTTACTGACTCTCTATCCGCCTTCTAATCTATTTTCTTAATTTTATCCACCAATCTCTCATATGCCACATTTTTCAGATTCCTGTTTTTATAATCTTCACTCTTTACCTTCCACAGTTCAGGTAAACTTCGATAAAGTTCAATAAATTCTCTTCAGAATTCTTGATTCCTATTCATTGACGCCATAGCGCAAGAAATAAGCGTCTGTACACTAGGCCTCTTACTGGGAAATAAAGCTCGTGTTTGCACAAACATGCCCATACACGGTCCACGTGTTTGCGCAAACATCATGTTCGTGTAAACAATTTTTGAACGAGTTCGATGTGGCAAATGTTTGCACAACCGTTTGCGCAAACAGTTCATACAATACCATACACGGTCAAACTGTTTGCACAAACAGCCTTGTTTGCACAAACCGTGGATCGTGTATGGGCCCTAATATGTTAGTGAAAGATAAGCAAACACACCTGCAAAGGAAAGATGGTCATCCTTTTTATAGAATTCAATCTCAATTGAGTTTGAAATATGCATACCAGTGCAACTAGTTCTTTTATCTTTATTTCTTGATTTTTCTCCTACATCTGTTAAAAATTAAAAAAAAAAAACTTGTTTCCACCTTCAATGATAAGGAACTTGTCTGTGATAAAGACAAGACTAGTTTTCATATCAAAATTGTGATAACTAACTAAAGAGAAACAGGTGTTCGCTACTGTTCGAGAATTGAGTTCTTGTATTTGACAACAATCAAAGCAATTCATGCTGGGATATGTTTGATCATTTCCTTTAGCACTGTTCATGCGACAATAAACTAATGCGACTTAAACATAATTTATGAATGTAGAATTCAAATAGAGCATCAGCTTAGTAAATTTAACTACCATCATCATGAAGTCTGTTTTCAACAAGAAATATTTATTTTAAATAATATAGTTATGACAGTTTTAGCCGCTCCGTGCAAATACACATGTTGCACATATATGGTAGAGCTGGTCTTTCCTTAGTTTCTACTACTTATCACTTAATATGATATTAAAGATGTTCTTTACCATTATATATCTGTATTAACTTACCTTCAACCTCATAACGTTTTAATTTACGTCGTTCTTCAACCGAACAATATCTGTAATAACCTATATTTAATCTGATAATACCTGCATTAACTTACTCTTTAACCTCTAATAATCTCATTTCTACATTGATCTGCTTCTAACCTGGTAACATCTATATTCAAGAGCGCCCCATGTTGTGGTTTCCAAGGGGTAGGCAAGTAAAAGCGACATTTCAAATATAGTTTCAAATTTTGCTGTAACTATTCTAAAAATTCTAAAAAAATCGAAGTACAATTTCTTCAAGGGGAAGCGAGCGCCGCACCTTGCCTCCCCTAATGGGCGCCCTTGTCTATATTTACTTATTCTTAAATGCAATAGCTAGGTTAGCATAATATTTGGTTTAATTTACTTTGTACGAGAATCGCACTGAAAGTTTCGGGAATCACGTACTGAGAACAATGTAATCTGTTAGATTTTGTTGTAGTTATAAACTATCTTTGTTCATTCTAAATACAAAACCGTATGTAGCTTGGAAACTTTGTCGTTGCGGGGCATCAGTTTGAAGTGAGGTGGTCGTGATCAAAAATGAACCTGACGAAAAAGCACTGCCATGCAACGTCGCCGACTTACCAAAATTTATGTGAGTGCATATAAATGGCGGAATGTGTTTTCAGGGGAATCTCGATATTTTTTTCTTGATTGATTTCCTTTTATTTAAAATCTTTTATGAACCTGTCAAAAAGAGCTGTGCTGTGATAAAGTAAAAAATGCCGGTAGTATCAGGAAGATGAGGCTGTCCTAGCTCAGTCGGTAATAAGGCTGACTTGAACGCAAGAGAAACGGGTTCAAACTTGGTTACGCAGGGGTGCCCACAAGGGGGGGGCTATGACGCAAACTGCGTCATTGAAATATTTGGGGGGGTTAAAATCTATATAAATATGTTTGAGAAGGTGTAAAAATTAATGGAAAAGATTTTTTTTCATGGAAGAATACCTACGGATAGCCAATTGAGGGGGGGTGCGTCATCGACATGAGGGGGGTGGGCACCACTGGGTTACGGATAAGTTATTGTAATAAATATTCTTAATATGCGTAAGCGTAACATTAGATGTATACTTTAAACAACTTACATGATGCACAATGATAACAAGAGGCAATGATATTACCAACACGTTACTAAAAGAAAATACAACATTCATACAAATTAAAATCAAAAAATCTTCATAAAAGCAAATAATTTTAATGATATTGCAGAAAGAACTGAACACGGATTTTATTATGAACATAAACTACAAAACGACTTACGTATTGGTTGGTTGCCTTTGCACAAACACATTTGAAACAAACTTTTGTTTTAGAGCTTTAGAAATTCTAACTTCCATCTCCATGTTTTAATTGCTTATTATTTTTTTGCTAAAGACAAATGAGAAATATTTATTTTATTTTGTTTCTACCAAACCAAAAATTTTGTGGGTGCGCTGCACCCACAAGATTTTTTGTGTGGGTACTGTAGCCCCAGAGCACCCACGCTGTCGGCGAACATACTTCCGTGTCATGATTTATTACGCCAAGGATTATCACAGCAAGAGCGTGTTCGTCGGATGACTGCTACTCTTCCTGATGAAACCCTATTCCAGACGACAATTTAGAGATGGTTTCAGGAATTCAGATGTGGTCGAGTCAGCCTAAGTGATGACGATCGTGTAGGTCATCCATCGACAGCCATTGTGCCCCAAAACATTGAAACTGTTCGTGAATTAACATTGATCGATATGTGACTGATTGCGAAATTCAGGGGACCTTAGGGATTGGCGTGAGCCAAATACAAACAATGTTTCTTGATCATTTAGGTGTGAAAAAATTTTGCGATAGTTGGATCCTACACAATTTAACTCAAGCACAAAAAGACGCCCATATGAAGTAGTGCAAAATTATGACGAAGTCTGGATAATCTAATTTGGTGTTTAGTATCGTAACAGGTCATAAATTGTGGATTTATGCATACGAACCGGAAACAAAGCAACAATCTGCTCTGTGGGTGTTCTGCGATGAACCTAAACCAACCAAAGTTGTTCGTGTACGCAGTGTCTCCAAACAAATGATTGCACCATGTTTTGGTAAATCAGATCATATTGCAACTGTCCCACTGGAGAATCGTAGAACAGTCAATGTAAAATTGTACAAATCATATATCTACCAGAAGTACTGAATGGGAGCAGACAGTCCAACCCAAACCGTCGAATCATTCTGCATCACGACAATGCCAGCTCGCACACAGCAGCTACTACAAGTGATTTTCTGGACCAGGAAAACGTTCATTGCACATTCAGCGTATTCCCCTGATTTAGTCCCCAGTGATTTATTTGTGTTTTCAACAATCAAGAACATATTGCGTGAGAAACGCTTTTGTACTTCTGAAGAAGCGATCGAGGCATACAAACTGCATGTTTCACAAACACGAACTTCGGAGTGGCATAAAATGTTTCCTGATATGGTTCTGTCGCATGAAACAATGCATTGCTACACAGGGGTAGTACTTTGAAAAGCAATAAAAAAATTGCTGTACTTTGACCTTCTTGCGTTGTATCATTTCCCCGAAACTTTCAGTCCAACCCTCGTAATACGTTTCTAATTTGCGTTATGAAATCATTTAGCGTACAAGTGTTAATATATTCATTGTTTTCTAATAATAGATATATTAATAGAAACTATTTGTATTCTAAACATTTATCTATTTTATTACTATTCTTATGAATGATTAAGAAAGATACATTGAAGGTGTATAAATCTACATATAAGACTCTGTATACTATTTATAATAATAATAATAATAATAATAATAATAATAATAATAATAATAATAATAATAATAATAATAGTAATAAATGAATTTTATTGTTATTAAGCATTGCAATTGACGTCATGACAAATAAAATTAGTGGTACATAAATATGAATTATTAATAAACTATAATTAAAGGCAAGTATTAAATAAGATAATGAATAAAATGAATAACAATAAAAACATATATTAGAAGAATTATTAACACAGTTTACAAAATAATTGAATATACAGGGTGGCCCAAAAGTAGGTATACAGTACCGTACTGATCAGCTCATTACATTTTATATCATTTCTTAATGTTATTCCTTAGTTTTTTTATTATTTGTTCTTAAAGCCTTTTACTTATACCTTAATCTTAGAACAGTCGAAGGAAATAAACCCACAAGCTAGCATGTTAACTTGATCAATGCGGAGGTATATATATCTACTTTTGGACAGCCCTGTATTACACATCTATTCAATAATCGAAGTTTTCCTGTAATGAATAAAAGGGCATTGCAACTAACCATTTGAACATTTTACGCTTAAACTTATTTTCATGTTCATTTGTAAGTGTTTATTCCGATTATCAAATTGTTATTCAACGTTCTAGAGAATCGTTGATATGGGACGTACATATCAGGACCCAGGAAGAGAAAGGGTGAATCCTGAAATTGGAGTGTTGGGAAATCAAGCTGAAAGTTTTGAAAGTACATTAAGATAGCAACGGCGAATCTTTATTTTGAAACTGTGAGAATACTAAGGGCGAACCAGGGCAAAGTGTGGTATCTATGTGTTGTCCAGAGCTGCCCGATGCGAGAAAAAAATAATCGATTTTTCGGGTTCCCCCTTTCTCTTCCAAGGTCCTGATATATATATATGTTTGTTATTCCTGGTGTTATACGAATGGATCTCTTGTGTAATTTGTAAACTATAAAGATTGATTTTTTTTTTTTTTACATATAGGAGTATTGCATTAATACAGGGTGTTTCAAAACAACATCGCCAACGTTTGGGAGGTGATTCCTGACAACAAGATAAAACAAAAAGTGTAGACCAACCTGGGTGCACAACTGTTTCTTTTCGGACTTATAGGCTGCCGAAAACATGAACAAATGAATTTTAAAGGTCCATAGCTCCAAAATTATGGGACTTACCGTAGTCGGGTCTCGATTTCACTTGGGACTTAATATGTGCTCTATCTAAAAATACATGTTTCAGAGTCCTACGGTACTCACGCCATAATTTCTATAGAGGGAGTTTGGTCACTGTCATGTAATTTGAGGTACTCTCCAACTACCCCTATAAAAATTGTTGCGGAAGTATCGTAGGATTGTGAAACTTGGATAGAGCACATATTAGTTCCTAAGTGAAGTCTTGACCCGACTACGGTAGGTGCCACAGTCCTGGAGCTATGGACCTTTAAAGTTAATTTTTTCCCCATATTTTCGGCAGCCTATAACTCCGAAAGGAAGCATTTGTGCACCCAGGTTGGTCTACACTTTTTGTCTTATCTTGGTGTCAGGAATCATCTCCCAAATGTTGTCGGTGTTGTTTTGAAACACCCTGTATATACATTAATTATTGCCATGACCTTAAGGTTAATAAACAAGGGTCTGCAATGAGCTAATAATCGCTGTAAACTTGAAATTAGTCTGATGTTTTTTTTTTCTGTATTAGAAGAATGTTGCTTACAAAACATTATATATTATATGTACAGTCCGCAGAAGAAAACCTGCAACATGAGCATGTAAGTTTATTGTGAAACTACGCCTAGCAGCGCATGGAATCAACATAATGTCTAAGTGGCACGAATCGCGCCACAAAAACCTCGGCGTCCTCCCCTGCACACTTATTTTGGAGCAAACGACTTCGTCATTTCACAATAAACTTAGGTGTTCATGTTGCAGGTTTTTTGCTGCGGACTGTACAAACTTATACTCTATAAGAAAGCAAATTAAGCTGATCTAACATTCTTGTCAGAAACATGTTTTCTCAATTGCCTAATAAATACACTACCCTTAAAAGTCTACCAGAAATACATGCGGTTCCCCTGATAGCTTATTGTCTATATAAATATTCAAGAAAATATTATCAGTATTAATACATACATGAAGTGGCGTACACAGGATTGCATCAAAAAGGGGGAGGAGTTAAGCTCTCTCTCTCTCTCTCTCTCTCTCTCTCTCTCTCTCTCTATATATATATATATATATATATATATATATATATATATATATATATATATATATATATATATATATATATATATATATATATACCTATGTATGAAATACAGGTGAGTTCAAAAGTAGGTATACAGTTATAAAAATTCTTATCTTCAATGAGTTCTTGATTATGAAAAAAAAATGACAATTCTATGAGGACACAATCAGGATGATATAGGAATTACAATTAAGTATTATCACTGAGGTTCTCAAAGTGCCGGCCTTCAACATTTACACATTCCTGCAATCTAGTTTCTACACACAAGCATATTTTGGCACATATTTTTTTATTATTATTAATATCTTGGCACGCGTCTCGTATGAAATTAGCCATGTCGTCAACAGTGTGTGATCTCTTTGAAAATACTTTATCTTTGACAATACCCTAATTAAAAAAAAAAGTCTATTGGGTAAGGTCTGGTGATCGTGGTGGCCATTTAACTTATCCTCGTCGACCTATCGACGACTGGGAATTCGTTGTCAAGAAACTCGTGCACTGTTACTGCATAATGGGAAGGAATTCCATTTTGCTCTAAACAGAAGTCACCATTATCATGTTGTCGCCGTAATTGTGGAATACTAATGTCCCATAGCATGTTCAGATGTAGGTGGTGGATAACAGTGGCGGATCCAGGATATGATAAAGGCAGGGGAAAAACCATAGTTTGCCCTTTTATCCAGTGTAAATCAGGATTGAAGCCCATTTTATCCAGTGTAAACCTGAGCGTCAAGGGGGAGGCTATAGCCCCTATAGCCCTCCCCTTGGATCCGCCACTGGTGGGTAACAATTCCATTAAAAAATATAGGCCCAATGACTCCTTCACATAAAAGATTCGCCCAAACGGCAACCTCAGGTTGTTTCAATTGTTGTTCAAGTGTTATATGAGTTTTTTTTTTTGTTTTTGTTGTTGTTGTTCGTAATAAACACAATTATGCATATTAATAGCGTCTGAAAGTCTAAAGTTCGCTTCCTCCGACCAACACAGTTTTCGAAAGATTACATCACCTTGTCTTTCTGCATTCAACATTACCTCGAGGAATCGTAATCAGTGATCAGGATTATTTACTAATCCATGAAATAATCTTGGCTGATACATTCTCAAACCTAAATGTTGCATCAGACACCCCAGAGATCTACGGGAAATGTATAATTTACAAGAAACCCTTCTCTTTGATTTGTTTGAGCTTTGAATAAATGCCTGCAAAACTCACATTTCATTGTCCTGGGTAGTAACACTGATCGGTTGACCACTCTTTGGCGCATATTCCGAGCTTTAAGAGTCTTCATCCCGGCGGAATTAAAATACCGCTAATTTTACAGTAATGACAATAGACAATATTACAATATTATTTTACATGAGAAACCGTTATCACGACTCACTTATCTGCTTTCGATTTCGAGCCATTTTGAAAATCGGCATTTATTTTCGCGTTTGTAAACAGCTGAAAACGGAAAGCCACTAGGTGACTTGTGATAACGGTACATCACGCAAAATAATATTGTCTAGGGCGTTGTTGTTCCATATTTCAATTATATTTTATCTATTTGAAGATATCACATAATTACTGTAAAATTAGCAGTATTTTAATTTCGCCGGGATGAAGACTCTTAACCACTCCCTTAAACAATGCACTATGAGAACCTTTCAGTTTAACGTCCCACGATTATGCCCTTTAGGCTAAGGGAAACAGATGATAAGACAAGTGAATGATAATGGAAGAATTTCTGAAAAGAGGATATAAGAAGAAATGGGAGTACCCAGAAAAAAACCCACGAGCACGATGTTGTCCACCACTAACTTACTTGTGGACTTCACGTGTAAGAGCTGTATCACTGAGCCACCATTCAATTCGACGTAAAACACATATGGAATGAACAATTCGATGTACTCATTTTTCTCGTGCTATTTTCTGATGAAGACATGTGTGTCCATCCAAGTTCCTACATATAACGTTTACATGTGTATTATTATAATCTTTCATTTACATACTTCAGAATTATTTGCTACGTACCCATTTTCGTAAAAAAAAAAAAGCCATTATTTTTGCGGTGACCCTCGTATAAATGTGCCATAATTGCGTAATATCGAGCAAACTTAGCCCTACTTCCACATTAAAGTTGTAAATGCATTATATTTTTTTTAACATGCCCATAAACCACTTTTATGGTTGTAAAGCCATTGAATGAACTGCTGGGTGCTTTTGTACTTACTTGAGTTTGTGTCTAGCTATCTATTACATCTCATCTTGCCTTACGCAAGCAAGGCATCGCCTGCTTTGTGGTTTTTCTGATGAACTTTGACACTAAATGAAGAAGACGCTTGCTCGGTTGTTGGATGAGCAAAGTTCTTTTTTTCTTCTTCTTCTTCTTTTTAAAGGAAAGTGAAGATTAATTCCGTGTTATCGATCGTTCTCAGCCAAAGGATTTTTTTTAAATGACGCAGACAAGATTTTTTTTTTTTTTTTTTTTTGCTAGCGTCATAGCTTTTAAATTTATTGACTGGAAGGAATCTCTTGTCTTTCCCATTTCTTTTCACCAGGTTACTCCTGTCAGTAATTTCCATTTTGCTTTCCCGATTTCCGTTCCCTCCTTCCTTAAAAAAAAAAAAAAAAAAAAAAAAATCTTCCTCAAAAGAACATGAAAACAACTGCTAACTCCTTCTCTTCAGCTGTCTAACTTTGAACATGCATATGACAGCGCACTGGCACTTTATTTATTTATTTTATTTTTTTAAAAGTCAATTTTCAGTATTCACGCCCAATATTAAGACAGAAATCTACACCTTAACATATAATCTTAACCAGTTTTGTTACATCAAAGGCAAGAATAAGCAATAGATACTAACGAAGGAGCGATTTCATTCTGATAAACTACTAGATTTCTCATTAAAACTGATTAATGATTTTACGTTCAATCCATGCACATGGTATTTGTTTACCAAACAGTTCATTTGGTGACAGCTGTGATCGACCCAAGAACCCAACATCAGAGATGGTATGGGTCAATGAAAACTTGACCCATAACCCACTGACCCACTCCCCATCATTTCCACTGTGACTCACTCCGACCCACCGCTCAACAAAACCCAATGTCATCAACTCTGACCCATGATCCCCACTCTCCCCTCCACTAACTAAAGAGTTTATGCTATGACATTATCACTAATCCGAGTTTGAATTTCTAAGGTCAATCCCTCAAGCACCGCTCTGTTACAATACCGATGGATCTGACTTTTACGATATGAAGTGGTAAAGAGTTTGTGATGGGCCATATTAAGATGAATTTCATTTTAATTATCATATATAATTATTTCCTTGATGAATTACAGACACTATTCAGTGGAAAATAGGATTAACTTTGAAAGTCTCAGATCAATGTAAAGTTGACCAACGTAAAGGAAAGGAAAGTGCAATATTCGACTGTGTCTCGAAAGACAAGTAGTAAATCGTATTGATATTATTACAATTACAAATATCAATATCCAAAAGTGCCTGAAGTTTTTTTTTCTTTTAACTTATACTTATCTCAGACAAGTAAATAGAAACAAATGAAAAAGAAAAGAAAATTGAAAACCTTGAAAGTAAAACGTAGATAAATTCACCAGTATTCAGAAAATGTTGGGTACAATGCACTTAGCAGGGTGGGTTGGTAGGTCGTAGTGTATCTGTGGGTCAAAGTGGGTCACACTGACTCACTCATAAATCTTGACCCACGGCCCATTCCATCTCTGCCCCATTCACCAGAGGTGATAGCTCTAACATTTTTTTTCAAAAACCCCTGACTCTTTTCTTCCTATCATTGTTCGAGACTACTGAACTCGACAGGGATATGAACACAGAAACACCAAGGACAATTAAAGTTTCACCCATGGTACTACAGAGGGGCTCGAACCCCAAAAGGGGGCACAGTGACTCAGTGGTATAGCACTTACCTCTGGTGCGTAGTGTTCCTGGTTCGATACCCGGACAAGAAAGTTTGTGGTGAGCAACACCGTGTCCGTGGGTTTCCTAGTTTCCTCCCACTTTCTCATTCCACCAATTCTTCCATCATCATTCACTTGCCTTAATCGTCGTCTCCCTTAGCCTAACAGACATAATCCTGAAACGTTAAATTGAAAGATTTCATTTCATTTCATTTCCGAACCCCCAATGGGTATCACTTCTCAGTCATCAGTCTACCGTTTAAAATTGCTCAACTACACCCAGCCACCAAACGGGCACCACTGAACCACCAAGACCCCACTCCATTCAACTGTTCAATTATTGAAACAAAGAAAGCTTAACTAGCAAGAGAAATATTATACAAGTAACTTTAAACTGTATTACCTAAGTTTAAACTGTATTAAATAATTTTAAACTATATACAAGTAACTTTAAATCGTGTTAAATAACTTTAAACTGTATTAAATAACTTTAAACTATATACAAGTAACTTTAAACTGTATTAAATAACTTTAAACTATATACAAGTAACTTTAAACCGTATTAAATAACTTTAAACTATATACAAGTAACTTTAAATCGTATTAAATAACTTTAAACTGTATTAAATATCTTTAAACTATATACAAGTAACTTTAAACTGTATTAAATAACTTTAAACTGTATACAAATAACTTTAAACTGTATACAAATAACTTTACGCATATGATTCACAAATTTTCACTTTCGACAGTGAATTTCTTCATTTTGTTATACGTAAATGTTTTTAGTAGATGGTTGGCATAATTTTCAGTTACACGGACGATTATTAAGAAAAAAATAATAATTTAACGAGAAGAGATAACGCATATTATAAAGGAAAAAAAATAGTTTCTCTCCCCAGTTTCTTTTACGACTTCCCGGATATGGCCGATATTACGTAAGCGATTGAAACATAATTCGAAAAGAAAAGAAAAAAGTCATGAATGTTAAAAAAAAATATATGGCCACCCATAAAAGTAAAAGAATGGCGATGTGGTATTTCTGATAACATGGGAATGTACACTGTAAGAAAGAAAAGAAAAAAATACTAATGCAAAATAATAATAAGAATAGTTATGCAGGCAACCAGTCCTTGAATCTATAATTTTATTTTGTTTTCTAGCTATAGTGCCTAATGACTGACAAGGAATGGACATGAAAGTACCATCCGGACATCCGAATCAAACCTAGTTCATTCGATAAACATAACAAAAATATGTTCATGCACAAAGTAATATTTCTTTTGAATGAACTTACAAGTACGAGGAGTGTCTTCAAGTAAGTGTAACATGCGTCATATGTACAAAAAATTTACATGAGTAAAATAAAGTAATATTACCTTGTCATGATATTTACGTACTCCTTAATCGTATAACAAGAATTTTCTAATAGAAATGATTTTAACTTTTGTCTGAATCTTTTCATATTTTCTTCATACTTTATATCAATAGGCAACATATTGTACAACTTAACACCACCATAACTTACACTTTTCTGATACATTGCTGACCGGTGATTACACAAATGAAAATCATTCTTATTTCGCGTATTATAATTATGTACATCCTTATTTATTACTAATGCCTATGAGTGTTCTTTCAAATGTAAAAAGAGACGATACAAATATAAACTATCCAGTGGAAGTATATTGACCTCCTTAAACAAATGTCTACAAGAAAAATTCGTCTTCTTATCACAAAGTATTCTTATGGCTTTCTTCTGAATTTTGAAAACATTAAATCTCTGACTTAAAGTTCCCCAGAACATGATACCATATTGCAAGATAGAGTTAAAAGACGAATGGTACAAGGTGTTAGCTAATTTTAAATTTACCTTCTTTCTAATAATCCTTAGTGCATAACATATTTTATTTAATTTATTAATAACTGACTCTATATGAAACTCCCGTGTCAGGTTATGATCTATAGTAAGACCTAAAAACGAACAGTGTGTTGTATAGTTAATTTTATTTTGGTTCAGATATAGGTTAGGGTATATTGGTTTACTGCACTTGTTATGAAAATTTATAGCAATGGATTTTTCAACATTAACAAAAAGATTATTGTTCTTCATCCAAAGAGATACTTCATTTAGTGTTTGCTTAGCATTCTGTTCCAATAATTTTTCATTTTTTTCCACTCACTAGCAGAGTGGTATCGTCAGCGAAAAGGATAACATCTGCCGAAGATATGCTTTCTTCAAAATCATTAATATATAAAAGGAACAGCAATGGCTCTAGAATAAATCCTTGTGGAATTCCGTGTTTTATATATAATTCATCTGATAAATAGCTTTCTACAATGTTATTATTCTACGACCTGCCTACGATTTTTTAAGTACGAACCAAACCAGTCCCTTGCTTTACCACGTAGTCCACAGTTCTCCAGTTTGTTCAAAAGTAAACTGTGTTGTACTGTATCGAAAGCTTTAGACAAATCAAGAAAGATTCCTATACAGTTTTCTTTCTTATCTACAATATTTCTTACTTTCTCAATGAAATTAAATATTGCCGTGTTTGCAGATCGACCTTTAAGGAAGCCATGTTGTTTTGTTGAGATAACATTTTCTTTCAATAAAAAATTAATTACCCTGTTATACATAATTTTTTCCAAAACTTTTCCAACGAGAGGTATTAGAGATATTGGTCTGTAGTTATTTATGTTTTGTTTTTCACCTTTTTTAAACAAGGGCTTAACTTTCGCAATTTTTAACTTTCCTGGATACTCGCCATTTGTAAGTGATATATTTGCTAAATGACAAAGTGGCTTTCTCACCTGATTGAAACATCTTTTCAATAAATTTTCTGAGATTTCATCTATTCCAGCTGATTTTTTTTAGAGATTTTATTATATTTGCTATTTCATCTTCTGACACTGACTGTAGAAAGATTGTTTTTTCACATTTATTTGAACTTTGATTAAAGTTATTTACAGTAACTACTTTGTAGCCATTCTATTTACATTTATTTACTTTATCACCATCCATAATTTTTGCGACAACATTTATAAAAAAAATATTAAATATTTCTGCTTTTTCCCTTGGGTTTGTTACACTGTTCCCTTCATATATTATTGTATCTACATATGCTGTCTCTTTGCCACCATTTAGTTCTTCATTTATAATGTTCCTTTGTTATTTCCTAGCCCCGTCCAGACAAAATAGAGTTCGTGGTTTCGTACTGTATTTTATTTAACAACTTACATAGAAGATGCTGTGGAATTCTTCCAAAGAGAGGAGATGAGCTGAATTTCAAATGCTGCAATGGATTTTCTTTCCAATCTGAGCCCAGAAGAAGTAAGCGCGGTGAAAGCTTCAGCAATTTTTGTGCAGGATCATGCCTCGGATCTAGTTCAGACCATTGAATTTCTGGAAGAATCGACATACGCCACTGCCCACCTTCTGGTCAGTAATCTTGAAGACCTTAAATATGACTTCTGCTATATTAAAGATGGAAACTTCTTCGATTTAACGACTTCAGTATTGTCGAATTTGCCACAATGTGAGAGAGAATCTTACAAGAATGTTCATGAGTGTGGCTCTAGTGTTACTGAAAAAACTGGAAGACGCGTTCCAGTTGTTCAGCCCTCCGTCCAAGTGTTCAACCTTCAATGTGCTCTTAAAATAGTGTAAGACCTGAACTTTTAAAGCAACTGAAACGGGCCGAATAAACTGTCATCTCCTGAGCTCGCTGAAACCTACTTATCCTTGAAAGATAGCGCGAGAAGATTGGTAGATAATGGGAAAGAAGTGAATCTCCAGGCAACACTCTTTGAACTGCAAAGTGAACATAAAGATTTTGCTGCCTGTGCTCTTGAAGCAATACCTTCGCCAGCTTCCAACGTTGATTCGGAAAGATATTTTTCCGAATACAACTTCGTAGTTACGGTAAGGGACAAAACCTTAAAGAAGAAATTGTGGAAATATTGACAATTTTGTCCTTTGAAAAATAAGAAACATTGAAGAAACTATAAATTCGCCATTAATGTGTGTTGAAATTATAAGTATATTGTGAATTTATTTATTTATTTATTTATTTATTTATTTGGAAGTGAAGAAAATGTTAAGAAACACTATGGTATGAATTGCATTTTAGATAAGTATATTGTGAATTGATTGTTTGTTTAAGTGAAGAAAATGTTAAGAAACACTACAGTGTGGTTTTAAGTCGATATATGTACTCAAATCATACATTAAATAAATCCAAGTTTAGGAGGGATATCGAGCCATTTTTTCTCAGGTGTAAGTCCAAAAATATAATTTATTCTTTTAAATTTAACATGTCAAAATTTAAAACTATTCGTTTAATTTTAATATTATATTTTATTTTAATTAACTTTCACAGACTACTTTCTCCATGTTTACAATATATATTTACTTTTCAAAACCATTACAGAATAAAGCAAATAACTCCTATTTGTTTGTATTAGATCGCGAAAAATAACACCGATTTTGGGCAAAAAATAACACCGATTTCAGGGATAAAATAAAACGAAAACTTCACGTCCCTAACTATAAACCATTACTTACTAATGAACAGTGTTGATGCAATTGCTATTTCACTGTAAGTTTACGATTTTCTTTGTATAGTAACAGGATTAACGGGCCCCAGGGATTTACTCTATTGTCCATGACACCTATTTTTTTTTGTGCATGAACATACTGTATCTTTGTTATGTTTATCGAATGGACTACGTTTGATTCGGAAGTCCGGATAACACGTTCATGTCCGTTTCTTGTCAGTAGTACTTCTGCGTCTGTTTACCTGGGAATTTCCAATTGTGGTTCACGACGAACTCCCATCCTGCTGTAAACATAATTTCAATGAAGTATCCATGGAGTCCATAAATATAAAGTTTTAGCCACGGAGATAGTGCTTCAGAGGTGTCCTGCCCTCGCACCATTATGCCCTGAAACAAGAAAATGTACAATAATACTCTGAAATGGTTACTGTAAAGATCAATATATATATATATATCATTGATATAACTTAAAGCAGAAACCGATTTCGTACAATTATGGTGTTAGCAAAAATAAACGCAGATCGAGAAACTAGGTACACAACAACGGCTATTTGAACCAAGGATGTCACAAAATAGAGGAACTGCTTATACAACAAAATCATGACGCCCTACGTCATAGTTTCGCCACCCTCCACTCTGCCCGTTCCGCCCAATAAGATCGCAATGTTTTGAGCCAACATTCATGGCAGAAACGAGAGTAGACAGTCAGACGTGTTGATGCTCGGTTGTTTACTTGGCTACATTGAATCAATAAGATGAAGATACATATGGGCAGATCTTCTATTTTATAAGATCGTTAGTTTGAAGAATAGATATAAATTTGAAATACAGTAAACTCTTGATTATCCTCTGTTTTCTCTTCTTTTCTTGTGACAATAAATTGTGGGATGGTACAATAACTTCAATCACGAATAAAGTAGAGGAATTTTAATATATATATATATATATATATATATATATATATATATATATATATATATATATATATATATATATATATATATATATATATACTAGGATATTGAATTCTTTTGGTGAAAATTTAAACCAACGAACTTGTAAGTACAGAAAACTATTGTTTCTTAAGCTATAATTATAACCGTAGGCCCATTATTGTAAATAAAATATGTTCAAAAGCATTTTCTTGATTTGACACTAATATCGGTAATTTTGGATTACTTTTATATGTCTCGGTATCTCACCCAGCCACTCCGGTGATGCCTGGCCCGGAGCCGAATGCGATCGGAGTTTCACCATCGATTTCAGCGAACGCGAAAACTGTGAATCGACACTAATATCGGTCATTTTCTACTACTTTTACATATCTCGGTAAACGCTCCCCTGAGACCACCCTGGTTTGAATTTGGACAAAAGCGTTTAACTCTGGTCTGGAGCCTGGACCAAGGTATTCGTGACTAAAATTTGGTAACTCTCGGTCAATTTGTCTGGTTCCCAAGCCGGTTCCGGTAAACGCCCCCCCTGATATCCCCTGGTTCGAAATTTAAAAAAAAACGCTTCATCTTGATCTGGGGCCTGGGCCAAGGTACCCCTGACCAAAATTTGGTAACTCTCGGTCCACTCGTTTGGTCCCGAAGCCGCACACAGACAGAAAAACACACAAACAAACTCTTTATTTTATTTATATTAGATAGATTAGATTAGATTAGAAGATAACGTATGTATGTATTATATAATGAGTAGAGACTGGATGTTTAGGTACTAAAAAATGAAAAATAGGCAGGCAAATAGGAACTTACACTTTAAAAATAGGCATTAAAATGTAACTCGAAATAATGAAGATGAATTCTCAATACAATTAAAAAAATACATTCAAGTCTTAGATAATGTTCAAACGATATAGAAACATGCCTATTTGTTAATATATTCTTTTACTGCATGTATAGAAACGAAGCTTGACATGCATTCCATGTATATATTTTCATATTGAATAATATTTATATTATATATGTATTATTTATATATTATATATTTTCCCAATGAAATCTTATTTTGAAGAAAATGCATAGAATAGACAACATTAGGCACTAAAGCAACTATTTAGGCAAAACAAAATTGGCTTAAATTGAAACGGTAATCTCTCATATAAACTTTAAAACGCTATTTTTGATATTCTCTTTAATATTAAACACTAGGCATTTTGCCTAACATCCATTTTGATGATGAGAAAAAAAAAATAACTTTTATGAGGTTACAATCAGGATGATATAGGAATTACAATTAAGTACAATCTCTGAGGTTCTTAAAGTGCCAGCCTTCACCATTTACACATTCCTGCAGTCTAGCTTCTACACTCGAGCACACTTTGGCAAAGATGTTTTTACTGTTATTACTGTGGTTTTACTGTAATTTCTTCCGACTTTCTCTTACGAAATTAGTCGTGTCGTCAATAGTGTGTGGATGCTCGAAAATACTTTATCTTTGACAACAACCGAAAAGAAAAAGTCCACTGGGGTGAGATCTGGTGATCGTAGTGGCTATTCAACTGGCCTCGTCAATCTATCCAGCGATTGGGTAATTTGTTTTCAAGAAATTTACGCACTGTTACAGCATAGTAGGGAGGAACTCCATCTTGCTCTAAATAGAAGTCGTTATTATTATGTTGGCATTGTAATTGTGGAACTGTAGCCTGTTAATATACAGCGCGTCTGTAACCGTTCTATTTAACCCTTTACATGAAAGGCTCGCCCGAACTGTAACCCCAGACTCATTCAATTGTCGTTCAAGTGTTACACGAAGATTTCTCTGTTGTGTAATAGGCACAATTATACCTATTAACAGCGCCTGAAAGTCTAAAATTCGCTTCGTCTGACCAATACACCTTTCGAATGACGCCATCACCTTGCCGTTCTGTACTCAACATTACCTCGTAGCATTGTAATCGGCGACCTGGATCATATGTAGATAATAAAAAAAATCTGTATTCCTACTTTTGCACCCCCTGTGTGTAAATTCTGAATATCACATATCCAATGACGGATATAGAAAGTAAAAACTGGGCAGAACCCAGACTATAGGTATATCATGAGTTTACTATAAACTTTGAAAAATATACAAATAATATCTTAAATTACTTTTGTTACTCAGAAAACTGGGGAACCTAAGCCCCTCCAGCCCCAGGATAGATCCGCCACTGCACATATCTTCCTTTTTTCTCTTCCTAAAAATCGTTAAGATCTTCGATCTTTCCTCCCTGAAAAATCTGGCAAATTTATATGCAAAACATTCGTGCAACATTTGACAGAAAAAATATGTTTTGATTAAAAGACTTGCAATGATAACACATTACTTCTAGCAGTAAACAGAATACCAAAACATGTTATTAATAGTTTTTTTATTATTTACTTGTCATCTAGAAAGAGCTGTAAAATTAGCAACTGACATTATAGAAAATGGCTCCGTTGCTTAGCAACTGATAAAAACAAATCTTCAAATCATACAAAAGACCAACACCGTTATTTCAAATACACAATTACTCTTTCTCATTTTTGCTTCCCAAGAACATAATCATCATGAAATATCGAGCTGCATTGTTAATCGAGGTCAACAATATTATCCACTCAACTTGATTGATCCGTTCACAGAGAAAGGGGGGAAAGTTTTAACGAGTTTTGTCAGAAATGAAGATAAAGAGCTACGCAAGAATGATGTACTGTAGAGGTGAATACGTTTAAATAGGAAAGCGTAATCTTAACAAATAAGAACGGCGAAATAACAATAATAATGATTTAGCCTGTTTGTGTTAAGAATAATCATTCTTGAAATGTTAGGTAAGTTAACGTTTAACGTAAAGTTGCCAGATTTTTTCTGAGAAAAAGTGAAGATTTTTCAGATTTTACAGCGAAGAGAAAAGTAAAATTTTTACCAATATCATATGTGATATTGAAAATCTACATTTAACAAACAATGTAAATTTACATTTCACATAGTAGAATATCATCATTTTAATTGAAACTGGACCATTTTAAGTTATTATCATATAGTGGAAGATCACGAAACTGTGATATAATCGAAAGGGTTTTGACAGACGAAACAAATGCAATCTTTCAGTTTAACGTCCCACGGTTATACACTTTAGGCTAAGGCAGACCGATCATTAAAACCCTTCAGAAGTCGCGCCCTTGTTTCATAACTGAGAGGTCCCGCACGATCTTTTGAACCGTGCTTCTAAAACTAAACTTAAAATAAAAAATAATTATTGAAAATACTATTTATATTACCTTAACAATACTTTTAATGCATTCGAAGTTTATTAAATAATTTATTTTGCTCTCATACAAGAGAAAATACTCAGTAGTTACAATTTCCAATAACATGTGAAGAAAACCATCCGTATTTTCTATTATGTGTAGTATGGAGTACAGAAATGAAATTCAATACTTATGAAATGTTTGTACGCGAGTATTAATGTTTGTTAGTATGCTGAACACGTGAATGACCAATGTTACCATTAATAATGAGTATACATTTCAAAATACACGCACTTAAAATTGATTAGGTTACTTGAAAAGAAAGTCAATAGTATAATCATTCCTTATTACTATTCCCTCAATAAGCAAACATCTACTAAAAGGAAATCATAAGTAGTGGTGGCTCAGTAGTAGAGTATCCAGCTCTGTCAAGTGGAGTCCCTGGCTCAATCCCAGCTCCTGGCGAAAGGGTTTTGTGGTGGGAAAATACCATGTGCATGTTTTTTTGAGTTTTTCCGTTTCCTCCCACTTCCGTCATTGCATCACTATCATTCATCTCATCATCACCACCTACCTAAGTCCCGGTTGATAATTGTAACATGTTAAACTCAGAAAATTGAATAAATAAGTAATAGAAAGTCATAGTAAGTACAAAAAGCAATTAGTAGTGGATATACAAAGTGCATCCAAAAAGTAAGTTTCACACGCGTCCCATAGCTAGGAAACGGTATGTTGCGCGAAGCGACCACATGTACGTGAGAGAGTAAGGTCCTAGCATGACACATGCACTAGCGGAACTTCCCTAATGCTCTCAGTAGCGTCGTGGCAGTTGTTGAAGATGGACGTTCCTATTCCAGCTCCCGCCGCGTGTGAAGTGCGAGCAGTGATAAAGTTTTTGAATGCACAGGGCATAGCACCAATCGAAATCCATCGTTAGCTGTGCCAGGTCCATGGGCCTAACGGCATGAGTAAGCAGTTCCTGCAGATTTTCCGTTCCTTATTGCACACCACTGTCATGGAGTGCCTGTTGATCAAGAAGTTTTGTGTTGAAGTAACTGACCCTAGAGCACAAAGCAAGGCGCATAGGCGCATGCATTGACATTTTTGCAACGATACAGCTGACGATGGATTTCAATAGGTGCTATGCCGTGTGCATTCAAAAACTTTATCACTGCTCGCACTTCACACGCGGCAGGAGCTGGAATAGGAACGCCAATTTTCAATCACTGCCACGACGCTACTGAAAGAATCAGGGAAGTTCTGCTGGCTCATACGCCATGTTAGGACCTTACTCTCTCATGTACGCGCAGTTGCTTGGCGCAACATACAGTTTCCTAGCTATGGGACGCATGGGAACCTTACTTTCTGAACGCGCCTCGTATATACTACATTTTGATCACAACTTAACATCTTTAATTTGGTTTTATTTCACTATTGGTCAATTTCAACTTCAGAATCAATATTTTCAGACTTTATACTCGTTGACAGCGATGGTTTCAGGCATTGGCATGGTGGATTAAAGTCCCCAGGAGCAGTGAAATTTACCCGAGAGATGCTTACGATCGGATTGAAAGTGGGTTTGCAGTACTTTTGTAGTGCTACTTTCACCCCTAGTTTATTCAAAATCATTACCTGAGTAAATATTTTGAAATTATAATTGCACGTGGAGGTTGTGCGCTTTCTACGGATATAGTTCTTACACTGATAACAATTTGTCTTCGATTTCCCATTTTCCTTAGAGTCACAATGGTACCACTTTCCGGGAGCATCTCTGTCATTGGTTGGAACTGTCATTGGAAATTAACATGCAGTATTGTTAATTTCTGAATAATAATAATAATAATAATAATAATAATAATAATAATAATAATAATAATAATAATAATAATAATAATAATAATAATAAATATCGTTGAGATAGGCCCCACTTCTCTATAACTTACAGAAAAAACAGAATTTTATTTACTTGAAGCAGCATATTTACTCCATGAAATTTATTTATCAACGCTATCCAGCTGGCTTCTGTTCTCTTTCCCTCTTTGCCACCCATGTATTATGTTCATTCACCATTCACAAATACCACTCAATTCACAAAGAAAGCAGAAACACACTAAAATAAACGATCAAAGTTACAAAAGATTGTTACAAAACAGTATTATTTTTACGTACTGCGAGAGGTCGCGCACGGTCGAAAAGACCAGTTGGTGAACAAAAGCTTTGTTACGAGGAACTTATTAGAACTAAATGAAAACAATAAATTTATATATGTAGGGAACGAGTTCACATTCAGGTATAGAGAGGGAAAGGTAGGTGGGCGCAGTGACTTGTGATCTGTGCACGATAATTCTTCAGCACACGGTCTTTAAAACCCTGACGCGACTTCTGAAGGATTAAGGCAAGTGAATGATGATGAAAAAAATGGTGGAATGAAATTGTAGGAGGAAACGGGAGTGAACCACGAAGAAACCCACGGATACGATGTTATCCGACACAAACTTACTTGGTCGCGGATAGAACCAGGGACCGCACAGATCAGATGTAAGCGTTCTATCAGTAAGCCATCGTGCCCCCAATTTCTCGGTATATAGAAATCGGAAGTTGGAACATAAGTCCTTACCCAGGACAAACGCGATTTTTTATTCACATCGTTATATATATACTTAAAATTTTATATACTTCGTAGAAGGGAAAGAGAAATATCTGATAACCCACCTTTTGCATACGCCATTTATTCCATATAATGTTAAGCAGGGATTGGTGACGTGCGCATGTAATCCAGTTATCTTGGAGGTGACATAGCGTGGTGAGGAATGGCCTATAAATAGAGTTAGTTCTACATGATGGTCTGTCCACCCGGCAAGTGCACCGCGTTCAAGGGCCAGTCTGGTTCGGAACCAAACGTAAAAAGTGGGCCATATCCTCCAAAACCTTGTTGTTGTATAAGGACGTACAACATAGGACTCAAAACTGTATATGTGAATGTTATTAACATTCCCTATTTATTTAAAATTAAAAGAAATATTTAGCTAAAAACAAGTAGTAGTGTTACAGTGTTCACTCTGGAAAAGAGTTTAGTTTTGTATTTGGCAAACTAAACTCCTTAACAAGCTAAATTTTACCAAGCTCAGTGTTAACTATAGCTTTTTACGTCAAATTAAATAAAGTACGCTCTACAATGAATGAATATTTGAATATAGAAAATATTTAAGTCCTTAAATTTGTAAAGTAGAAAGTCATTTAATTTCATTGTAGTGTTGTATTCCACGAACAGATTAATATCGTGTATCCTGATTATCATACAAACCCGCTAATCTCAACAGCACTGCGGGCTATTCTACCAAACAAGGATGATAACCATAATTATTCCCATAGGAAGGCATGGGAAACCGATCTTTTGATCATCCATATTCTCGGGATCAACTGGATGGATCACGTCCATCAGGTATATACAGGGTGGCCCAAAAGTAGGTATACACTCCTGTATTGATCAAGTATAACATTCGTTTATGGGTTTGTTTGCTTCGGTTCTTCCGAGCTTAAGTTGTAAGTAAAAACATATTAAGAACAAATAATAAAGAAACTAGGGCTACCCGATGGATAACAATAAGAAATGAAATAAAAAATAACAATGAGTTGAACAGTACAGTACTGTTTGGGCCACGCTGTATATCGGGTGTTCTAAAAATGGCGCCCACGAACAACAAAGCACTATTCTTCAGGTCAAAATTAAGCGAAAATCTTCAAGAGCCTCCTTCAACTGCTATACGGAATCAAACTTTCTCTATGTGGCAACGTCGCAAATTAACTTAGAACCATTAGCATTGCTCTAAGAATGAATCAAGGAATTACATCGATATTGTTACTCTAATAAGTAGTGTTAGTGTGAACATCTATCAACTTTAACTGACATCTGGAAAGAATCGATGTAACTATTTGATAAATTGGTACAAATTCTCTCTAGTTCTTTATCTGCGAGGTTGCCACACAATGCAATTCGTGTCTCTAGACGAGGACCTGAAAGGTCCCTTTATTTTGACTTGCAGAATAGTGTCCTGTAATCCGTGGGCGCCATTTTTAGAACACCCTGTATTATACATAAAGGCATTTTTGTAAAATAAAACTTCTTAAAAATTGAAAAAAAAGATACTAGATCAATATATCAAAGACAACTGGTAACATTGCACTGAAGTTACTACGTCATTACTCTCTTAAGTCTAAAGTTAACAGTACAAAGATATCGGAAGTTAAAAATAGAGGATAAAAGGGAAAAAGAATGACGTCACTAGAAGCACATGTAACTTACTGTCGACAGCGTTTTCAAGGGTAAGTCTTCTAGGTTGATAACCTTTGCAAATGATAAAACGTTGCACGTGATGGAATAAAGGAAAATAAAAAGAAGTCAGCTGTATTGTATCCAGGATGGATCTATAATAGAAAATACTAATTAATTAACTGTATAACCTATGGTACCCGGAGATTCACTGCCGCGTTCACAAAAGCTCTCCACTGACTTCTATCCCTAGCCAACTGGATCCAGTTTCTACGGAATTTTAAGTCTTGTCCTGGAAGAATTTTTTTTCCTTCACCGGGACGGTTAAAATCCCGGAATTCAATCTTCTATCTCTTGAATAATTAATATACGGTGCGTTTGTTACTAAAATAAATACATAATGCAAGTTTGTAACTATCACCGTCGCAAAATCTCAGGAAAAAATACCGATTTAAAAATTCAACTAAGGGTAACAATGACTGAGCTTCCCAGCAACAGTGGGGGGCCGTGGTGGCTCAGTAGTAGAGCGTTCACCTCTGGTACTTGGGGTCCCGGGTTGGATCCCAGCCCCCGCCAAGTGAACTTTGTGGTGGACAAACACCGTGTGCGTGGGTTTTCTCGGGGTTCTCCTGTTTCCTCCCACTTTCTTCATTCCACCATTTCATCCATTACTCATCATCACCGTCTCCTTTAGCCTAACCAGCATAACTGTGGACGTAAACAAAGATTTCATTTCATTTTCCAGCAACAGTAGTTACAAGCCTGTATTTCAGTGTATGTTCATAAAGTTTCTTTTTTACTTAAAAAACAAGACGTTCCAAAAAAAAAAAAAAAAAGACTTGATTTGGTATTTTAGTAGGACTAAAATTTTAATATTTTCTGTCCCAGTAAGTAAAATTTCTTTTCTTTAAAAGGAAAGAATGGAATATACTTGCACACTATAACTAAATGTTTTTTTTCTTTGTGTTTGTCATTTTGATATGATAACTTTGCGAAATTTAATTTGTCTTAAAGGTACGTGTCTCATGCAATTATGCAGTAAAGGTGAAAGTCATAGATCTAGGAGTTGCAAAATTATCAATAGTAATGTGGCGCAACGAGCTATGAGTACGGGGGGCCCAGGAGGCCCCTTCCGAAACTAACCTGGCTTATCTTATACAGTAGCGCTGGAGACAAATTTTCGTGAAATTTCCAAACAGTCATTATTGCTTGTCATTTGTTCAGGATCTTTGAAAATATGCAAATTCACACATGCATCGTGGTGAAGAGTGCTCTTAATCTGCATTGAGGTACCATATATCACGTGAGAAATATCGTCTTAATAATAGTGAATTTGGATTTTTATTTCAAGGCCTTTTAGCATGTTAATAATAGGGATAACTAAATTTATTGTAATGGAGAGATTTCAAAGTTTGAATTTTGTTCATATCAGATGGTGCAGTACGTCGTTTGCAGACTACTGTACTAGGTAATCTTAGCCCCTCCCGTAATAAAATCCCGGTTGCGCCACTGTACTAATAAAATTAATCATGTAACGTTTATAAATTTAGATTTAAGCTGTAATATAAAGTGTTTTAAATATGATTATTTTACTAATCTGTCTGGTAACAGGTATGTTCCTCGATTCTTAAATCATCCCCAGATAAATGGTATGCATAGGACTATCGTCCCGGAATCCATAGTTGGGAACCCTTAACTATATGTTTAATGCATTTTGTGCCAAGTCTGGTGTTCCAATTTCTGTATAACTTTGGGTAAGGGTAAGGGTGCACCCATAGGAGTCCATCGAGTTCGGACCTACCCCCCCCCCCAAAAAAAAACCTTCCTAACTCAACATGCATTTGTACACTTTTTCAGTAAAACAATACTTGTTTAACAGGGAAATGATTGATGTAGTATGAAAATTTGATCTCAAACTTCATGTGTAGTCTTTCTCCTATAAAAACAATATTTTTTCTTAAAAAAAAAATTACAATTACTTATAGTCTTTTCAAGTGAAGAATAATACCCTTCAATACTACCTAGACATAGTGGCTTGTAGTTAAGGATGTTACAAAATAGAGGATCTGCCCATACAACAAAATCGTGAAGCCATACGTCACAACTTCACCACACCTACTCTGCCCACTCCGTGCCACTAAGATCCCAATGTTTCGAGCCAACAATCATAGCGGAAATGGGAGTAGCCAATCAGACGTGCCGACTCAGACGATGCTTTTTTTTTTTTTTTTGGCTTCATTGAGTTCCTATGACGAAGATACGTATGGGCAGATGCTCTATTTTATAACATCTTTGCTTGTAGTACTGTATCTCCACCCTTTCAAAGCTTGGGCCCTTGCAACAAAAATTTTTGTGTGGGCGTCAGGGTAAGGGGTACCGTTCTGGTATGTGCGTTACACTATCCGATCTTCAAGTAAAGATATCTAGATCCTGAAGGAAAAGAATGGTAACACTGGACGTCCCAAAAAGGCGTCCGTGCTAATATGCTATTTAGTTTTTTTTTTCTTTAAATGGATGGAACAAAAGCAGATAATGGGGTTGAATACCTGCACCATCTTTGATTTTTTTCAACCCACTAATTTATGTGAGGAATCATTTTTCTGTTTACTTTGAAATAAACTAAAATTTTTAATAGTTTCATTTTTTTTTTTTTACTGACTTCCACTTTAAGTGTATTTAAATATCCCTCACAAAAATTACGTTTAGTTATACATAAACTTATTCCCGCAATAAGGAAAAGTTACTACTAAAGTGTGGGACACCGTCGATGGCGTGTGGACTGGACGATTAATACGAAGGCTGTAATGCGACGTTGCCATGTGGTAAACTTGTATGTGGTTAAGCAGACGTACTAAAACGCGAGAAGGCGATAGATACACCTCATTCTGTGTTAAGATAGACAAGACATGGCAACATCGTAATTCTCTCATTTGAAGAAGAGGGAGAAAAAGGAGACAGGTCATTTTTTTTATAACTTTACACAATTGTCCTGTTTTCCATTGACTTACCTCCTTCTTCTCTTGTAGGCGAAATCTTTAGCATTAAATTTATTAGTGACTAACCTTCTTCTTACTGTGGGATTTAGTTCATGCAAACTATACCTTTCAGACTACATAATTCTACTGTTAACACATTTTCAAACATTTCTTGACTTACATCCTTTTCCCCCCTGTTGTCTTCATTTGTTAACAGAGTTTTAAGAAAACTCAAAGCGCCACCTTCAGATCCATATATGCTATCCTCTACCATAGTTTAACAGGTAAAATATTAACGAAATGTCTTCATGTAGATTTCTTTAGCCTTTAGTCAATTTTGTGCCTTTGCTACAAGCGAAGAGGTTGTTATCAATTTTCTTTTTATATTTCCATCGAAGAGGAGCTCTCAATTCAGTCTTAAACAAAATAAAAAGGATCCTTGATTGATTTTATTGATATGAATTCACTTTTAAGCTCAACCTATTCATAGCATGCATGTTCAAGATGGACTTTTAGAAGGCTATAAAACTGCCAGTAATGGCTGGAAAATAAATTCCCTACATATGAAAAATGTACTCTTTCTTTCTCTCTCTCTGTCTCTTTGCATCTCTCTTGCTTGTTGAAACTTTTTTTTCTTTCGTTTCTTGTGGCTCGCGTGATGATTTAAGAAAAGCTCTTGTACAAAGCCACAATAGGTTATCCCCCTTCTGAAGGGAAGTAAGAGGCAAGATATTGGAAAATGATTTTTCAAGAGCTTTTTCTATGCTGTAAGAGACTCGCAGAAAACTCAGACGAGGTGGCTTCCAGTGGTGGGTACTGCTTTAAGAATTCCTGCTTTTCTATTTTACCTTTTAATATAAAACTATCACTTGCATTTACATCCAGTTTCATATTTCATATAATATATTTATATCATCATGTGTATCACAAAACTTTAAATGGAACACTTCAGACTATCGATCAAACATATAATGTCTAGATTACAGCTTGCCTGCAGATTTTTGTTGCATTTTCTTATACGAGGGAAGTTCTAAAAGAAACCGAACTTTTGTTCTAAAAAAAAAAAATATATATTTATTTATTTCTACGAAATTCTTTTAGTCTCCTTGAAAGTATTTTCCATTAGATGCGATACACTTCTTTAGTTTTCTTTCCCACCGTACGAAGCACCTCTAGAACTCTTCAAGTTTGATATCGTCAAGGGCGGATCCAGGGGCGGCGATTGCCCTCCCAGAAAAGGAAACTTTCTTATTTTATATATATAAATAAAACCCATCCCAGACTTTGAAGCTCTTAAAAGTAGCTCTAAGTAGCAGTATTACAACCCACGCCCCCCCCCCAGAAGTCCGTCTTGGATCCGACCCCTGGATATCGTAGAGTGCCCTTACGAAGTTCAGCTCTTTTTACAGCCTTCGCACCATCAAAACGTTCCCTTTTTAGATATTTTTTTCATTCTCGGGAACGGTAAATGTCGCACGGTGCTAGGTCTGGCGAATATGGAGTGTGAAGAACAATGGCTCAGCCCTGAGAACCCAAATAGCAGTTCACAGACAGGAACAGACTCTCAACTCAATCCTGTCTGTTCTGAAATTTGGTCGATCGTGAAATGGTAATACTCGCTGATTTTTTTTTTTTTTTTACGGATTTTTTAAAAATGTTTTCGTCGTTTCGTGATCTTTAACATTCATCTCACCACGTTTAAAGTAGGGATGGCCACAAAGTTCCGGTTCCGGCGGAACCGGTTCCGCGAAGAACCGGTTCTCGGAGATCCGGTTTTCAGAACCGGTTCTGGAACCGGTTCCGGACCTGGATCCGAAAACCCGGTTCCAGAACCGATCTTAGGAACCGGTTCCAGACCTGGATCCGAAAACCCGGTTCCAGAACCGGATCTTAAGAACCGGTTCCAGATCTGGATCTAAAAACCCGGTTCCAGATCTGGATCTGAAAATCCGGTTCCAGAACCGGATCTTAGGAACCGGTTCCAGACCTGGATCTGAAAGCCCCCAAAGACCCGTAAAGGAAGCACAATGTTCACCTTCAAAAATAATGCAAAGAGGACCATGCACTTGTGCCTTTCCCGCCCAGACCCGCTTGTGCCCCCAGAAAAAAAAATTGGTCCACCAGTGGGTGTTTAGCGAAATGAGTTGGTCAGTTTGCCTGTTTAGCCAATGAGTTTACCAGTTACCCACTTTATTTAGCCAAATGAGACAAGCTCCCGCCGCCTGGCGCCTTCCTGTCGCTTCCACCATTTCATCTAGCATTCTGTTCACAGCTTGCCAGCAGCTCGCGTTTAGCGTAGGGATGGTAACAAAGTTTCGGTTCCAGCGGAACCGGTTCCGCGAGGAACCGGTTCTATTTTCAGAACCGGTTCCAGACCTGGATCCGAAGAACCGGTTCCAGACCTGGATCCGAAGAACCGGTTCTAGACCTGGATCCGAAGAACCGGTTCTAGATCTGGATCCGAAGAACCGGTTCCAGGCCCGGATCCGAAAAACCGGTTCCGGAACCGGATCTTCAAGAACCGGATCCGTTCAGACCCGAAAACCGGTTCCACCAGGAACCGGTTCTGGCCATCTCTAGTTTAAAGAGCCGAAACCACTCGAAAATGTGTGTGAGACTTATAGCTTCCTTTTTGAAAGCCTGTTGAAATATTTGGTAAATTTTCGTTGCCGATTTTTCAAATAGGAAGCAAAATTTCAAACACATTCTTTGTTAGTTTAAATTTGCCCTAACGCTTTTGTAGGTGGCAAACAAGAACAGTTTAGAAAAAACCCGACACTACAAACATTAGCTTCCTACGCAGATGTTGTTTGGACAGTTGATTTGTGAAGGTCTCTACTAAACCAATCTAGTGGGAGAACTCTCTGCTACGCCTAGGAATGTCTGCAAGCTGTCATTCCGGTTTTTTGGGGTCCCTCCTCGTATTTTTGATAAATATAATTTAAAATTGAGAATATTTTCTACACTTGTGCAAATTTTAACAACCAATTCGTGTCAGGTAATAGACTTGCCGAATGCATGAATTTATTTTTGGAATATGTATAGCTACTATTTATTTTCAAGAAAGTTTACAATAATTGCGTTTGTTTTATATTTAGCAACTACTCTAATCATACCATTAACGCAACACGTACAAGCTACCAATTGTAAAAATGACAAAGCTAGAAAAACATCATTGAGGAGGCTAAGCCTCCCGGTAAAAGTGCAAGAGAAGCCCGAGAAAACTCACGATGTTGTCCATCATAAATCCATTTGAGGGCCGTTGTAGATCAGTAGTAGAGGTGATCACCTCTGTGAGTGTGTGTGTGTGTGGGTCTCTGATTTGATCTCAATTCGTGCCATGTGAACTTCATGGTGGAAAAACACTGTGTGCGTAGGCTTTCTCGGTGTACTCCCGTTTCCTCTTACTCTCTTCATTCTCATAATCATTGTCTCCCTTAGCCTCAGAGCATAATTGGGACATTAAATTAGAATATTTTTTTTTTCAATTCACAAGCTCACTTAGTCTGGGATGCAATCAGAGACCCCTCCCACACTGATACAATCGTGTCCCCCTGTCTCATTAAGAGCCTGACGTACTAAGGATAATACAACTTGACTACTTTTCTTTTGCGTTTTTCATAAGTGAAAGGAGATAATGAAATGCAACTTGCCACAATTATAGACAATGTTATTCTACAACAGAAAACATGAATCCGAAGAATTTTCAGTGTTGCCATCCATAGAAATTACAGTGTTGCCAGAATAACAATTCCCCAAAATCTAAGTTAAGGCAGCGACTTTATAACTATGTTAAAACTATTTTATTTATTACAAACTAAATACAATTATTATTTAAAAAGTAGTTCTCAGGATTCCAAGACAACATGATACGTAATCAAATGCAGTTGAGTTCGTTCCTCTAGTCGCTGCCTTAACTTAGATTTTCGGGCAAATGTTGTTCTGACAACACTGTAATTTCTATGGTTTGTTGTAGAATTACATTATCTATGATTGTGGTTAAGTTGCATTTCATTATCTCCTTTCACTTATGAGAAACAAGCAAAAGAAAAATTGTAAATTTTGTATTGTTTTTAGTATGTCAGGCTCTTCAGAACTACGCCTCTGGCCAAATGCCATACATTCAAGTCAAGAGATTGGCTACCATCAACATTATTGCTAACTTTCTAGAGCTGCGGTACACTATTTAAATAGCTTCACAATTCTGTTCCCTCACGAGAAACGACCACAGGGCCACACGCATTCAAAGATACGTGCACTCAACACTTAACCGTTTGAATAGTTATATACCAACTAACTAACTAACTAACTCTATGGCCTATGGAACCCGGAGGTTCAGTGCCGCGTTCACAAAAGCTCTCCACTGACTTCTATCCTTAGCTAACTGCATCCAGTTTCTACTTTGTATTCCTATCTCTGCGAGATCCATCTTAATATTGTCCTCCCATCTGCGCCTAGGTCTTCCTAATGGTCGTTTTCCTATGGGTCTACCAGTCAAGACTTTGAAAGCGTTTCTACTTTCTTCCATTCTAGCTACATGACCCGCCCACCTAAGCCTCCTAGACTTGACGACCCTAACAATGTTGGGTAAACCGTATAAACTATGTAGTTCCTCGTTATGAAGCTTCCGCCATTCCCCATTCTCGTTCCTCTTGGGTCCGAATATTCTTCTCAGGATCCTGTTCTCAAATACTTTCAGTCCATGTTCTTCCCTCAGAGTAAGCGACCATGTTTCACAACCATACAGAACAACAGGCATGATTATCGTTTTATATATTTTAAGCTTCAAATTCCTCGACAGAATTCGCGACGACAAGAGATTTTGAACCGAATAGTAACACGAATTCCCTGCTTTTAGTCGACATTTAATTTCTTCGTGAATATGACTTTCGTCTGTTAATATTGATCCTAAATATTTGAAAGTATCCACTTTATCAAAAGTATTATTTAATATTTTAACGCCTCCACAATTTGCCGTATTACGGTCCCGACGCACTCCCACTTCCATATACCAACTACGAAAAATAAAAACTAACTTACCTCTTTGCAATGTACTATATCGGCATATAACGAAACTAGAACTATCTTCTTATGACTCCCACCAACGGTCACTGTGGCTGTGTTTCATGGGGAGTAACTGACAATTTAATGAACGCAAAACCGAAAATTAGGTGCAATTGCTTATTGCAGCCAACAACTTTAACCTTTCGTACACTCATATCTGTTGATACATGGCCAAAAGCAGACGAGAAACTACATAGTAACGTAAATCATTAATAACGCTAACTTCTTCATAGGAAAAGATAATTCGTTATCTTACGTATTTTGTAACTAGTTTAAGAGAGAAAAAAACACTTCCAATCACCATATAAAATGTTATCAGGCACATTATATCGTAATATTAGCATACATTTATATATATGTATTTGAATAACCACTTTGAGTCTATTAAATCTTGAGCGCTTATTAGCGTTATGTAATGAAGAGAAAAAAAAACTATAGATATTTTATCATTACCGTTATCAGCAAAACAGTATTCTCTTTAATAACCGTAAAATGAAAATTATATCAGGCAGATCCTTAAAAAGAAATCTGAGAGATCCTGCGGGTTAAAAGATTCATACAGAAACAAGGTCAAGAAACAAAGAAGTCTTTTGTTATTTTATTGATAATAAACGTAAAAAATGAAATCTTTAAGTTTAACGTCCCACGATTATGCCGATTAGGCTAAAGGAGACGGTGATAATGAGAAATGAATGAAAATGGTGGAATGAAGAAAGTGGGAGAACCCCGAGAAAACCCATGAGCACGGTTTTTGTCCACCATAAAGTCCACACGGCGCAAGCTGGGATCGAACCAGGGACCCCAAGCACCGGAGATGAACGCTCTATCACTGAGCCACCACGCCCCCCAATAATAAACGTAGTATGCATGGGCGCTCGAATGGGAGGGTAGAGTGGGCCTCGCCCTCTCCCTTGGCGCACGAAAATGTATACGTAATATAGCAAATCACGTACACGTGTATATTAAATACAAGAAATACCAGATGTAATATAGCAACCATGCAGATGGGCCCCCTCTAGAAAATTTCTTTGGGCGCCCCTGGTAGTATGCTGTACATGATTATGATGATTTACGAATGTCCGTATAATGCATATAAAGGATATCGCTGCCTATGTGAGAAACCCTATAGACTATGCATAGTTGGGGGTGGTAAAGCGGAGGGGCAGACATTTTTTGCGAAATAGCTTTTTTTTTGTATACCGAAAATAACAGTTTAATATTACTTGATGCATAACAGATGTTTTGTGGGTAGTCAGGAGTGGGCGACGATGCTACCGGAGGAATGCCGGCCCCTTGCCCTTCTAGCGTTGTCACTGATATTATATCATATATTTTTTTTTTTTTAGTATGATTAAGAGAGAAGATTCAATTGACAGGAAGCCTTCGTGGACAACTGGTTAGATCAGCGTTTCCCAACCGGTGTGCCGCGGCACAATGATGTGCCGTGAATGGGCCGCTGGTGTGCCGCGAGAAATCGAAACAAAATTATTAATTTTATAGCAATCAAATTGCAAAACGTAGAGAAAAATGTATATTTGTATTTCACATTACTATGAACCTCTACTATGAATCTACAATTTTAAGTTTCATATACTGAGAAAAATCCGTTCTCCAGACAGCGATATATTGTACAAATATACGGAAACCTCTTGCTTACTACAGGAATCAGTACGAGGCATACGCTATCCTTATGCTATATATGCACTGCCTAGATGCATCCTAGATGCTATATATGCCTTAGATGTTACATCATGCCGTTGCAGACTATTTCGTAACTTGAAAATTTAAAATATCATTCAATCCTTTCAAAAAAATTACCTACATTTGTGTTTTAAAAATAAGAGATATTTGTTTGTTTGTTCGTTATTTAGTGACCTTCCTTCTTAGTAAAAAGGTTGGATACAGTTTTTAAAAAGAAAGCGTATTTCTAAAAACCTGAGTCCAATTTTTCATTGCATTTGTTTTCTATTTTTAAATTTGAATGGAAAATAAGCATAATTATTTACCACGGGGGAAAACCAGTGATCGAGCTTTCTTCTCTGTGAGGAGATCAACAATAACAGAAAAAATACCACTGTGTTTTATATTTACAAATAATAATATCTATAAGTGTGCCGCGAGAATCCAAGTAACACCCGTAGTGTGCCGCAAGTTGAAAAAGGTTGGGAAACGCTGGGTTAGATAATGCGCGTGGTTTCCGGGTTCGATTTCTAGCGGAGAATAATCATCTTGAGTACAAATTCGAAATTGATTGGGATCCTGCTTAAAACAGTAGAGACCCCATCTCACACGGACGAATGCAAGAAAGGAACGTTAATCAATCAACTGACAGATGTTTCACCAAGAACGTATGTATAAGGAAAATATTTTTCGACAGCGCACGTTCTAATATGCACTTCGATAAATAGCTGCGTCACACTTGGGAGAACTCAATGAGAAATTTAGAAGGTCGTGATTACATTCATGAGCACTGCGACAAATCCTTCAGATGACAGTGTTTGATTATATACGAGGTGGTATCAAAAAGATTCGAGACTAGTTCTGTAATACGTCAACAGATGGCAGCACAAGGCTGCACGCACAGGCACAGGCAGCACCAATCTTCACAAGGCAGTGTGCCAAGAGACATTGTACATCGGGAGGAGCGCAGCTGGTGCTATCCTGACCACGTGCGTTACCATAACTTATCTCGTACATAAAATGTGGTGTTGTCCACGTGACGAGGTGAAAGATTTTTTGTAACGAGGTACAGACACGGTGTGAGGTACACCAATAGAAACATACACTTTTCCGAGACGAGACACTTACGCTACACCTATTCGAGACGAGGTAGTCTCAACTCATGTCTCCTACGGAACCCTTTAACGTGAACATTCTCCACATTCGCCCTCCTTAGAAACAAGTAATCGTGTGACGTGTACACCACGTGAAGGTGTCTGGTTTGCATGGCGTGATATTTTCTCTATTAATATTGAAACCGGATTTATATTACTTCAGGTTTTAGTAGACAGATTAAAGTGGATATATTCTTGGGACGCTTAATTGATTGCAGAAAGCCCTTCTCGCTATCTATTACCGTTCTTATTCTATCGTGATGAACATTAAAACAGGAACTAATACTTTTTTTAACACTTCCGGTGTGAATAAAGCAATTCTTTAAAACTTTGTTTACCTGAAGGCCCCTCTCTTTCCCGCTCATTGGTCATACGCAGGGATAAAATTGGATCTGACAAGGTAGGGGAACGGATGACGTCACACCGTCCCCCGTGCCTATCTTGCCCATTGTAATTTTTAGGAAGTGGAAGGACGCTATAGATATTTTTCGGGAGTGTGGGAAGGGCGTTTTCCTGTATTCTTCCTCACTTTTACCTCTGGTCACACGTGCTATCTGCTTAGGTCCATCTGTGATTTTAAATGCGATGTTGAATTTCAAGCCGTCGATAATAATCTTCTACACTATTCTATGAAAGAGTAGAAATGACTAACTAATCATCGCCCAGTCCACGTTTCTGTGCTTTTGTAACTACAGTTGCCCAGTTTTCGTAAGTACTTTTAAAATTAAAACTCGATTAAAAAAAAAAAAACCCGACTGCTGGGAAAACACAGTACTTTAACTAAAGTTCGTTCAAAATAGATAAATCAGACTATAAGTTGTTTGATTTCATAATATAGGCCTACTATCAGAATACCTGTTCTTCGCACGGGAAGAATACTTTTGATTTTGGACATAAAGGGCAATGAAGGCTGAGTTCGGATTTAAACGGGAACGGAGGTGTTACTGTTCATGTCAGCAACCTCGAAAACTATGTAATCGACATTAATATCGGTCATTTTCGATTATTTTTATATAGGCCTATCTACCTCTACTCCTTCCGCAAATTGCAGGGCTGAATTTGGATTTAAATGGGATCTGAAGTGTCACTGTTCATCTCAGCGACCCCAAAAACTATGGATTCGGTACTAATATCAGTCATTTTCGATCATTTATAAATATCTCTCCTCTTCCCCCTCCTTTCAGTTGCACCGTCAAAGTGAAATGATAAAAATCATCCCAGGCCCGAACCTCATCTATGTTGAAAATTTGATCGAGATCGATCGGGAGGTTCAAGAGTTAAGTTTTATTCATTATTTATATATCTCTTCCTCCGCTAAGTTCTACCGTCAAAGTGAAAACATAAAAACCATCTCAGGCCTAAACGTCATCTGTGTTGAAAATTTGATCGAGATCGATCGGGAGGTTCAAGAGTTAAGTTTTATTCATTATTTATATATCTCTTCCTCCGCTAAGTTCTACCGTCAAAGTGAAAACATAAAAACCATCTCAGGCCTAAACGTCATCTGTGTTGAAAATTTGATCGAGATCGATCGGGAGGTTCAAGAGTTAAGTTTTATTCATTATTTATATATCTCTTCCTCCGCTAAGTTCTACCGTCAAAGTGGAAACATAAAAACCATCTCAGGCCTAAACGTCATCTGTGTTGAAAATTTGATCGAGATCTATCGAGTGGTTCACGAGATACGAAGTCACAACCACAGTCACTTTCAATTTTATATATTCGATACAACTATAAATATCAAATACGAATCTTAGAAGAAGAAAAAATGCATTCTCAACTTCAGACCACTCCCAATAACAAAACTCCTGGAGGTACACTTCGATCTTGTTATCACCGAACTCAATTCAACTTGCATCTAAAGGGCAAGGTTGTCCTCGGTTGAGCGCGAGTTTAGAACTCCTTAGTTAGATATGACATCACGAGTTTGCACCAGTCATGAACCTCGGGACCTGTGACCCGGAAATTGTCGTATCCGTGACCCGAAGACCAAGAAACTTCATACATACAGAGGGAACTGTGAATCTCTTTACGTAATTCTAATAAGCATCATTATCTCTCTCTCTCTCTCTCTCTCTCTCTCTCTTTCCCCTCCACTAAATCTATAATTTTCTTTCTCTCTTCTTCTCTCTCTTCTCACTAATCTACTACTTCTCTCTCTCTCTTTTTTTGAGCATACTTGAGCAAACTTGAATTCAGTTATGAAATAATGTTAGATGTAAAGTGCACTTATCTCCTAATAGATGCCAGCACGGTATTCTATCTTTACAATGCATTTTGGTTTTAAGGAAAATCAAATTACAAGATTCACAATAATTCAATCAACTTCAAGAGATGGTTGCTGTCCGTTTTTTGAAATACAAATTAAATCATACTTAGAGAATGCAATTTTTAAATTATTTTGTGTCATTTGACAGAATTTACAATAATAATAATCATAATCATAGCTTCTTGGCTTTTGGATCTGTGGTCGCTCATTTCTCAAGAACTTTCTTCTTCTGGTCAACTTCCAACAGTGAAGGGGTGTCTCTTCCTCTACGTGGTGAAGCTGGTAAAACTGAGAGCAAGTAACACGGTCTTTCAAACTTACGGCTGTTGTGCGCCGCAGAAGGAAACTCTGGTGGCCAAATAGGGACTATACCAAGGATGTTACAAAATAGAGGATTTGCCTATACAACAAAATCGTGAAGCCATAGGTCACAGTTTCGGATCCTCCCTGGCTACAGGCCTGTTCCTAAGTCTTTAATACTTTGGTTTTCCTAAATCAGCTACTTCCCATCTACTGTATATCATTTTTACTCTATAGCGATCAATGGTGAAGCCAAGAGAGAGACAAGATGGTACCCATTCTCAGAATACTAAACAGATTCCCTCCAAATCGCTTCTTGTTATCTCTTGTCGTTTTTTTCTGTATGTACAGCAATTTTCAAACGTGGGGCTGCGGTGGCTCAGTGGTAGAACGTTTACCTCTGGTGCATGGATTCCTTGGTTCGATCGCAGGTGGTGGTTCCTTGGCTTTGTGTTGGACAAATATCGTGTTCGTGGGTTTTCTCAGGACCCCCCATTTCCTCCCACTTTTTTCATTTCACCATTTCATTCATTTTTCATCATTGCCGTCTCCTTTAACCAAGCCGGCATTACCTGGGACGTAAAACTTAAAGATTTCATTTCTAAACTTCTAAAATAAAATACTTGTGCTTTAAGTAACTGAGTTATAAAGTATTCACATCAATTAAGAATCAGCAGATATGTACGTACTTAATTAAAAATTGTCAACTGCCATGAGTATCACGACACACAAATACTTCACAGACATCATATAATATCATATAAACACAATCATTAAACAAATTACACATTACAGCACATTACAGCTTATGCATTTCATTCATGACTAGACTTATCATGTTTTAATTCGTGATATTAAACTTTACTATCAAAAGTGTAATAAGAGAATGTTACGTTTAAGTTACTAAAAACTTCTCGCAACTCACCCCATATAAGATTTTATAAATAAATAAATAAAAAAAAAAACAAAGCCTCATGGCGGAGGAGCCGGATATAATAGTATTTTGAATTAGCTGAATGTAAGACAAAACGGGGAGAACCTTGAGAAAACCCACTGGAATCCCACGGTTCACTACAAACTCACATGGCCCGCGATCGAACTAGATCCCTCGCACTAACGTTGAGCATTCTACCATTAAGCTACCGTGCTCCTTATACTAGTTCTGAGAAGCGAGACCAAGACCTGAGGGACATAAACAAAAGCCATGACCCACTTGACTCGCTCCATCACTGGTTCGTACAGCTTCAATCATTTATAACTATCTTCTGCTAATTACCAAAACAAAGGTTGATAATGCAATAGAGTATTTATATTATCTCCTCATTTGGTAGAAAACTTAAGCAATGTGCGTGTTGATAATAACAGCTGTAAGTACTTCATTATTAGACTCTGTTTTGTTAATAATTAATATTGTATAATTGACTTCTCACGGAAGAAGACTTAATGACTTCATACACAAATGCTGGAATCTTTCCGTTCTTAACGAGCAAAAGTCTCCATATTGATCGGCGCTGTGTGTGCGGCAAAGGATTTTTTGAAAACAATAATTTCTGTCTTGTTATTGCATGTTTCAGATCTGCGGTTTCAACTTCAAAATTGTAATAATAAAGAAAAGGAAAATAAATTGGGAAAGGGGAAAACTTTCGAGAACTTCTACAGTTGCTGTATTTAAAAGAAGAAGAAAACAGTCTCAAACGAAACAAACTTTTTTCTATAGAAATTGTGAATCAAAGTTCCGACTTCTTTTCTTTCCAAATCACGAAAAACTAATCTCAAAAGAAGGAGTAAAATAGTTCAGATCTCATTTACGAAATGGAAGTTTTACCAAGCGATTAATTTCGTGTTAAATCTGTGGCAATCGCAACATTGGCAACCAAAAACAAAAGCGTTGCTTAACCTTTCCTATGTGAATATCGAAACTAAAGCAAGGGAATAGTCTATTTCTAAACACTAACAACATTACACCAGACACTCTTTAGATAATAAACATGTATTTTGCTCCTAAATACAGGGTGTTTCACACGCTCTCGTTCCTGATTTTCCTTTATAAAAGTCAAACTACTGGTCATGATGTAATGAAATTTGCTACCAACATAACTTAAAACGTTGACGTTACAGCGAATGTTGGGTGTGGTCGCCAATAGCCTCAATGCATGTCTGCACACGCAGGGCCGTTTCTAACCTCCCCGGCGCCCTAGGCACTTCAAATTGTTATGCCCCCCCCCACACACACACTACACCCATGATATGATGGTTACAAACAAACGCTGACAATTGCTGCTAAATAAGCAAGTGACAACATAATCCCATATATGGTATAGAAAATTGAAATTTATTCAGCGCGCTTTTAATAATAATACATTGAACTCAGCAAAACTCTATTATAATTAATTACGGTTTTCTTTTATTATTATTACTATTCTTTCATCATATTGATGTTCAGTTTATCATATCGAGTGACACGCTAGTAGTTTTAAATGGACGAATGTTGCATTTATAGGTTTCTCGTAAATTACTATAATTAAAAGGTGCACACGGAATCATTTCCACAGTCTCGGCTTTTGTCTACTAATAGCAGAAAACACGTGTTTTTCCTAATATTAATACAGTTAATAGTTTGTTTTTAACCCCCAGTTATTCTCAGACAACTGTCCTTAAGTATTCTTATTTATCAAGTAATATAAATCTTTATTTTCAGTGAACAAAAGTAAAATTATACATATCACATTTACATTAGCCGCCAGATAGCGCAACCGGAACGGAAATGACGTTTTCTGCACCAGCATATTTTATTTTTTCTCTTTTTTTCGCCCTCCAGTTTTTTTACGTTCCCAAATTTTTTGCGCCCTAGCCACGTGCCTAGCGTGCGTAACCGGAAAAGCGGTCTTGTGCACACGCCTGTCCATGTTATAGAAGCAGTCCATGACTACACCAAGATACAACATAACTCTCTCATCGGAAAGTGTATTGTATTCCCTGGTGGTCTGTGAGTTCTTGCGATTGACCTTTTCCTTTTAGCATGTCCCGTAAGGTCAGACGGGTAAACAAAGTTTTTTGGAAATGTCATGGTCTTCAAAGAACAGTTTCTTGTATGCTAGTGTTGGAAATGTTAGCAAGTGGAGCTGACGCTGACGGAGTTCCTCATAATTCAATTAATTTACAAACTGTGCGAAATTCTTAGAGTAAATTGAGATAGGTGCCAATAAAGAGATGTTCCGTGTACAATGTGGTGATTCTCAGTAGTTCAAAGCCGAAGAACCATGCGTAGTCAAGAAGTCCCGGATTTGCATTGACAAACCGTTGGAACTAATGAGAATAATTAACTCTTTTCACTTTGTCGGGATGTTGTAGTTGTTGCAGGGCAGTAAGATGATGTGTATCAGTAGTAACGTCACCATGATTCCCATGCACTAAGGTATGTCTGTAGCAAATAGTCGATAGTTCCATTTATACAAGCGAAAATATCAAATAATATTTTCGACAAAGTGAATACTTTCACATACTTAGTATCAACATCAACAGACCAAAACTATATCCACAAAGAAATTAAATGTCGCTAGAAGGCAGGGAATCGGTGTTATTATTCACTGTAAACTCTTTTGTGAAGAATTTGAAACTTTGATAATTATTCCTGTTGTGTTGTGTGGCTGCAAAACATGGTCTCCTTACTTTGAGGAAAGAACACAGACTGAAAGTATTTGAGAATAAAATACTGAGACAAATATTCGGACCCAAGAAGAACGGGAATGGAGAATGGCGGAAATTTATAACGAGGAATTGCATAATTTATACAGTTTACCTTTTTTTCAAAAAAAAAAAAAAAATAACATTGTTAGAGTCATTCCGCCTTATGCAGACATCGTTTTGACATACGATTAGTGTCATACTAAAGGCCTGACTACTGCAGGAAACATATGTTAGTCGAATTCTTTAGCATGCCACTAATCAAACGTCAAAACGACTCTGCATAAGGCCCATTAACTCTAGGAGGCTCATGTGAGCTGATCATGTAGCCAGAATGGAAGAAAATAGGATTTTTCAAAATTTTAACTGGAAATCTAATCGGGAAAAGACCATTAGGAAGGTCTAGGCGCAGATATGAGGACAATATTAAGATGGATCTCACAGAGATAGGAATACAACGTAGAAATTGAATCCAGTTGGGTAAAGACATAAGTCAATGGAGAGCTTTTGTGTACGTGGAATTAAATCTTCGGGTTTCATAGGCCATAGAGTTAGTTAGAATGATAACGAAAGAGGCAGTGAAATAAAAGTGTGAGAGGAAACAGGAGAACTCCGAGAAAACACACGGACCCAATGTCGTCCATTACAAATTCACTTGGGCTGGGATCCAACCAAAGATCCTTAGCACGTGAGCACCCTACCACTGAGCCCGAGAGCCCCCAGTGGTGCAGAAAACAGACGCTGAACTTCAGTAAAATAAAAAGAAGTACAGATACAAGTCATTAAATAGTTAATGGTTTAAAAAAATAATTTTTAGGCACAAATCGTCACTAAAGTGAGCATTAATGCTATTAGGACAGGAAATGTGCAACACTAATTTACATTGATTACAGGACAGCAAAATGTTCGTCAGTCAATGCCACACTTTGAACAAAACTGCTATCATTTGCGTTATCAAACGAGCAAATGCACTATCTTGGCTGTTGTACTGAATGGGCGCTCTGTACGATATATGCACTGTGTGCATTTGTGCAGCGAGGCAGATATGTTTATCGCAGTTCCAATTACTGTAAAGTACAAGGTAACCCAGTGGTTCAATGCCAGTTCTACGAACTGTATTCGCCACCATTATCAATATGTCTACAATGAAAGCTTGCGAGGGATGTTACGCAAGAAGTCTTTGGCAAACTGCTTTTGGGTACACCAAACACAGAAGATAATGCAAAGATGGACCTCTGACACTGAACAAGATACAAAACGAAGATTTGTTTCCCTGGCAATGAATCTTCGAAAGTATTTTAAAGTGTACCACAGAAAACTCAGACACACAATGGTTTTCTTAGACAGTGATGGACAGGGCTGGATTATCTATTAAACAAAATTAGCATGTGCTTAAGGCATTGAAGGAAGAGGGCACCATATAAATCTTCCACAGTCGAACTCACCATGGGCCATGATCGTCAATCATCAAGCATTCGATTGAATTACCGTATACATGACATTATTCATACTGTACAAGTGACTGTACAGTAACATTACAAGTAACGATAGGTCAGCCATTTTGAGGTTAAGCTCGAAAAATATCTTAATTTCTTCCTTTCGAATTAGATCATAGTTTTCTGCTTCTAGCAGCAGTGTTATTTTAGGATTTCGGGAAGAAAGGGTAAGACTCGCCAATATAAGTAGTTTCATACTTTCATCAACTCAAGGCACTAATTGCCTCCCTGAAACCTCAAATGACGTTCCTAATTCACGTTGGTGATTTCGTTCGTGTAGCAAATGAGATTTTCGGGTGCAGTAGGATACAGAGAACCAACTATCATCGAACCAATCCGTCATCCTATCGTTATTCTTTTTCCTTTTCCCTGCTTACTTCAGTATTCTGGGGGCTGCGGTGGCTCAGTGGTAAGGCGTTCACCTCTAGTGCATGGGGTCCTTGGTTCGATGCCAACTAGCGCCAAGTGAGCTTTATGGTGGACAAACACCGTGTGTGTTGGGTTTTCTCTGGGTTCTCCCGTTTCCTCCCACTTTATTCATTCCACGATTTCATTCATTTCTCATCATCACCGTCTTCTTTAGTCTAGCCGGCATAATCGTGGAAAAGATTTTTATTTTAGTACTGCCAAATTCGCTTAAAATTTTAACACCGAAATTTACTCCATCCCAAATATTTTATGTATAATGCTTTGGTAAAAAAAAAAATGTGAAACACTTTTTTAAAAATAATATTGGAATTATTAATTCTTCCAATGTAAACTTTTCAGTTCATTCCCCAAAATGGCTTACATTCAGTGGTTCTTATTCTTCAATTGCTATTACACTAGTGCACTCTATGGTTTGGAAAAAAACACCTGAAGCTTACACATATTTCCTAAATATACATTTTGTATCTCACAAGTAAACCTTACGTTTGGGTGAATCGAGTTGCTGACTGAGACACATATGAGAAAGTAGTACTAAATGTGTTCAGTATTTTAGTGAAGTTGTAGGTGCGAAGCTCCAGGGGTTTAGAAGATACAGCTACCAGAACATCACATGGAAGTACAGAATAGTTGTCATACAGTTGGAGGTAAAACTCTGTAAGACCTCTTGTAACGACAAAAGGTGAATAACAAATATATGGGTACATATTAGGACTAGGGAGAATTCATATAGTGAGGGTATACCTGACGGCGGCCATCTTGAAATTCGCCATTTTGAATTAAGGTTAAGTTTTTAAAATAGGAATAGGGTCATGTGATACATGATTTAAGGCGCAAATTTAATCAGAAGAACAATGGTGACGTTAATTTTGATTTACGCGCAATTGGTAAAAAGTTACAGGGAAATTAAATATTGTTGCAGCATATATATTAGTCCTTTACCCCACTTTGTAAATTTTGTGTTAATGATAATAATTAAATAAAAAGCAGGTGGATAAATATTAGATCTATGGTAAGAGTTGCCTTGATGGCGGCCATGTTCAAATCCGCCATTTTGAATCAGACATAGGTTTTAAACAAAACGCAGAACAGTGACACCTTATTAATAGCAAATTTTGCCATAACTCCAACGGTATAACTATTTTTGCTTTATCATTAACCAGCACAAAATTAAATGGATCGCTCCTTACGACTACTGCTTTGACGGAATTATTAACGACAAATGTGTCACTCCTCGAGTGTAACTCGATTGCCTTTGTCAGGTGTGCTCACTGTGAGCATAGCATTTGTGCAAGTCATGCACTCTTTTCTGAACTACATATTGATTGTACTAACTGAGGACTTTTCTGGAAGAAAGACCCAAGTTCAATTATGACTCAATTCCACTTTGGTCATTTTTCCTTCAATTAGCAACTTGTTTATGCGATAACAAATGCTGGTTAATGATAAAGCAAAAATGGTTATACCGTTAGATTTACGGTAAAATTTGCTATTAATAAGGTGTCAATGTTATGCGTTTTGTTTAAAACTTTTGTCTAATTCAAAATGGCGGATTTGAACATGGCCGGCAGCAAGGCAACTCTTACCATAGACCTAATATTTATTCACCTACTTTTTATTTAATTATTATCATTAACACAAAATTTACAAGGTGGGGTAAAGGACTAATACATATGCTGCAACAATATTTAATTTCCCTGTAACTTTTTACCAATTGCGCGTAAATCAAAATTAACGTCACCATTGTTCTTCTGATTAAATTTGCGCCTTAAATCATGTATCACATGACCCTATTCCTATTTTAAAAACTTAACCTTAATTCAAAATGGCGAATTTCAAGATGGCCGCCGTCAGGTATACCCTCACTATATGACTTCCTCCTAGTCCTAATATGTACCCATATATTTGTTATTCACCTTTTGTCGTTACAAGAGGTCTTACAGAGCTTTTACCTCCAACTGTATGATAACTATTCTGTACTTCCATGTGATGTTCTGGTAGCTGTATCTTCTAAGCCCCTGGAGCTTCGCACCTATAACTTCACTGAAATACTGACCACATTTAGTACTACTTTCTCATATGTGTCTCAGTCAGCAACTCGATTCACCCAAACGTAAGGTTTACTTGTCAGTTATCTATAGATATAGAATTAGAGAGTAAGTTATGTTGTATTGCTGATATTCTGAACATCTGTACGTTACAAATGAAATCTTTAATGTAGCTAATTACTTTAATTCCATGAGAATTCATTTTGTAGAGACTTAAATGAGACGGAAGATAGAAGCACGTAAGTCATTTTGAAGGAACCGATGAATTGAGATGAGAATATTGGAGGAAACTGAGCCCCAAGAAAGCCCATAGATATGATGTTGTTTGTTGTTCACCTGAAACTCACATAATCTGGAATCGAATTAGGAACCTGCTAGTAACAGTTTTTAGCTCTGATTAAGGAGAATTTTCATGCAAGCTTGCGTTAAATTCTTTTACTTGCGATTTCCGTGCGTAGCCAACAGAAAGTTGTATTACACGTAGAACACGCACTCAAATTTCTCAATTGACTATTGAGCCAAATTGCAAGTAAAGAACGCAATGCAAGCTTGCATAAAAATCCCTCCTTACCCGGATTAATGAGTTCTGGACGTAATCTGTATATATAGAAGACCGGACAATTAGTGGAAATCATTAAAAAGTTGTTCTGAGATGAAAAAAAAATCTAAAATCGCAGTAAGCCTATACTCGTATTTTGAAAATAACATCACTTTTACCACAAAAGTTTATAAAAATAGAGAATATGGTGCTATACCAGGGAGGCAAATAAGCACTCTCCCACTCGCCCGGGGCAAGTGGTTCATCGGTGCAGGCGAGTATTTAATAGCATACCGAAAGTAAATGATTTCTATTGTGAAATGTGGACTAGTAGCTTTTGGGCTACTAAAATTTTGTTGCTTATTTGCATCCCTGTGCTATACTATTTCAAGGAATCATAGATTTTTAAAATTTACAAATGAAACATCTAATGTTATTCCAAAATACGAATGTAATCAAAATATGTGGAGATATTACTTGTGACATTCTTAATAATGTTAAACAACGTGATCGTATGTTTCTAACCACGTAATACTTCATAAGGAAACTACAATGCACTGAATTTGTAGGTGACTACAGTGTGTTAAATCATGATCCCGTAACGATAAAACTGACCGATTCATAAGACATCTAGTAACAGCAGAGGAACACAGTGTGTTTTCTCTATCTTCTCATAAGCGCATATATACCGAAATCTACCGACGCACCCTCGCGTTACCCTGCAGCCACACAAGCTACGCTCTGTCCTGACTCGGTCGGCGTCACTTCTTGCCTTTAGTGGCTACTCAGCACGTATTTATTTTTTTGCACTGTCGTTTTTATTGCATATGTCTGTACGCTGTATTTACACATATAACGGTTGAGCTCTCCTACAGTGAAACAGTTCCCGTCAGAAACAAGTTATAAGGTACTAGGAATCGATTTCCTGATGAAAGTACAGTATATAAATCAAGAATTCATGTATGATTCCGTAAAGCAGGATAGCACCGAGAAAATTTCAATTAAATCTACAATTTAACGTTGGATTAAATAGAATCTTCAAGGAAATTATATTTTTACGAATACATAGTTAATACCTTTTTTTCTCTTTAATTTCCTCGTATCGGTCGAAATGTAGGGTTGCCATATTCTAAAAATGAAAATACGGGACGCTACTAAATTACGAGAATCTTTGAAATGCTTAAAATGAAAAGAAGTGTTATATACTAATTTACTTTCTTCCATTAGATAACAGTTATTCAAGTATTACGTAATCACATTTTTAGTGATTTTAGTAGATGATCTCCTCCCTAGTTAAGCAAACGTAAGCAGATGATTTACCACATACCCCCTGGTAAGCAGATTTTTTTTTTTTAATTTCTCAGGATTTTTAACATGTTTCGTGGCTTTCAGAGTCTGTTTTAGCTCATTCAAGGTACGATGTTTCTTTTTACATGTATTGTCTGTTCGTGTTGTATCCTTTTCTTCTTATTGAATAGTCAGCGGCAAATTACGAAAAAAAAATCGGTTAGGGATTATTGATTAAAATATTTGAGGAGCAAGATGCAGATTGAAAAAGAGTACTAAAGATAACAATAAGATTCAGCAGAAAACCTTTTGTCCCTGGCTCAATGAAACGAATGCTTCGTTCAATGTCAAAGTAGTTAAATCATGAACTTAATTAAATCAATGTTTTATGTACAGTATTCAAAGTGTTTTTTTTTTTCAACTTTTGAATTGCCATACTCTGAAGTTGAAGAGAATAATTATATTCCTAATCCTGTGAAAAAAAGCAAACTAAAATATTCCCTTCCGTTCTTCTTCGCTGAAATCCGGGACATTTAAGCGTCCCAAGAAATATTTACGGGACGCAGATCTCGATTCTGAGATGGTTCTGGATTTTCCGGGACGAATGGCAATCCTATCCAAACGACTGGAGTTCGAATAATTGGAGTTCTACTGTATTATCAAGTAAGTAAGTAAGTAAGTAAGTAAGTAAGTAAGTAAGTAAGTAAGTAAGTAAGTAAGTAAGTAAGTAAGTAAGTAAGTAAGTAAGTAAGTAAGTAAGTAAATAAATAAATAAATAAATAAATAAATAAGAGGCAAACATGAAAGTACCTTACCTCAAATTATTATTTCTTCCTGAATAGAGCTAGTTTGAAGAATAATGCAGTGATTCTTGTTGTAACAGATCTAGTTTGACAACCAACTGACACATGTAAACACTCCCATCAATGAGTTACGATGCGTATATATAAAGAGTCAGGTGACAATAATAAAACGTATGACACAGAAGAGACACTGACTGATTGCAACAGGTGATAATGAAATATTTTGTTTTCAGTATTGTCAGATACCTCAAAGATAATCAAGGTTAACACGGATCATTATGATAACAATAAAAAGAAAAAAAAAGAGAGAGTTCAATAACATTTTATTGCTAGTTTATTACAATAAAAATGGAAAATGTTATCATTTGCTATCAACAGACTTATTGTGATCACTGGATACTATTTTGAAATAAACTGTTTGTTTATTTCAGTTTCAAATAACTTTGATAAGTATTATTAGTAATAATATGAAGTGTGAATGTGAAATAAAAGCAAGGATAGGAATGGCGAAAAAAGCCTTTAGGAGGAAGAAAATAAGATTTTGTGGGACCTTGAATAAAGAGTTGGGAAAAAGTCATAAAATGTTTCGTGAGGAATATTGTACTGTATGGAGCAGAAATATGGACATTACGCAAAAATGATGAAAAACAACAGGAAGTTTTCGAAATGTGGATGTGGAGAAGAATAGAGAGAATTAGGTGAGTTGAGAGGAAAATGAATGAGAACGTGTTAGAAATGGTGGGAAGAAAGGAACAAGTTTAGATATTATTGAGAAGATTAACTTAAACTGGTTGGGACATTGGCTAAGAAAGAACTGTATCATGAGGGACGTGCTAGAGAGTATGGTGGAAGGAAAGGGAGAGGAAGGGGCGAAGAAGACTACAAATAATGGACGATATTAAAACAAAAAAATCGTAAGTGAAGACGAAGAGGCTGGTGGAAGACCGTGGAACATTGAAACTTCTCAGCTGCTTCAAGTGACCTGTGATGATGATGATGCTCAAAAAGGAGGACGTTTTGAGTTTGTATAATGTTCATGTTCACGCATAACTTTGACTATGTTCATGCATGCACATAGTATCTGTGTTCACGCATAACTTTGTCTATGTTCACACATAACTTTGTCTATGTTCACGCATAACTTCGAAATAGGTTCACTGATTATGATGATTCTTGTCTGAAAAAGTATACTCTTCCAGTTGCCTCACATAAATTTCATCACGATGGAGTAATATTCTAAAGTACACGAATCATCTCAACGGATGCAGTGTGAAAACCTTAATTAACATACTTTAATATATGTATGCTCACGCTATAAGTGTGCACTGATTTTGATTATTATTCTTTTGTTTGAAAGAGTATTCTTTCGTGATAGTCCGACACAAAGTTCATGAGGTCCTCAACAATAATCTTCACAACTAGACTATCAAACTCTTCAACGCCTGACAGTATTAATATTGTAATTAACCGACTTCATTGTGCGTGTTCACGCATAATTTCAACATAGATATACCGATTATGAATATCTCTTTTTAGTTTCAAGGAGTATATTTTCTCGAAGGTTCCATATAAATTTTATATCAGAATCTGATGACAGTGTATGGAATTAGATCATTGAATTCCTTAACAACTGATAGTATTAATACCGTGTGTGTGTGTGTGTGTGTGTGTGTGTGTGTGTGTGTGTTTGCGTATAATTCCGTAAAGCCTAAACCTATTACTTAGCTATATATAGGATATATTTGATCACAGACGTTTCATAGGCTATCACTATTAGTCCTTTTTCTCAAGTATTATTACCGGAAATGAATAATGGGGTGCCTGTACGCGAACTTTAAGCAGAGGAAGTTCACTGCTAAACTAAGTCTATCTTGCAACTGTAGATAGATTTAGCATTTTTTTTTTTTTGCGGGTTCTGTAAATAGCGGCATACCAAAGGTATCATACTTAGGTGAATTGTGGTAATGGTATCACATGCAAAATCGTATTGTCTAGTTCATTTCGTTTCTGTTTTTCAATTTTTTTTTAAAAAAAATTTGTTTTGAAAATATTACAGAAAAACTCTAAAATTAGCGGTAGTTTAATTTCATTGTACATAGTAAAGACCTTTAGTCTTAGGCTATTTGAGTAAGCGTTACCCCCTGTAGCAAACGCGTCCAAAGTGGCTATTCAGTAATTTTACTTTCACCAGATGTGTAAATCATACTGTGAGCCAGTCAGGGTTTCCAGGTTTTTTGCCAGGTCCAGGTGTGTAATAGCAGAGTTCCAATACTCTGCACAAACCATCTTCCAAGCAGCTGTTTCTTGCTACAATCCGTTTGCCTGGCAACACGTCTTTCCTTGTTTTCCTTCCTTTTGAAATCTTTTAAAAAGCAGCCGGTCTATTGTTCCGACCCGCACCAAATACGCTCGAGCTGACTTTTTCTCAGCGATTTTATTGCTTTCGCGTTTATGATTAGCCATCTATATTTAAATACATGGTCAGCGTATTCCAAGAGTACGCATGAGCAATAAATACGCTTTGCGATCGCCTCAAATAGCCGGGTACTTGCAATAAATCTTGCAAATGGCACGAACTAACAACTCAACCCAATAACAAATAATAATAATAATAATAATAATAATAATAATAATAATAATAATAATAATAATAATAATAATAATAATACTTGAATAAAAATGAACTTTTAAGAACTCAGAGCGAATATATATAAATTTATATAAGCATTTTGCTCGATGAACAATTTATTTCATTTATACCGGAGCAATTAAACAGTTAAAAGCTAATAACTTTATTATATTATTATCAATAACCAGGTGAAGCATTCTTTAAAAAAAAAGAAAGAGATAAAATTTGTTAATTAAGTGCTTGAAAGAAGCTCATTTTCTTAACTGAACATTGTGACATATTCCGCCTTATGCAGAGTCGTTTTGACGTAAGATTAGCGTCATACTAAGGACCGACCTGACTACTGCAGGAAACTTATGTTAGTCGAACTCTTTAGTATGGCACTAATCACGCGTCAAAACGACTCTACATAAGACCCATTATGTCTACTACTATCACAGTTTCAAACTTTAAAAAGTTAATTAAAATGAATTTTATTGCTAAACTACGTGACATTGCTTGCTATATTGTTAACACTATCAGGCTTTGACAAATCACTTTGAAAATTACAGGTATTCAAGGGAATATTGTTGTTTCATCTCTTTCTTCTCGGAGAAATCAACTTCTTTACTGGCAATAAAAACTGGTTTTGTAAATAAAGCGCGAACTACAAGAAAAACACTGTAAATAACAGATGAACATAAACTGAAACGTGTGGTTTATAAAACGTGAGTAGTTTAACAAAGTGAATTATATTACACTAGCTGAATTAGCGTTGTTCACACGCACACACAAACATAATATATCTATATCTATCTATCTATCTATCTATCTATCTATCTATCTATCTATCTATCTATCTATATATATCTATATATATATATATATATATATATATATATATATATATATATATATATATATATATATATCTATATATATAAAAGAGAACGCACAAATCCTTTGTGAACTCATCACGCTAATACGGCTGAACCAATTTCTTTCATTTTTGGGGGGTTATTAGGATTTGGACCCTAGATGGTTTTTATCATATCACTTTAATTTTTAATTACCAGTGTCTTGAGATAATTGACCATTCAAGTGTCCATACGTACAAATCCTTTGTTATTAGTTCATCATAGGTAAAAATAAACGTATTTATATGCAACCCGCATGACCATGTGACTCGGCGGGTTAACATAAATGACAGGCGATATAATGTTAACATTTACTGGAATCTACTATGGTTTTTATCATATCACTTGAAAGCGAAAAAGTAAAAATTATCTAATTAACAAGGTTTATTGCGTTCCGGGGTGACCGCAGCGAAGCGGGGTGAACGCTGCTAGTATATATATATATATTTATACAGGGAAGTCTGGACGGATTTAATTTGCTTATAATTTTCATAAAAATGCTTATAATGAAATCAAATAAAGTGCAAACGGTAGCGGAAGGATTAAATTTTTAGTTGGCAACACTGTTACTGTATCAAAGATGGCGTCGGTGAAAGAGAAAGCGCAATGTGTTCTGTGGTACGCAGAGCTAAAATCACCAATTCTGGTGTGTCGAAAGTTCACCAAAGAGTTCAAAAAGCCGGCACCGACTGAGAGTGCAATCCGAAAGTGGCATGCTAAGTTCTTGGAGACAGGAAGCGTCCTGGACCGTCCTCGAAGTGGGAGGCCGCCAACATCGCCTGCAACAGTGAGCAGGGTAAGGGAAAGCATCATCAACAGCCCACAGAAGTCTATTCCTAGTGGCGCCCAGTTGGAGGTGTGGTGGTGAATGAACTGAGCTGGTGCAGATTACAGGTAAAAATTTAATCCTTCCGCTACCGTTTGTACTTTATTTGATTTCAAAATGAGCATTTTTATGTAAATTATAAGCGAATTAAATCCGTCCATACTTTATGAAAACCCTATTGGATGAGCCGTTTGGGCTGTACACTCTTTATGTGCCCAATGTTAAATGAAAATGCAACGTTGCCATTTACCTGGACCCACAACATAACTGAATGAAGTTACTGTCTTTTACACTAAATTATCGATGGCCAGTTCCCATTTAAAACACTCCCCCATTCACCATACTCTTACAAATGTTATCCACAATCCCAGAGATTTGGTGAACGGCAAAACATCTTTGAAGTCTCCTTTTTCGCCTTAGAAGGAAAGTCCCCCCCCAAAAAAATATATATATCTGCAGCCTAGAGTGTAGCATCAATATTTGTGCAAAATTTCACTTTTACCAGAAATCTGGTGATCAATGAATAGTCTCTTACACAGAATGATTCGGGAATAAACCGAGAAACTTTGCATACGTGTTCAGGACCTCAATTCAAGAAAAAATATTTTATTTGTCACTTTAATCGAAAACGAATTACGGAGATGGGGCCAATTTAAGATAATTGATGGAATTGGTTGTAAGGTGGCAACATTGAATAAAACGAAGTGGTAAAGGGTTATTATAAGACTTTCTCGTTCTAACGAGAATTCGAAAGTAAACCCTGGAATGCGAAGTTCTATTTAGTGTAGAACCCTACAATCAATTCAACTAATTACCTTAAATTGGCCCCATCTCCATAAATAGACGTTTTGACCAAAGTCGCAGATAAACTGTTTTCGTGTATTGAGGTCCTGAACACGTACGAAAAGTTTACCAGTTTATTCCCGGAACACCCTATAGATATATGTATGCATGTAGAGAGAATGATTAACATTTCTTTGGTTTTAGAGCAAACTTGACCTAACACCAAAGCCCTTCTTGTGCAGCATCGTTGCTAAAAAGGGACGTTAACAACAATCAATGTACACATAATTATTTGTAGCAAATTTTATCAATAGGCTATTAATATTTTTCCTCGGTTTTTACTTACGTTTTATTTATTTCTTTAAAACTTAACGTCCCACCGTTGTCTTCCTTAGGCTAAGGAGACAGATAATTAATGAAAGCGAATGAGTATGAAAGAGTTGTTGGAATTAGATTGTCGGGGGACACAGGAAAACGCCAAGAAAATCCTGGGCACTACTTGGTCGGAGATTCGAACCAGAGACTCTTTCCACCAGAGGTAGCACTCTATCACTGAGTCACCATGTTCTTTTATTTGTGTTTTATGAACGTAGATTATGCAAGTGGCATTTGAATGTCAATTCATTGATTTCAATAAGAATTTAACATCAAATAACAGTTACAGTCGTGACAACTCAACACAGTGGCATTGTAGCCTACAAGAATGACTATGGACTCCCAGACAGTGGGTGGATATTTTGATTAACACATTAGCTTTCGTTACCATTATAAACTCACTTACTAGACAGGTTAATTATCTCCTAACTCAGATAGTTTCCAAATTCCCTAATAAATGATAGGTCAACTTTATGTGTCCTTAGTGAGAATTGAACTCGTGAATACCAGCACTAAACACGTGGCTTTCCGGGATCATGAAACCATGACATTATAAAACTTCAGGGCAAAAGGAAAGACGCATTTAGACGCAAACATAATGAGGAAATTTATCTAACATTGATCTGATGCCATGCACGTATAGGTTTCCTTTCCGAATAGAATTCTTAATGATCGAATGAAGTAGAGTCAATAAGAGTAAACATGTTCTACAAACTTCTTGTTATAAAACCTGAAAGTTACTATTGAGCTGAGCTACTGCTTCAGGTGAAATGAAGCTTCAAGCATTGTGCAGTTTCTTCCTCTACTGTTTTTTCACCCCTACTATCTTAGACCTGAATACACAGGTTGGACAAGAAAACAACTAATGAAAGCACCTTTTCCTCATTAAATATCGGTGGACAATACAAAATGATTCAATTATCTGTATTAATTGTACTTTTTAAGATGGTGATTTCTTGGTATCATCCTTATACACAATTTCTTGGTCCTCTATATCCGAGTCTCCTTTCAGCAGTATGTTACTTTATTCTCAACGGTAAATTTCCTTTCCTCCATAGACCGAAAAGCATCGACTTTTATAGTTGGTTCTTTTAATATGTCTCTCGTTACTTGCCTTTTCTGTCCATGATACGTGCAGTATTTCTCCTATACCACATTCCGAATAATTCTACTTTTGATTGGTTTGATTTTGAAATGTCCTTGTTTTTTATTCAAATAGAGCTATGCTTCATACAATTCTCTTAATGAATATTTTCCTTATTGGTATATTCTTTGATTTTGGTGTAGTTGAATCTTCTGCAGAATGCTGTATTTGCCTATAATGAAGTAACTTTATCACTACAGATGAAGTGACTTGAATACAATATCTTTCCCATACAAATATCTACGCCAAACTTTTTAATTCAACATGTTGTTCAGAGTTTGCCATTGTGATTTTTTATCTGACGCCATGTAAATTTGCTTAGTGTCACTTTTAGGACTTCGTTTAGAGTCTACCATTATGAATTTTATTTGACGTCATGTCAATTTATTCAGTGTCACTTTAGGAACTTCGTTTAGAGTCTACCACTATGAATTTTATTTGACGTCATGTCAATTTATTCAGTGTCACTTTTAGGACGTCGTTTAGAGTCTACCACTATGAATTTTATTTGACGTCATGTCAATTTATTCAGTGTCACTTCAGGGACTTTGTTTAGAGCCTGGCATCGTGAATTTTACCCACCGCCATGTAAATTTATTCTTGTCAACTTTGGGACTTTTTTTTTTTTTTTTTTTTTTTTTTTTTTTTTAGAGCTTGTCATTGTGAATTTCATCTGATGACATGTAAATATACTAAGTGTGACTTTTGGGACTTTATTTAGAGTTTACATTGAGTGCTTGAATTGGTGAAATTCTATGTACGCCACTGTGAAGATCAATACCTTTATTATATTATTATTATTATTATTTGGTTATCGAATCATTAAGTTCAAAATACGGACACTTGATTAATACGAGTGACTATACGTACTCAGTTTTTGCCACACATTCTTACAGTGATCGTCATTAATTTTCAAAGGTCTCAAAATACTGCATGACGCACCTATTAACTGCACTTTTCTTTAATTGATGTTTAGTCATAATGAGAGCCCATAACTATGAGTAAAGGCAATCAAGTGAATGCATAACGATTTCTGATAACGCGTTTGTAGTAAGTAAGCATCAGTGACACATAAGACCAAAGTGCTTCTTGCTTAGAACAGAATATAATAGAATATATTTCCTGAAGTGTTGTTAAACCTAATCTTGTTGGTTTCGACAACATTTTCGTTATTATTAGCACAATAGAAGTCTCGCTATGAACATACATTGCATTACTCACATTAAAGGAAGAAAATGCACAACATGTCACATTTGATACCAGTGGTATTGTGCACAGTGTGAGACTGGCCTCACATTGATCAAAGGACAGGGCAGTACTGTAAGCAACGCAACAGAGCATCGTACCACATATTTACTCGAACACGTGCTATACAAAAGCTTCTTGAACGCTGTAATTCAGACAAACGGTCAATGCACTCAGGGCTCTCTTTTCGCATCCTGTCCTGCCTCTGGTTAACCCCTTACCGCATGCCGTGCCATATATGGCACAACCCTTTTTTTTCACTTTAGCTTTTCTGTGATTTATCAAAGGCACCAAATGATTGTTTTGTCTGCTGTGTGAGATATTGACGTGTACGAATAAGAGATTTGGTGTCATCTGGCATGTTCCTTATGAGCTGTGTGGCATATATGGCACTTACTTATTTCTCGTCGGAATTAAGTGGAAAATCTAAAATTCAAGTTTTAATTCATTTTTCAATTTCCCATATGATGATTTCCAATACTGATTTTTTTCGCTAAAAGAAAAAAAAATCATGCAGAAAGGGATTAATGTGCGACCGGCCTAAGATTTCTTTTTTTAGTTGAGGGATTTAATCCCCTTATCCTTGATCAATTTCAGCCAGTCGCTTCCATAGGTAATCTATAAAGAAAGCATAGAAGGTTATTTTTAAGAGACCTGTTGTTAAACATCTTGTTATAACTTAACGTTAGTTCAGTCCCTTGATCCTAACTGATATCATAAATGTTATATTTAATGACAATCCAATATATAGATCACATCCCACATAGCACACGACGTCCTTAGGACGTCCAATTTTGATCCCAATTATCCCATATAGTTCCCGGGACTATCGAGACAATGAGTAGAGATCCCACGGACGTCCTAAAGGATTTCCACGTAGGATGTCAACGGGACGTCCCGAATGGGACAGAAGATCCCAGGGAAATCCCACGCCGGACATACCTAGGACCACATTATCCCACGATTTACCAGTGAACATCCCTTTGAGATTCCGTTTTCCGAGATATTAGCGCACACCTGGATATTCCGCGGAGGTCCTATGGACGTCTCGGGGGCAAATTTGAATGTTTCCGGGATGTCCCGTTGTGCATTGCGTATCAGTTTAGGACATTCCGTGGAAACTTCCAACTTGGGATCGAGTTTTAGCATCCCTTTCACTATCTCAATATCGAACAATTTTAACCCTCTCACAGAGGAAGTCGACTTTTGTCGACAGAACCAAATTTCCTTAACATGAGAATGTCGACTATAGTCGACGTGTTAAAATTTGTTTGTCCGTATCTTGGCTTTGTCGAGAGTAGTCGCCAAAGTTGTACCGTTCATTTTTTGTGTGTTCTATTGTTTTCGATAAACAATAAAATAGAAATCACACAGAAAACCTTTGGCGACTACAATCGACAAAACCAAGATACAGACAAATTTTAACACGTCGACTATAATCGACATTCGCAGGTTAGGTAAAATTTTTTCCGTCGCCTTCCACAGTGAAAGGGTTAAACCATGCGCAATAACACACAGGGTGGTCCGGAAGTGGGCGCACCACTAATTGGCACATCTGCGAGAACTTGCCGCAGAATTCAGCTATGTTACGACATGGATGATCATACCGATGTATATGTCTCTTAAGACACTTAAGACTTCGAGGTAACTGTGTACAGACATTCTACCATAACTAACACTATACTGTTGAAGCTAAAGAGGTGCATCCACCCACTTCCGGACCACCTTATATATATATATATATATATATATATATATATATATATATATATATATATACATTTGAAAGTCTTAATCAAAACACGAGAAATTCTGTAGAAAGAAATTAATTTTTTAATGAAAATTATCGTCAAAATTTTAGACACAGAACTGAACAAGTAGTATATTATACCACATCCAACATCAGAAGCTCGTTTACACTTACTTTAATAGCTTAAATATTTTTCAGATATTGTTTATTTGTCGTAATTTGCGTATATGATACATACAGAATGTGTTAAAACTATAGAGACAGCCTGTGAGCCAGTGTTGCCAACAAGTTGATACAAAAAGTCGCTAAACAGGAGATGAAATGACTCCAATTTTGGGTGAAAAGTCGCTAAAAAAAAATTCGTTTATTTTTGCCACTTTCATATATATATATATATAAATGTGTGTGTGTGTGTGTGTGTGTGTATAAGATACCTGATCAATTAAAGTCCTACTACTATATACGCTACAAGAACGTATATGAAAGACTCATATATAACTAACAGTAATTTCACTTTTATATATTTTAAACTTTATGATCAATTTTGTTCAACGAAATCAAAAATGAGTTTGGAAAAAGGAACAAAATTAAAGGTCTAGAAAAAATCTTACATGCTTCACTTCTACTCACGCTTTTACAGATAATCTGTTTGCTATCGTTAAAGAATTACTTGTGCCTCTAAACGAAAGTTCTGTAAACTAAAGGACATTAAAAGCTGGAGTTGGTCCCCGTTAGAAGGTAAGAGATAACAGTAATAAAAGCGGGAATATAGAGATAGGTATTATGTACTTTCCCAGTTCGTCAACATCTGCACTGATTCAAATAAGTAAAAGGAAAATAAACATATCTGAACTGATTCGAGCTAATAGTACTTATTTTAGGACAGGGGGGGCGCGGTGGCTCAGTGGTAGAGCGTTCACCTCTGGTGCTTGGGGTCCTGGGTTCGATCCCAGCCCCCGCCAAGTGAACTTTGTGGTGGACAAATACCGTGCTCGTGGGTTTTCTCGGGGTTCTCCCGTTTCCTCCCACTTTCTTCATTCCACCATTTCACTCATCTCTCATAATCACCGTCTCCTTTAGCCTAACCGGCATAACCGTGGGACGTAAAACTCAAAGATTTCATTTTTCATTTCATTTATTTTAGGACAAGTTGTTCACAGCACAAAAGTCGTTAGATTTGTAAGTAAGTCGCCAGATTCGTCATCCCAAAATCACCAAAAAAATCGCTAACCGGAAAAATTATTTTTTGTCGTTATCCTGGAAGGCAAATCCCCTAGATTTAGCGACTTTTCCCCCAAATTGGCAACACTGCTGTGAGCTTTTCTGTAGGTTTCAAAGCGGTATCTATCAGTGAGAGATATAAGCTTTTTTCTGTCACCTGCAACTCAAAATGTTGTGATACATGGTGGCTCGTAAAAATTTCTAGTCTTTACTATTTCCGAACACTTTTATATGGCAAATTGTTCCCTACACACGTCTCATCTCTGGTAGTTGGAGCCACATTTCATTTCTAGAAGATAGTATGGGTCCTTTGGCACGTGTTTAATTCTTTGAGACCTATGCGTAAAAATATTATACTAAAAAAATGTTTTTGGCGAATACCTAATGAAGATGACACTTAAGAGATTACGAGTCCTATATCGAAAATATTATTTATAATTTTTCACTATTGTGCTTGTACTATGCCCTTAGCCAGAACTTCAAGACAGGAAGGAAGGGAGGGGGGGGGTAGGCGAGATAAAATTTCAGAGATGCTAACTTGAGATCACACTCCATTTATACGTACAAACCAACAAACGACTTAAAGTTTCAGAGGGACTGAAGATAATCGCACGGGGGCTTAGTCCCCTTGTCAATCCTCTTACTACAAGCCTGTTTTGCACGTGATTTCTCTTATTCTGTTCAGCAAATGGCACCACAAATCAGTGCCATGGTTCCGCTGTGTACCCAGCACGAAACATCAGAAACAGAAAGTAAATATTAAATACGGTAGTTTCATTCCGTAACCACTGACACACAAAGAGTTAAAAAGTCAACTGCAACTATTGTCTCTACAAAACTATTAATATTTTTTTTTTAAAAAAATGTTTGCAGTGCTTTTCGAGAAACTGTGTTTAAATTATGTGTTTTAGGGGAAAAAATTATCTTAAAAAGTATTCACCTTATTTATTTACAAGGAACGGACATGAACCTGTCATCCGAACATCCGAGTCAAACCTAGTCCATTCGATAAACATAACAAAGATATGTTCATGCACAAAAAATTAGGTGCCATGGTCAAAGGAGTAAGTGCCTGGGGCCCGTTAACCCTGTTAGTATAAAGAAAATCGTAGACTTGCAGTGAAATAGCTTTTGTATGGGGGTGCTATGTATTGGGGCCCACAACGTGCTTGAACGGGGAAAATTGGTAGAACGTCTGCAAAATTTGCTCCAGAAATCCCTCCCATCAAGTTTGGACCCCTCTGGAGTGACCACGGGTAAAAACACACAGTCCAAATGTAAATCGAAAAATATTATAGGATATAAGAAATGACTGAACGAAGTTTTGTATTGATGGACGGAATACGCGTAGATATGAGGGAAAAACTTGTATACCAATACACTCTTTCTCCTCATACCTACTCTTGTCTAGGTACGATTATCAGGAATCACCTAGTAGCTTTCCGTTTCCAGCCATTTAGAAACGCGAAAATAAATGCCGAAATTCTAAATTTCTGAAAATCGAAAGTAGATAAGTGAGTCGTGATAATTGTATCTCATGTAAAATAATATTGTCTAGCGAGCTCTTGTTCCACTTTTCAATTATCTTTTATCTATTTGAAGATATCACATAATTACTGTAAAATTAGCGGTATTTTAATTTCGCCGTGATGGGGCCTCTTAAGATGAAACTGAGCCTGGTGTATACCTTCATCAGTTGTCTCCTTGCGACAACAAAAATGGAAAATGAAATCTTTCATTGTAACGTTCCACAATTATGCCTCTGAGGCCAAGGGAGACAATGATTAAAGCAGATGAAGATGAATGATGATGAAAGTATTGGTGGAATGAAAATGTGGGAAGAAACGAGAGTACCCCCGGAGAAAACCCACGGGCACGATGTTGTCCAGCACAAACTTACATGGCCGGGGATTGAACCAGGGACCCCACGCATCAGAGGTAACCGCTCTACCATTGAACCACCGTGTCCCCTGGAAAAATATCATTGAAAAACTTCAACGTACACGTGCCCTTGCCCCACAGACAGTTTGGCGGGAATTTCAAACTTTAAAAAAAAAAGTCATAATTAATAAAATATTTTTTTAAAAAAATACAAATTTTCACTGGTTGCCCGAATTCTTTTCTTATAAATCAGAAATTTGAGTTCCGAGTTTATGACGTCATCAAATTGGGCACTGAAGTTTCTAACTTGAAAACAATTATTAATAATATAAATATACTACCTAAATTTTTGACGATCTTCATTGTCTAAGTTAGTGATGCGTAAACTACAGCCCGCGGGACAGATGCGGCGCCCTAAAAAAAATTCTCTCTGATCCGCAACATGAATTTAACTGACGAATTTAACTTCACGGTTAATCATCTAAAATAAGTAGAAGCCATTTTGAACCAAATTATGAAAAAAAAAAAAAACATTTTAGACATGAATTCAGTTTCATTCATCGCATTCCCCTTCATAATCTTTGAATCATTAATAGGAGTTATTGTTACAAAATCTTGTAAGGTACACTTACTATGTTGTTTATTAGCCAGCATAAAATTTTCTTCTTGACTCCGTTCTAAAAAAAAAAAAAAAAAAAAAAAAAAAAGTTTGTCCATAAGTGGTCTAAATTATTCATATATTTTTAAAGTGGGAATAAGGCTACATTGTAGGAATAAAAATGTGTTTTGACAGTCAAAAACAGAGTAAATGGATATTGTAGACAAGTAGTGCTAAATGAAGAACGCTGAAAGAGACAATTAACTAATCAAGATGTCCGAAACAACTCCCATATAATCCCAAAATGGCTGCTATGCCATTATTCATATACATATATTGTCCACTTTCTCTTATTTAAAAGCAGCAGACTTGCCATTTGTTGATAAAATAATCTTGTGTTAGAGCTTAACACTTTCTTAAAGCGTTATTCACCTCTAACGAAAGCGTAGTCCTCGAGGAATTGCACACGTAGACCCTATACTTAAGCTTAGTTTTGAATCCGCATTTTCTTCTTAGGTTTAGCAAATAACAGCATATAGTACAAGCAGCGTACAGTACTGAGTGCTAGGAAGGAAGGAAGGAAGGAAGGAAAGGGGTCGAGAACTTGGGAGCTTTTTCGGAAACATGCAATTCTTTTGTATAAATGATTCATGTTAACAGAGGGGGCGCCACTAAGCAGGAGAACTCTAATGGCGTGTAGTTTAATGCACATGCATAATGGAGAGATGGATTTTGACCCATCAAGGTATCATCTGTGAGTGCGGCGGAGGTTGAGGATAGATGAGGGACATGAGAGGAAAGGGATGAGAAATTGGTGCTATGGCGACGAGCGTTATAATTGAGCTCTTCCCATAAGGTAAATGCACGGGATTTCCTCATACACATATATGGATGAGTACATACACACATGTATACAGTACATGCACGTATGACCTTCCACATTACATACATATATAGATTACGTGTGTTTATGCGCACATACGAAAGCGCAATATAATATAATTTTCACAACGAGAAAAATAACGTATGATGTATTTTGCTAGCACAAACACTAGCAGTCGTATGTAGCTAAAACCTCTGCTAGAAAAAATTCAGCCTTGCTATTAAATATTTCACTAGTGCATCAAAGGGAATTAATAGAAAGACGTAAATCGGCTTTACTAATCTTCACATGATAAATAAAGCATCATATTAAAGTACAGAATTTGTTATAACTATAGTGTTTGCTTTTCTAAAACTCAGAATAGGTGATTCGCAACGCATCAATAATCCGTGATGGTTTATACTTTTCTCTGTGTTTAAAACTCTTACTCTTACAGATAAGGAAAAGCCGTTAAGAATATATTACCAAACAAACGTAATAAAATGAAATTTCTACTATTATGTTACACAATTACGTCGAATAATTTTGGCCCGTATTTATTTCTACTCATAATTATTCCTCGAAGACCATGAAGAAATTTTTGACTCTATCTGAATCCCGAACAACTGAAAAAAAAAAATACACTCTTGAATTACCAAAATAAGATTACACTCAGGTAATAGGAACCAATTAGGATTCAGGTATTTTCAATTGATGTATGTTAATGGCTATATATATATACAAATAATTTTTATAGAGTTGATTCAGAAATTTAAATTGAAGAAACACTTTCAGCGGTGTTGGTAACATAAACTATTTTCCACTTCTTGATTAGCTCGAAATATTCGTTATTTTTTCCTCTAATATTTGTATTTGATATCCAGTGGCGTACGCACAATTCCATAAGCGAGGAGTTAAAGCACTTAATCTCATATCTTTACAGGCAATGTGATTTATATATATACTAGTCTCTGGCTAGCTGGGGGCTCCGCCCCCAGTCCCCCGAGTTTGCTCGGTCTACAGCCTCGCAGTTCTTATCTATCTCCCTTTGCATCAATAGTGACTTTCGTGAAACTTGCTTTTCATATTTCTTTAATGTGTCACTCCGGGGGCTTCGCCCCCACACACTGTCTTTGCTCGGCCTACGGCCTCGCACTTCTTGAACCTACAATTCTATCGTTTCTTTTCCTATTTCAACTATCTAAAAGATAAGATTTTGTATCCCAACAAAACGCCGATTTAAATAACATGGGAATTTCTTTATCCCCTTTATACCCCTAAAAAATTAAAAATATTCACTTTTGCCAATTTTACTGTCGGCTAGTCCTGGAAGGCTACAATCATGCCAAATTTTATCATTCTAATCATGCCGGAAGTGCCTAAACATTTTGGGATGTAGAAGGCGACTCATATAAATAACATGGGAAAGATTTTTCAGTTCCCCATAAAATCACTCTACGGATGGAAATTTTTATTTCTGATGATTCACTTAGGTAACGCTAACGAAAACGTACAAGCATACCAAATTTCAAATTTTTATTCCAATTCTAAGTACCTAAAACATGAAATTATATGTCCAAAAACAAGCCCATTTAAATAACATTGGGAAATTCTTCATCCCCTCTTTAGACTCCCTAAAAATTAAAAATATTGACTTTTGAGAATTTTCCTGTGGGTTTGTCAAGAAAAGCTCCAATCATGTCAAATTTAATGATTATAGCCTTACAGGAAGTGCTCAATAATTTGGGGGTGTAAAAGGTGTCCATATAAATAACATGGGAAAGGTTTTTCAGTTCCCTATAAAACCACTCTAAAGTCGGCATTGTTTATTTTTACTGTTTTTCTTAGGTAGAACTAACGAAAAAGTACAAGCGTACAGAATTTCAAGTTTTTATTCCAATTCTACGTAAGTACTTAAAACATGAGATTATAGTTCAAAAAAAGGTCCATTTATATAACATGGGGAAATTCTTCATCCCCTCTTTAGACCTTCTAAAAATTATAAATATTCACTTTTGGTAATTTCCTGTCCGTTAGTTCCGGAAAGCTACAATCATGATAAATTAAATCATTGTAGCCCTACAGGAAGTGCTCAATAATTTATGTCAGCTCATGTAGTTTTATATATAGTTAAGATTAATATATATATATATATATATATATATATATATATATATATATATATATATATATATATATATATATATATATATATATATATATATATATATATATATACATATATATATATATCTTTATAGATAGATAGATAGATAGATAGATATACAGTATGGCGCTAAATTCGTTGTACAAAAGCAGAGGAGTGATTCCTGAGAGTAAAACAAACAAAAAGTTCCAATAAATTAGGGCAAAACCCCTCATCGTTTACGTGTTATAGGCTGTCGAAAACATGAAAAAATGAATTTTAGAGGCTCATAGCTCCAAAACTATGGGATCTACTGTAGTCGGGTCACGACTTCACTTAGGAACTAGTATGTGCTCTATCCAAAAATACATGTTTTAGAATCCTAAGGTACTTACGTAACATTTTTTATGGAGATAGTTGGAGAGTACTTTATATCATAGGCCCGTAGTCAAACTCCCTACTTAAAAAATTGTTGTGAAAGCACCCCAGGATTTCACTGCAATTCCATTATGCAACGTCTCCTTCCTATGGATACGTGCCTGTCTTTACAGGTATTTCTTTACCTTATATCAGTAAGGAATTTAGAAGAACTCCTTTCTTTTAATCTCGGAATTGGGGGGGGGGGGGCGTGCAGTTTTAAAGCATAGATATGATTAACAGTGTCTTCTTTTTTTCTTTAGAAATTCAACAATTTACGGACTTCATCCCGAAAGACCCCTCCCTGTAACAGCCGCTGTTTTATATAATAATAAGCTACAGTATAATTCTCAAATAAATATGAATAACTTCCCATTTCAGTTGCTATTTTCTTCTATTCTCTATTTGAAGCATGCCTATTATGTTGTTATTTGTATGTTTTTTATCCCATATTGTTGGAACACTCCTCACTAATTCTATTAATATGTCTTTCATAATCAAATTTAATAATGCAGCAAAACCTTCCGAGCATAGACACACACACAATCCTCTGCAGACAAAATTCTAAACAAATGAAGATTTTATTCCGTGCATCTCTTCAGGGAGAACCAATGACAACACAAGCCACAGCGATGCTCCCGCTGAACATCGATGTGAAAACAAACTCGGTTGTTTATCAGTCGACCTCTAGGTCGCGATGTAGCGTACATCTTGGGCATGCGCTTACCCATTTGAATCCATGTATTTGTGCCAGTATCGAGGGTGCGACCGCGACTTAAACCTCGATCGCGAGGTCTCTTCGGTATGTTTCTACCCTAACGCTTACCGTTAGAGAGGCGTGGTAAAAGTAAGAAAAAAAGTGGAAAGGTTTTACCATTCTTAGTAAAAGTGGTAAAAGTAAGAAAAAAAGTGAAAAGGTTTTACCACTCTTTATCCTTAGCGTCACCATTCCGAAATTTCACGCGTTTTTGTTCATGGTAAAGTCTCTACCCAAACTTTACATCCTTCCCTCTATGCTCCATTAAAAACTCTTTATGGACCTTACTATCATTAAGAAATAAGCGACGACAAATTAGAATTTCCTTTATCTTCTTCTTTTTTTCTTTTCTTATTTTTTTCTGTTTTTTTCTTTTTGTGTGGGTGCTCATCAGCATACAAAAATTCTAGAGTGGAGGTGCTCGAGCACTGGAATACCTCTGGAGTCGCCGCCCCTGGTTCAAATAATTGGTAGTTGGAAAGTGTGAGCTAGGAGCTCATGCAATATAGTAGTCTAACCATTAACAAGATTTGTAGTGTAAATACGGGGTGTTTCAAAACAACACCGACAACGTTTGGGAAGTGATTCCTGACACCAAGATAAGACAAAAAGTATAGATCAATCTGGGTGCACAAATGTTTCCTTTCGGAGTTATAGGCTGCCAAAAACATTAAAAAATGAACTTTAAAGGACCATAGTTCCAATACTTTGGGACCTATCATAGTCAAGTCAAGACTTCACTTAGAAATTAATATGTGCCTTATCCAAAAATCCATGTTTCAGAATCGTAAGGTACTCAAGCAACAACTTTTATGCCTGGAATTTGGCTACGGGCATATAATTTGAAGTACTCACCAACTATCTCTATAAAAATTGTTGCGGAAGTACCGCAGAATTCTGAAACATGGATTTTTGGATAGGGCACATACTAGTTCCTACGTGAAGTCTTGACCCGACTATGGTAGGTCCCATAGTTTTGGAGCTATGGATCTTTAAAGTTCATTTTTTCATATTTTCGGCAGCCTATAACTCCGAAAGGAAGCATTTGTGCACCTAAGTTGGTCTATACTTTTTGTCTTATCTTGGTATCAGGAATCACCTCCCAAACGTTGTCGGTGTTGTTTTGAAACGCCCTGTATATAATACAAGAAATATCGTGTTATTTCTTTATGTTAGGCTTAATAGGGTTATAGATTTAACATCCACCGCACTCTTTGGAGCTAAGTATCCTAATAGACGGCCAATTCTGGGCGAGGCTTTTTATTTCTGCAGCATTGAACCTGTGAAAAATGAAAATGAAATCTTTAAGTTTTACGTCCCACGGTTATGCCGGTTAGGCTAAAGGAGACGGTGATTATGAGAGATGAGTGAAATGGTGGAATGAAGAAAGTGGGAGGAAACGGGAGAACCCCGAGAAAACCCACGAGCACGGTGTTTGTCCACCACAAAGTTCACTTGGCGGGGGCTGGGATCGAACCCGGGACCCCAAGCACCAGAGGTGAACGCTCTACCACTGAGCCACCGCGCCCCCCCATTGAACCTGTGAATTTCATAAGCTATTAGAGTTATGTATGCTAAAACTGATTGATTTTTTTTTTGGGGGGGGGGATATTGAGTGAAAGACCCAGATAACTCCCTCAAATACGTCGGCCTTGGTATCTATTATATAGTACAGAACTATTGATTTCAAAAGCAACAAAAAAATCATTTGAAATACATGTGGACAAAACGTGGAGCATAGATCCAAATCAGCTGGACAGGAAACAGAATTGTAATAGGTGAATTACAACTTCAAAAGCAGGAAATAAAAACACTCGTATCCGTCTTTTGTAACCTTTCACTCAGGGCCGGTCCAAGGTTACAGTCCTAGGCACAATCTAAGAGCACCATCAAAGAGGGGCACTGGGCAGTGCTTTTTGCTAAGAAATTGGTTCCAATCAGTGTTCGAAGTGAAAAAAAAAAAAAAGCAGAGGCGGTATGTTTTATTTCGATTTTCACTCGACATACCGTCTATCTAAATGGTGGAATATAGTGAGGATATATTGCCTAAAAGATTGCATTTCGATTTACATACTGACTAAAAATCATTCGAGAGTTTCTCTGTAGTTACGGGAGGGTTACGGGACATGGAGAGACTTTGATCCCCCGCCAACAACTCTGAAAAAAAAATTAAAAATATCCCCTTATGTTGCATTATAGAGAATTATTCATGAAAATACTCAAAAACTGAGCTTTTATATTAGCAATTTCCTGCGGGAAAACAGCCGGACCCCCACTCGTCTGAGGGGTATTTCAAACCCCCGGATGATCCGTCCATGCTCAAAACAGACATTTATACGAATTAAGACAAGAAGACACACCATACATAAGAAAGAAACAATTCAATATGGCATATCAAACTGTAATAGATGAACTTCTTTGAAGACACCTCATTTTATAAACAAAAGGTAGGAAAAAGATACGAAAAATGTCGGTGTTGTCAACTTAGAAATTATTGCTACATAAGAAATAAAATCTATTTACGTGCAAAAGCTATTTGTCAATTACTTGTGGACTTATTAAAGGTACAGTAAAGTGTTGATTATCCGAAGTAATTGGGGGACATGGGTGTTCGGAAAACTGCTTTGTTCGGATAATCGAACTGTACTGTACTGTACTGTACTGTACTAGACTGTACTTCTACAGCCAGTGCCAAACTGACAGAAGTGTGCTGATTGTTGAAACACAGCGACTGGCGGCTTGGCCGGTCAGCAGCGCCTTATGAAGGTCCCATTAGAAGCAATGTTCCGCCAGCGGTGGCTCAGTGCGGCGACTACTGTGCGAAACTTGGTTTGGGAGTGAGGGGGATGATGGACGGACGGTAGGGTGGGAGAGTAACAGGTGCGAGCGAGTACACAGTTCGGTTAAGCGGTCGTTCGGTTGACCGACGTTCGGATAATCGACGCTCTACTGTATTTAGCATTTACTCTTCAGTGAAGGTATGTCTTGATCACTGAAAAACCACAGGCGGTATCGTATGCCTTCAACGCGGAATACCACCTGATACCGTCTCACTTCGACCACTGGGTTCCATAGTATAGAATTAATATTACCACCGGCAGTGGTATATTTAGGGGCTATTGGGTTCAAACCCTCCGAAATAAATTTATTAGTTTTTCGCGTTCCACGTACAACAATAATCCTTCTTACTATTTCTAAAAATTTCATTGACTTCCCATTTTCTTACGCTCTTTGTTCAGAAATAATATTGTATTTGTCAAATTTCATTCCATGTAAAAACTGTGTTCTTCTTTTTCTTTCTTTCGTCCATTCTAGTCTTCTGTTTCTTTTTCTTAGTTGTTACTTTCTTTCGTTTCTCCTATCATACTTTCGACCGTTTTTAGTTGTATTTCAAGTCGGTCGTCGTCGATAACACCAAAACTAAGAGGAGCTGATAAGCGAAACTGGTGTTCCATACCAACTTGGAGGGATATCAATATAACAGGACTTTAGTTATTATAGCAAAAGAGTATTCACATCGTTTAGTCATAAAGAAAGGTAAATGATTGAATTAAGGAAAATCAAGAGGTGGGGGGATAAGTAGCCTGGGAAATTGGTTTGGTGAAGAGGATGCTTCCTTTTTTCTTCTATGAATAGAATAAAAGGCTAGATTCACTACTAAATGCTTATGGGTATCGTATCACGTATGATTCACCAGTTTGCAATTCTTGACATTAAAACTGCAATCTGTATATTTCAGCTTCAACTTGTCTCAACATTTTCTTTCAGGTAAAAACGTACACAGATAAAACGGAATATTTCCATATTTTCTAAAATGAAATCAATTAAGTTAATCACCTGAGATTACAAATATTTAACATGTCTTTGCAGAAGCGTCATTTGAGATCTGCCTAGGGGGAGGGGGCAAGATCCCCCCACCTTCATACGTGTTTCACGTTTTCCTATATATTAACAAGCGATCGATTAACATATATTTAATTCTCAAACTCAGGTGGGCAATTGCTCTCCTGCTTCCCCGTGTTGTGCAGAGCCCCCACCGAGACACAATCCTAAATACGCCACTGACCACCGGAGCTATAAACCGGTTAGCCTCATCCATTTTAGACGGTGTCATTCTTTGTGTGTGAGTCACAAACCAGGTTGTCAGATAGTTTGAACCAAAATTGGCCACAATATTGTGTTATTTAACTTCGTACACAACGTCGTTCCTGTTGATATCGCCTCAAACACAAGAGAAGAAATGTATTCATAGCTACATTTATTTATATTTTACTGTAATTTTCTTTTTCGTCTATTTATACTATTTTAGTGAGTTTTTTTTTTTTTTTTGCCAAATTTACATAAAATATACGACGTTAATGCATACCATACTGATTTTTATTAAGTATGTCATGTTTTTTAAAATTTCATTTTCATTTTCGTTGGTACTATGGTTACTAACAAATTTCTAAATAGAATATCTGTTTAGTTTTGAATGAAATATCTGTTTTTAAATTGAAAAATAAAAAAAACATGTTCTTTTCTCTTTCTTCACACGAAGATAAACAGTGATCATTTCCCGTGTTTTTATCTTTTAAGGTCGATACTTCTGATCTCCTTACAGATAGCGTAAGAAATAATGGATTTCACATCAGCAGGTTCTCAAAGTATATTATATAGACAATTACAGATGTGATAAAAAAAATAATAAAATCTTGAATGAATAGTTGAATACGTAGCAGAGATCACCCACAGATTGGATATTCCAACCATTTTGAAGTACTCAAAGCACGAAAATGTAAGAAATGAAACCAGCGATAAAAAAAAGAGAAAAGTTCAAAATCTTCATTGTTACGAAGTTTTGAATTGAGCAAAAAGATAAAAAAAAAAAGTGACAAACATCTTGGCATTAAACGGCGTGACAAACATTTTGGCATTTGAAGGCGGCGCTCCAAGTTCCCGTTGAGTTACGACCTAAATGGTTTCTCTAGAACACGGCACTGTCAGGACATGGCAGGTGAACGACATGTCATGTGAGAATTTAAAAAGATAACACTATGAATTTTCGATGTCAAAGTCTAAAAAGAAACTTCGTGGATTACGGTACGGCATAGGAACGGTACATTATGTGTAAATTAACCTTAGATTGTAGAGCAATATTATATATATATATATATATATATATATATATATATATATATATATATATATATATATATATATATATATATATATATATATATATATATATATATATACAGATGGTGATCAGAAAAACGGAAACACCTGTAGTTGGCAACATGTCAGATGTATGGGTTGGCAGTGGTGTCGTGGCGCCCGCAGCGTCGGACCGCTGGTGGTGGTGTGTTAGGTCGATCTCCATACTACATCAGGCGCAGTGGAACAGCAGTGTCCAGTGGCTGCAGCAGACGGAGGTAGTGTAAAATGGGAGACCTCTCAGATTTTCAAACAGGGCAAATTGTTGGTGCGCGGTTATGTGGAGTGCGTATGACGGCAGTGGCTACTGTGTTAGGTGTGTCGCGTGGGACAGTGTCGAAGGTGATGACGGTCTACACAACACACGGGAAAACCACATCGGGGAAGCGGAACAGTGGGCGGAAGAAAATCATGAGTGACAGGTCACGCCGGGTATTAAAGCGCATTGTCACGCAGAACCGTCGTGCCACTGCGGAGCAAGTGAGGGAGGAACTCAATCAGCACCTCCCCCACCCTGTTTCGACAATCACAGTCCGCCGCGAATTACATGACATGAACTTACAGGGTCGTATTGCACGGGCCAAACCGCTCATCAGGGACCATAACGCTTTCGCACGCCGCAAATGGTGCCGCGACCATGCAACTTGGACCGTTGAGGACTGGAAACGTGTGATATGGTCGGACGAGTCATCCTTCACCCTATTCCCAACCACGGGCCGTGTTTATGTGTGGAGAACGCCCAAAGAAATTTATGATCTGCAGTGTCTCCGCCCAACTGTGAAACATGGCGGCGGCTCGGTGATGCTTTGGGCCGCCATATCATGGTTTACATTGGGTCCTGTGGTCACACTTAGCGGAGGAATCACTGCCAACGATTATGTCGCAATTTTAGGAGACCACTTGCATCCTATGGTCCAGATGTTGTTCCCGGACAATGACGCCATCTTCCAGGATGATAATGCACCCATTCACACAGCTGGCGTTGTTGCAGCGTGGTTTGAGGAACATCGGGATGAAGTTCAATCCCTCCCCTGGCCCGCCCAATCCCCAGATCTCAACATAATTGAACATCTGTGGTCCGTCTTGGAAACACGACTCCGGCGACGATTTCCATCTCCATCCTCTTTCAAAGAACTGGCCGATGCCCTGCACGAGGAATGGTGTAAAATTCCACTTGCTACCATTCACGACCTCTATGCCTCCATCCCACGTCGCATCAAGGCTGTTCTGAAGGCGAAAGGTGGCCCGACACCATATTCATCTGGTAAGTTGCAATTTCCTTCAGGTGTTTCCATTTTTCTGATCACCATATGTATATTATATATATATATATATATATATATATATATATATATATATATATATATATATATATATATATATATATATATATATATATATATATATATATATATATATAGTGGTGGATCCAGGATATGATCAATGGAGGGGCTATACCATAGTTTGCAGATTTATCTAGTGTAAAGCATGATTGAAGCCCATTTTATCCAGTGTATACCTCAGCGTCAAGGGGAGGATATAGCCCTCCTTGGATCCGCGCCTGTATATATATGTGTATATATGTTGCTGTTAGCGAGTGTGTGCTCGGGATTTTACCCATAGAGTAGGCATTTCAATGGTGAGTGCATGCATACTTCAGCGTCTGGCTTGAATTGATAATATCCAACCCTACAGCAGCAAACGTCTTCGCGATGTAAGTGACCAGCATCTTCAGAGAGTTCAGTAATAGTACTCGTTTCAGGAATAAATAATCGTAAGACCTGATGCATATGTCAGCCAAGGGCGCCGATTTCTCTGTAAATTTCGGGGGGGGGGCATTCAGATACAAAAGGTATATATATGAAGATTTTAAGACAAATTGCACTCAAATTATGCCAAATATTGTATATTCATAAATACAATAGGGGCCCCACATGAGCTTGGGGGGGGGGCGGATCCCTCGGCACCCTCAGGATCGTGTATGACTGGACCCCAATCAGTCTAGTAAGGGAATTTTTTTCTTTTTTGTATTCATGAATCTTACTGTTGCCGATGACAGTAGCTAGGAGACAACACATGCGAAAATTAATTTACAAGAAAATACTGAAAGCTGTAAATCAAGAAACGAAGGAGAAATTCGTTAGAACTTTTATTCCCCCCTTAGAATATATTGATGCCAAGGACTATATTGAGCTATCGATTGGACGAAATAAAACTTATCATCCCCTCCAAAGATGGAAAGCTTAACAACAAAAAATTATTATTTATGGAAAAATAAATCTCTGCCTCTGTTTCAAATTTATAAACTTTCCTTTGTCATACCCAGTCAGTGGTAAGATGCGTAAAACTTATGACTAGAGCAATGCAAAACTATAACAATTCATAAGAGGAGACCATTTTCATAGATGCAGCAACCTTGTGACAAAGTTGTGTAGGTGAAATATAACATCGAAAGTGTACTTTATCTCTCAGGGGGGGGGGGCGCTGTGGCTCAGAGGTAGAGCGTTCACCTCCGGTACTTGGGGTTCCTGGTTCAATCCCAGCTTGCGCCGTGTGGACTTTGTGGTGGACAAACACCGTGCTCGTGGGTTTTCTCTAAGTTCTCCCGTTTCCTCCCACTTTCTTCATTCCACCATTTCACTCATCTCTCATCATCACCGTCTCCTTTAGCCTAATCGGCATAACCGTGGGACGTAAAACTTAAAGATTTCATTTCATTTCATTTTATCTTTCAGGAACTTCTCTTCGGAATTTATTTCAGTAACAGTCTATATAGGCTTACTCCTAACTTTTAGAACAAAGTATGAGATTAAAGCAAACGCAGTGATATCAGAACACGATCTCAAGTTTTTCTTCACATTTGTATTTTAGAGTGCTTTTCTACATTTTCACTGTGCAAATAAACAAAACAAAAACGATTTCAAGGATTTACTCCTTCCCGTAATTAGCTTTACAGTACATCACGAGTTGCTTCTCGAAACTTTTTGATGTCAATTTGATCAAACTGTAGCCAAAAAGTGATCTCTCAATGTCAACAAATCTTATTGGACAAAATTTTTATAAAGAGGGGCAAGTTTAATGTCTGTAATTTTTTGGCAAACTGAAATTCAATCATTAAAGTGATTTTTTCATGACTTCAATTGTTTTGTAGGCGGAGTTTCTAGTAATAACATCCGTCAATTTCTTTTCTAAAATGGGCCAGAATTTACACTGAAAAAAAAAGTTGTATGAGACGTGCGTAAAATCGTATGTTATATTTGTAAATCCTGTAGATTTTGGACTTAAGAGTCTTCGTCCCGGCGAAATTAAAATACCGCTAATTTTACAGTAATTATGTGATATCTTCAAATAGATAAAAAGATAATCGAAATGTGAAACAAGAGCGCCTTAGACAATATTCTTTTACATGAGAAACCGTTATCACGACTCACTTATCTGCTTTCGATTTCGAGCCATTTTGATAAATCGGCATTTATTTTCGCGTTTCTAAACAGCTGAAAACGGAAAGCCACTAGGTGACTTATGATAACGGTACCTCACGCAAAATAATATTGTCTAGGGCGCTCTTGTTTCACATTTCAATTATCTTTTATCTATTTGAAGATATCACATAATTACTGTAAAATTAGCGGTATTTTAATTTCGCCGGGATGAAGACTCTTAATCTACAGCAAACGTATAACTGAAAACGCATGTTTTATAATACTTCCCGTATAAGTGTTCCATCTATACGTACTTTCCGTATGAAACAATATAGGCGGTCAGGATCTCACATACAAATGGACGTATATAACATATAGCTGACGAAGGTAATATGTAATATAAGGAAGACTGTTAGATATCAGACATCCTGCAACGGGACAGTGCCTATGTAACATACGGATAATGTATGCTCCGTACTGATTTCTGTAATACAAGATGATTACGTATATTTATACAATATACCGCTGTCGGGAGAACGAATTTTTGTGAGTGCACCAGAAACTGACTAAGCTCTGTTGAACTTCATTAACTAAAACTAAGCATTCACTGAGCAGCATTCCTTGCGTTTCTTGTTTCTGAATTGACGTGGATGCGATGGCAATCGTGAGTGTTTTTGCTCTGCATCTGTTGATCGGTTGCTAACATTTCTGGTCCTCTATAAGCTAGGCATTCTTCCATCTCCCCCATGCAAGAGGCCATTCTGATGCATATACATTTAAATATACTGAAAATACAAATCAAAACTGGATTTACTGCATGCTATAAGCATGCATTTGAAATAGAAACTTATATGTTGAATAAGCACTTAAATACTAATATATCTATGCATTAACCTTTGAAATGTGTTCTTTATACACTATAAAACTTCATATTCGAGTTTTATTATTGTTTTTAGAAACCCCTACCAAATTTTAAAGAGATGCATATAAGCAAACAATATATGCATTTGCACAAAAGTCCGATGTCTACCTATGACAGAGTTCGCCGGAAAAACAACGCGATGAAGATAACAGATATGAGTATATTGCAAAGGAACACCACACACTTTGATGTCGAAATTAGACCGGAGGTTATATTTCAAGATGGCGCCCTTGACTGATAATGGTGAAACAATATAATTTAACATCCCTTGAATGGTTGGATGGTTGAGTAGAACGTGGGTGAAGTTCGAATTGCAGCCACCTCCACGTGGTGAGATTTGAGTCAGTTTACCAAAAATAATTACGCGGAATGAGCGAATATATACAATCACTCTCTAGAACAAATGAGTAAAACAAAAATTCCCTTTTATATACCTTTAATACATAAGTACTTATGTTTCTAATAGTCGAACTCCCTCGTCTCTAAGCGGTTAGCATACGCATCTTTTGCGTGGGAGACCCGAGTTCGGTTTCCGGCGGGAGCTCATGTTCGAATTCCACGTTACACTGTAGCGCTACGTTTCATATGGCCTCGCTGCTGAAAGGGACGATAAACTAAAAATCAAATCAAATGAAATGTTTTAATAGTTTAAAAACAGCCAGCTTTCACCGAAATAGCCTATATACGTGAATTTCTAAATGTACCGCATCAATCAATCAATCAATCAATCAATCAATCAATCAATCTATCTATCTATCTATCTATCTATCTATCTATCTATCTATCTATCTATCTCATCCTTGGGCATTTTTTCGGTAAACGTTAATATTATTATACAATTTATAATAGGGCTGGTATCGAGACGAGACGAGACTGTGCAGTCTCGGTCTCGTCTTGGTTGATAAATAGCGGTCTCGGTCTCGTCTCGAGTCAAAAATCACCATCTCGGTCTCGGTCTCGTCTCGGTCAACAGATGCTTGTGTTGATCTCGGTCTCGGTCTCGGTCTCGAGGACCAAATCTCGGTCTCGTCTCGAAAGTCTCGAAAAAATAGTGTGAAAATTGTGAAAGTATTATTATTGTAAAGTCTGTCGATTCCGCTTCTTATTTTTTGCCTTCATTTTGACAGAATTATGATATGGTGTACCTCTTCATAGCTAAGCCTACAAGTCCATAAGGTTATAAAGCATTACATAAGTATATATCCTAGGGGCGGATCTAGGATGGACTTCCGGGGGGGAAAGGGGCGATTGCCCCGATCGCTCCCCTGGATCCGCCAGTGATATATCCAGTAACGTAACATAGCTTAAGCTTATTCCTGAGCTCTCAGCGGTGCATGTGATCTTTATTCGATAAAACTAATCGTGTGTTCATTACGTTGAAATTTTATATTGATTGAAAAATACTTGCGAAACATAGACATACATATTATATAAGTATATAGGTAATTCCAGCTATTTGTATTTATTTTCTCTCTCTAGGCAAAACAAGTGATTCTTAACTTTCTAATTTTATTGGTATTAATTTTCGGTTTTGCTGCAATATGAAGGATTGAATAGTCAAAATTATTTTTTCACTGTACGACTTCCTTAAATTTTGGATCCATTTTTACCCTACCTTACAGTAGTAAAGTAGTATAATTCACACACACACATATTATATATATATATATATATATATATATATATATATATATATATATATATATATATATATATATATATATATATATATATATATATATACAAGGGCGCCCATCGGGGGGGGGCAAGGTGGGGCGCTCGCCCTCCTTAGAAAATTGTACTGAAGAATCTCGAAAATCCAAGAGAATTTTTACATTAGTTACAGCAAAATCTGAAACAATTTTTGAAACGTCACTTATACTTGCCCCCCCTTGGAAACCACAACGTGGGCGCCCTTGTATATATATATATAGAGGCAGACTATGCTGTCACTTTTTCATCGAAATTCAGTTAAGAATACTTTTTTTAAAATAGACTATGTTCTTTCTAGTGGTATTAGTTTGTAACTACTTAGTATAGTTTGAAAAACAATACTATAGGTCTTAGTTAAGGAACCGGTTTTCGCTTCTCCTGTAAAATTACGAAATAATGACTTGGTTTAGTTTACCTCTGGTCCAGATATAATAAAATCATCACCATAATCATAATCAACCATTATCAATCCACTGCTGGATGAATGTCTTTCCAAGTCTTCTCCACAACTGTCTATCTAGCGCAATTTTTTTCCAGCTTACTATCCAGTGATTCTTGATTTCGTCACACCTTCTTGTATGAGGACGTTTCCTAGGATGTTTTTGTCTCGTGGTATCCAGTTTAGAATTGATTTCGCCCATCGATTATAATTTCTTCATGCAATACGTCCAGCACATTTTCCAGCTCATGTTAAAGTTATTTCATTAGTACCAGTCATTAGTTGCCAAATAATTCATTTCTATATATTTGGGCTATAAATAGTTCAAATCCGCTGCTTTCGGAGCACAGAAACTCTTACTTTTTGATCTTCGGATCTTGCTACACAGACTGAATGATTTAAATCAGCACAATGTGAGGACCCCCATTTAGTCTAGCGGCTAGTACGCTTGACTTCAGTTCGCGAGGCTCCGAGTTCGATTCCCGGTGGGGATAAAGTTGAACGGCCGAAATGATTCTGATTCCACTATAATCAGTAGCTCCACGTCTCCTTTAGCCGCCCTAGCATAACCATGGGGCGTTAATCTAAAACAAAACAAAACAAAAATGAACACAATATATATTACTAACTGTAAGTCCTTGAATAATTGCATATAGCTATATGGTAGGGAGGGTCCTTGAACAATTGCATATAGCTATATGGATCGAGTTTGAGGTGGTCGGTGGTCAAACTAAACTAAGTGAAATGTAATTAGAACTTTTAATTAAGCGCGGTTCAGTTTTAATCTAAAGTGTACACCAGGTCTAAGGCTAAGGGGGAACAACTAGTGTTACTGAAAATTTATCAGTTACTTTTAATTTCAGTTACAATTTACATTTACTTGTATTGCTGGAACGAAAACTTTGACATTAACATTATAAGTAGCCCAAAGGTTATGAAAAATGTCATCTTTAGGAAACATTCTTGCATCATAAAACAAATTACGAGTAATTTAAAAATATTTTGCAGTTAGCTACGTTATTTGCCCTATATTTAGAATAATATTTAGCAGTTTATTTAAGTGGGCAACACTGGTTAAAATAATGTAACTGCGACTTGTTGTAATTAAAACCACCAAAAACTATTGTTGTAATGTTAAAGAAGCAAAGGAAAGCAACAATCATTATTAAAAAAAAAAACACACACACAAATACGTCATTTTAAGCAGTATATCAATTACTATCTATGCGTTTGGTATCTCTGAAACGGTTTGAAATAACTGTTGTTGTAAATGGCATTATGATTATTTAGGCTGTGTTTTGGAAGCATTTACATGATGAGACGTGATATGTCAGCACGTTTCCAAAGTAAAGTCGTTAGAAAAATTTAAATTTTCCATTTCTTCTTTGTTCCTTTATTCATTCGAAATACATTATATCATGATCATAGTATTTGACGCTAAGATACAATTAATGCGCATTGCACCGTCCATACCTTTTGAGTTATAAGAGATCTCCAAAATGTTGATGTTAGTGATACTGTATTGTTCTTTGTTACACTGAATAATGTATGTGGTATTGTGGTTTTATTTAATATCTAAAGTAGAAATATGAGATGAATTACATAGTGCAATGTGAGAAAATACAATTTTATGTTGCGTTAGCAACACTGCTTGTTTATCTAGTTGTATTGCAGAGAATCTAGAAGAATTTTCCCTTCAATATTCCACATAACTTGTTACAAAATTTTAGCTTTTTTCATATATATATATATATATATATATATATATATATATATATCGCGGATCCAAGGGGAGGGCTATGCCCCCCTTGACGCTCAGGTATACACTCGATAAAATTTGCTTCAATCCTACTTTCTTTACACTGGGCAAAGCGCCAAACTATGGTTTAGCCCCTCCCTTGATCATATTCTGGGTCCGCGGCTATATGTAGAGAGAGAGAGAGAGAGAGAGAGAGAGAGAGAGAGAGAGAGAGAGAAGGCTATATACATCAGCAGTGGATTTTGCTTCGAGAGAGGCTTGACGAACGAGCAAGAAACATTTGTGTTGTATGTGCAATGCAAAATAATAATAATAAAGATTACAAATTTATTTCGGGAGTGGCTTGAACCCGATAACCGACCCCTAAATACGCCACTGTACATCTGTCGATCGTTGCCATATTATGTAACACAGTGACGAAACAAAGTTTGAGTAAAGGCAATTTTAATAGCTATCATTATTAAGATTCGAGACGACACCGAGACTGACATAAGTCTCGTCTCGGCATATAGAAGTCCGTCTCGGTCTCGTCTCGATATATAGTATGAAAGACCGTCTCGGTCTCGGTACCATCCCTAATTTATAATCATTTCTTTTATCTTATAATAGCAGAACGATTCATTTCGCATACGCATTTCTTAATCAATTCGAATTCGAAATGGAACCAGTGATATACAATGAAACATATTTACTCTAAACAGTTTACCTTCAATTTTTTAAAATATATATTTTCTAGGAAATATGCATTTTACTGTATAACGTATAACCAACGAAATTTAACCATATTAACTTATCAATGTGGCAGCTTTTGAGGGAGATGTTACATTAGTTTATTATCTTTTTTTATTTATTTATTTAAATACATTTCTGGACATTACGGACATATATGGCTTTAAGCCCGTCAGCCGTCACGTATGGCTCTTGGTGAGCATATTATCCGGGACAGGGGGAAGGAATGAGTCGGCCTGGTACGTGTATGATAGGTACCATCCCAACATTTACTTTGCGTTAATGAGGAAATAAAAAAAGCTCACTATAAAGGATGGTTGGCCTGGAAAAAAAGCTGTTACACCCAAGGGCGCCCATGTTGTGGTTTCCAGGGGGGCAAGTATAAGCGACATTTTAAATATAGTTTCAAATTTTGATGTAACTGGATTTTCGATATTCCGAAGTACAATTTCCTCTGGGGGGGGGGCAAGCGCTCCACTTTGTCCTCCTGATGGGCGCCCTTGGTTACACCATTTCGACCGAGTGTTCCCATCGGGAAACACGTTAAGTCACGTTAGTAAAAACTGGAGTTTCGTTGCTACAATCTACGGGAAGAAAGCTACATACAGCATTAGAAAGCTGATACAAGAAGTAATATGTCAGAAATCTTTCTTCCTTTAGCTTAAGCGATAAAATTTAATTTCAATAGAGGACTTCCCTCAAGAACCACCACTGCGTCAATAAAAAAAAAAAACATTCTGGCGTTACAACTTATGAAAGAATATACCATGCAACATGGCACATTGTCAAGTAAATGAAGTGTGGTCAGCGCTCGGCTTTTATCAGAAACACAACCTGGGACCACGCGCAAAAAATTAAAAGAACAGAAACTGTATTTTAAACAAAATACCACTTGTCGTTTATGAAGGCGTCAAATTTTGTTTTGTTTCGCTTGTTAAGTGTATATTATAGCTCCTATATATGAATAGTGATGATGCTAGTGAGGATGAGCGCCCTCTGTTGTTACCGTTTGTCCCCCGATTGCCCCTAGACACGTAATGCAATATAGATCAACCAATATGAAACTATTTTCGATATATATATATATACTGCTGTCCCCAAAAATGTCTGCCTCTCCGCTTATCCCCCCCTAAGGAAGCAAAACTGGCGTTGTCACTGTGTACGAACAGGGGCGGCTTTAGAATTTTAATTTTGGGTAGGCTCGCTCCAGTGGCGTAGCACACTTTTACGCTCCCCCCGCAAAGTATAGAGAAGGGGCCCTAGTTGTAAAGCCGATAGAAGTAAGATTGAAGTTCTACTTCTTTAAATCTTTATTCAAAGCAAGACTTCGGGGCCCCCTCGCACTGCGGGGGTTGCGGGGGCAGCTGCTACGCCACTGGCTCGCTCCCTCGCTTATGAATATATATACGCATTTGAAGATTAATGACAGTAGGAAATTACTTTTACAGTAGTAGTTGATGCTATTTGTTATATAATTATCTACCATTAATATAAAGAGTGGAAAATATATTAACTCTTTATTGTATTTCTTAGCGTTTATATAGGCCTACTTTTCAAAAATTTTGGGTAGGCTCGTGCCTAGCCGACCTACCCACTAGAACCGCTACTGTATATGAACAATGAAATCAAAATCAGCAAAGTTAAATTAATACGAACCGGTTCTGCTTAATATGCACCGGTCGTACGATTTTTTACATTTCCTTCAAATATCTGGAACATAATATAAACAGAATTGTTATTATTTATTTATTTACTTATTTGGTCATTTCCTAAAATAGATTTAATCGTTATTAACAGGAATGCTAAAGTTAAATATAGATATTTTACAAATGCCGTCAGTCAGTAATATGTTTGAGTGAGTGCGCTGATGTATTGATTTTATATTACGCGAGGGAGGCCTACCGGTAGAATGTGACTTTACGTGCGAGAAGCAAATAATTGAATATTCATTCCGTCAATGGATTTATTATTATTATTATTATTATTCCGTGTCCCGATTTTTGTATTTCTGTTTTCTATACATATCAGGAGTTGAAATTTGCAACTGTGTTATCATAAAAGCTAGATATTTGCAAGCTTATCAAAGACCATATTGTGCCTTACCTTTATTCTGTGTATTTCGTCACTTAAAAACGTCGTATCACTACCATCATCTACCGTCCATGACCCTGAACCTGGGCAATTAGCACACTCTAGCGGTGGTCACAGGCAAACGCTATATTCACTTTTCGGTGCCCTGTTGTTTTTGTTTTCCTGCGCAACTTATTCGCGATTGGTTCACCGTACCAAGCGACCCCTTTCCCTACGAGAAAACAGCTGGTCGCTGTCTGAGCTCCTTGCGGATATCGACCGTCAGATGTTTCTTTCAAAGAGGGCGCCATGTACTAAGCCAGGTTTCAGCTGACTGCGAGCCAACGTTTGACAGTGGTGCAGGCTAATGAATTTGTATGAAACAGCCTACGAAATTTTGTATTTGCAAGAAAACAAGTAATAATAAACAGAATGTAACTTAAATCCACGGGCGTCTCTGGCGGGGAGGACGAGGGGGACGCGTCCCCCCAATATTTTGTAGTAAAAAAATATTCATTATTTTATTCTAATTTAATTTATTTACTAACGACAGAATAACATATAAATAATAGTATAATAATTATATTTATTTGGAATATAATATTCGGGCTGTGTAACAGAGCTCTTGAGATATCTCAAGGGAGTCCGTGGTGGCAAGCAGAACGGTAACAAATGGAATCGAAGATAATAAACAGGTTGGGCTAGGTAGTATCATTTAAATCACTTTCTTTGATAACCCTCCACCCCTCAAATTTAACATGCCAGAGACGCCAGTGCTGAAATCAGTTATCGAAATTAGTGTTTCTTCCAGATACACTTCTGGAAAGTCTTCCTCCCCATCAGAACGAATATATACTAAATGCAGATACATGTCATTCTTGAACAGAGCACATCCTTTAATGAGTAGTTTCTTAGTATAGTCTCTTCACATTTTAATTCCCCCTAGACAGAATTTTCTGGAAGAAAGTCTGATTGAAATGTTGTATATAAGCAACACCTAGTTCCTTTAATGTCCAGAAAACTAATCAGTTCAAAATAAAAGAATACTTGTTTGTTTGTATACACATTACAGAACTGTTACTAGTTTTTTCTTTTAATTCATCCTTTGTCTCAGGCGCGCATCCAAAAATTTTTGTTGGGAGGGGTGCAAGCTTTCGGGGGATCCAATACTACAAGCCACCAGGCAGGGGCGGATCCAGGACCGACTTCTGGGGGGGGCGGTGGATTGTCATACTGCTACTTTTAAGGGCTCCAAACTTTGGGATGGGTTTTATTTATATATATAAAATAAGAAAGTTTCCTCTTCTTGGGGGGGGGGGGGCGATCGCCCCGATCGCCCCCTGGATACACCCCTGCCACAAGGGCCGTGCCGTGGAAAATCAGCGCCCGGGGCGAGAGTATACGACGGCGCCCCCATACATATATTCCAAGTAATTTTTTCCTTTCTTTTGTCCCTTTTTCTCCCGATTTTTTCGCCCCCTTACTTCGGCGCACGGGGCCGTCGCCTCGCTCGCACCCTCCACGGCACGGCCCTGCAAGCCACTACATATTAAACAGGTATTAGTCTACACCCGAACAGACGATAAGAAATTGTAAAATACTTCTACCTATATTTTCAGGAAAAAACGTGATCGAACTATAGATTCTTTTTATAAGAGAAAGAGTACCGATAAGTGTAAGATCAAATTTTCATGCTACATTTATCATTTCGCTGTTAAACAAGTATAGTCTTAATGAGACAGTGTACAAATATATGTTGACATACGAGGGTTTAGAAGGTGGGGTGTAGACCCGGTGAAACCCCTCTGAGTACGCCCCTGCTTTGTCTCCGTTGTTTATCTCTACAAATACAAATAAAAAAAAAAAACATCTTTCTCCTCAACACGCCAAAACTGCATAGCGGATTTTGACTTTTTTCTTTAACCCTTTAACGGGCACACTTTTCTGGAAATGTGTACTCTCAGGTGGCAGACGTAGTACCACGTCGTAGCCACAAGAAGCGTAGAACTATGAAACAATGATGTATGTTTCAGACAAACAACAATAGCACACAACAACAAACAAAAAAAAGTTACAAAAACGTACCTACTTTACCAAGACGTTTGCTACTGCTTTGAAATGCAGTTTCTGCTTCGTTTATTACAGCAGCAACAATTAATGTTCTTCTTACGAGCAATAATGAGCCATCTGTTATTCCAAAAGTCAATGTCGTTTGCACATTATGGGTATTCAGAGTCCATCGATTGACTTGTTTCCGATTTAAATGTAAGAAGAAAAGTTTTAAAGAGAGACCTTCGTCATTGCCACTGAACATTAGTGACTTTTTAGTCAAGATGTAGTGCTACGTCGTAGCCATTTCCACTGTACATATGTCCTGACGTAGCACTACGTCATAACCAGTTAAAGGGTTAATGTAAACTTAAGGTTTAGAATTGGAATACTTTTATCATTTTCAATTGGGAATGAACTCTGTTAAATACAGTAATGGAAGTCACGCGAAAACATATATTTATAAGTGAATACGCTTACGTTTACAATAAGTATTAAGAACATATAAATATTTTCGTCTAGGGTTTATGCAACCGTTAACACTTAATATTTAAGCGTCTTTTGGTTATATAATTGTTCCTTGCGTCTTGTTGTCTCAAGAATTAATATTCAATTATTCTTATCATTGAATTAAATACATACAACATACACCTACATTTACAAGTAATAGTAATTGAAATTACACATGGGATAAATACAGTCATCTGTAGTCAGGCGTCTATGTTATGTAAATATTAAAAACCATAAGCGAAAATTTAAATATTGACTAGCTGCACCTGCACTATCTACCTAGCACAACATTCACACATGAACACGAATCTTCTTGTCATTCCTCACATCTGTAAATGTCCCTTTCAGGCACAAATGAAAGACGTCTTGATAAAAATCGGCAAGGGACATCATAAAGGGGAGATTTTTGCAATATCTCGCACCGTTTGTAAGACTTGAGCCTACTTCCGGTTGGAGTTTCTAATTCATGTATGATCAGTGTTTCCTTTCTTGCATGAAGTATGTAATACGCAAATGCATTACATAAACAATTAATTATAATGTCAGTGATATATGGTGTTCATTGGGCAAAACACTCCAAACAATAAAGATTCATCTTATACTGAAGAAATAGTTATCCATCGTTTTTCATTGTTATCCATCGTTTGTCATTTGGCCATGAAATAAACGTCTGAGAGATATACAACCTCTGTATACAAATGGGTGGTGTTGGAATGTATAACTCGTAGGATATGATGATTTAAAAGAAAACAACATCTGAAGCATACCCCTAAAAATGTAATAAAGAAATAACGAACATTTTTTTGAAATATTCAGTTGGAATTGAACAATCCACACAAAACTTGCAATTGATTAGTAAATGGAGTAGTTTATATCTCTCAGGCGTCTATTTCATGGTCAAATGATAATGAAAAACGAAGGCAACCGTTTTTTTCAGCCTAAGATGAATCATTATTTTTTGGACTGTTTTGCTCAATGAACACCATATATCACTGACGTTATAATTAATTGTGTGTGTAAGGTATTTACTTATTACATACTGCATGCAAGAAGAAAGAAAGCACTGATCATACATGAATTAGAATCTCCAACCGGAAGTAGGCTCAAATCTTGCAAACGGTGCGACATATCGAAAAAATCTCCCCTTTACGGTACCCCTTGCCAATTTTTATCAAGACGTCTTTCACTTGTGTCTGTTAAGGGACATGTACAGATGTTGTGAGGAATGACAAGGAGATTCATGCTCATATACGCATGATGCGCTGTGTAGAGAGCGCAGGTTCAACCAGTATCAATGAGAAAATTAATTTCACAACCACTCATTTTCATTATATTAATCACCCGTCTCCTTTAGTTTAATAAACATAACCGAGGGACGTTAAACTAAAAAAAATAATTTTCTTTGTAAAATTAAAATAATTCACTATTAATATAATATATTCTATGTTCTGAGGTCTGGTGCTTGGGGTCCCGGGTTCGATCCCAGCCGCGCCAAGTGACCTTTGTGGTGGACAAACACCGTGTGCGTGGGTTTCCTCGGGGTTCTCCCATTTCCTCCCACTTTCTTCATTCCACCATTTCATTCATTACTCATCATCACCGTCTCCTTTAGCCTAACCGGCATAATCGTGGGACATAAAACTCAAAGATTTCATTTCATTTCATTTTTCTATGTTCTGAGGATACACAATAAATAATGTCTACTGTAATGGTAGAATACTTTCTAGTAACAGTTGTCTAGTATTTTCATGGGCTGAAGTCAATTAAATATGAACAACCAAAAAATCTTTGATTGATAGAAAATAAAGAACAAAGGGTAGCAGGCCCGTATCCACGGGGGCTGGGTGGGCTGGGCCAACCCTGAATTTTCTCTGTTCCCCCTAAAATTTTCACGGTAGGCTTGCAAAGGAACTATAATATGGTTGGGTCGGGGCTCCCCTAACTTCTACCACACCCCTACATTTTTGGGCTGGCTACCGGCCTGGAGTGTAGGTAGTAATACTGTAGACAGGAAAGTTGGGATAGAGCAAGGTAACATTACTGTTGAAAGAAAATTATGTTTGACAACATACACCTCGTGTATGACTTACAATTATAAATAAAAGTAAACATTTATTTTGGTAAGGAAATAATTATTCATCTCATAAAATTGGAAGATCTTTATGGTAAATTTTTATTAAATTGACTCGGCGAAATTAAAATACCGCTAATTTTACAGTAATCGAAATGTGGAACAAGAGCGCCCTAGACAATATTATTTTACATGAAATACCGTTATCACGACTCACTTATCTGTTTTCGATTTCGAGCCATTTTGAAAATCTTCATTTATTTTCGCGTTTCTAAACAGCTGAAAACGGCAAGCCACTAGGCGACTTGTGATAACGGTACCTCACGCAAAATAATATTGTCTAGGGCGCTCTTGTTCCATATTTCAATTATCTTTTATCTATTTGAAGATATCACACAATTACTGTAAAATTAGCGGTATTTTAATTTCGCCGGGATGAAGACTCTTAATAAAGGAAAACATATCCAGTTTAACGTCCCACGATTATGCCTGTTAGGCTAAGGAAGACGGATGATTAAGGCAAATGAATGAGTGATGGAAGAATTGATGGAATGAGAATGAAGGAGGAAACGGGAGTACCTCGAGAAAACCCAGGGACACGATGTTGTCCACCATAAACTTACATGGCCGGGGATCGAACCAGGTTCCCCACGCACCAGAGGTAAACGCCCTACCACTGAGCCACCGCGTCCCCTTAAGAGTCTTCATCCCGGCGAAATTAAAATACCGCTAATTTTACAGTAATTATGTGATATCTTCAAATATATAAAAGATAATTGAAATATGGAACAAGAGCGCCCTAGATAATATTATTTTGCGTGAGGTACCGTTATCACAAGTCACCTAGTGGCTTTCCGTTTTCAGCTGTTTAGAAACGCGAAAATAAATGCCGATTTTCAAAATGGCTCGAAATCGAAAGCAGATAAGTGAGTCGTGATAACGGTTTCTCATGTAAAATAATATTGTCTAGGGCGCTCTTGTTCCACATTTCGATTATCTTTTATCTATTTGAAGATATCACATAATTACTGTAAAATTAGCGGTATTTTAATTTCGCCGGGATGAAGACTCTTAATAAAGGAAGACAATATGCCAATATGTACAGTGTGCTCATTTATTATGTAGCCAAAAAATCCACTTGTGAAATCCTCACATCTAAACAATTAACAAGCCTATATAACCATAGGGCGAAAACCGCGTTGTTTCAAAGTTACAGGATGCCCAAAACGAGGAAAGCGTGACTTTTGAGATTGTCTAGCTCGAATACTATATGACACGTTAAAGGTGGTTAAAGAAATATAAGAGGATCTAATACACTCTATCTAAGTATCCTTGCTTCACAGGTCGTACTGGCACAATTAATTTTAGGTATCGAAACCCTGATTTAAATACGGATAAGGGAAAAATATGTTTGGATAGAAAATATCCAATTATCGGTTTATTAAGTTGTAATGTCGTGTACATAGGTATTATGATTTGGCAATTTCACATTAACACTGTTAATATTCGAAAGTATGCAATCACACATAACTCAGGTTAACACCAAAGAAACGTGGTTGATAACACTTGTAAACAAGGGTGCCCATCAGGGGGGGCAAGGTGGAGCGCTCGCCCCCCCTAGAGGAAATTGTACTTCAGAATATCGAAAATCCAATAGAATTTTTACATTAGTTACAGCAAAATTTGAAACTATTTTTTAAACGTCGCTTATACTTGCCCCCCCCCCCTTGGAAACCACAACATGGGTGCCCTTGCTTGGAAACCAAGTTCCAACTTGAAATATCGTTGGAAGACGGCAGAGGCGGATCTAGAAGCTAAATACTATAAGGGGCAACCAGAACCCAATCCCAGACTATGATAAGCATATCACGAGTTTACTATAAACTTTCAATATAAATAACAGGTTAAATTATTTTTGTCACTCAAAAACTGTGGGAGCCTAGGCCCCCCCCGGTCCCGGGCTATATCCGCCTCTGGAAGCGGTGATCTTAGCAAGAGAGCTCTTCTGTCTATTCATCTAGTACAGGATGTTTCTTTTACCAAATACTCACTTGTATTATCAAGCGATCCTATGGTCATTAGGACATACCAAGGGATATTTAAAGTTAACACTTAGTTTCATTCAGTGATTCTCAATTAAATATTCAAATGAAATTCTTAAAACAGTGAGCTCCAGTTGTAAAAACGAAATGAGTAAAAATGATATATATTTATTATTATTATTATTATTATTATTATTATTATTATTATTATTATTATTATTATTATTATTATTATTATTATTATTATTAAGAATATGGATGTCCCTTAACATGTTTTGGCAATTAGCCAGCAGGAACAAGCCTTTTGCATTAAGATAATAGCAATTCACTACAATGTCGCTTAGCTCCGGTTTAGATCTGGATGATAAAATTCAGTACTCCGTTCTCTCAATATTACTAGAGCTCCTCCGTGGCTAAACGGTTAGCGTACGCGCCTTTGGCGCGGGAGACCGGGGTTCGATTCCCGGCGGGAGCTCATGTGGTTCGGATTCCACGTTAATCAGTAGGTCCACGTCTCATATAGCCTCGCTGCTGAAAAGGGACGTTAAACTCAAAATCAACTCAACTCTCAATATTACTAAGGAACACTTGAAACCAATATTTTTTGGTTTAACATATGGAAACACTGTTGCAATCTCCAAGGCCACTCTACGTAACGGCAGTGCAACTGTACCAATGAAGCTCGTATCTTTCCTGTCGGTTCAGCTGTTTATATTTATTTATAGAAGCGAGTGATACGTGTTTCATTTCCGTATCTAGATTATATACTGTACGTATACTGTATATAAATTACACAGAAATTATCACACAATCTATTGAGCGCTTGCTTATATTATTTATATTTTTCTCCTTTCTACAGGACTTCACGTTCGACACGTTGTAAATAATGGATTATTTCATCTGTATAATCGTGGAATGCTGATAGCTTTTACTTTTGATTATACAATTTTTAACATCGCTAGAAATAAAAATCTACATATTTTTACTTGAATAACAGGAAAATCTTGCAAATCATAACGAAGAAACATACACAGTATAGACTACTTTGGATTCAGTAGCATATCAAAGTTAGTGCTGGTTGTGCAGAAAATTTTATATGCAATCTTCGTCGTTCCCCAGAAAATAATAATTAAAGCAGTGATTCCTAACCGGTGTGTCACGTTACCTCACCATGTAGCAAAATTTTAGAATTTAAAAATTATGGAGCATTTAACAAATAGGTAGTTAAAAGTCAATTTTGAGACAGATTGTGCAGTCAGTGCTTTCAGCGATAGCAACAGTGTTCAGTACTACGTAGAGTCAATGCTTCATAGAATTTATTGTTTTACACTACTCCAACTCATCATTACTACCGTATACCCCTGCATGCTACTGTGAACAATGGGAAACACGGGTTCAATTCCCGGCGGGAGCTCATTTCGGATTCCACGTTAATTAGTAGGTCCCGTCTCATATAGCCTCGCTGCTGAAAGGGGCGTTAAACTCTAGGCCAACTCAACTCAACTCAAGCTCCTGCGGTCAATATTTTTTTATCTATTTCTGTAGCTCTTCGTCTTCGATATTCAATGCAAGCGATTAAAACAGGCACCTTAGACAAATATTTAAGCCTCATCTCGTTACGGAAACGCAATTCCCGAATCTTCGTCTTATCTACAGTGTAGAATGCAAGATAATATTTTATAAAAATTTCAAGTCCAACATCTAATAGTCTCAATGATCTTATAATAATAATAATAATAATAATAATAATAATAATAATAATAATAATAATAATAATAATAATAATAATAATAATAATAATAATAAACACCTCATTCCCCTGTAGGATACGCAATTTCCAAAACTTCGTCTTATTTAAGGCCTAGAATGTAAGGAGAATATTTATACAAAATTTCAAAATAGTTTCAGAGATCTGGTGAAAGAAAAAAAACTCTTCTCCCCCCTTATTAAACACTATTTACCAAACCGTCGTCTTATATACATCATAATGTGCAAGAAGGATATTTATATAAAATTTCAAGGCCATGTGCGTAATAGTTTACAAGATTTCTTGAGTGAATCAGTCAGTGCATACATGTAAATTTAGGGTGACCAGACATACTCTTTTTAAGAGTATTATACTCTTTTTGAGGTTCATATACTCTATACTCTTTTTTCCTCCCAAAAAATATCGAATTATACTCTTTTGTGGTATTTTCAATTTCATTTAACGTTTAATGCATTTTCCCATTGAAACTTGCATTTTTTTTTTCCTGTAAAAACTTGAACGTTGACAACGCTGCGTTTCTCGTCCTCGTTGCATTGTAGGGTTGCCAGATTTTCTTTTTGCAAAAGAAAAAATAATATAACTAAACTGTTTTTATTAGTTAGTACTAAAACTATAGTAAAGACGTCAAAATTAGTGATAGATTTATCCAAACTTTCAACGTTTTAATTATTAAATTGTTAGTTAAATTGATTGAGTACCTGGAATGGTTTATATTTTCCAGTGTTGGGAAGTAACGTAACGCAAGTAACGCGTTACTTGTAACGCGTTACTTTTTAAGTAACTTTCCTAGTAACGCGTTACATTTTTCAAAAGTAACTGTAACGGTAACGCGTTACATTTTTTTAAGTAACGTACCTACTTTGCGTTACTTTTTCCGCGTTACATTTCGGATGAGTAACTACGATATATGTACATTTTTTTTCGGAAACAAATGTTCCTTTCCTGTAAGTGAATTTCTCAGAATGAAACAATCGAGCATGAACTACGTATGTCAGTGACCGACAGTCACAGACACACAGAGAAACAGATAAGTTCGTAGTGCCACTTAGGGGTGTTCGATAAGGCTGAGGACCTATCGAACTTCGGGACTGAAAATTTATCGAGTTGTCATCGGTTACTCGAAACCTTTCGAGTATTTGAAATTATCGAAGTTTCGGGTATTATCGAAATTTCGAGTATTATCGAAGTTTCGGGTATTATCGAAATTTCGAGTATTATCGAAATTTCGGGTATTATCGAAATTTCGAGTATTATCGAAGTTTCGGGTATTATCGAAATTTCGAGTATTATCGAAGTTTCGGGTATTATTGAAATTTCGAGTATTATCGAAGTTTCGAGTATTATCGAAATTTCGACTATTATCGAAGTTTCGGGAATTATCGAAATTTCGAGTATTATCGAAGTTTCGGGTATTATCGACATTTCGAGTATTATCGAAGTTTCGGGTATTATCAAAAGTAGTGATGGACAGTTCGGTTCCTTCACCTCTCCAATGATTCCTTCTTTCAGCCAAACTAGTCAAACAACTTTTTTTTTAATCTAATAAGTTATTGCAAAGTTGTACTTGTGAGGAGAAAGGAAAGCGTGCACAAAAGGATTGCTTTTTGGTCCCCCCCCCCACACACACAGAAAGCGTTCATTTTTCCCTGAATTTTATCTCTTGTTTGTTATTTGCTAGCAACTAGTGTATTAGTGTTGCCAGAGATACGGTCTTAAACGTACAAATAGGGTAATTTGCTCTTTATACGATATAGTATACGCCCAACACCTCAACCATATTAATCACGCACGGTGTTGCTAAAATGTTATAGCAAAATTTTATTTTTAAGCCAAATGTATTATCTTCTGTCGTGTTTGCTTTCTCTTAATGGTCACTAGTTCACACATTGTCGCAATCAGATATGATGATGCTTTGGGCGCAAACTCCTCCTTTAGCCTTTCAGTAAAATAAATGTTAGTCAAATCAGTGGTGATGTCAGGGGTTGTTTAGGAGGAATATTTCCCCACAAACATATCTCTGATCATGTTCACCGTGGCTTACCAGTATTTTTGCTACTTTCACCCTCCGTGTATTCAAAATCTCCCGGGGTAAGATTACCATAATTTCTGGATATTTTAAAGAATGATGTGTGTGTTTATTGAGAAGTTAAGAAAAGTCTAATCTTAACTTCCTAAAATGCTTATGCTCATTTTCTATACTTAAAATATATTTTTTTTATATTATTGTCTTAATTATCTTCCTGAGTAAAGTATTCTTGCGAAGAACACCTTATCGTTATTGATTTTTTCATAAATATCAGCACAATACAGAATTGCAAGCGAAGCAATTGACCAAACATAGCGAAATTTCCCAGTCTTCCATTTTCCCTAAAATTTCGGGCATTAGTTAATCCCAGACAATTTTCCGGATCGGGCTTGTATCTAGGACGTATGATAAGACTACGCGGGGGAAACCTTGACATCATCACTAAGTTTAATGAAGGTGAAAAACGGAAATAAATCTATTTCCTCGACAGTGAATATACAGTGTAGCATATGTTCTATACAGTTGGTTTGTACATTATGATGAATCCACACACTAGCGGATCCAGAAGCGTCGTTTGGTGGAGGCAAATTGCTTCCTGGACGAATAATGTAGGTTTTAAAAACGTAAGAGTTTTGCATCAATTTAGAATAACGTAGGGCATTATTTTATATAGAGTGTTTCAAAACAACACCGCCAACGTTTGGGTTCCCACATTACCTAATTTTAGCGGATACCACCAGATTTTCAGGTCTTATATTCGTCCCCCGCTTAATCATCTCTTAATCACGAAAAACCACCCGCTTTTTTGGATTGGAGAAAAATCTAAGACGACTTTGTTAATAAAGTGTTGTTATCTATATATATAAAAGAGAACGTACAAATCCTTTGTTAGCTCATCACGCTAATACGGCTGAACCAATTTCTTTCATTTTTGGGGGGTTATTAAGATTTGGACCCTAGATGGTTTTTATCATATCACTTTAATTTTCAATTACCAGTGTCTTGAGATAATTGACCATTCAAGTGTCCATAACGTACAAATCCTTTGTTAGCTCATCATAGCTAAAACTAACCGTATTTATATGCAACCCACATGACCGTGTCACTCGGCGGGTTAACATAAATGACAGGCGATATAATGTTAACATTTACTCCAATCTTCTATGGTTTTTATCATATCACTTGAAAGCGAAAAAGTAAAAATTATCTAAGTAACAAAGTTTATTGCGTTCCAGGGTGACCCCAGCGAAGCGGGGTGAACGCTGCTAGTATTCAATGTAAACCGCTACATTTCTGTGTCAATCTCAATCGCGAATGGACAGATGACAGAAACAAGATGAACGCAAAAACTGTCAAATTATTACTACTGGTTTTGTACAATATGAAAGACGTATCATGCGTAGAATTTTATGATAAGATTTTATGCCATCGAGATTTTTTAAAGGAAGTTAAAGGGAATGAAAAATGTAAAAAAAATTGGCATAATCATACACATTTTGGTTCAACCCATGAATACTAATGTATGATCTCATGGGTGCGTATTTCTTTGATAACATTCTGTCCAGTTCAACTGAACACGTCTATGTTGTTACGTAATCTATATGTTCAACTAGTCTTTATATATTCAGAAATGATTGCAAATTGAACCTATGGATCCTTAGCATATTGTTTAGATTAGATTCATTATTAGTATTTTTTCTTTTAAAATGTTTATACTGTATTTCATATATTGTGAAACTGTGGTATTTTCGTATGTTAGTATGATTTCAAGTAGAAATCTTTGAAAATGATCAGAAATTTTTTACCAAGACTCCTAAATATGTTTCAGCTTTCTTACGATAAAAGTTTAGAAATTATTTTGTATTCCTTAGAGAGAAAACCGTATGAACAACATCTGCCATATAGCGTTTTTTTTTTTTTTTTTTTTTTTGAAAACTTGTCTTAGAGAAATCCTTATTAGAGATATTTTACTGTAATACTTATTTAATACTTACTTTACAACTCGAGACTCACATTTGTTGAACTTAATAAAACATTAAAGGCAAAAACTAAATTTTCTTTACTTTAGTTTTGTTAGAAAAGTACATTGAAAGTGTCACTTAACAAAGAAATCACTTAAAAAAAAAAAAATGGCCAGAAGGATCGTCAGTATTTCTAATACACAAATTCACATCAGCACTTACGGTTTAGAATCCCCCGCTTTTCTAATTTCAAAATATGGCAACTCTATCCTGAGACCAAGATAAAACAAAAAGTATAGACCAACCTGGGTGCACAAATGCTTCCTTTTGGAGTTATAGGATGCCAAAAACATGAATAAATGAACTTTATAGGTCCATAGCTCCAATACTATAGGATCTACCGTAGTCCGGTTAAGATTTTATTTAGGAACTAGTATGTGTCCTATCCAAATATCCAAGTTTCAGAATGATCCAAATATCCCATATGATCTTTTCGCTGACATTTTCACTTGAGTAACTTGAACACACTTTCCAGTAACGTTTCAGCTTGAATTAGCAGTATAACCTTGTTTCCCATGGAAAAATCTGATTACAACCGAAGTGCAATGTAATCGTAATGGGTTTTAAAGACATTGGCTTCTTCTTTCTTAAAAGAAAGAAACAATGATAAGTAGTCTATTGTATGCAGGACACAACAAGAGAGATAGGGTCTAATATTTCTTTCAACAACTGCAAAGCAAGTAACTGCACGATTATCTTTCTTTGAAAGTATGTTTGCAACAATATACGAAGCAGCTGAGAGAACTCTTGAGGAAATAATGTTTTCTATTTTTCCTTAAGAAGTGATCGGAAGTTATTTTAATTTGACATGGAAATTGAATCAGAACCATTGAAATGTAAGTCAGAGGATGTGTGTTTTTCTCCTTTCCTCTTCATCCCTTTTGTCCCTCCCTGGTTCGATCCCCGACCAAGTAAGTTTGTGGTGGACAACATCGTGTCCGTGGGTTTTCTCGGCGTACTCCCGTTTCCTTCCACATTCCCATTCCACCAATTATTTCATCATCATTCACTTGCCTTAATCATACTTCTCCCTTAGCCTAACAGACATAATAGTAGGTCATTAAACTGGAAGATTTCACTTCATTTCATTTTCCTTTAGTCTTCGTTCTGTCATATGTAAAGTTCTCCCTTGTGCATAGCATCATGCCATGAGGGCATGTAGGGAATGTGCCCTCAGTCGTAGATGAATGTGGTGGTGTCGGCACCACGCTTCGGCCGCATCCCCCCTCCCAGGTACGCATTGAATCTGAGGTTGGTAAGGCCCAGAGCCGCACAGCATCTTATGCACAAAATCAAATATCGTAAAGTAACCAAGAGCAACAGATACCTGACATATGCATTTAGACCAATCCTCTTTAAAATCGGATAATTCATTCGAAAGTTATCGTAGCTTTCACACGCCTACGCCCAAAGTAAGAACAAATACTTCAATTCGGAAAAAAAAAACCCTTTGTGGTATGGCAACCAAAACAATAGGTGTCTGGTGAAAGCAAAAGAGAGCATTTTAAAATGAGTTCCATCAAAATCGGACAATCCGTTCGAAAGTTATCGTCGGATGCCACTTGCAAACAGACAGACAGGACGGCCTGTAATAGGGAGCTTCGCACCCAAAATTCACAAGGTTTGTTTCACGACAATCTCAAATACTCGAAGGCATTCGAGCCCCGGAGAGTAAATTTTCGAAACGGAAGTTTGATAAGTCTTCAGCCTTATCGAATTTCCTTACCTCTACCTATATCAGTAGTTGTCTCTATACAGAACTTTAAATTAAACCCTCGAAATCATATTAAAATTATTTTTCTGCCTGCCCCGTTATTGGCGCAATCGGCAAAGTGACTATTACTAGACTAATGGTGTCTTGGATTCCAATTCCATTCAGGTGATGCATGTTTTCTCTTCCTCTTTCTCTCTTCTGACAGACTGCTTAAACCTTATACAGATCTGTGGGGAAAAAACTTTTCCTTCACTCCATTGCTAAGGAGAGAAGTTTTAAAATAAACACTGCATATATGTAATACATATTATATACAACTATGATAACCTCGAATTCATTGTTTCTTCCGAACACTCCGATAATCCCGAACTATTCAAAATATTCAAGCGACTCGACAAATGCGATCATATTGATATATTTCTGTATTTGCTGCTTTCAAACAATTCGAGACTCTCGAAGAGTTCGAGTGTCTCGAAGTTGTCTAATGTTTCTTACATTTCGAGTGCCTCGAACACTTCGAGAGTCTCGAACATTTTGGGAGTCCCGAACATTTCAAGAGTCTCGAACATTTCGAGTGTCTCGATCATTTCGGGAGTCTCGAACATTTCGGGAGTCTCGAACATTTCGGGAGTCTCGATCATTTCGAGAGTCTCGAACATTTCGGGAGTCTCGAAAGTTCGATAATTCGAAAAAATTAAAATTCTTTATCGATGAAACGGTTTTGAAATTTTATCGAATTGTTATCGATTACTCGATTATCGGAACAGCCCTAGTGCCACTTGCTGTTTTCTGAAGATGAGGACAGCCTTAGGGAAATCACGTGTACTGATTGCAAGCACCTGGAAGATTTTGTCGTAGATTTTGACAGCTCCAAATCAATACATTCAGTGAGTGAACTAGGAGTGCAATGATACGGTAGTCTATTCTACTTTGATTGGTGTTCCTTTTATAAAGATGGAGAACGAAAATATTTTACTGTTCGAACATTTGAAAGAATACTTTTTCTTAAGAGCTGAGGATGATGATGGACATAATTTAAAAGTAGTGTCTGAAGTGCCCCGGCGGAAAATATTTATCAACAACTAGGGTGCCATAATTAACGATTTACTGTAAGGGGTTAATATGAATAAACTGTGTTCTGATGAGCAGGACTACTTTATTACTAGAAAATAATTTGCTGATGGTATGCAATATTGGAGTTCTTTCAGATCAGTTTGCTTATCCTAGAGTCCCGTTGATTATAGAGTAGTGTAATGCTTCTCTATATTCTGTATTTTTAATTTTACATAACATTGTTTTTATTATATAATTAGTTTAGCAGAATAATACTAAGCAACCATTTTTTCTAACGCATAGGGATGAGCACGAGTCAAGCTAAAGCTCGACTCGACTCGAATTCAAGTCGAGTTTCGAGTCAAATCAGGGGTAATATCCTCGAGTCGAGTTCCGAGCCGATTCAGTTTTTCCCGTCGAGTTTCGAGTCCAGTCAAGTTTGATAAATGGCTCGTTCATTTTAAGTTGTCTTGAAATCATGGCCTGATTACACTGGAAAACGAAAGCCATGAGAAATGTAAGCTAAACAGTAATGTGGAATACTTTTAGTGTTGCTCACGAGAAGGGACACTGCTCGCATCTCGTCTCGTCTCGATAGCGAGACCACAAGAGATTTTTTATAACAAGCTCAGCTAGGCTCGACTCAACTGAGAAGATGGCTCGAGCCGGCTCACTTGGGGTGAACCATCGGCTCGAGCTGGCTTGGTAGGGATGAGCCATTTGCTCGGTTCGGCTCAACTGAGCCGAGGGCTGTAGGCGAGTCGGTTTGGTGAGCTGGTGGCTAGCTCACTTCTCGGTTCGGGTCGATAGTGAATGAGGTGTGAACCGAGTTGCTCGAGTCGTTGACAATTCTAAACTCGGACCGAGCAGTTTTGAAGATATTTGGCCAGTGCCCTATAACGTTTAACATTGTTTGGCTCGAGCCCGAATACTCAACCTAGACCTTCAACCCATATTCAGAAGCTCGTGAACAATGTCATTGACTCCTAGACTTCACGACTACCGAGGTTGGTAATCAACTAGTTTTTTAGTATTCACTTACAAACCGCTCATCTTTCATTTTTATATAGTGTTGTTATAATTAATTAATTCATTCATTCATTATTATTATTATTATTATTATTATTATTAATATTATTAATAATAATAATAATATAAGTTGTAGTAGTAGTAATCATTGATGATAATTATACTGTCTATGTAATATACTTGAAGAAGTACTCGAAACTACACACCGGATTTGGCTTGAGTCGACTCGAAACTCGACCCCAATTCGAGTAGAGTTGGAGGAAAATTTTCAAGCCTAGTTTTCGGTTCGAGCTCAAAGATGTCTGTTTCTAGTCGAATCGAGTTTGAAAGAAAACTCCCTCGAACTCTCACGTGTCCATCCCTACGAGTAACGCAGTATGGCATTTTATCAGTGTTACATTATATTGAAATGTTCATATATCAAGTAAACATTTGTCCTTGCATTTACATAAAGCGATTCAGAACTTGCAATAATAATAATAATAATAATAATAATAATAATAATAATAATAATAATAATAATAATAATAATAATAATAATAATAATAGCGGTAGTAATAGTAGTGCGGAAAATTTAAGTCATATTTTTTCTCACATTTTTCAAGTTTTGGACCTAAAAGTAACGCGTTAGTAACGCGTTACTTTCGAAGTAAAGTAACAGTTACTTTTTTGGGCAAGTAACGCGTTACTAACGCGTTACAATTTAAGAGAAAGTAAAGTAACTTGTAACGCGTTACATTTTTACAAGTAACTTACCCAACACTGATATTTTCTGAATTTATATCTGGTATTTCTACAGTTCATGGCACGGGGTTTTGTTTTCCCTTCAAAATGAGTCAGTTTTTGGTAGTGGGAATTGCGCAGTGATCCTAATTCACGTGCGTACGTACACTCAATCAATTATATTATTCGAGGATTGGAAGGATTTATTTTATTAACAATGTCGCAAGGAAAGTGCCAGTACAATCAAGCGTTTGAAATAAGCTATCCTTGCATTAAAAGGCCCCCAATTAAGATGTTTACAAAGCATGGTGCACGGTATGTAAGAAGGACTTCTCTATAAAAAATAAAAATAAAAAATAAAAAATAAAGGGAAATATGATATAGAACAACATATAAAATCTAAGTCGCACACTGAATGTTCATCAACTTCCCTAGCAGGCAAGTTTTTTCACAACAGAATCTTCAGAAGAGTTAGCTTTAATTCGACTACAACTTGTGTGGTCATACCATAATGTTAAACATAACCACTCTTTTAGAAGCATGAACTGCACTAGCAAACTTTGGAAATCAACAGTGAATAAAAAATTTGGATGTGCGAGAACGAAAACGGAGGCTTTGTTAACAAATGTGGTGGGAGTGTTGTCAGAAAATATTTTAAGTAATAGTGTTAAAAAAGCTCCTTTCGTCGTTGTTGCTTGTGATGCTTCCAATCGTAAAGCAACCAAACTCATGCCTGTTTTAGTGCGTTACTGTGAAGTAGATAGTGATATTAATGTAAAAACATGTCTTCTAAAAATTCATAGCATATCAAATGAAACCTCGGAAACTGTGTCGAACGTATTAATGGGTACATTACGTCAGTTTTGTTTGGAAAATAAGGTCATCGGTTTTGTAGCTGATAATGCACCAGTAAATTTTGGAAGCATAAAAAAATAAAACAACAGGAAACGTGCATAGCGAACAAGAGTGCAGGTTGAAGAAAAATGTTTTGCCTATCGGGTGTGGGGCTCATATTCTTCACAATGGAATTTCTGTGGCGTATTCGAGAGTAATACCGATCGATGTTCAGAATTTAGTTTTTAAAATATACAACCATTTCAGTATTTTTACTGTAAGGACAGAAAATTTGAAAAACTTCTGTGAGTTAATTGGCTGTCATTATGGGGGTCTTTTGTATCACTCAAAGACGAGATTCTTGTCTCTGCTTCCGTGTGTATAAAAAATTATACATCAGTATGAACCACTTAAGGGGTATTTTTTGAGTGACGAAAATGCTCCAATAGCTATAGTCAATTTCTTTCGAGACGAAAGAAGTGAGTTGTGGCTGTATTTCCTGCATGCTCAGATAATCTTGTTCACCGAAACAATTATAAAAATTGAGAGGGAGGATATAACAGCGACTGAAGTTCCTGTTAAATATTTTGAACTTCTGAGAAAATACAAAGATAGAATTGAACAAAACTTTTTTCCGTTTTCTGCTAGAAATTTACTTATGAAACTTATAAAAGAAGGGAATATGAAAGAGGAATATGCCTACTCAGTGTCAAGAAGGTTTTACTTTTGAAGTGATAACATACTTAGAGATGTGGTCACAACGTTTTTTCGGAGAAGTAAACAAGATAAAACATTTACTACTTGACACATCAGTTACCTTATGAAGAAATTCAGGTGTCGTTTGCATATTTCTATGAGCAGGTAAAACATGTAGACAGTTCGTTGGAATTCAGTGATAATGATATTTTTGACACTTATTGTGCAATATTCAGATGTGTTAAAGAACACCTTGAACAATGGAGAGAGAAAAGAGAGACAATGATGGGCAAATGGAAAATAGTGTACAAAGATTTAGTGTGGACTGGGTCAAATTTAAAAGTGATTGTGCCACTCGTGCAATTCTTGTTTACTTTACCGGGCACTAATGTTGATTGTGAGAGGCTCTTCAGTGCTATTAACACTTACTGGAGCGAGGAAAAAAGTCAGCTTACAGTGTCAACACTGGAACAAGTGATGAAAGTGAAGTTCAATGTAATGACCTATGAAGAGTTCAGACTGGCAATAAAGGATGACATTAACTTACTCAAGAAAACAAGATCGTCGCAGAAGTATGAATGATGGTGAGTAAAACTGTTTTAAGTATTAAACTCATTTGCATGCGCACTGGATAAAATACTGTAATTCATCTTGTCTTCATACTTACTGTCAATTCTTTTTTTTTTTTTTTTTTTGATATACTCTTTTGGATTTAAAAAAATCTGGTCACCCTATGTAAATTCAAGTAAGCGTGTCACACTGGCGTAAGCGTTGAGTAGAGTTAGTAGGCAGTTAAAACATGTTCGCAACCACTGCGTTAAAGTACCAATTCTCTTTTGCATGTTCAATTCTCCTAGTACTACACTCGATAGATTTGAACTACACAATTCTGAATCGTATTTACACAAAACACTAAATGTTTTTAATTTCCTTTAATTGTGGGCCCGCGTAGCGTAATCGCTAACGCTCTTATATTTGGCGCGAGCGGTGCTAGGTTCGATTCCCGGTGGGGACACTCGGTCGAAAATAGTGTAATAGCTTTTTCAGGTCAGCCATCCTGAAGGAGGTTTACCTCATTCACACTAGCTAAATGCTGGGAGGGTATCTAACATACAGGTCCTAGGCCATACCCTTTACCAATCTTTTATCCTTCCCTTTCCTCGGATAGTATGGTCACCAGGGCCCGGATTTTTATGTACTAAAAAGGTTTAAAATATTTATTTTTGTGTGCTAAAAATGAAAAAAATTGCTTAAAATTAAAAGAAATATTTAACAAAAAATATCAAGGAAAAGTATGGAAAAACCCCAAAATAAGAAAAATAAATACTGGTTCTTACCAATAGCTCATACTAACAGATGTCGAAATTCCATGGGCATTGCAGTGGATAACTAACGTCTTTTCCAAATTGTCCATCGTAAAGCCATGTCTATTGTCACGGAATAATGCCTTATATTGAGAAAAGGAACGTTCTACATCACACGATGTTAACCTTCGTATTGGAAAAGGGCCATATCACGAATATTCACACCATCAACTTCACTTGTATTTTGACCTTCCAATACTTCAGATATTTTACGTAGAGTTTTATAGCCAATGTTTTCCTCAAACAAATCCTTAATTTTTTTTTTCTTAGACTTCAGCTTTCAAAGCAGAAAGAAGATTCAGGTTTCTTTCAACGCACTGTACTTCTTTATATATATGAGGATTTTAAGACAAATTGCATTCAAATTATGCGAAAATGGGAAGGGGGCCTCGGCCCCCAGGATCGGCGCCCTTGGTGATGGAGGAGATTTGTTTCTTTGAAAAGTTGAATTCTAGTTGGCGATTTTCGATATTTTTCCCCATTTGACACTAACTTGTCTACTTTAGGATAAAGGGTTAGGATTTTTTTTCCCCACACAATCGATGTAGGGTGTGCACAACATACGTCACGTGAATCATATTAGGGTAGCATACAGAAAGAGCTTCACCAGCTTTCTTCATATAAGGAGCACCAGTCAGAAAAAGCAAAACATTTTCATATTTGACACCATTCGGCCACAAAATGTGCAAAGATTCATTGAACAGCCTGGCAATGGTCACGTGATTCGTAACTGAAAGTTCTTTAAAGGCTAGCAAGAAACGTTGTTTGGAAATTATTTCATCATTTTTCAGCACACCAACTATAACATTTCCCACTTTTTTTTTTAACACTATCAGAACCACTAGTTTCATCAATGCTCACCCAATATTTTTCATTTTCACATATGAACCTAGTGTGTGTTAATGTTTCTTAATAGTTTTGGGTAGATAGTTTTTCGGAAATGTTGATTCATATGGAGGACTTAAGGTCGTATATTTAGTAAGAAAATTTCGGAGCTAGAGATTTTTTTATCATATATTGGGGTATGTCAGAATGTCATTATGTAGCCTATCCTCTTCCCAATGTTAATTTCTTTCGGGAGAAAGAAAAGGACAATTCGTGGTGAAATTTAGAATAAAATAACGGAAAATTATTAAAAATATGTATTTATTACAAAAATGTTCAAAATATTTATGTACATAACTTTTTTTCAGGAATTATGTATTTTTATGTAAAATAAAATTAGTAATATACACTTACAGACTCTTAATTGGGATAATAAACTTTGTTGTGGGTTTGTACGTGTTTGAAAAAAAAAATATGTTTTTACATATAAATCCGGGCCTTAGTGATCATCGAGGGACGTCATCCCTCGTAAGTGACGGGAGGGGCGGATCCAAGATGGACTTCTGGGGGGGCGGTGGGTTGTAATATTGCTACTTAGACCTACTTTTAAGAGCTCCAAACTTTGGGATGGATTTTATTTATATATATAAAATAAGAAAGTTTTCTCTTGTGAGCGGGGGGGGGGGGAGGGGAAAAGCCCCGATCGCCCCCTGAATCTGCCACTGAGTGACGGGCTAACATGGCTATAGATTTAAAAGCCCAGGAGTCTAATTGCTAATCCTAATCGTCTTTAAAGTAATAAAGTTTTCTCACTAACATATATGCCTACTTGGTGTTGCCCTTAAGAATCTGGAAGTCAAAATGTTTTTAGATCTATTTCATAATATTTATCAAAATCCGTCTTTCGGAATAACAATATTTGGGGGATACAGTATCTTCAAATGATGCTTACTTTCACTTAGGTAAGTTATCTATAACAATTGCGCAATACAGTTTGTCATAATCTATGTTCAAATCAAATATCAAGTGAAGAAATTCTTCTCTATAGCATTTTAGAATCAACACACAGTTGTAAATTCTTCAATATTATTAGAGTTTAAAGAAAACTATAATTTGAAATAACGATTTGGTATTCTTGAGATGAATAGTGACATTCTCGATACCATTTAAGTCTAAATTCATTCCGCATATTCATGAAAGTTAAGGGGTAAGATGGGACGGTGACGAATAATCGAAAACAACTGATAGTATTATAGGGAGCTAGCTTGTTTACCAGCGGGGGCTGAGGCAGAGGGGGAAAAATTTCAACATGTTTTCTGCCTGACTCTTGCGACACTCCCTTACCCTCCTTCTATATGTAAGCGTTGCCAGGGGTAGAAAATTGTCACGTGAATGTCATTCTGAAGAGTTCGTGTGAATTAGTTATTTGTTAAGTGCTGTTGTGGTTGCGTTTTTGTTGCTTATTATTCATTTGACAATGGCTTCACGGTGTAAGAGATTGCTAACTATTCACAGCGAAGCTAGAAAAGTAATGCTAGACCGCTGCGTCACGCGGGTGGTTATAAAATATAGAAGGTGAGTAATATGCAAAATGCACCCAAATACAGTAACTACTTATGCAAATTTGTAAATGACGAGTTTTTTTTTTTTAAAAAAAACTTTTGATAGAGATTGCATATTTTGCAAAAACTCTTTGAATTAAGTGAGTATTAGGTGAATTTTTTTTACAACGCATTGGCAACCCTGCCCATGACCGTCGAGTGACCGTTTCTTGGTGACGGGTGGTGGGGCACCTGTCAATCAAATCTGAATTCCTCAACCTCGCATTAAAGCCAGCTTCCCATAATAACATCCAATCCATAGTTTTCGGGGCCCTGAGATGAATAGTGCTATACCCAATGTCGTTTAAGCTGAAATTCAGCTACCATCGATACTGGGATGAGGGAAGTGGGGTGCAAAAGGGGGTGACATTACGGAATTTTCATCATTACGCTTTCACCGAAATTCTAACAGAGGAACGGAGCTCCTTCGTGGCTAACCGGTTAGCGTACGCGCCTTTGGCGTGGGAGTCCCGGGTTCGATTCCCTGCGGGAGCTCATGTGGTTCGGATTCCACGTTAATCAGTAGGTCCACGTCTCATATAGCCTCGCTGCTGAACGGGACGTTAAACTCAATCAATCAATCAATCAATCTAACAGAGGAACGGTTTGAAATATTTTCAATAAACCTGCCCTCTTTGTGTAAAAAGTGGTCATTTCAGCTCGCAGATGCTACAGAAGATGATATAAAATAAATTTAACAATGATGGAAAGACTAAAGTGAGTCCGAGAATATTCATGAAGGCGATGTTGTTCACCAAAAAGTCGCATGACCTGACATTGAACCAAGGATTCTTCGTATCATGTTAGACGAATATGTCGCTGTTATTTCCAACTACGATAAGTATAAATCAAAGTATAAATAATTGGCTTTTCTCAAAGGAAGCCGCCAGAGTTCAGAAAATACAGAAAGTGCACGTGAAATATATATATGGAGAGAAGCCAATTCCTGCATCTGTCATCTCCAAAGGCAACCGAGCAAGCAACTGATATTTGATCAAAGTGAATTCAAACACGCTATATACCTTTCATAATATTTTCCCCCTCTTAATTTTATGAGTTTCAAGAAACCAACCTAAAAATAATAAACAAGACTGGAAGAATTTTCTTCCTCAACACTAAATTTGAACTAGAACAACCAAAAATGACAAACTTAAAAGAAATAAAAAAATCTGAATTTGTTCTAGAGGATTTGTGATACACTATTTTGTATTTTTCCTCTGCACTTTTCAACAGATTCATATTTTTAAGTCATTTTTTAAAAAAAAAATTTCTCGGAATATGTATTACTTCATATTTTGTTTATTTTAAACTTCAAACAGGTTAATTATTATGAAGGCGTATAGGTTACCAGAACGACATTTTTGAGTGGAAGTGCCTGGGAGTAAAACATCACATCTTCATCGGTTCTAATAAAAACTCTAACATCTGGTTGTACACATTTGATTTTACTCGTTGTGCGTCATCTTTGATACTACAATCGTATGTCAATCATTAAAATGAGAGGTAATCTTTCAGTTTTAGGTCCCACGATTATGCCGGCTAGACTAAAGGAGACGATGATGATTAGAAATGAATGAAATGGTGGAATGAAGAAAGTGGGAGGAAACGGGAGAAAATCGAGAAAATCCACGCACATAGTGTTTGTCCATCACAAAGTTCACTTGGCGCGAGCTGAGAACGAACCAGTGACCCCATGCACCAGAGGTGAACGCTCCACTGCGGTCCCTCTCGTATGTCAATCAAATAACAGTATCATGGGTATACCACGTGAGGGAGTTTGGTTTCAAGAATTAGGAATTAGATTTGTAGGCTTCCGGCATCTGTGGCCATGTTGGCCCGTCACGTTCCTCGGCGATCATACTATCCAAGGAAAGGGAAGGAAGAAAGGTTTTGGGGAAGGAAGGAAGCGGCCTGGGAGTTGTATGTTAGGTACCATCCCGGCATTTGCCTGGTGAGAATGAAAAAAAACAACAGGAAAACCTCACTTAGAATGTCAGAGGTTTTCTCAATTAATGTTGTAACTGAAAGAGGAAGTAGATTGCTACCACTTCCTGTCTTAGCTCACTTGAGTTGATTTTGAGTTTAACGTCCCTTTTCAGCAGCGAGGTTATATGAGACGTGGACCTACTATTAACGTGGAATCCGAACCACATGAGCTCCCGCCGGGAATCGAACCCGGATCTAACACGTCAAGGGCGGGTACGTTAACCGCTTAGCCAAGAAGGATCTCTTCTGTCTTAGCAGAGAGTTAAAGTGCAGATAAAGTATATTCTTAGAACACTTAGTCGATTGCGGAAAATCGCTTCTCACTATGTATTACTGTTTTTCTTCTATAGTGATCAACGTTAAAACCGGAAATGGTTGATCAGTACCACTTCCGGGATGGATCACTTTCATTAACGAACCCTATTCCTTTTAAACCTTTACATCCTGACCGAAATTAATGATAACCCATTAAGTAGGTCTTAAGATTGTTTTTGTCTCCTGAATAGACAGAGCAAATATACTGGGTTTGAGGAACACGTTTTAACTGGGGTTTGTTCCGTCGGCTAAGATTCGACTGCATTTTCATGACACAGGTCCTTGCAGGATGCTCATAACACGCTTATTTAATTGCAAAGTTTGTGAGCATAATGACAGGGAAGCGATACACAAACTTGAGAAAACTAGAAAAACTTAGAAACAATTAAGCAACGAAATAAAATAAAAATATGATGTATATTTATATATTTTTAAGAAGCCATATGAAAACTTATTTTTCATTGAAGTGAACCTATGTGATAAAAAGAATTTTATTGAATGCGAATCAACCTCTGAAGAGCAGATCTGGGAAAATATTTATAGATATTATTTCGTAAGCTAACAAGGTACAAACCTCAGGGATATCTTCAATCGGGACTGCATTTTTGTAAACAGGTAGTTTTTGAGATACTATTTTATAGAACGATATAACAAAACCACCAGAGTCAGGATCGTAACTTTATGAAGGTCGGTTACGGTTTTCGAAAATGAGCTTAAACACAGGGACACGTTTCCCTATTCTCCTTTAGTAACAACTCTTAGGAAAAATCACGAAAATTAATCCCAATCATATTCCTTGTGCAGGGTGGTCCGGAAGTTGCCACTCCCCTTAGTTTCCTCCCTTTAGTTTCAACAATATAGTGTTAGTTATGGTAGAATATCTGTACACAGTTACCTTGAAGTCTTAAAAAGTATTAAGAGTCATAAACATCGGTATGATCACCATCCATGTCGTAACACAGCTGAATTCTGCGCCAAGTTCTCGCAGATGTACCAACTAGGGTACGCCCACTTCCAGACCACCCTGTAGAATGATCTTGACTTTGTCTTGAATCAATGTAGCTTATTGTATTCGTTCTTTTGTCACAGATGACTTAAGTACCAATGACCATTCGACTAGAGTACTCTCATCTTCATCAGATGGCGTGAAACTGGTCCCTTGTTTGTGCTATTTTTATGGTCGGAATCGGTTTATGGTTGGCTGTTTTTATGCCATGCTATTTAATTGTTTTCCCAATTTAAATAAAATATTTGAGAATTCTAATTTTATCATTATGTGCGGGTAATTAGTTTAATTTGATATGTACGATAGGTCGGATCTTTTATATAAAGTATTGCAACTTTAAAAGTCAATTTGTCGGGATTAATAATTTGAAAGATTGAATAATTATTAATATATAACTATTCTATCAGGCCTTGTTTCCATTTTGTACTAATACACAATAACACACTGAGCAAGGCTATGTGATAATATGTAAAAAAAAAAAAAAAAAAAAAAAAAACCAGTATCACGTAACAGTTTCAACACAATAACTGTGTCTTCATCAGACTTCCACTCCTTCTGGCTGTTTGGGAGTTGGTCATCACTTATATATACTTTCCGGAGATCAACTTTTAATTAGGCTCCGCCCCTTCATTAAAAAGTAACACTTGTGTGGCTTTCACTTTCACTTTTTAGCTGCACACGTGTCCAATTAAAAGTTTACTTTTTTCCCGCTGGATGCATTCTGTCCTCTAATTATCCTTATTTTCCTTATTAATTTTTCTTCTTTCTTTCTTCTTCCTTTTGCATTTTTCTTCTTTAAGCAGAATCTTCTCCCACTCTTTATTTATCGAGAATCCTGCATTCCAATTCATCACCTTGTCTCCTGCCTTCATAATCTCCCTGGTTTCCTTCCATTTTCTCACCAAAGTTCTGTTCTCTACTTCTATGACCTCTGCTCCTTCCCTCCATGCGATATACAAGCATCAGAAAGAGACAAAGCACAGGATAGGGTGGGAAGGAGCAGAGGTCATAGAAGTAGAGAACAGAACTTTGGTGAGAAAATTGAAGGAAGCCAGGGAAATAATGAAGACAGGAGACAAGGTGATGAATTGGAATGCAGGATTCTCGATAAATAAAGAGTGGGAGAAGATTCTGCTTAAAGAAGAAAAATGCAAAAGGAAGAAGAAAGAAAGAAGAAAAATTAATAAGGAAAATAAGGATAATTAGAGGACAGAATGCATCCAGCGAGAAAAGTAAACTTTTAATTGGACACGTGTGCAGCTAAAAAGTGAAAGTGAAAGCCACACAAGTGTTACTTTTTAATGAAGGGGCGGAGCCTAATTAAAAGTTGATCTCCGGAAAGTATATATAAGTGATGACCAACTCCCAAGCAGCCAGAAGGAGTGGAAGTCTGATGAAGACACAGTTATTGTGTTGAAACTGTTACGTGATACTGTTTTTTTTTTTTTTTACATATTATCACATAGCCTTGCTCAGTATGTTATTGTGTATTAGTACATAATTATTAATATATATATGTGTTGAGATATGAATATATGTGGAATATGAATATAATATTGAAGTAAAATGTATAATGTTAAAGTGAGTAGATAAATATGTGTAAAGAGTCTTAGTACTTAGACCGAACGGTTCTTGCTTGACATAGTTACGAAATATCCGATAAATATATAAAATGGAAAAGTTGTAAAATACCGCCGTATGTTAGATATTTTCGTCAAACTTTGTAATGTAATTAAGTAACCTACGAATGTAACAACTAACATCGTATGTAATATACTAACTGCATGTAGCATGGGATTTAGGCAGGTCATCGTAACCCTAATGTGTCTTTGAATCAATTATCAAATTAGTAAACTAAAATCCTTTTCTAGAGCTATACTTCAATTTCCGTCCCTCCCATACGAATCCTCAAACTTCACCAGTGTTTCTATCTTAATAGTTGTGTTTACCGTACCAGCAGAAATCCTTCTGAAATTGGAAAATTCTCGTGCAGGCATATATTGTATGTAGTAAGCTAATGACAGAATTGGTAACATGGTCATCGTGATACGATTGACGAGACTTCGATCTCTCAAACCCCCGAAATGGGAGAAGTATTGATGAATACCTTTACAAACTGAATATGTGTTTAATTCTTTATAAAACCGAATAAATAGGATTAACGAAATACATCCTTTTGTGCAAATATAAGAAATGCAAAAAGTGAAAAATGTGGACACCAGAAAGGGTGCTTCGACGATATACGGAATATTATAGTTAACCTAAAGTACGAGAAAGGACTCGTTTAAAATCACTTTCAAAATACTCATAAATGAGATCGAGACTCATTACAAATCTTCATTTTAAGATTTTTTTTCCTTTTCTTTCCATTCGTCAAATTTGTATTTTAAACTTATTAACAAATTTATACTATTTTTCCTTTACCAAAAGCTAAATACAAATGTAATTTCATTTTTTTCTTTTGAGCATGTCTATTAATAAAAAATATATAAATATAGGTGTGTATACTACTACATTACTATTATGCAATTTCGTACGTGAATTGACCCATGTAAATGTATACTTATTGCATGTTTATGAAATTCTGTGCCTTAATTTCTTAGTAAATGTAATAAATGTTCACCAAATTGTAGTTAGATGGTTTCTTTTAAACACTATTATTACCATGTTAATACGCTGTCCTGTATGTATGTGTGAAGGAAGCAAATTTAGTCTTAAGTAGTAGCACTTAATATTGATTTACTATGATAATATTCATAATAAGTGTGTAATAGCATCTTATATGTGTTAGTATATGATGAAGGTTATGAAAGATAGCCGATTCTAAAGTAGTTTAAATCGGCTCTAGGAGAAAAGCCAAAATAACAGGATGAGCCAAAATAACGATAGTCTTTTCAGAAATCTCAAAACATCTATTTGTGGAAAATATACACTTTGACTTTTTTCTTGGCTAATTCAAATGCGTGTTCGATCTCTGTTTTAGAAGTTCGAATACTGGATACAGATTATTCAATATTTTGAAACAATAGACAAACAGTTAAATTAAAACTTCTCGTCACCTGGCTTGGGTTAGGGCAACTCCCACTTGTGCAGTTGCTTGGATCCAGGTCGGGGTTGTATGAGGGAACATGTGTCTCTTCGGGATTACTTCAGAATTGATCCTCAAGTAATAACCTTCGAGTATGAACCACTTTTTAATAACCATTCAAGTAACTTTACTACATATGCATAATTATCCAGTCATCATTTATCTCTAGTTTCTCCCTTTCCTCCTTCCTCCTATCTTCTTCTCTTCTTTCTCACTCTTCCTTTCTTCTTTCTAATAAAACTGAAGACGGGTCGTGACTGGGAGTTGTCGCTATTGACACGGTCACAATTTTTTCTTCTTCAGAAGTCCGATATGAATTAGTTAATCCAAAAACATACACAAAGCATTTCCAAAATTCATTAATTTATTTTAATTTCATATTTTGACGAAATTATTGAATCTCAAGATTACAAAATATAGGGACTCTCCGTTTCCATTCACGATCACAGAGTTCTTTTTTTCTCTTCAGGTCAATGATCTAGGAGTACATTGGCTCATCCCTAAATTTTGGAAGGAATATATAGAACAGCCGTTTTACATCTTTGGAAATCGTCAAATTGAAAAAAAAAAAAAATGATATGGTTATATAGGACAGAAGTATGTGTCTTTGTAGGTTTAGGTGATCCATATCGTTCCCTTTTATGAATGTAAATATTGCCAAAAATGTAAATTTTGGAGGTTTTTATATTATATTATATCCTCTGATGAGGCTTTGCTACATTATATGGTTATAGGGGAAGTACAGGGGTACATTCCCTTTCATAAGGACACCACTTTAAATTTTGGTAGTCCATGTTGTTCCCTTTTATGGGTATAAAATTGCCAAAAATTTAAAATTTGGAGGGTTTTGATTTAATTTCTCCTTTCTGTTCAGGGTTTTTTCATGTTATATGGTTATAGTTGAGAATAGAGATCCATTCCCTTTCATAAGACATGGGTACAATGCATTTCCATTTTAAAATTTTAGAAGGGTACATAGGACCACCTCTTAAATTTGGGATTTGTTAAAAAAAAATAAAATTTGGTTAATGTTCTTTAGAACTCGGACACAATACTCTGTAAATTTGAGTGGTCCCGATCACGTGGCTAACACCTGGAAACTAATATTTGGCATTTTTTTAAATCCACAAGGGGATTAGCAGGACCTCTCAAATTTACAGAGTTATATATTCGAGTCCTAGAGAACATAAACCAAATTATATTTTCTTAACAATTCCCAAATTTAAGAGGTGCCCCTTTTGTACCCTTCTAAAATTTTAAAATGGAAATGCATTGTACCCATGTTTTATGAAGGGGAATGGATTTCTATTCTCAACTATATCTCATCTACGACATGGCTACATTGATACTCCCTTCTATTTGGGAGGCATACATAAACCAACCATAATTTTTTTTAAAAAAAATGAACGTCCCACGACTATGTCATTTAGGTTAAGGGAGACGGATGATTAAAGCAAGTGAATGATGATGCAAGAATTGGTGGAATGAGAAAGTGGGAGGAAACGGGAATATCCCGAGAAAACCGACGGACATGATAGTGTCCACTGAGCCATCGTGCCCCCCAAATTTGGGAATTATGAAAAAAAAAATTTGTAAACGTTCTATAGGACTTACAATGTGCTTACCATTTGGTCGGTAATTGATCTAGTTTATCTTAGGTGAAGCTCTGCTACAACATGATTATATGGTTGCGTATAAGAGTCCATTCTTTTTCATTGGACATAGGTACATTCATGTCCAAAATGATTGTCGCATATCTATAACTGTCTTCTTGTAAGAATATAATTTGATGATTTTGCAGGGTGCTGTTAATACTGATACTATGTGTACAATCGGGAAATTAATATTTGTGGTAAATTTCATAGGAAAATAATTATAAATACGAAAATTAGAATGAGTAAAACAAAATGTTGCTAAATGGACAATAAAGTTTTATTTTCGTTTTATTGTTCTTATTTACTGCTCTTTTCTCATGAAATTTTCCACATACATGTCTTTGCCGATTATACACTTTATAAGAAATACCGGGCGAATTCGTGATCAAATTATATTCCTACAACAACATATTTATAGACATGCGACAATAATTTTGGACATGAGTGTACATTAATGTATTCCTCTTCATTATTAGGAGGGGGTACATTGGTCCCCTCTTAAATTTGGAAAATGTAGGACTCGAATATATACTTCTGTAAATTTGATTGGTACTGTTTGTTCCCTTTTATGGGTAGAAAAAAGTTAAAAATTTAAAATTTGGATAGATTTTTGAAACCTATTTTATCCCCTTTGACGAACCTTTATAGTATTATATGTTTCTATAGATGACTACCATAACATTTAACATTTCAATGTTTTCTTCCAATGAGGAGGGATCTCCGGTCAATAAGTACGATTTGTGGAGATATGGTTAGCGTACGGGCCTTCGATGAGGGAGATCTGAGTTCGATTTCCGGTGAGAGTTAATGTAGTTCGGATGTCACGTTAAGCTGTAGGTCCACGTCTCATATAGCCTCGGCGCTAAATGGAATCAACCAACCAAACCATCCGGTGATTAAGTATATATATATATATATATATATATATATATATATATATATATATATATATATATATATATATATATATATATATATATATATATATATATATATAAGTACTCAACACCAAAGGTGTCCAAACTCATGAGGTTGGCGCTCACGAGTTCGGAACTCACGCTCATTCGACCTCAACCTCACGAAGTGAGCGTGAGGTTGAGTGAGTGTGAGGTCAGACTGGTGATGTGAGCGTGAAGTTGAGTGAGCGTGGGGTCAGACCCGTGAGGTTAGCGTGAGGTCGAGTGAGCGTGAGGTCAGACCGGTGAGGTGAGCGTGAGGTCGAAATGAGTTTGTGAGCGTGAGGTTGTGTGAGGTTAGGTCAAAGTGAGGTTAGGTTAGGTCAACCTCTGCTCAACACTATTAGTTGGTAATAGACATGATTGGTCAGTTTAATGTTACCTCGCTTCTTTAGTTTCAATTCAATAACTTTAGCTTACCGGGACTGCACTCAGATGAAAGTAATATGATGCCGTACAAGTTGTTTTCCTTGTTTCATGGACATTTCATTTCTGACCGAAGGTTGTAATTTAAACACACCATCATTTAGAACTAGTCTTCAGTATACCATATACCAAAAAATCGAAAAAAAATATTTCTTCGTTACGAAGATACAACAGTTCAAACAATGCAAACATGAGCTGCTTACGTCACAGCAACAAAAACAAGCGTTTTGCATGACGTCATATCTCGATATCTCTTTTTGAGCCGTATTGAAAGCTTCAGAGAATCCTTTCATATTGCAGTTTATTATTGTAAAGTTGGAATAGTGAAAGGAAAAGTGACAAATTAAGTAAAACACTCACTGTATATAAAAATAACGTGTTAATAAAATTTATTCTCCTAGTTTAAAATACATTAAGGGTCATTTGTAATGTTCTATAATTACACATATTTTAGATACATCTAAGCAGGATTACTTTATTTATTGTACTACACCAAAACATCAGCATTCTAAGTACTATATCAATTCAAATTAAATCACGCGCAGATTGAGAATACCTAGGCCACCATATTATAGTTTTTCTTTATTTTGAAGATTTGTTATGAATCTTCATGCTATTATACTACGGTTTCAAACAAACACTTCTGCACCAAAAAGCTCTTAATGACTTTTAAAAATCCGTATCCTCCTACATCTTTACTTGGTTCTACTATTTACTGTTCAGATTATCAATTTTTAAAAAAATGAAATGAAATCTATAAGTTTTACGTCCCACGGATATACCGGCTAGGCTAAACGAGAGGATGATGACGGGAAATGCATGAAATGGTGGAACGAATAAAATGGTAGGAAATGGGAAAATCCCAAGAAAAACCACGCATACTGTGTTTGTTCACCACAAAGTCTACTTGGCGAGAACTGGGATCGAACCAGGGGCCCCACGCACCAGAGGCGAACACTCTGCCGCTAAGAAACACCGTGCTCGTGGGTTTTTCGGGGTTCTTCTGTTTCCTCCCACTTTCTTTATTCTACCATTTCATTCATTTCTCATCATCACTGTCTCCTTTAGCCAAACCGGCATTACCGTGGGACGTTAAATTTAAAGATTTCATTTCTGCCGCTAAGCCACCGCGGCCCTACATATTAACAATTGGTTACCCCACACCATTGCTATTAGTATTCTTATCTTAATGCTATTGGAATTATAGTATTATATAGCGATTTACTTTTTTACTATATTTCTACAAGGCAAATGCTTTCTTCGTCACCATGGTGGTTTGATGCTGAAGAAAGCTGTAGCGAATAGAGGTAGATAAGTGGTTATACTGCTGAAACAGCATCATAAACAAGAGAAGTGCTCGAAATTTTTTCTTCTGATCTAGGCGCCGGTACACAAAATTAGACACCATAACATTACAATTTCACACATGGGCTTACATAATTGTATTTTGGATTTAAATTATTTAGACGCCAGATTAGTATCTCCAATGACTACCTGGCGCCCAGGATTTTCCTAACCTGAACAAGAGGAATATTGACAGAAATTTATTGTGTAGGCTATTACATATCGTCGCATTTGAACCAGAGGAACGTAACTCCATTTTCGTAGGTTTACAGGCGAGAGGACAAAAATATTATTTTCTTAGAAAGATGTGTTTTTAATAAGATGATAATTGAGCTACATTACAACAGATGATCGACAAGGAGAACAGATGGCGTTTCGTTCCATTTACACCAAGTGGGGCCTTCAAAATTATGTTCAAACATGAAGACAACGAAAATAGCATTTTTGGAGTTACGTTCCTCTCGTTCTCATGCGACGATGTGTTCTTGCTTTGAAACAAACTTTTTCTTTTCAATAACCTTACACAAAATAGTGTTCTTAACATACGAACATAAGTTTATTTCTATTCTTTCTCTCGTCAGCTCTGAGATGATTAATGTTTAGTATATCGTGGTACACAGGGAAAAGAAAGTATTTGACAGTTGAGAAACTTTCATTTGCCAATAACTCGGGAACAAATTAATTAGTTTGGATCTTTTTGATGTTATACTTAGAATAGTTATAGTTTAATAACTTGCCAAAATCGGTACTCTAATAGGCTAATTTATTATTGAGTTATTAGCAAAATAAATTTTGTGAACTGAAAAATACTTTCTTTCGTGACTGTACACAAAAAGATTATGTCGTGAGTGTATTGCGTTTTGTATGTTTTTGGAGATTCACAAGGAGAAAAAATCATAAAAGTGAACGTTTGAAGAGTTCATTTTTTTAAAAGTTTCTTCCGTGTAGATTGGTTTTTATTATATTGCTTCACTCACAGTAATAGAATATTGTGTTTATTACTCGTCACGACATATCATAAACATTTATTATCAGAGAACATGGTGGATCAATAGTGGAACACTCACTTCTATTGTAAGGGTCCTTGGTTCGAACCTAAGCCATATGGGTTTGTGGTGGACAACATCGTGTTTATGGGTTTTCTCACGGTTCTGTTGTTTCCTCCCACATGACCACTCTACTGATTCTTTTATAATCACTTACTCTCATTAATCACCCATCTCTCTTTGCCTATAGGGCATATTTGTGGAAGATAAAAGTAGAAATTTCATTTCATTTTATTCAGTAATCAGTCAATTGTAACTAGTTTGTCATCATGAATGTGTTTCCGTATCTGTTTATTTGTTGGCTCAAATTTTAACTCTGTAAATGTTCACATGGGCTAATATAAACAATTTACAAGTATGTTCTATGGGCTAAAGAAAACGACGGGTAACGCGTAACTATCAAATGAACGACGAACTTGCACACCAGAAATTAGCACTCTGCTATCAAATCACTGTGCTTTTTTGATTTTTCTCAAGAATGTATAAAATTCACTTCATAAGAACGGTCGGTGACCCAAACATGAAAAAAATAATTAAGTTTATTATCTCAGGCTGAAAACAATGTCAATAATATTGCAAATTATCCCATACAACTTTGTCCTAAGATATTCAAGTATATTCAAATAATTAGTCATAAATAAATAGTCAAGTAGCTTTCTTTTTAAAGAACCTTACATTCTGTCACCTTTCTTATTCTTTGTTTTATTAGCAACGCCGTATACATTTGAAAATACATGCTAAGCGGCGCAGACAGTTTGTCCTGAACCGACGTATGACGTACAAACATGCCTGTCAGTATTTTAAGCGCACCGGGCCGGAATTCAATTGCAAATTTCGATTAGTTAGAATCGTATCATATGTGAAAAGAAATGTTCTGCATAATTAGTTAACTCCGAAGTACTTTTTACGCAATAAAAAAAAAAATTAGTGGAAATGTTCATTGCATATAGTAATTAAAATGATGATTATTATTATAGGATTAAAATGCGAAAAAAGGAGCAAAAAGCTTTAAAAAGTGCAAAAACGTGATGGCAATTAGAAAAGATGCAAAAAAGTTATTACCTTGAAAAGTGCAGAAATAGCAGAACCAAATCATTGTTAAAAGTATTTATTTAATATGTGCTTTCCGAGACAAGCTATTTACGAGGTGCATGTAAGAAAAAGCTAATATTTTTTTAAAAAATCAAGAAAATGATAGAAGAAATTTATTGTGATTAATATACAAGTATATACCTTGCCTACTTTTCAACACAGTCACCATGAACCTGCAGACAGTTTCAGTAGCGTGGCACAAGCTTCCGTATAGCCTCTGTGTAAAAATCGGCCGCTTGAGAGTGCAGCCAGTCCGGAACTGTCTTCAGCACTTCAATGTCGTTCAAACATTTTATTGCAAACCACTTTTTCAGGTGAAGAAGAAGAAATAAATCGTTGGAGACAAGGTCGGAGGGTGTAAGGGGAATGATTGAATAGTTTCCATCAAAATCTTTGAATTGTCTAAACAGTACGAAAAAAATTAAATGAAATCTTTAAGTTTTACGTCCCACAGTTATGCCAGTTAGGCTAAAGCAGACGGTGATGATGAGATATGAGTGAAATGGACGAATGAAGAAAGTGGGAGGAAACGGGAGAACCCCGAGAAAACCCACGAGCACGGTGTTTGTCCACCACAAAGTCCATACGGCGCGAGCTGGGATCGAACTAGAGATCCCAAGCACCGGAGGTGAACACTCTACCACTGAGCCACCGCGCCCCCTCCTCAACAGTACGAGCCGTTACATGTGGAAGACCGTTGTCATGAATCACAATAATTCCAAAGCGTAGCGTCCGCCTCCAAAATCTTCGTCTTGTCTGCAAATTGTCAGCACGCTATCAACATCTCTATTAGCCTGGCTGTGAATATTACGACTGTGACTGACAGACTGTGGCGTCTTACTTAAGGATTAGTTAAAGAAAACCTTACATAACGCCGATTTTGCTCTAACGCGTTTTATTTTCATTATTACATATAGTGTGTATTGAACCAAAGTTCACCAAGCCCTCGGTCCGCGATCAAATTGGTTTACGACCAAATTTGTGAACATTTTTTTCCTACGGTTTATGAACATTATTTCGGGATATATATATATATATATATATATATATATATATATATATATATATATATATATATATATATATATATATATATATATATATATATACCCACACGCCTGTATCTATAACTCCAACGCGCCCAATAGTGCTTTTTCCCGTTAGCAGTAAACATGACCTGTCAGAGTGTTGGATTTAGAAACTACTTTTTGTTCTTTATGTGTGTGTGGGTGTGTTTTTGGCCGCTGTTTTGTTTAATTTAGACCTATACATCTCTAATTAGAATGAGTAATGCTAATTTCATTCTATATTCATCATAACAGAAATACGCTTAAAAAGTGTATTTATTATTATTATTATTATTATTATTATTATTATTATTATTATTATTATTATTATTATTATTATTATTATTATTATCATTAATAATAATAATAATAATAATAAGAAGAAGAAGAACAAGAACATACTTTTCTTCGGATACATGTTGCGCTAATGCTGGCTTCTCTGGTTGACTTCTGGTCTTAATTGTCCCGTTTACCCAGTTCAAATAAATACAAATACACAGATGAAACACCAAAGAGCTAAATTTATTTAATTAAAGTAATACTAGTTAATACAGCAATTGAAATAAAGAAATAGGTACAATAAATAAACGATTATACAGTAAGATAATCGGGAAGAAGTAATACCGTCAAAACTGGGAAAATTGAAGTAAATGGCTATTTACGTATTAAATATACTTATATCATTACGTGAAATTTTCTGTCGTTTCTGTAAGTAGTTCTGCAGGCTGCCGCTAGATGGCTGATGTTGTCACTTTTACGCAGCTACCTAGCAGTGGGTTCAGCTCTGCAGTGCTTATAAATTTCCCCGATGGAGCTACAATTTCTGTCTCGTATCTCACTCACGTCCAGATAAAACAGAACATAGCATTTTCTTTATGTTCTCTACTTTGCATTTTTCACATCCTTTTTTTTCCCCCTACCCTTTCCTTTGTACTTCTATCATTTCATCCTTATTTTCTGGTCGTTTTCCTACTTCTGTTTGTTTCGATCGTCTTTTATTCTTGTTTTTATTTTTTTTTTTTACTCTTCTACGCTTTTGCTTTGGTCTGATGGCGCGCTTTCTGCTTCGTATTCCTCTCAGTTAGTTTCTTTTCAATTATTTCCACGGTTTTCTGAGAAGAGCAGCCGTTGCTTTTCCCTGTTATTCTCTCATCCCACTCGAGCGGTGTTTGTTTTCTTATGTCAGCATGTCGGTCACGCTTTGACCCTTGGGATTTGACTCTCTTGTTGGAGGGGCACAGCCAGTTCTTGCACCAGGAAAAATAGAAAAAAAAAAAAAAAATATAAAAGAGAAAAAAAAAATCTCTAAGATTTTTTAAAAACTGTTTCGCTAAAAGCACATAACATCTTTTTTCAGTTTTACAGTTCAATCAGAGCTTTTTCTTCTTTCTTTCCTTTTCTTTTTACTTATTCTTCTCCGTTTGAAACGGAAATTATTAATCACCTGAAATAATACTAATCATTCTTCTGCAATTTTTTTTCATTCTTCCCTCTTGTCCTTTTTTGTTTTCAGAATACAGTAGACTCACGAGTATCAGGCCTAATGTAGCTACATTAGCCTAAGGACAGGCCGGATAACAAAAAGACGGATAGGCCGGAGTTCTATGAACTCATTTCTTTGCGTAATTTCTTCTCCATAGTCACTACAACTTTTTTTTTCCGTTTATCACCCATTTTCAAATCTTCACCGTCGTACACTTATAAATAAATAAATAAATAAAAACATTAAGCATGCCCCAAGAACAATTTATGAATACAGTACTGTACAGTTATAATCAGGAACAGCGGCAAGCGGTACTATATTGAGGAGCGTAACACACTGACGAAACAATGAACAAGGAGCAGAACGCTACTCCTTTCCTATCACAACTTGTATTTTGCACATGGCACGTAGGAGGGTAGTAGCAGACGCCTGCTTGCAATGTCTTGGCAATGTTGCCAATGCAACGCATTGCCTTGCTCATTTAATTACTATAAAAGAGAACTAGGCCCAGTGAAGCCATATCAAGCATCTTGGTGCTAGATCTAGCATAATCCACATGCATTTAGCGTCTAGCATCTTGACTTTAGCATCCTGGCCAAATCTAGCATAATTTCATTCTTTCTTCTGGTAAACTGTAAAAGAACGAAAAATTAGATGGTTCAAGAACCGACGGGAATTATTCTTTTTAGTTGAAGCGATGGTTGGAGCAATGAAACCAGTCAGTATTTCTGCGGTTGTAATATTTTGTTGAATTCAGAGCAAACGCAAATGTTCAAAATAGCAAACGTGGCTCTGCAAAACATATTTACTTACCCATAGTTTTATTACTGTCAACTGACTCCTGAATGTGTGGTTATCTGGGATGTTTCTGTCCCTTTCAATTTACAATTTGAGAGGGGAGGGATTTGAGCGTCAGGGGACAGCTAGTAATACACTAAAAGACATGCTTCAGGACTGTGTTGGAAGCGGCATGTTGTGTATATATTTCTTAAAATGTTATCCATTCATAAAACATAAATTCGACCTTCCTCCCTTATAATGTGCCATTTACGAATTTATTTCATTATCATTCCTGACAGCGTCATATTAGCTTTGTACATGAATACAGTTTAAACACTTCATTAAAATAATGAAGATAAGTAGGGGCGGGTCTTTAAAAATAGTTAGGGAAGATAATTTGGAAATCTGGCATAATTTACAAAAATCTAGCATAATTCAGACCCCTGTTTGGCATCATCGTGAATCTTGAGTGTGGCAACCCTCGCTAGGCCGGATAGTACGGAATTCTGATAATCGCTACGCGGATACTCGGAAGTCTACTGTATTCATTTCATTTGAACACTAACAATCCATAGTTGATAGCTATTTGGGATCCATGGGCATCTTGTGCGCGACTGATTAGCATTTCCATTTTGGATAATGATGAGCAAATGCAAGACGAAGACCAAGATCCAGGTGGTCTTGGTCTTGGTTTTGCACACTCAGTCTTGGTCTTGCACGCAAGAGCCTTACAACTTTTACTTTTAAGAAATTGTATACTTTTCATAGGTAAATTATACTCTGGATATAAGAGATAATAAATTCTACAATGTGCCAATAGTAACGGAAATACAATGCATGTTTCTAAATGTTATATAGTTTACCTCCGTGTAAGTATGATGATAGTGTACAACGTAGGCGATGACCTTTACTTTTTTTTTCAATGGATGCCCACGCTTCACTATTTATGAGATAAATCACAATGTTTCGTAATTTTTTTTTTCATATTTTTTTAACAGATCCAATACTCCTCTGGTTCCCAAACTGGGAAGGCTACCACTGAGAGACATGAAAGAAAATCAAGACGGCACAGATTACTGAAATATCATGAGTTACAAAATTATTTTTATACTCTAAAGGCATCAGATTTTGTTTGTTTCAACCTGATTAGCTAATCTTTGTATCGAGCAAATTTCCAATTAAATATTGAGATTTCGTTTTACTGTTTCTAATATGTATCCTATGGGGCAGAAATATGGGCATTACGCAAAAGTGATGAAAAAAATTGGAGACTTTCGAAACGTGGGCATGGAGAAATGAAATCTTTGAGTTTTACGTCCCACGGTTATGTCGGTTAGCTAAAGGAAACGGTGATGATAAGTAATGAATGAAAATGGTGGAAGGAAGAAAGTGGGAGGAAACGGGAGAACCCTGAGAAAACCGACGCACATGGTGTTCGTCCACCACAAAGTTCACTTGGCGGGGGCTGGGATCGAACCCGGGACCCCAGCACCAGAGGTGAACGCTCTATCACTGAGCCACCGCGGCCCCATGTGGGCATGGAGAAAAAAAGAGAGAATTAGGTGGGTGGAACGGAAAACGAATGAGAAGGTGTTAGAAATAGTCGCAGTAGGGGAGAAAAGAATTTCAGATGTAATTAAGAGGAGGAAGAGAAACTGATTGGGACATTGGCTGAGGAGGAACTGTATTATGAGGAACGTGCTAGAAGGTATGGCGGAAGGAAAGAAAGGGAGGGGGCGAAGGAGACTATAGTTGAAGGAAGGTATTAAAACAGAAAATTGCTACGTCAAGATGAAGAGACTACCTGAGGACCACCTTACATCGAAGCTTGTCTGTTGCAGCAAGTGACCTGCCAATAATGGCAGAATAGCAATGATGATGCTGCTGCTGCTGATGATATGTTTAGCAATATTAGCCAAAAAAAGAGAGGGAAAAAATTAAAATAATAATGATTATAATCAAACCTCTTAATATTTTAGAATAATTTGAGTGTAAAGTAAAAACGACTCAACTATCTATGTCTTTTGTGTAAACTCAATTTATATAAATACTTTTGACCTATATTAGAAATACAAAATAACGGCATCAAACTTCAAGCTTTTTGAAATAACTGTACAAAATCATTCTCACTTGTAAATGTGAATTATTTGTTGTTGTATAATGTTATATCGGTCGATCCTCGATGTGTTGTATATCCCCGGCCATGAAATCAAGTTTGCGGTCACATGCACAAAGTTTTTGTCAATGTCATGAAAATGTTATTCCGATATTAATTTTATGAGTACACATTAAAGATTTCCAACGGATGCTTGAGCGTCGGACCCAAGGTCATACCCATGTAATCGGCACCTGTGATGTACGGAATTACCGATGTTCAATACTACATTTCTCTTTAGTTTTGGAAGAAATGAAATGAAATGAAATCTTTGAGTTTTACGTCCCACGGTTATGCCGGTTAGGCTAAAGGAGACGGTGATGATGAGTAATGAATGAAATGGTGGAATGAAGAAAGTGGGAGGAAACGGGAGAACCCCGAGAAAACCCACGCACACGGTGTTTGTCCACCACAAAGTTCACTTGGCGGGGGCTGGGATTAGTTTTGGAAGAGTAACACAACTAATATTTTTTGAGATGAAATGAAATATCTAGTTTAACACTTCAGTATTATGCACTGAGGCTAAGGTAGACGGTGATGATGAGAAATGAATGAAATGGAGTGAAGAAAGTAGAAGGAAACGGAAAAATCCCGAGAAAACCCACGCACATGTTGTTTGTCCACCAAAAAGCTCACATGGTGCAAGCTGGTATCAAACCTGGGATCCCATGCACCAGGGGTTCCATCTACCACTGAGCCACCACGGCCGTAACATGTTTTAGTTTACTTTTGCTTATCCGCTTCTTATGGACACAACCATTCTTAGTATGATTTCCCAAAATCCAATTATGGGCTGTCATAAATGAATCAAATGATGACCAAAGTAAATCAGACAATGAAGTTCTTATACGTTGTAACAAGTCATAGAATTATTCTCTCGGTCGTCTCGCGAACAACCGATTCAGAAAACGACCTATTGTATCTATATGCTAGAGGGGCAGAGCGATACAGACGTATTGCATAAACTACTGAGAACATATTCACTCCAGCGGCATTTTTACTGAAGCCAAGATATTCAGGTGAAAGATGTAATGATTTTTTTCTCCTTCCTTTTTACATTCTATATTTTAAAAAATCAAGTAGTACCGGTACTTGTGCAAGACTCTTGCACAAGAGTCTTGGTCTTGCAGGCATAGTCTTTGATCTTGGTCTTGGTTTTGCATCGGGATTCTTGGTCTTGGTCTTGATCTTGCATGTAAGACTCTTGCACAAACTGCACGACCAAGACTCTTGTGCTCATCACTAATTTTGGTGCGAGAAATTCAGATTCAATTTCAAGTAAGAGCTTATGTAGTGCAAATTCCATGTAAAGTGATCTATCCATATTCGACATCGACTCGGCACCATCAGAAGGGAATGTCAAACTACTAAATAAATGTTGGCCAGTCATAAATGAACAACTTGCTTTCTAACTTCGTACTCCGTAAAATTCGTTTTAGAGTCTTCTGGCCAGTTATCTGGACTGAAGCTCACCAGGTAAAACCTGGAATAGTGCATTCGGTTTGCAGATTATATTGTTTTATGTAACACGAAGAGAAAATATACAGAATAGAAACTAGAAGAGTATAGAAGATCCTTAGAAGACAGAGAAAATTAAATCTTTCAGCCTAACGTCCCTCGATTACTCGTTAGGCTAAGGAAAATGGATGATTAACGCAAGTGAATGATGATGGAAAAATTGGTGGAATGAGATTATGAGGGAAAACGGGAGAACCCCGAGAAAACCCACAAATAATACTGTCCATCACAAACTTACTTGGCAGGAGATAGAAGAATGAACAGCACGTACCAGACGTGAATGCTTATCTTATAAAACACAATCTTATAAAGCGCATTATCCTAATTCTATTAACATTACATTTTATAAGACCCACTAAAGTGGTCCTAATAATATTACAATCTTACAAGGCGTACTAGCGTGATCCTAATCAGAGTATAGAAGAGTTTAACATGTGATCCGATTCATATGCAGTCTCATTGTGAATCTCCCGCTCCATTTAATTATACGTGTGCCTTTGATTCAGGCATGTAGCGAGGATTGCGTGAAGGGGGTGGGGTGGGGTCCGTGGAATGAAATACTGTAGTCATCACACCAGGGGCTCGATCTTTCTAAACAATTTTACTGGAACATCTATTGGTTCGTTTAGCCAGGATTTCGTAACGGGGGAGGGGGGCGTGACATGAAATTCTGAAGGTCAGGAGCTCGATCAATCTAAACTACTTTACTATCAACATATATTGGTTTGTGAGGATATGTTAGTAAGTATTTTAATCTTATATATATAAAAGAGAACGTACAAAATCCTTTGTTCCCTCATCACGCTAATACGGCTGAACCAATTTCTTTTATTTTTGGGGGGTTATTAGGATTTGGACCCTAGATGGTTTTTATCATATCACTTTAATTTTTAATTACCAGTGTCTTGAGATAATTGACCATTCAAGTGTCCATAACGTACAAATCCTTTGTTAGTTCATCATAGGTAAAAATAAACGTATTTATATGCAACCCGCATGACCGTGTCACTCGGCGGGTTAACATAAATGACAGGCGCTATAATGTTAACATTTACTGCAATCACTTGAAAGCGAAAAAGTAAAAATTATCTAAGTAACAAAGTTTATTGCGTTCCGGGGTGACCGCAGCGAAGCGGGGCGGGTTAACATAAATGACAGGCGATATAATGTTAACATTTAATGCAATCTTCTATGGTTTTTATCATATCACTTGAAAGCGAAAAAGTAAAAATTATCTAAGTAACAAAGTTTATTGCGTTCCGGGGTGACCGCAGCGAAGCGGGGTGAACGCTGCTAGTCTATATATATAAAAGAGAACGTACAAATCCTTTGTTCCCTCATCACGCTAATACGGCTGAACCAATTTCTTTTATTTTTGGGGGGTTATTAGGATTTGGACCCTAGATGGTTTTTATCATATCACTTTAATTTTTAATTACCAGTGTCTTGAGATAATTGACCATTCAAGTGTCCATAACGTACAAATCCTTTGTTAGATCATCATAGGTAAAAATAAACGTATTTATATGCAACCCGCATGACCGTGTCACTCGGCGGGTTAACATAAATGACAGGCGCTATAATGTTAACATTTACTGCAATCACTTGAAAGCGAAAAAGTAAAAATTATCTAAGTAACAAAGTTTATTGCGTTCCGGGGTGACCGCAGCGAAGCGGGGCGGGTTAACATAAATGACAGGCGATATAATGTTAACATTTAATGCAATCTTCTATGGTTTTTATCATATCACTTGAAAGCGAAAAAGTAAAAATTATCTAAGTAACAACGTTTATTGCGTTCCGGGGTGACCGCAGCGAAGCGGGGTGAACGCTACTAGTAAACTATGAAGAAATCTCGAGTAAAATAATAATAATAATAATAATAATTTTAATAATAATAATAATAATAATAATAATAATAATAAACGTATTGAAAAAGACTATACAATATTTACATTCTTCCTCTGTTTATTCAAATTTTACTTTCATTATGACCTCAAGTATTATAAAAAGTACATATTCACTATTATAAAAAGTACATACTCAATAATGTCTTGTAAAATATTTTGCAATGTCTGCGTTCCTTTTTCTGTTGAATCAAATGTTAACAGAACTTTCTTTCACATATATTTTTGTTTTTATTATTCCTTCAAGTACTGTCTGTTTCAAATGATAGATTAAAGGAGCAGTAAAAAATTGTTTTTGAAATAACATGTTTGATATTGCAAGGATGCGATGACAAAAAATTATGATAAAAAATGTCCACGCTGTTGCATAACGGCATTATGCTTTCGGAAGCTTGAAATCTCCCTGACTAGTAGCAGAAATTCTGAGAATTCCGCAACTTTTCTAGAAATTTCAAATTCCCTGACTCTTCCAGGATATCTTGCTCACCTCGCAACCATGTATTGCAAGTAATACAAATTTCCTCATAAGAAAGAGTAACTAAAAGCTTCCTGTAGCTTATTTTTAACGCTGATCCTTCTTTTTCTCATTTCATTTTGTTTCATTCTTCCTTAATTTTTTCATTTCTGGTCTCGAAGGCTACGTACCTGGTCCCCTTGGCTACGTGCCTGCTTTGATTGTGGATAGTGAACTTAAGTTCTTGGTGAGCTCGAGCCCCAATATGATTACTTAGCGCAACTAGGAGCGAATGCAAGCCCCATTGAAGCTAGTGAACCTGAGCCCTTAGTAAGCTCCACCCCCAATATGGATAGTAAGTGCAATAAGGAGCGAGTGCAACCCTATTGAGGATAGTGAAACTGCGTCCTTAGTAAGCTCAATCTTTAATATGATTACTAAGCGCAGCCTGAAGCAAATGCAAACTCCATTGATGACAGTGAATCTGAACATGCGCGTATCCACGGGGGGGGGGGCTAGGACGGGCCGGGCCCCCCTAAAAGTTTCACGATAGGCTTGCAAATGAACTATAATATGGTGATAAAGTATAATATGATTGGGTCGGGCCCCCTCTAACTTCTACCGGTCTCCCCCTAAATTTTTGGGCTGGCTACGGGCCTGAATCTGAACCCTTTGTGAGTTCGAGCTCAATGTGGTTAATGAATCCGAGACGGAGATAGCAGAGCCTTATTGAGGATAGTGAGTCTGGGCTCAAGTGAGTGCAATCTTCCTTTAGGAAAATAACACTATCTCATGCAAGCGTAAGTTAGATCCAATTACAGAATGGTAATGTCTGGTGTAGACTTACATTGAAGAGACCTTCCCCGCTTGCTCTTTCCACTGGGTAATACGGGATCAGCGAATCGGTTTCCGATTTTATTATTTTTAACTTTTCAAACCGTACTTCACTACGTTTCAATTCAAGTATCTTCCAACTGCCTAATGCAGCAATGACCCTCCCTCAAAAGTGCTTGAGTGCAATCCCAACAAATGTTCCCCTCAAAGTTACCATTCTCTTCTCCAAAATATTCGTGGTACCCTGTGCTCCCTTGTTAAACAGAATCAGTGTATATCTATTAAAGTCTCCTGACATACTTGTATACTTTTAATCAAGAAGAGAATTCATTCTTTGCTATGATAATTAATTATTTTAAAACGTTATTCATGATAATTTCTCCCGTACAGTTAACGTTCTTTAAATCTCTTGTTAGTTATGGCGTAACTAAAGTTCGATTGTGACGGTTTGAACGAAAATAAAGCCTCCTGAAAAAAAAATCTCTTGGTCGCAACTAGTGCCCTTAAAATCGCTTGCGGGAACCCCTGGACCAACACCAAACACTTCAGATACATTTAGGATGTAAGATATGCGTACAAAATGTGGGTAAATCTTTCCCTGGCAAAGAAGAAATTCTTTTTTTGATGAAATTAAACCTTTCAGTGTGGTAAATCTTTCCCTGGCAAGGAAGAAATTCTTTTTTGATTAAAGTAAACCTTTCAGTGTGGGAAAATCTTTCCCTGGCAAATAAGAAATTCTTTTTTTGATGAAATTAAATCTTTTAGTGAGGGTAAATCTTTCCCTGGCAAGGAAGAAATTCTTTTTTGATGAAATTAAACCTTTCAGTGTGCGTAAATCTTTCCCTGGCAAGGAAGAAATTCCTTTTTGATGAAATTAAACCTTTCAGTGTGGGTAAATCTTTCCCTGGCAAGGAAGAAATTCTTTTTTGATGAAATTAAACCTTTCAGTGCGAGTAAATCTTTCCCTGGCAAGGGAGAAATTCTTTTTTGATGAAATTAAACCTTTCAGTGTGCGTAAATCTTTCCCTGGCAAGGAAGAAATTCTTTTTTGATGAAATTAAACCTTTCAGTGTGAGTAAATCTTTCCCTGGCAAGGAAGAAATTCTTTTTTGATGAAATTAAACCTTTCAGTGTGGCTAAATCTTTCCCTGGCAAGGAAGAAATTCTTTTTTGATGAAATTAAACCTTTCAGTGTGAGTAAATCTTTCCCTGGCAAGGAGGAAATTCTTTTTTGATGAAATTAAACCTTTCAGTGTGGCTAAATCTTTCCCTGGCAAGGAAGAAATTCTTTTTTGATGAAATTAAACCTTTCAGTGTGGCTAAATCTTTCCCTGGCAAGGAAGAAATTCTTTTTTGATGAAATTAAACCTTTCAGTGTGGCTAAATCTTTCCCTGGCAAGGAAGAAATTCTTTTTTGATGAAATTAAACCTTTCAGTGTGGCTAAATCTTTCCCTGGCAAGGAGGAAATTCTTTTTTGATGAAATTAAACCTTTCAGTGTGGGTAAATCTTTCCCTGGCAAGGAGGAAATTCTTTTTTGATGAAATTAAACCTTTCAGTTTAACGTTCCACAATTATGCTCGTTAGGCTAAAGGAGACGAATAATGATTAAGGCAAGTGAATGATGAAGAATAATTGGTGGAGCGAAAATATGGGATGAAATGGGAGTTCCCAGAGAAAACTCACGGGCACGATGTTGTCCACCACAAGCTATCTTGGCCGAGAATCAAACCAGGGGCCCTACGAACCAGAAGTAAGCGTTCTACCACTGAGCCACCGTACCTCCTTCCCTGTTTATTCGAACACTGGCTTTGTCCGGGAATGGAACCCGGGAACCAGCATGCTAAAAACACTAGCGATAACAAATAAGCTATACGAGAAGATAGTACTAGCACAATTTTTCAAAAACATGGAATCCGGGTATAAGATTTTTGCTAGTTTCACGACAAATCGCTTGCATGATTTACGACTTGCTCGATCAGACAATTTTCCTTCTTTGCTCAAACATCAACTATGTATCTTGCATCATATATGATGTAAACGTTTCCCATAACACGTTCTTCGTTGTCAGTTGTTATAAGTTATAGATGGAACGCGCATCTTGCTACAAGCTCTACGTTACTGTTTGTGCTTTTCAGTTTGGAAGACGAGGAGAGGCGTGTTTTTCGGATGCATTTTCCCCTTCATCTGATATGCACCCTTCCTTTAAAACTCTCAGTCCCTATCTTTCATCCCTGCTTTCGTCTATCGCGACCCCTGGAGAAACTCAAAAGATATCTGAATTCCTCTTTCGCCCTCTTCCGCCCTTTCCCATTCTTCCTTTGACACTGCCTATCTGCGACTCTTTCTGATAAACTTCACGAACTACCCCGGAAGAGAATATGTAATGATTTTTTTCCTACCCTTTATAACATCCTCGGTTGGAACGGTGCGAACATGTAGTACTCTTTTCTTATCAAGACATGGTATCATTTTCTGTTTCTCAGTGAAACTTGTATTTTTATTACTTTAGTCATTCATTCTAACAATTTCAAGTTTCCGTGTGTCTAGAGTTGCTTACGAGAGAATGTATGTCTCGGTAAGGTGTTGTGAAACTGATACCTCGTTCATGAAAGTTAATGGTATAAAAGAAGTGGTAGAATGAAAATAGTAGGAGGAGAGACCAGGTACTTGAAAATAATATATATATATATATATATATATATATATATATATATATATATATATATATATAAAACAGGATCACGATTCCATATAATTTCGGATTAAATCAAGAATCACTTGCACCAGAGATGAGCAGAGCCGGCCCTAGTTCAATGGCATCATTTACCGCCACTTTGAGCTCCTTCGTGGCTAAGCGGTCAGCGTACGCGCCTTTGACGTGGGAGGCTCGGGTTCGATTCCCGGCGGGAGTTCATGTAGTTCAGGCTTCACGTTAATCAGTAGGTCCACGTCTCATATAGTCTCGCTGCTGAACGGGACGTTAAACTCTAAATCAACTTAACTCATTTACCGACCCGCTTTCAAAAGCCACTATTTTAAGTATGGTACATCATCATGAACAACGAATGGAAGGGAAAGAGCATTCGCACTCAGAAAGGCCTAAATACTACAAATACAATCTCGTTGTGTCTGATTTTTCCCTTTAAATAATATCTTTATGTTAATGAAAGATAAAGCAAACACACCTGCAGAGGAAAGATAGTAATCTTTATATATATATATATATATATATATATATATATATATATATATATATATAATTCTATATCGACTTTCAATCTCGATATATCAGTTTGCAACTCCAGTGCAACTAGCTCTTTTATCTTTATTTCTTGATTTTCCTTCTACATCTGTTAAAAAAAATTAAAAAAACTTGTTTCCATCTTCAATGATAAGAAACTTGTTTATGATAAAGACAAGATTAGTTTTCATATTAAAATTAATATAATAAAGATAAATAACTTTATCTTAAGATAAATAACTAATGTATTTTCATAAAGATAAATAACTGAATCTGACAGATGTTCGTGACTGTTCACGAATTGATTCTTGTATTCAGGGGTGAATCCAGGGGGGCGATCAGGGTGATCGCCCCCCCCCCCAGAAGACGAAACTTTCTTATTTTATATATATATAAATAAAACCCATCCCAGAGTATGGAGCTTTTAAAAGTACCTCTAAGTAGCAGTATTACAACCCACCGCCCCCTCAGAAGTCCGCCCTGGATCCGCTCCTTCTTGTATTTAACAATAATCAAGCAATTCATGCTGGGATTTGTTTGACCATTTACTATAGCGCTGCCCATGTGACAAACTAATTCTACCTGAACATGATTTATGAATGTAGTATTCAAATACAAGGTCAGCTTAGTAAATTTAACTACCATAATCATGATATTTTCGACAAGAAATGTTTATTTTAAATAATACAGTTATGACAGATTTTGCCACCCTTCGAAGCTTACTATTCGTACTCATTTGACTACCCTTGCTTTCAAATTCCTACGTTGATTCACTTTAAACGTTTTTCCGCATCAACATGTAATCCACGTAGAAATTAAGTTAATGCATTACCTGAACTTTGCAGTGCATAACTTGAAAAAAAAAAAAACTATATTTTTAAAAAATGGGTTAAAAGATGGTATGTGCATTGAGTTCATAGCTTTCTGAAAATAGAAAGAAAGAAAGAAAGAAAGAAAAACGCCCAAAGAGCCTACAGAATATTTTCAACGTGAGATGCAGCTTGCCAAAAGAAGACCATTTGAGTATATAAAAATTTTTTATAAAAACGAAAAGGAAAGAAGACTGAACATAATAGATTTTTTTCTACAAATATAAAGAGAGAGAGAGAGAAAAAAAGCATAGTGAAGCAGAAAATCAAGTGAATGCAGTCATAACGTTGAATGTGAACTGTTATTACAGAGAGTTTGAGCTCTGAATTTTATCTCAGCAGATCCAAATAATCAATTTGGCTTTTGAGTCCGTCGAGACACACACAAACTGCAAGCGGCACTGCACTGCATGAGCGCTATTAAATGTTCTTCCATTTGAAGCCCCTCAACATCAGATTAAAGAGCGCAAGGCTTATGTCTTTAAAGCTGATGGACTAATATCTGGACAGAGAAAAATGGCTCCAAGGAAATGGACAAAAAGGCTACATCTAGGATGAAACGATTCGATTTATATTCTTTATTGCACTTATTTTAACAGCACCTTTTACCTTACTTTACTTTTAAAATAACACATCACTCAATAAGTTCGTAGAATGACTAATACACAACAACTTTTAGGCAAAATTCGATTTTATTCATCAACACAATCTCCTTCAAGAGTGAAACAAAGGATTTGTTACTGAAAAGTTCAATACTCTATCCGGAGTTCCTCAAGGATCTAACTTAGGTCTCCTATTGTTTCGTCTTGTTCTCTGACGATATAATGATATTTTCTCTCTGTGTTAAAACTTCTCAAGTTCTTCTTTTTGCCGACGATCTCAAATTATACTCCGAAATAAATTCAATTGATGACTGCATGAAACTTCAATAGGATCCACAGAGAGTTCAAATATGGTGTGGTAAGAATAAATTAGTCCTAAATGTGTCCAAATGTAAATTTGTATGTTTCACGAGGAAAGAAAAGCCAATTAACTTTACCTACACAATAAGTGGCACTTCTTTGTCTCCCCCTAATACTATCAAAGATTTAGGAGTTATATTTGATTGCAAACTATCCTTTGCTCAACACATTGACGCAATAACGAGTAGTGCATATAGAAACTTAGGTTTAATTTATAGGATAGGAATTACATAGTTTACATTTTAAAAAATTCTTGCATACAAGAAAACCGGTTTCTACTCAAAGTATGTCCCCTACGAAGACTTAGTAACGAATTTTAGTTTTAAAATATTAGAAAAAGAAGATAGGTTTTTGATTTGTTATTTTTACATAAATTATTAAACGATAAAATTGATTGTCCAGAATTTGTTTCAGAAGTGTTATTACTTGTCCCAACAGGTAAGACTAGAACAGCGAACACTGGAAAAGTGTATTGTAGGGAAGCAAGAACTAACACATTACATAAGTCTCCTCTGTAGAGAATCTGTGCTTCATACAACGAAATGATTAAATTTCATGTAGTAAATTTATTTCGTATTTCCGAAAACAAGTTCAAAACAAGTTCAAAACAAGTTCAAACAGTTCAGGCAGTAACTTCTGCATAATTAAACGACGTATATTTGTGTATGTATAGTAATGTATGTATAATAGTGTATGTTAGATAATTATGTACACAACATTATAACTGGGCATTAAGCTTGTTGTGTTGTTCTTATGAAATAAATAAATACATAAATAAATAAATAAATAAATAAATAAACATCCACTCCGACGCTTATCTAACATTTCGATGCCTTTTTTGTAGAACGATTTATCGTTGGCCTCAAAATAGGCTGCAGTTGCAGCAATCACTTCTTTATTGGAGCCAAATCTTTTCCCCTGGGGCATTCTTTTTAGGTCTACAAACAGATAGTAGTCACTGGGAGCGAAATCCGGAGATTATGGTGAATAGGGAAGCAATTCAAAGTGGAATTCATGCAATTTTGTTATTGCTTCGATCGACTTGTGACACGGTGCATTGTCTTGGTGAATGAGCACTTTTTCTTCTTCATTTGGGATTGTTTTTTTTTTTTCTCATTTTGTTCCTTCAAATGCACAAATAACGCAATATAATATTCGCTATTGATGGTTCTTCCTTTCTTACGGTAATTGATGAATAGAATACGGTGGACATCCCAAAATACGGAGGCCGAAAACCTTATGAGCCAACATTTACGTTTTTGATCACTTTGTTGGGCAGCATTCGCCGGTTGCTGTTCACTTAGCTGACTACCTATTTGACTGTGGAATGTAGTGATGTATCCATGTTTTATCCATTCTGACATAGTGCATGAAAAACCCCTTTTATTGCGCTGAAACAGCTCCAAACAGCGCTCTGAATCGTCGACATGTTCTTGTTTTTGGTCAACTGTGAGCAAACGCGGACAAATGTTCATGCAAAATGGTGAACACACAGCCTTCTGATATCTTTAAGGTGCCAGGTATCTCACGCGACTTCAATTTACGATCGGCCAAAACTATTTTGTGGACTTTTTTTTTTTAATGTTTTCTGGAACAAGTGCCGAATTTGAACGACCAGAAGTCCGAATAACACTTATCAAGTCATTGTTTTCCTTGAACGGATTTTTTTCTATTAAAAAGGCAATGCTTTATCAACACACGGCATTCAGATTTTTCCATTGTTTTGAAAATTACACAAGTAGCACCACTAAAAAAATCACTGTCACTTGTGAACTAAACGTCAGATTGTTATGAAATTTTGACACGTGTCATTTGACGTGCCATTCATTTTAGTACTTCCTCCAAAACATATGGATTTGTGAATAGTGGCGATATCTCTTTCCCATCCTGATCTTACGAATTTATTGAGTGATGTATTAGAGTATTAAACCAAAATGTCTTTCAAACAGGTTTTCTCGGGTTAGCAGCCTGGTAAATATAATGGTTTCTTGCAACATTTCAAGGGCTGACATTGCATCAACCAGAAACAAAATTTTATTTGCAGATTCTAAAATAATAATAAAATGCTCAAGAGTTTGGGATAGAAGAATAAAAGAAATCGCAATCACGCAAGAAGAAACGAACCTTAACAGAGACACAGGATTCCAACTGAGTGAAACATGGATACCAATCATATCCCGCCACTTCAAGCACCAATCAGAAGAGTCCAATTACACACACACACATGAAGTAATGTTCCACGCACTCCATTCCCTCATCACATTTGCCTGAAGATGAGGATAATGCCAGCCCTCGAAACGTTACAAGAAACAACTGTAATTACCTGGCTGCTAACCTGGGAAGACCTGTTTGCAATACGACGCCAGGAAAGCTTCAACAGATATTTTAAAATATCTTTGTGAGACAGCCCAGCTATAGAATGACCACGGAGTGATACAAACAAGACAAAAAAAGATCATAAATATTCTAGGCACGAGAGGAAACGAGGCAAATTCTCGTGATGATAAATGAGACGAGATAAAATTTTTGTATCAAGATTAGTATTGTTCCTCACGAGACGAGGTGAAAAAAATAAGATTTTCTCGTTTCATCTCAATTTTTTTAAAGAAGAATTTTGTCTCGTCTCAATTTTCAAAGAATCCATTCTCGTCTCGTCTTGTTTTGCATGTCTATGTACAAAATGCATGCTCTGATCTTTTATTTCGTAATTTCATTTAGAAGTTATCAAATCCTTGCCCGTCTACGACGGTGTGCGATATACCAATACTTAAACCATATTTATTATTGGAGCATATTGTGTAATGAGTTATTTATCCTTAAACATTGATAAACGCTCTTCATTGTGTTCGTACAATCATTTCACCAATTTCTAGTGCTTATATTATGAGTTATGAAATACTAAAACAGTATTTGAAATGAATATCTCTCAGTTTAACGTCCCATGATTATGTCTTTTAGGCTAAGGGAGACGATTATCAAAGGAAATGAATGATGATAGGAGAATTGGTAGAATGAGAAACTGCGAGGAAACGGGAGTACCTCGAGAAGTCCACCACAAACTTATTTGGCCGGGGATCGAACCAGGGACACCATACACAAGAAGTAAGCGCTTTACCACTGAGCCACCGTGCCCCACAAAACAGTAGTTGAGGTCTAAGACTCGGCTGAACTAGTGTTGTCCACAAGACTCGTGAAATTTCTCATCTCGTCTCGAAGTTCAAAATGTAGACTATTTATCTCGTTTGCGAGACGAGATAAGAAATTTCTTGTCTCTTATGCAACACTAATGAAGATACGAGTCGAGACATAACTCTTCTAGTACAAAGATATTACACTTTCCGAGACGAGACAGCTTTGAAATACCTTTTCGACATAAGACAGCATTAACTCTTATCCTGTAGGCAACCCTACACAATTCTTCGACAAAAAATGAATGGTGAAAGGAGATTGGCTGTTATAGATTTAAGTAAGCAATCTGGAGTCGTGGATTTTTCGCTCTTTTATATAAGGTGTTTCAAAACAACACCGACAACGTTTGGGAGGTGATTCCTGACACCAAGACAAGACAAAAAGTATAGACCAACCTGGGTGTACAAATGCTTCCTTTCGGAGTTATAGGCTGCCGAAAAAATGAAAAAATTGAACTTTAAGGGTCCATAGCTCCAAAACTATGGGACATAAGTAGTCGGATCAAGACTTCACTTAGAAACTAATATGTGCACTATCCAAAAATATGTGTTTCAGAATCCTAAGATACCCATGCAGCATTTTTTGCAGAGGGAATTTGGCTACTGGCATATAACTTGAAGTACTCACCAACTATCTCTATAAATATTGTTTCGGCGCAGGATCCTGAAGCATGAATATTTGGATAGGGCACATAGTAATTCCTAAGTGAAGTCTTGGCCCGACTACGGTAGGTTTCATAGGTTTGGAGCTATGGACCTTTAAAGTTCATTTTTTCATATTTTCGGCAGCCTATAATTCCGAAAGGAAGCATTTGTGCACCCAAGTTGGTCTATACTTTTTTTTATCTTGTCTTGATGTCAGGAATCTCCTCCCAAACGTTGTCGGTGTTGTTTTGAAACATCCTGTATATTAATTGTCATTACCTGTGTATTTATAGTGTCTGAGGAAGCCAAGTAAAAAGCTGGCGAAACTGACACACGCTAATAATTTTTACAATAATCGTATTGTTTTGCTCAGGAAATAGTTTGTCTTCATCCCGGCGAAATTAAAATACCGCTAATTTTACAGTAAATATGTGATATCTTCAAATAGATAAAAAAATAATTGAAATATGAAACAAGAGCGCCCTATGCAATATTAATTTGCGTGAGATACCGTTATCACAAGTAACCTAGTGGCTTTCCGTTTTCAGCTGTTTAGAAACGCGAAAATAAATGCCGATTTTCAAAATGGTTCGAAATCAAAAGCAGATAAGTGAGTCGTGATAACGGTTTCTTATGTAAAATAATATTGTCTAGGGCGCTCTTGTTCCACATTTCGATTATCTTTTATCTATTTGAAGATATCACATAATTAATGTAAAATTAGCGGTATTTTAATTTCGCCGGGAGGAAGACTCTTAAATGAAATTTTATGACTGTGAACATGGGATGTGGCCTTTAGGTTGCAGGTTCGTAAACCCTTGAAAAAGACTAATGAAGAATGTGATTATTATTTATTAAAATAAAACTAAGATGGCGCAGACATTGACCACCATTAATTTACTACTAAAATAAAACAAAGATGGCGCAGACATTGACCACCATTACTTTATTAATAAAAGTAAAACAAAGATGGCGCGAACATTGAGCGCTATTAATTTACTACCTTTCGAAAAATGACAGAATGGAAGTTAAGGTTGGGGAAAGTAGAAAAGATGGAAAAAGAAATAGATAGACGAAAAAAATAGTGAAACATCGATAGCTAGATTTATCTTTGTTCATTGCTTCATTGTAATTTCTTACATACTGCAATTTCTAAATCACATAAATTACTTTAAAGTGTTACTGGAAGAAATGTCGAGATAAAAGATCTAATAAAAGCCATCTTTAAAATAGGAGTCATGTCCATGCATTACTGCCATCTCTATGCCTAGTGGAGCCGATTTCTGCATAGCTTTGTGAGGGAAGGAAGATGTGTTTTCCCGCATGCGTGTTTCATTGTCACATATCATCTAACATGACATCAATGAGGACTTTAATACAAATATAGGTGGCTTAAGGTAATTTTGTTTAAGCCAAAGCTTACGTCTAGGTCGCTCCTACAAAAATATTCAAATTTTGCAATTTACCTTAAAAACTTAATATTGTACCTCTGAATTAGTTTTCTGTTGTAGGGCTACTAAAAAAAAAAAAAAAAAAAAAAAAACAGAAAAGTATTGTGAATAGTGCTAATTTAAATAAAATGAAATGAAACAAAATCTTTGAGTTTTACGTCCCACGCTTATGCCGGTTAGGCTAAAGGGGACGGTGATGAGTAATGAATGAAATGGTGAATGAATAAAGTGGGAGGAAACGAGAACCCCGAGGAAACCCACGCACACGGTGTTTGTCCAACACAAAGTTCACTTGGTGGGGGCTGGGATCGAACCCGGGACCCCAACTGTTAATTTAAAATCATAGTATATAGTTTATATATATATATATATATATATATATATATATATATATATATATATATATATATATATATATATATATATTTGGTCTAGGAATTAATTCGTGCGGTTGGTACGCACACATTGAAGCTGTAATACAAACACAAAATACATAAATACCTTAAGAAAAATATTGTCCATCGCTAGCCACCACTTTCGCCCATCTGTCAGGCAATGTACGGATTCCGTGGCGAAAGAAGTCCTCATCCTTGGAAGCGATCCAGTCAGAGACCCATGTTTCGATATCTTCTGAAGAAGTAAACCGCTGTCCAATCAAATCGTTGTTCATGCAATCGAACAAGTAGTAGTCCGAAGGAGCAACGTCTGGTGAATACGGCGGGTGGGGTAAAACTTCTAAATAGGTTTTGACCGGTTTTGCGACATGTGGGCGAGCGTTATCATGTTGAACAATAAGTTTATCATGTCTGTTCTCCCATTCTGGTCGTGTTCTGGCCAGAGCTTGCTTCAAACGCATTAATTGTCGTCGATAACGTTCTCCATTCATAGTTTCACCTGGTTGCAGCAGCTCATAGTACACCACACCTTTCATATCCCACCATATGCACAGCATAACCTTTGCACAGTGAATATCTCGTTTTGGTTGTGATGGACCTGGTTCACCTGGTTTCACCCAGGCCATTTTTCGTTTAGGGTTCTCGTAATGGATCCACTTCTCATCACCCGTAATAATTCGATGCAGAAACCCCTTTCTGCTCTGTCGTTGAAGCAGCAATTTGCAAATGGTTTTTCGTCTTTCAACGTCTCTGTCTTTCAATTCATGTGGAACCCAATGTGACATCTTTTGAATCATTCCCATGGCTTTCAAGCGTTTGGAGACTGTTGTTTGATCAACGCCTAATGCTGCTGCAAGTTGTTCCTGCGTTTGACACGAATCCTGCTCGAGCAATGCTGTCAATTCTTCGTCTTGAAATTTTTTTGGCTGTCCAGCTCGCTCTTGGTCTGCCAAGCCGAAATCACCACTTCTAAACCGTGCAAACCACTTCTGACACGTTCGCTCAGCTAGAGCATGGTCACCATATACTTCCACCAAAATACGATGACTTTCAGTCGCACTTTTCTGCATGTTAAAGTAATGCAGCAGGACACCCCGCAAAAACACTTTATCAGGCACAAATTGCGCCATGTTCACTTAACTACAAACTGGTGTTGTTGACGCTTTAATCCACTGCCCTATACTACGAACGATACGCGATGACAGGGGTTTGCAACACATGTGTGGATACACGGAACTGTGGGACGCTCCGTTCGTTGCGCCATCTCTTGTCCACCCGCACGAATTAATTCCTAGACCAAATATATATATATATATATATATATATATATATATATATATATATATATATAAACTAAAAGGCTGAGCTGTCAAATGTTTTTCTTATGAAGACTATTTCGGTAGGAACTACAAGACTAGATTTGCATATGTTATGGTTCTTGTTGTAGCCAGGAGTAAGCCTGAAACGAAAATTGAGAGGACCTTGGAAAAATTTCATGAAAAAGTAGGTAGAATGCCGGATGAAAACAACACTATAAAGACAAGAGAACAACAACGGGTATATTATCAATCCAAACGGAATGAATTTAAACAGGTAACTAACAGTGGTTCAGTGGAAGAGACTTTATCTCTGGTGCATGGGGTCCCTAGTTCGATCCTAGACCAAGTAAGTTTGTGGTGAACAATATCACGTCTGTGGGTTTTCTCTCGAGTACCCCCCCGTTTTTCTCACTTTTCTCATTCCACCAATTTATCATTCACTTGCTTAACCATTGTCTTCCTTAGCTTAAAGGTCATCATTTTTGAGACACTAAACAAAGATTACATTTCATTTAATTTTGAAGTCATATCAGAAAGACATTTGTTGATGTGTATTTCTGTTCTTGCTCTACTAAAATTAATATTAAAGCCGATTTCTACTACTTCCGGTTTTAGAAGAAAGATTAAAATAAAGATAAAATCTATTCTTGGGACGTTTAATCGATTGTACAAAGCAGTTCCAATTAGTTATTACTATTTTCGCTCTATAGCTATCGACGTTAAAAGCAGAAATAGTTAATTTCTACCAGCTCTGATTCAAATAACAGAGGAAATGGAACCTATCCTTGGGGACGCTGAAATGCTTCCAAAAACCCTCTTATCACTATCTCTTACCATTTTCATTCCATGGCGATCCAATATTAAAACCGGATGTTATTTGTAAATATCTAGCCTTTGTAGTTTTAGTAGAGAGAAGCGGATGAAGTTTGTGTCTTTTCCTGAGACGTTGAATCGATCTTAGAAATAGCTTGTCATTTCCTGTTACCGTTTTTGTTCTATGTCATCAACGTTGAAACCGGAAGTGGTCGATCTCTACCACTTCCGGTTTGAATAGGAGGTTAACGAATAAGGTGGAACCGAGTCGATTCCAAATAAACAGCCTTCTGGATCTTCCTTACCGTTTTTGCTCTTATACCGATCAATAGACAGACGTCATACCCTCTCTATAAGATTTCTGATATTTATGCATTACATAGTTTGGAAATTTAAAACTGCAAGCTTTGCAAATATGGTTGTAGAGAAGAATCGTTAAAATTAGCAAACAGGCAGAAAGAAAGGAAAATTTATCACCAAAATTTTGGGAGAAACGGACTAAGATAACTTGAATACGGATGGTGTAGGAATATACGATAGAAGGCTAAACAGGGAGGAGAGTAAGAAACTTGCGACTTATAGACGATAAAAGAGGGAAATTCTTATGTCAAAACAAAGAAATACGAGAGAATCCCATTGGATAATTGTTTATGAATTACTGGCAAGTGGTAATGAAAAACATGAAATGGATTATGTGTATAAATAATCAATCTACACAGAAGCAAGATTTTTATGTTAGTGAACAGATGACACATATGTATCATCTAATGGTTTGGTCTACCTGGAAATATATGTGAATAACCTCTCCCGCAATGTGGTCATTCTGGGAAAGACAAAAGTACTCGAAAAGCTTCTCACGTGGGAACGAAAAAAAGAAAGAAATTGGATGAGAAATACCGTAGAACTGGCTGAGAGTCAATACACCTTGTTCCGTATCTTTGGATCCTGCAGACGGCAGCAATCAAACTATATCGCAATGTCAATAGATATGGTCATGTATTGCTTTCCTGTGCGTTGGCGCGTTTCCCACACTTCCAGTTAAGAGGAACACGGTCCCTCGATCCCATAACTCACCAGCTACAACGACCTGCACTGGACAGCCTCACATGGCGTTCGCAGTTCTATCTCAGGAACGGAAATTCCACTGTCAATATCCTTTACGCATTCAACTTTCTCTTTCATGTTTTGATTTTGGTTTGGATTTAAGAGAGTGATTTGAAGTTTACTAGCTGTAGACCAGATTTCACATTATTTTAGATGTAAAGTACATATTTTGTCTAAAGTAAGGCTCTCAGATTTTCCAAGAACATTTCCAGTTTGAATGGCATGCACTGTTTTAAAATATTTAATAATCTAATATATATATATTATATGTGCATTACTATCAGGAGAATGTGTCAATGTTAGGGAACGGCGATTATAAAACAAATAATACTCAACAGTGTTTTTTTTTTTACTATACAGAACTCAAATAAATAAACAATATATATCCCAACCTTGTTTACTGGCGCCCTCTTTCATTAACTCCACATAATTCACGCCCCTTTCGTTAACCCCGCATATTTCATTCTCTGCTTCATTAACTCTACATATTTCACACCCCTTCGTTCACCCCGCATACTTCACGCCCCCTTCGTTGACCCTACATACTTCACACCCCTTTCGTTCACCCCACATACTTCACGCCCTCCTTCGTTAACCCCGCATACTTCACGCTCCCCTTTAGTATCCCTGCATACGTCACGCTCCCATTCGCTATCCCCGCATACTTTAAGCTTCGTCCTTATTCCTGCATACTTTACGCCCCCTTCATAAACCCTGCATACTTCACACTCCTTCGTTAATCCCGTATAGCCTACTTCATGTTCCCCTTAGTTAACCTGACCCTTTTTGCGATTTCAAATGCAACATTGAACTATCATATTTTCAATAATAATAATAATAATAATAATAATAATAATAATAATAATAATAATAATAATAATAATAATAATAATAATAAATATTTTGAGGGAAAACTTCTGCATACCATTTTAGGATAATATTATTTTCTACCACTGTCCTTAATGGAACCAGTCAACAGTTCTCTTAGCACGGAAGGGGCACACCCCACGGGAAATCCACTAGGTCTGGAGTGAACCCCACAAATATTTGTATACTTTCTTAACTATACTTGTATAACAGAGAAATGGTTGATGTAGCCTTAAGATCTGAGTTTCATCTCATCTGTACTCTTCCTTTCCTTATAAAAATAAGCTAGTTCTATCTCTTTTTTTTTTTTTTTTTTTTTGAAAATATAGGTGACAGTAATTAACAATTGCTTATCGTCTTTTCGTGTGCAGAACAACACCGTTCAATACTACATACGTACAGCGGGGGACACTTCTAAATGGTACACCTTAGCCGTAAATCTCCATATGGCTGTACCATTTAGAAGTGTCCCCCGCTGAAGTATTGAACTTTCGCGACCACCAAAAAACTGTACCCCTTCCAATAAAAATTTCTGGCTGCGCATCTGTTGTACGGTATTTAAGTAACCGTCTCATTATTACAGCATTCGTAATATTTGTAATTACGAATGTAAGTTTATTTCTGTCTGTCAGTAGCTTGCACCAGTGGCGGATCTAGAAGTTAAAAAAAAAAAAAAGGAGGCAGGCACCAAGAACCCAGACTTTGATCCGTACACCATGCGTTTATTATAACCTTTCAAACGTATATAAATAATAGCTTAAATTATTTTGTCACTCAAAAAACTGGGCGGGGAGTCTAAGCCTCCAGACCCCCTGGCTAGATCCGCCAGTGACTTGCGCCCACCTTGTTCCGTTGTCATGCCTCTCCCCAGGTTGGGAACCACTGATCTAGTCTGTTCAAGCAAAATGAAAACTATAAGTTATTATTGGCAAATAAATGGCTTACTCTTTAGAGACATACTTACGAGTTTTTATCAATTTTTGAAAAACTACGCATGAGATTTTACCTCGAAGTGTTTCATTGTGTTTAGCTCGATTTGATCTAACGATTGATATATGTGCCATCTATCGATGAAATTATAATCAACCAGAAACTAAATTGTAAAAGTTTATAATTATTTTGGGGTTGTACTTCAGATTTTGTCCCGGGCGGGGATAAAAGTGGATCTGAAAAGGTAAAAGGGCGCATGACGTCATATCATCCCTAGTGTCTATCTTTGCCCATTGTATTTTTTTTTTTTTTTAGGAAGTTGGGGGACGCTATAGACATTTTTTTGGAAGTGGGGGAACGATGTACTTCGCCTTCGCCTTCACTTTACTGCTGGTCCCGGGAGGCAAAATCAAAGTGTGACAAGGTTGCACTAGGACGTGCCTTTTAGAAAAATAACATGTAATCTCGATTTAATTTATTTTTAGCTTCGGGAGGTTGTTAGTTAACTCCGGAGCTTCCTTGCTCCCAAAAAGTATATGGCCAGAAGAAATACGCTGAAGATATTTTATACTGTCGTTTTGCTAGTGTCGCAATGAAAACTTTCATGAGGATATATTTTAGGATCACTTTCATCTTAGTACGTTGCGTGGTTACCGTTCAGAATGAATTTTTAGATCATCATCATCATCATCATCAAATGTATTCTGCCATCATTGGCAGGTCACTTGCCTCAACTGAGAAGCTTCCATGCTCCACAATCTTCCACTAACATCTTTGTTTTTACGTACCATTTTTCTGTTTTGATATCGTCTATCCCCTCCTTCTTTTTCCTGCCACCATACCCACTAGCACGTCCCTCATGATAAACTTTCTTCTTATCCAAAATGTCAATCAGTTTCTCTTCCTCTTCTTAATAATATCTAAAACTGTTCTTTTTTTCTCCCATCATTTCTAAGATCCTCTCATTCGTTTTTCACTCGACCAGTTAATTCTCCTAATTCTTCTTCACACCCACATTTCGAAAGTTTCCACCCTTTTTTTCATCATTTTTACATAATGGTAAAAAAAAAACTAGTGGGAACATAAACGACCCATATAGTACAATACTCTACACAAAACACTTTATTAGTCTTTTTCTCAACTCTTTATTCAAAAATTTTTAGGTTTACAAAAAAAATGTCGAGTTTTTCAGAAACTACACATGAGGATTTATATTCATTCATATCATTTTATTCACTTCAACGACACCTATCAATTAGTATAATGTTTCATCTTTGGATATTTTTTCTGTTATACGGTAATAATATTCAGTGGCGGCGTAAGGGCGGGGCGAGCGGTGCCCCCGCCCCGGGCCCCACTTGGTGGGGGCCCCCGACGGTAGGCAAAAAACAATTACTAAGGAACCTTGTTAGCATGAGCCGCGCAAGGGCTGTCAAGGTTTATAATCGACACCTTTCCTAAAAGTAAACGCAATAAATTGTCTATCAATATTAAACCAAATAACGGATGAAACGACAGAAATATCTGTCTAATATAGCTAATCAGTACCGGACTTTCGTATAAGCTAAACAAGCTATAGCTTCGGGCCTCACTCTCTTGGGGACCCACAAAGAAATTTAAAGAAAGAAGTGAATGTAGTTTAAAAATAAATAAAATAAAAGTTTCATTATCTTGGAGGCTCACAAAGAAATTTAAGGGAAAACTTTGAATATAGGTGGAAAATAAAGTAAAATCTTTATATTCCTTAGGATCTCTAAATAAATTTAAAGGAAAAGGCTGAATGTAGTCAAAAAATAAAACAAACGTTTCACTTTCTTGCGGCCCGCAAGAAAATTAAAGAAAAAAGTTAGATGTAGGTGAAAAATACATAAAATAAAAGTTTTACTCTCTTGGGGCTTCAAAAAAAATTAAAGAAAAAATGTATGTGGATTAAAATATGAATAAAATAAAAGTTTTACTCTGTTCAATAACCTTAGAGAAATTTAAAGGAAAAAGCTGAACGTATATTAAAATATAATAAAAGAAAGTCAAAGTATATTGTGTTGTTTACATTCTAAGGTCTTATGATGCAAGTAATGGGGCCCCGTCAGCTAGCCTGCTTCCTAAAATATCACTTTTTATTTATTTATTTATTTATTTATTTATTCATATATCAGTTCAAGAGAAGAGTAGAAAGAAGGGATCGACGTATATAATGCTTCATTAGGGTACTAGCATTATGTTGCTAACTAAAAGCTCTTCGGTGTAGACGCTATAGTAGCTGATTCAATTGTTGTCCTTCTGTCTGTTTTCTTTTTCCTTTACAAGTCGAATTTTCAGCGAGAGAAACCCTTTTGCTTAGCTGGTTTCCCCATTTCTGCTCTTGTTTTTTGGCGCATGAATTTACATTTCAGTCCACAAATTTAGAGTGAAGAAAATGTTCAATAAGGAAACAAATGTTCAAATATTCAAAATACTTTAGCATTGTATTTAATTCAACTCCTGATAGTTCTCATGTGGAACAGTTGTCACAAATCATTCGATTTGTTGACATACAACGTGATTCTGTTCAAGTTCGGGAAGCATTTATTGATTTTATCTCTGTCGAAGGAAAGACTGCTGAGAGTATTTCTGCTGAAATACTGTAGAAACTTCAAAATGATAGGCTTGATATTAAGATTACAATGGCCAGTCTCATGATAATCAGGCTACAATGGTCGGGCAATATTCTGGAGTTCAAACTCTGATACGGAATTTGTCATTTGGCCATTTTCGTTCCCTGTAACAGTAATTCGTTGAATCTTGTAGCGTACATGCTGCACACGTTAACGTTCTGGCGGTCACTTTGTTTGGCGCAATGGAACTTTTGTTGGTATTCTTCTCTAGATCTACTCACCGATGGAATGTGCTGCAAAATCCCGTAAAGATTGGTCTGAAGCGTGAAAGTGAGACTAGATGGAGTTGAAAAGCAGAAGCTTTGAAGGCACTTTCTAGTCAATTGGATGAAGTAATTGATCTGTTGGAAGATTTGCGTGACACTTGGACTGAAACGCTTGACACTAGAAATGCTGGTCTTCTTCTTGAATGCATCCAGTCATTTAACTTCATCGCTTTACTATATTTCTGGTCTTCAAATCTCTCATATATTGATCAGATCCAAAAATGCCTTCAATCTCAGGATATGAGTTTCAATCAAACTCTTATTCAGTTACAGAGCCTGGTTAACATCATTGATACCTGGAGACTTGAGCTGGGCAAGGAAATCATGTTCGCAGCTGAAGGAAGTTGCAGAGCATGAAACATAACTGTGAGTACACACAATACGAGAAAGAGATGCATGCCTGGAGAAGCAAAGAATGAACCTCTGACTGCACAGGCTGAAGTGAAGCGCTCTATAAAGAGATTCTAGATGACAACAAATATATGATCAGTTTACTCAGAAGCATGACCTGAACAGCAGATTTGGATTCCTGCGTTCTATGGCCAACTTTGCGCAGCAACTAGATGATGAGAGGCTAAAAGCATGTTGCTCTGATCTGGCTTTGTTCTATCCGAATAAACTGGATGGCTTAGAATTATTTCAGGATTGTAAGGATCCGTTCACTAAGGTGTCCTCAGAAAGCTAAGGAACAACTTGACTTTTCCCCACAAGGCATCCTGAAATATGTATCTTCAATGGGGTTTGAATTTTACTAAAGTTTGGCAACCGCTGTTCAGATTTTGGTAGCACTGCCCGTATCTGTCGCATCATGTGAAAGGTCTTTCAGCAAAATGAAATTGATAAAATCGTACTTGCGTTCCACAATGAGTCAAGAAAGATTCACGATTCTGGTCATTCTTTCTATCGAAAATGAAATAGCATGCACTTTGGATTTTGATAATATAGTTGAGACTTTCGCTGCTACCAAAGCAAGGAAGGCATCATTCTGAATGTTGGTGGAACAGAGGCTAATATGGTAGTGGAACTACTGTCGAAAGTAGTTTCATGTTTGAAGTAAAGGCAATAAAAATACAAAAATACTAAAAGAGTAATAAAAAGCCGTCAAGATTTGTCAGTTGACTGGTGATAGGTGGTAATCAAAAGTAGGATGGTATTACCCGTAGTAAAATTCTGTGCTCACATATTTAATCAATAATATATCCCCAATTATGCCATGTATTCAGGATTTTTTGTTATAATATATTCTAATACTAAGTATGTTAGTAAGTGATAATGGAAATAGTCATAAGTGACAGAATATAAACATGACTGAATTATTAAATACAAAATAATATAATCATAAAACAAGTGTGAAATCTGGGAACAATAGTAAAAAGACAAGCAGGAGAGAAATATTCTAGTGCTTAACTATTCATTGATACTTCGGCAAAAGTAGTGGGATTAATTAGATCGTCACTAGAGAGAAACCTAGTAAAAGATAAATGAAGAAGATACGCAGGGAAGAAATCTATTCTAGCCATTTTTTTACTGATAGTTCGGTTAAAAAAAGTGTTTAAGTATTGTGTATGATCACTGGAGAGAAACGAAATGTTAAAGTGAATGGGACTAATTGTAGAAGAAAAATCTAGTCAAATAAAACCCATGTAGCGTAAATTCAGACAGGGAGAAACTATGAATAAACTTAACCATATGAGAAATTGCACAGTAGAAACACCAAAGGCGAGAACCGAAAAAAAAAAAAAAATTCTAGAAAACATAGATCTTACATTTAGAAATCGCATCGGTTATATTATCATTTGCAATTTTATCAATATCAGCTCATTGTGTACGCAAATTTGTTTCTAAATATATTATTAGGAGGATTACTTCCACTATCCATCTAATTACGGTATCCGTTGATATTAGGATAGTATAGGTGTAGGATAAATTCTGGATTCTTTTTTGTTACGTTTTATTTGTTCTTCAGATTATGCTATTTCTGTCGTGGGATATAGTTTCCGTTACACTTGTATCCCTAATCCTTTTTCTATCGTGTCCTTTGAAAATGAATAAAAAAGAAAAAAAATATGCAATTATAGTCCTGGTCCAGTTTTATTTTTAGATACCAGACTGAAGGCGATTCTAACAAGGGAACCTTCCGAAAATGATAGTTGCAGTGAAAGATGCGGCTTATGCCAATTGACAGAGTTGTAACAGAGATGTTTAGTCCCAAAAAATTAGCTGCCCATAGCAATAGGTTCAAGAAATATAAGGGGTGGAAGTTTGGGAAACAGCAAGGTTGGACAAAGGAAAAAAGTGCTAATTCCGCAAAAAAAAAAGGGGGCACGGCAAAATACAATGCTGATAAGTGATGTATAGAAAGAGACTTGTCACAATAGGGAACAAATGAAGGCCACCAGTGGGGTTAACAGTGTTGCCAACTGCAATGAAAAGTACATGTTTTGCAAAGAGCACTATATGAAGTGAGGGCAATATTCAGTGTCAACCTGTCATGCAGAACATAAGATATGGCGTGTATAATCAGTGGTACAATCTAACAAAAGAAAATATAAAAAAACAGAAGTACGAAAAATACGGAAAAGACGAAGTTGGCCAAAATGCTCCACATTTGATCACGAACTGTGCATATTAGAATGAACAAAACAAGAAGCACCGACTATGCAGGAAACCGACGTACCTAGAGTCGAAAAGAAAAACGAGTTCCAAAGTTGGCAACACTGGCCATGAACATCCAGACAAGTCTAATATAGTTAGGCCACCCACTTCACAAAAAGAAAATTCCGGCAACAGGTATCACTCGGAATGCATCAATGCTAGAGTGATTGAGGCAATGTCAAGTCGGAGAACATGAAATGGTTGGGTTGAGCCAACAACCGATAATAGAAGTAGTGAACATTATGTCATAGTTGGGTCTTATGTGGGAATATACAGTGTCTCACCAAACTTTGTGACCTGAAAGATTTGCGAAACGAACAAAAATATGACGGATCCAGTTGTGCAGGAATGTACCAATGTCAGGGGGTGATAAAAGTCTGTGAGAAGCAAGTGCCTCCAGGATCTCCATCATAGGGCCCCAGGAGCCAACTTCAAACTTTCAATTGGCAACAGGGACCAAGTGGTAACTCTCTCGATAGATCATGGAATGTGCAACAACACCTATAGGAAATATTTGCTACATGAAGCATGTTTTTTTTTTTTTAAATGGCCGCCACAAATATGTATTGTGTCTTAACATGGCATCGAACATTGTGATTTCAAATTGCTGCGAAGCGAAAAGAGATGTTGCAAATCCAATTGCACAGGAATGTACTCATGTCGAGGGCCAAGAAAACTTTGTAAGAAGCAAGTCCCCCAGGGCCCCCATCATAAGGCTCGAGGGGTCAACCGCAACATTTCAAATGGGAACAGGGAGCGGATGATATTTGTCTGGATAGATACAACACCGCCTATAAGAAACATTTGATATATGAAGCGCGGTTTTCAAAATGGCCGCCAAAAATGCAAGTTGTTCTTGTCGTCGAGCAGATATTTTTGGCGGCCATTTTGAAATCCCATATAGTAAATATTTCTGATATGCGTTGTTGCATATTCCAAGATTTATCGAAAGAAATATAACTCGACTGATGGTGCTATTTGAAATTTTGAAGTTGGCCCCTGGGACCCTATGATGGGGGACTTGAGGGCACTTGAGTCTCACAGAAGTTTGTCGCCCGCTGACATGGGTACATTCCTGCACAACTGGATGTGTCACTTTTTTTTCCCTTTGAAACTATTTCAGTTGCAGAGTTAGGTGGGACACTCTGGATATATCGTATAGGCGGTGATAGTACTGCAGACAGCAACACGCAGCAGATCAAGCCTTTGATTATGTTTCCTTTCTACAGGTGTGAATATGTGATAGAAAGACCACCAAAGGTTCCGACACCTCTAGAGTACTGTTTCGAGACATTCACAGGCGATCATTGTACCATGTGTGACGGATTGGCAGTATTCTTCTGTGCTCACTGCAAATGTATCTTCTGTTTGGACCATTGTCTCATCGAACAATTGCACGTACAATGTGGACGAGCATGTACAAATGATGCGAAGGCTAATGTCTGTTGCCGGAATTTTCTTTTTGTGAAGCGAGTGGCCTAACTATATTAGAGTTGTCTGGATTTTCATGGCCAGTGTTGCCAACTTTGGAACTAGTTTTTCTTTTCGTCTCTAGGTATGTCGGTTTCCTGCATAGTTGGTGCATTCTTGTTTTGTTCATTCTAATATGCACAGCCCGTGTTCAAATGTGGCGCATTATGGCCAACTTCGTCTTTCCCGTATTTTTCGTACTTCTGTTTTTTCTATTCTCTTTTGTTAGATTGTACCACTGATTATACACGTCATATCTTATGTTCTACATGACAGATAGACACTGAATGTTGCACTCTCTTCATATAGTGCTCTTTGCAAAACATGTACTTTTCATTGCAGTTGGCAACACTGTTAACCCCACTGGTGGCCTTCATTTGTTCCCTATTGTGACAAGTCTGTTTCTATACATCACTTGTCAGCATTGTATTTTGCCGTGCCCCCCCTTTTTTTTTGCGGAATTTGCACTTTTCTCGCCTTGTCCAACCTTGCTGTTTCCCGAACTTCCACCCCTTATATTTCTTGAACCTATTGCTATGGGCAGCTAATTTTTTGGGAATGAACATCTCTGTTACAGCTCTTTCAATTGGCATAGGTCACATCTTTCACTGCAACTATCATTTTCGGAAGGTTCCCTTGTAAGCATTAAAAAATAGACAGGGGTGCTGAATGTCATCCCTATTTATTTAATATATCCCAGATTAAAATGATCTGATTACACCAACGGGAAAGGGGGAGGAGGAAACAGAAATAATTATTATGTAAATGAATGTCAAAAATAGAAGTGTATAAATCACGATTGTTCGAAAAGGGGCCCCGATCTACTTCACTGGCCCCGGGCCCCAGTTTACCTTACGCCGCCACTGATAATATTAGAGCAGGGATGCAAATAACCACTCGCCCAGTCGCCCGGGGCGAGTGGTAAATCGGTGCGGGCGAGTTTTTAATATCACTATTAAAATACCGAAGGTATGTAAATTTTTTCTAGTAGCTTTTCTAGTATGGGCTAGTAGCTTTTCTCTTGAGCTAGTAATATTTTGTTGCTTATTTGCATCCCTGTATTAGAGAGTATTTTCGAAGATATGGGCTAAATAAATTCATTTTTTCTGCATAATTATAAAAATGCATTATCCGTCGGCTAAGCTTTTCACTACGTAAAAAAATCCAGTTGCAAAGGTTTCGTTTGTAAGCTTTTTTTATTTCGTTCGATTAGCCATGCAATTATTATTATTATTATTATTATTATTATTATTATTATTATTATTATTATTATTATTATTATTATTATTAGTAGTAGTAGTAGTAGTAGTAGTAGTAGTAGTAGTAGTATTCTGTCTATTTGCAGGTCTTGGGAATAATGAGTTTTTCCTTTTTTAAAATTTTATATTTGGGCCTGGAAATGTTTATTCTAAATTTCTCGATCTTCAGTTTCCTCTTTTAACTCCCAATACTTTCTTCTATCATTTGATTTCTTCTTCCTATTCCTTACTTTTCTTCTATCGTGGCATTAAGAAGATAGCACAGCACATTTTGCTACAGACAACCCGTAGTCAAATGGAACCGGTATGACATTGGGCTTGAATAACGTTTGCACAGTGAAGAAAGATAACCAAAAAATTAAATTTTGATTTTGAAAACTGAAAACATAAATCAAATCTGAAAACCGAAACCGAAAATCGATTTGGAAGCCGACACCGAAAATCGTTTTTGAAAACGGAAAATCGATTACAAAAATCGAAACCGGAAACCAATTTCAAGAATCGAAACCGGAAACCGAAAATAAGTTTTGAAAACCGAAATTGAAAATCAATTTTGACAACAGAAATCGAAAATTGGTTTAGGAAACACGAAACCGAGAATCTATTTTCAAAACCGAAATGTGAAAATCGGTTTTGAAAACCGAAATCGATAAACGGTTTTGAAAACTGAAAACTGATTTTCTAAACCGAAAATCGATTATTTGAAATTTCAATTGTTTTAAATATCGATTTTCGATTTCCGCTAATCAAACCTATAGCCACATTCGGAACTTTTATTAAAAAGGTTGTCCTGAAGAAAGAAAAGAAGTTTCATTACCTATCAGGAGCACTGTTGTACATAACTACATATTCTGGAAAATTCACGATACGTAAAAAAATATTTAGTTTATGTATGGATACTGGTTACTACGCCTGAGAGGGTGAAAGGAACGTGAGCTCCCGATGTTGTTTAAGCCTATCCATCTGACATGTTGTATTGTAATGTAGGTCAAATAACATAAAACTATCCTTGTCGGTACATTAAAAAAAAATATGTAATTTAAATTACGAAATATCAAAGTAAAATCATTTATCTTTCATTTTGTAAGTTGAAATACATTTCCTTAGATTAAATTACAAAATTTCCTGTGTTTTCTTTACAAATTTACAGTAAATTTATAAGAAAATATGATACTTTTATTGATAAAAATGTAATTTTACACCATTTCATATTCGTAATTTAACTTTATAGGTGTAAATTCATTTATATAGAGGTTTGGCAAACAGATTGCCACCATTTTCTGTAAATTTACCTATGAAATTTTTTTTACAGTATATTATTAATAAAAAAAATCCTGCCACTCCAAAAATCTCTGCCCTTCCGCTTACCACCCCGTCCAAGAAATTAAATTGTTGTCGTCACTGTTGGGTATGCAAGTCAAAAATAGAGGACTACTAAACAAGGTACTTAATCGAGATCTACACGGACCAGTATTCAAGATGTTAGCTGCTACATCATTGTCAGCTTGTGAACCAATCAAATACTTTAAGCATGAGAACGTAACAATGTTATTCGTCAACTGTTCTTCTGGTTGGTAAGCTTAAATTGAGTCTTCAAAAGAAAGGCAAAAAATGAAAAGACGGAGAAAAAATGTGAGGTTCATTTTGTCACACAAATTTCCCCAGAGAAAGAGAGAGAGAGAGAAAGAGAGAGAGAGAAAGAGAGAGAGAGAAAGAGAGAGAGAGAAAGAGAGAGAGAAAGAGAGAGAGAGAGAGAAAGAGAGAGAGAGAGAAAGAGAGAGAGAAAGAAAAAAAGTTTATGCTTCAGTTCTTTAATTTCAATTCTGTTCTCGATTTCTATCTTTCTTCTGCTCCCGAGTCACCTGAATTTTCTGAATAAGTGAATTAAAAAAAAAAAAAGTTGACAATGCATGTACGAATGAATAGACATGACGTTTCATCATTTACTTGTCGGGCATGTGGTCACACACACGACACTCACCTTCTATCATACCAAGAAGATGAATATACGACGTAGGATAATAATAATATTAATAACAAGTGACCGTTATAGGTCTTTTTTGGAACAAATTCTGAGTGACTGTGTACTGGTAACATTAATTTTTCAGCATGGAATTTGTTCTTCGTGAAAACAGCGCTAAGACAGTGACTCCATTGGCGGTTTTAAGGACACAGGTTTATGCCCATGAGAGTATTGTGAGGTACATAATATTTCAGTGGAAATGATACGTATAATCAAATTGAAGAATTATAAATTTGAAGAGAGATAGTATACTTGGGGTTAGAATAATAAATTTTGGAGGAAGGATAGTAAATTTGGAGAAAAAATAAAGGATAGTAAATTTGGAGAAAATAAATGTAAATTTATAGAAGGGATAGTAAATTTGGAGAAAAGCATGGTAAATTTAGAGAAAGGATAGTAAATTTGAAGAAAAATGGCGAATTTGGAGAAAGGATAGTACATTTGTGGAAAGAATGGTAAATTTGGAGGAAGGGAAGTGTATTTGAAAAAGAAACATAAATTTGGAGAAAGAATAGTAAATTTGGTGAAAAGAATGGTAAATTTAGAGGAAGGATAGTGTATTTGAAAAAAAAATATAAATTTAGAGAAAGCATAATACATTTTGAGAAAAGAGTGATAAATTTGGAGGAAGGGTGATACATTTGCTGTAAAGAATGATAAATTTGAAGGAAGGATAGTGTATTTGAGAAAAGAAAGATAAATTTGAAGAAAGGATAGTAAATTTGGTGAAAAGAACGGTGAATTTGGAAAAAGGACAGTGTATTTAAAATAGAAAGATAAATTTGGGAAAGATAGTAAATTTAGAGGAAAGTGATAAATTTGGAGGAAGGAGTAAATTTGGAGAGAAGAATCGTAAATTTGAAGTAAGGGTAATAAATTTGAAGAGAAGAATGGTACATTTGGAGGAACGATAGTAAATAGGCAAATTTGGAGGAAATCTAGTAAATTTGGAGAAAAGAATGGTAAATTTAAGGGAAGAATGGTCAAGTTATGGTGAGAATGATATATCTGTAGGAGTCGCCCGATCCCTTTGGGGGATGAGTTGCCCTGATAGAAGGTATGGTGTAGATGAAACTTGTATCGACTACAAGTGACACTCACTCAACTCTCGTAACAATAATTCGAATTGAATTGGCATGGTGGCTCAGTGGTAGAGGGTTCACCTCTGAAGCAAGGCTCCCTCGTTGGATGACTAGCCAGAAGAGTTTGCGGTGGACTACAGTAAGTTTTCTAGGGATTCTCCACGAGTTTTCTCCCACATTCTCATTACACAAAGTATTTCATATTCACTCAATTTCATCAATCACCCTGCTCTTTTATTCCAAAGGACATAATCCCCGTAAGACATAATACTACAAATCTCATTTCGAATTCAATTGTACACCAGACTAGCATAGTCGCTAACACTTTTGCCTTTGGTGCGAGCGGTTCAAGGTTCGATTCCCGGTGGGGTCACTCGGTAGAAAAAGTATAATAGTTCTTTCAGGCTAGTCATCCCGAGTGAGGTTTTCCAGGTTTTTATTATTCACATCAAGCAAATGCTCATTCACAATTCCCAGAGTCCTACGAAATGTACTGTCATTTACTCGCATAACTTTCCTTTAACTCTTCGCTCACGACAAAGAAACCGATTTCTCTAGAGGCAACTGGTGTTACCTGGCAGCCAGTTCCTACGCTGTAGGTGAAAGCGGAGACGTAGGACAAGGAGAATGCGCTGATAACTACGATTCTTGCTGGAATAACTAGAGAAGAGGTTTCTGCTGCGGTGTCATGTCGTTCTCTAAAGGAAGCGACGCACGCTACGTGCAAAGAAATTAGTGGGTATTTCTAAATACATACAATTTTCAGAAATTTGTTACCGTATCATATAAGAAGATACTAAAGTATAAAATTATTAATATAAATTAGTTTATGTTATAATAACTTTATTTTGCAATATTCTACGGCTATTGCCAGTAGGCCCTGTAGCCCACAAAATACGCCGTTGATATGCAACACATGCATTTACACAGGGGGCAAAGTCTGTCATAACTATATTATTTAAAATAAATATTTCTTGTTGGAAACATACTTCATGATGATGGTAGTTAAATTTATTAAGCTGATCTTCTATTTGAATATTACTTTGAAAGATCATGTTTAGGCGGCATAAGTTTAAGGTCACATGGACAGAGCTAAGGCAAATGATCAAACAAATCCCAGCATGAACTGTTTGATTATTATCAAATACAAGAACTAAGCTCTCAAACAGAAGCGAACACCTGTTCAATTTAGTTAGTTATCACAATTTTTATACAAAACTAGTCTTGTCTTTGTCACAAACAAGTTCCTTATCATTCAAAGTGCAAACAATGTTTTTTTTTTTAATTAACAGATGTAGAAGGAAAATCAAGAAATAAAGATAAAAGAACTAGTTGCACTATAATTGCAAACTGATATATTGAGATTGAAGCTCGATATTGAATTCTATAAAAAGGATTACCATCTTTCCTTTTGCAAGAGTGTTTGCTTTACATTTGACTAACACAATAGATTATTATTTAAAGAAAAAAACAGACACAAAGAGTTTGTATTTGTAATGTTTAGACCTTTCTGAGTGACCATAACTTTCCATTCCTTTTCGTTGTTCATGATGGAGTAGCATACTTAAAATAATGGCTTTTAAGATTTGTTCTTTCTGGAGAAAAGGGAAGAGGTACATGATACCATTGTACGGGACGGCAATTTGCCTAGGGCTGGTCCTGCCTGACCCCAGAGGTAATCCCTCTACCACTACTGAGCCACTGTACCACTATATAGAAACAATGTGTTTAAAGAGAATCTTACCAATGAAATTACGGTTAAATTGAGAAAAAAATCCTAAAGTATCACAAAATGAACCCATCGTGACGATTTTTCCTTAACGTATCCAAAACGCCTTACTACAGCTTGAACTGAATTTACTACTACTACTACCACTACTACTACTACTACTCAGGCCCGTGCTGGCCCACCGGGACACCGGGACACCGGGACGTGTCCCGGTGCGCCCTCCGAAACATCACGATATAAATAAGGTACAAGTTTTTAGTAATAAATTCTTACACTTTTATTGGTAAAGAACCCGTGAAAGGTACAGTGCACCCTTTACATTGGACGCCCTTGCGAAACCACAACAAAGATGAAGGATTTTATTCACTCTTCTGTATACCACAGTTCTGTACGATAAATACATTCAGTTACTGTTGGTAAAGAACCCGTGTAAGATACAATGCGCCCTTTACATAAGGCGCCCTACGAACCATCACATTATAGATAAATGGTTTTAGTTATCCTGTTTACCAGCTTTGTATAATAAATTTAAATAGTGACTGTTAATAAAGAACCTGTGAAGGATATCAGGCCAGTGACGACGCCAGAGGGGGGCAAGGGGGGCGAGCGCCCCCCTGACTGCCATCCAGACTGCGTCCCAGACTCTTACAATCATAAAACATTCTACATATAGTATTTTATATCAGTATCATAACGAATCTCATTGTCAGATCGTACTATTTATGCATTTACTATGTAGCAGATTAGGTTAGGTTAGGTTAGGTTAGATTAGGTTAGGTTAGGTTAGCTTTCTTCTTGGAGCGTCTGGATATGCACGCATATTTCTGTTTTCTAATTTAGCGCCTTTTCCTGTAAATTTTAGTTACAGTTCTTTCTTATGAATTTTAATTACTGTGCCTAGCGAACAATAGTAGATTTGGTCGACTTGTTTTCTTCTCATTGGATCAACTTCGGTTAGAAACAAAAGAAAGGTAAAACCATTACATAACTTGTTTGTATTTATTGAGATTTGAAGTTTTCAGTTTCATATTTTGTTTTATTTAAATGTCCTATATTTCTATTTCCTGAAACATTATTCTCGGCTTTCAATATTCAGAGGATGGGCTTATAACAGGTTCATCTACGACTACCAGGGCTTAATTTTTTTGAAGGGGATAAAAAGAGTTGTGTTTTCCCTTACTGCAAATGATGATAATAATAAATGTATGGATGATTATTTATTTAGCTCCCCCTCCAAAAAAAAAAAAAAATGTATTGTCAGAGTGCTGATCTTTAGTTAGTACTTGGTATGCACTAGTGCTCCCTTACTTATTTTGTTTCAAAGTACTGACATGACGTCTACCATATTGACTAGAAATGTACATGGAGCTGCTGAAAAATTCGTAGCCCAACCCAGGAGTGCACGTGGAATGGTGAAGTTTTACTTCTTCTACACTTCCCCCGAGAGTCAATATACTACCTTATACAGTAAACCAGTTTTGCAGAAGTTAAAAAAAATCTGGAGACTTCCTCGCACCACTGTTCGTAACACTACCATTATCAGATCTAAAGTTCAATCAGATCTAAGTTTGGGAAATAAATACATTCAATAGTTAAACGGAGCTAAATTTGGGGAATGAGGATGATGATCTAGACATTGAAATCCTAGATTATGCAATGCTAATTGTGTTCGCAGGGGTTCGATGGACAGGTGTATTCTCTTAAAGAAACACAATTCCTTTCTTTTCATTTTCTGCGGTGTTGAACTTTGAATTGTTCTTTCAGTTTTGTGAGTAATGTAGGGATTCTGAATTAGATATCTGACCGTTGCGGAGGTAGTCTATGAGTACGACTCCATACTTATCCCAGAATAATATTGCAAACAGTTTTTCAACCTACTTCTGTGTCTTAAACTTCTTGGGGCGAGGGAGAAATGAGTCCTACTACTCCATTGACTGTTGTTTCGTTTCAGGATCATAGTGGTACAACCATATTTCGTTCATGGTTACTTTTCGTGAGCGAAATGATCAGCATTACATTCAAATTGGAAGAAGACTTCTCTTAATGCCGTCACTCTTTTATTCTCCTGACAGATTTTTTGGGAACCCATTGTGTCAAGAACTTGCGCATACCCAAGCCATTCTGAATTATACTACCGACGCGTTCCAAAGAAATGCCCACAATCTCTGACACAAGTTTTACTAAGACGGTAAAAACTGAGGAAGGGGGTTGCAGCCAGATCTCAGACTATAAGAAGTATATCGTGAGTTTACTATACACTTCAAAAAGTGTATAAATAATAGCTTAAATTCTTTTTGTCAGTCAAAAACTGGGGTGGCGTAGGAACCCCGGCCCCAGGTTATATCTAACACTGGCTGAAATGCTGCAATTTTCAAGAATAATGTCACAAATTGCATCCATAATTTCGGGAACAGTCACTGGATGTAAAGTCATCCTGGGTGTAAAGCATAATTTGTTGAGAAACTGCCACGTTTGAACTAAGCCATCATTTCTTCACCACTGTACATAATCATTTCAGAGGCCTGAGAAAGCAATAAGAATTTCATTATTAATATGAAAATTTGTTTTCATTATTAATATGAAAATTAGTTGAAAACATGTTTTTCAAAACTACAGTTTCATCTTTCTCCCTAGTACCTACACTCCTTCTGGGTTGGATTACGAGATTTTCAGCAGCCCCTCGTAAATTATATATATATATATATATATATATATATATATATATATATATATATATATATATATATATACGTAGCATGTAGTACTAGACGAATTTGTTACTTGTAGCAAACTTGAAAGTAATTCAATTTAGGTTTCAAAAGCTGCATTTGAAAAATATTTCATGTGCAGACGTTACTTATTTGTTAGTTACAAATTTTACTTGAAATAAGTTTATCATATAGACCTAATGTAAAACCAACAACGAGATACACAATGTAAAGTAAGTCAAACATAATAAATGCCATTTTTGGTGTGGAAAATAGCCGCCCCCCCGAAAATGTATCTGCCCCTCCTTTGCCCCCCTAGGAACTTACAGCTGGCGTCGTCACTGTATCAGGCGCGATTTACATAAGATGTCCTGCGAAATATCACATTATATTTTGTTTTTAATTTTTATTCTTCTGTATTTTAGTTTTATATTATAAATTCATACAGTTGCTATAGGCAGAAAACAGGTAAAGAGTATAATCACTTACAAAAATATTATGAAGTTATGTAGCTATGAAACGAAACAATGTGATACATCAAGATAGTTCGGATAGTCAAACGTATGATGCATTCATGAAATACTACATTGACACTAATCTCTAATTTACGATTTTCACGGCATCGAAGCTTTCAAAGTCTTAATATGCATCCATATATCCAGCATATTGATTGTTCCTATGTGTTTTAAAGCAGTGTTCGGATAATCAGTATCTATTGTATTTCTAAAATATAGCTATAATTATTTCCGTGTAATGTAGTCATCCTGTCACCACGGCATGGCGCGCCCTCAGGTTGTGGATCGAGGAGAAGGCCTCTAGATATAGAGGTTAGCTGCGAACATACTTGAATAAGCAGTCGCGGACAGACGACAAGGGGTGATCCTCCAGCTTGGGGATTTGGTGTGGGGCTAACAATCTCATCCTGTAAAAAGAGGTTTGTTCAGATATATTCGCAGAATCCTCGGATCAGAACTGATAACTTGTCACGAACTCAGCAAAGTAAAATCGACATGAGATTTGGAACATGGAATATTAGAAGTCTCTATAGGGAAGGCGCGCTAAAATTGTAACAAATGTATTTATAAATAGAGGATAGACCTAGTGGGATATCAGGAAGTTAGATGAGAAGGAAATGGAGAAATCAAGTCGGGAAATTTTACGTCCTTTTACGGGGAACGAATTAAAAATTACCAACTAAGAACAGGGCTTTTCGTTCACAAACGAATAATATCAGCAGTTATATGGGTTGAATTTGTTAATGATAAATTTTCTTTTACTTCTCTTAAGGAACGGTGGTGTAATATTATTATTTTAAATAAACATGCCCCAACAGAAAATAAGGATGACGATATAAAAGACAGTTTTTACGAAAGAATAGAACGGGTATTTGATCATCTCTCGCAATACCATATGAAAATTCTGTTAGGCGGTTTGAATGCGAAGGTAGGACGAGAGGGTATTTTCAAACCGATTATAGGAAATAAATGTCTGCATAAGGATGGTTGTGGCAACGGCGTAGACTCGCGAACTTTGCAACATTCAGAAACGTTATGGTGAAGATTACAAAATTCCCACATCGCGACATTCATAAATATAGGCCTACTTCGATTTCATCAGATGGGAAAACATAATCAAACTGATCACATTTTAGTAGACAGAAGAAAACAGTCTAACACAACTGATGTTCGGTCGTTCAGAGGAACTAATTGTGATACTGATATCACCTGGTAGCAGCGATAATAAGAGAGAGACTATGGTTGAATAAAGGAAATATCCAATATCTGAAAATGGAGCGGTTTAATCTAAAGAAATTTGAGGAGAGTCAGGTGAGAGAGGAGCCAGATTGAATTGTCGAATAGATTCTCGGTTTTTGAAGGCTCGGAGTGCACTAGTGTTCAGGATACTTGGTTGAAATTACAGATACCATTAAAATTTCAGCAAAAGAAATGTTGGCTTACGCAAAAATAAGTAGGAACAAACCATGGTTCAACCACGAATGCACTAAAATAGCAGAGAAGAGAAAACAGAAGAAACAGCGTTGGCTACAAATGTTGGCTCACGCAAAAATACGTAGGAACAACCGTGGTTCAACCACGGATGCACTAAAATAGCAGAGAAGAGAAAACAGAAGAAACAGCCTTGGCTACAAAATCCGAACGAAATAACCACATAAAATTTCATTGTCATCTGGCAGAAAACTTCCAAAACTTTTAGAACAAAGAAACGCAAGTTTTGAAAGCTAAAATTAATTAACTTGAAGATAATAGTAAAATCAAAAACATTCGGGACACTTATAAATGCATCAATGAACTTAAGAAAGGCTATCAGCGTCGTACTCATACATTAAAGAAAGCCAACGGAACAGTTCTCACTGATCAGAATAGTATCTTAAATAGATGGAAAGATTTCTTTGACGATTTAATTAACACATAGCCAAAAACTAATGTTCGTGGAGAAAGTAAAATGCATACTGCATAACCGTATATTTCAGAAACTAACCAGACTGAAACAGAAATCGCTATTTAAAAATTAAAGAAACACACATCTCCGGGTGTACACGAAATTCTGGATGAGTTAATTTTAGCTGGAGGGGAAAAATTATAGAGCAAGATACACAAAGTCATTCTCCTTATCTGGAACAAGGAGGAATTACCGCAAGAGTGAAAAGAATCGAACCATGTCCCAGTTCAGAAGAAAAGCCTGATTATAATAGTTACTGAGACATTTCTCTTCTATCAACATCCAATAAATCCTCTTAAACATTCTATTAGCAAGATTGAATCCATACACAGATGGAATTATTAGAGATTATCAGAACGGATTTAGGTAAAATCGATCAACTATCGACCAGATATTTACCATTCGACTCATACTTGAAAATAAACGGGAATACAATATCCTGGCATAAACTATGGCAGGAGGGAAACATTGTACATGCTTACAGAATTTGGAGTACCGATAGAGGTAGATTAATTAAGATATGTTTAAATGAATCCCAAACTAAAGTCGGGTAGGAAATATTTTGTCTACGAGCTTTTACGTCGAGAATGGCCTGAAACAAGGAGATGCGTTGTCGCCATTATTATTTAACTTGGTTCTGGAGAACACTATAAAGAAAATCAAAAACAGCAATCAGGTCCTAGAGCTGAATTGTACTTACCAGGTTATGGCGTACGCTGATGATGTAAATTTAATAGGGGATAATAGAACATTAGAAAGGAATGCAGAAATCTTAATTAATGCTTGCAGGGATGTGCGGATAGAAGTAAATGCAGAGAAAACTAAATACATGGAAGTTTGTCGAGATAGTAATACTGTATTTTATGGATGCGTTAAAATACCAAATAATATTTACTTTCAACAAAGTGGATACCTTTACATTTCTAAGATCATTATTAACAGACCAAAACTATAATCACTAAGAAATTTGATGTCAGCTGAAAGCAGGGATTTCGTGTTATTATTCAGTTAAAAATCTTTTGTTGTCGCGAATTCTGTTGAGGAATTTGTAGCTTAAAATATAAAACGATGATCATGCTTGTTGTTCTGTATGGTTGCGAAAATTGATCACTGACTCTGAGGGAAAATCGCAGACTGAAACTTTTTGAAAACAAGATTCTTAGACCAATATTCGTACTCCAAGAGGAACGGGAATGGTGAATGGCAGAAACTTCATAACAAGGAAGTGCATAATTTATACGTTTACCAAACATTGTTGTGGTCATCAAGTCTAGGAGGCTCAAATGGGCAGGTCATGTGGCCAGGGGAATGGCGGAAACTTCATAACGAGGAAGTACATAATTTATACGTTTACCAAACATTGTTAGGGTCATAAAGTCTAGGAGGCTCAAATGGGCAGGTCATGTAGCCAGAATGGAAGAAAGTAGAAACGCTTTGAAAGTTCTGACTGGAAATCTAAATAGGAATATGACAATTAGGAAAACCGGGGGACAGATGCGATGACAATATTAAAATGGTTCTCGCAGAGATTGGAATATAAAGTAGAAACTGGGTATAATTGGCTAAGGACAGAAATCAATGGAGAGCTTTTGTAAACACGGCGCTGAACCTCCTGTGTTCATAGGCCATAGAGCTATATTAAGTTGTTGGTATATTTAGCTTCTTTCTATTTGATAGAAATGTTATTATAGGAACTAAAAAAATTTTTCTCTAGTAAACAGGATTTCGATTCGAGGTTTCCACAAATTAGCTATTTACGTTAACACTAAAACAAATTTGGTGATGATTATGATATAAAATGAGACCCATACTTCCTTTCAGTCTCTCCCTCTCTCTCTCTTTCCATATATATATATATATATATATATATATATATATATATATATATATATATATATATTTTCCCGTTTGTATAGGCGCCCTTTTAGTAGATTTGTCCACCGCCCTCATTAGTATCCCAGCACGGGCCTGCTACTACTACTACTACTACTACTACTACTACTACTACTACTAATAATAATAATAATAATAATAATAATAATAATAATAATAATGTGCTGTTGTAGTTTTGACGCACTATGTTTTGGAAGAATTGAATAGTTTGCATGAAAAGACCTATTTATAAAGAACAAATTTCTGCAGGCGACAAAATTAAATACAAAGTAATTATCTGTATTTTAGATTTACAACTGTAGGGTTACAAGTGTAAAATCATTACAAGCGCTTTACGACGGATAAAATAAGTGAGTGCATGTGAAAGATGACTATTAGATGCTATTTTCCACCGGTGGTGTATTTCTCCATAGTGTAAAGAAGCTGCATTTTATGTTTACAAGTGGAGCGTTACTAGTATGAAACCATGAATGACAGGTGCTATTGAAACTTGAATCATTGCTAGAAACCAGTTCTATTCACTACGCTTGCTTAAGAGAAGAGATATACCCACCATCGCTAACGTGCTACCGCGCGGGCTCACCACCTTCGCCCTGCTCTGACTGTTAGATAGCATTCATGCTTTTAGTGGCCACCTAGCATAGGTTGGTCTTGTATTTTTGAATTGTAATTTTTATGCCATACATTCATAAGCCGTATTTATACGCAAATCATAAAAGAATTGTAATTTTTCAACAATTACTTCTGGTAGCTTCCTTGAATTTTCTCTATACCAAGTTAGATATTTTCATGTCGCCCACAGCAAATCTTCTAGGGAAGAATAAAGAGAAAATTAGTGAAAGAATTATAATTTTTTAAACAATTATTTCGAGTGGTGGAGCAAAGGTAAACTGCACGAGTAATAATAATAATAATAATAATAATAATAATAATAATAATAATAATAATAATAATAATAATAATAATAATAATAATAATAACTGTAAAGTATTTGAGTTGAAATTTCCAATATGAAAATATAAATTGCTAAGGCGTGCCCCAGGCCCGTATCCAGGGGGTCTAGGGGGGGGCCGGGCCCCCCTAAATTTTTGCTGGCCCCTTAAAAGTTTTACAGTAGGCTTGCAAAAGAACTATAACATGGTGATGAACTATCATATGGTTGGATCGGCCCCCCCTAACTTCAGCCGGGCCCCCCTACATTTTTGGGCTGGCTAATGAGATTACTGTAATTAATGCTGGAAACAACACATTGTTGACAGATTTAATAAAATTATTTGGCAAAGGCTATTAATTATAGATATACGTATAATTCTAAATCACAATATACGATAAACATCTTGTTTTAAAGACCAGAAAAAAAAAGGGAAGTTTGAAAAACCAATACAGAATAACAACAGAAAGAGTGAAATATTCAACAGAAAAGAAAATACCAACCTACGTATCACAAAAGGAACTTTCGGATGACAACGCTTGACGACAGATGTCTCCAAAATTCCACCTACGTTAAAAAGAAAGAGAGAGAGAGAAAAAAATATTCTCAACATTCTGACTTGCTGGCGCCACCAATTCTTAGATTCCAGTAATGGATTTTCTTTACTTTCTTTTTCGTTTTCCTTTCTTTACTTCAAAAGCTACAAAATATAAGAAAGAAAGGAAAAAAGAATAGAATAAAGAACAGAAAAGAAGGTGGAGTTAGCTAAGAAGAATAAAATAAAATATGAAAAAAAAATATACAGAAATAAAAGATCGATATTGGATGACAGGCGACGACAGGTAGCAGACAGTTTTGTACCCATGATTCACTTCTTTTGTGAACAAAAGAACATCAGCTAAAAAGGCGCTTTTGTTAGTGAGAGACAAAGCTGTTTCACATTGTACGCTTTTTCATTATGTCTTCCTACTGTTGTTAATACCTCGTTCATTCATTCATTCTCTCTATCTATGAATGACGATTCTTCTTTTTAGAAAGGTAATCATTTTGTCTATTTTTATTTCTAAATCTTCAACAATTTGTCACCTAGCTTTACATTTTGTAAAATTGAGATAAATGTTAGAAGCAATTTTGTTCTGTTTAATAAAATTAATTTTTATTAAACTTTTATAAAACGATAACTTACAATCCTACGTTAGAAAGGAATACACAATTTTTAAGTTTAGATCACAAAAATATTTTAGCTTGCAGAAGAGACCTCTTCGGTAATTACTATAATATTGTTTAGCTGTCATGAGCGCGGTTCTAGAGAGAAGTGTGCTGTGCGATGGAGCCAGTGTCCCCAGTCCGAGATGCATGACAACGAAATATACATGCTTGAACGAACTCCCCTAAATTATGCAAAAACCGGTGCTCCCCAAAGTAGTACATTTTACTACATACTTCAATAGAAAGATTCGCTTTACATTTCGAAGAATGGATAATAATTTTTGGTACTTACTAAGTTGTCTATAAAATTGCATACATATTATGTTATTTCACCAAAGGAAATCTCTCCAATATAAAATTCTATTGAGAAGTATTATGTGATGGTTATTGTGTGGTATAAATCGCTCCACAGAAATTGATACAAGACTTTGCCACTGAAATAGCTACGACACATTGTTTTGCAGGTGCGTAGGCAACCCATCTTACGCCCTCAAGTGATTAGTTACGTCTGGTTTTCAGTTCCTCCCACTCTCTTTGCCTGGTCTACAGCAGTCTTCATCAACCAATCACTGCATTTCCTTCCATTCAGATAGAAATTTGTTTGGACAGATTTTTGAATCGAACGTTATAATGTGTTCATTAGATTAAACTCGTTATCAACATGTAAAGTGATTTTGTCACGTTTGAGAAGATGTTACCTGATAAAGCAGGGTTGCTTTAAAAAGGACAGTGTTACCTGGGTATGAACTCAAGAACAAACGTAAGTTAAAACCTATAGTCGCCAAATGTATGTGTTTAATCAAAGTTCGTGCCGGACGACATAGAGATAGAGAAGAGAGAGATTCAGAAATGGGGAGAGGAATACATTTACATATGGAAGCTTAGAATTAGAGATTCAAACGATCAGTCTGTATTCACATTCTAAGGAAAATTGTGATTTTCGGAATTGTGAGAAAAATCAAAATTTCTTAGTCGAATCTTTGAACATCACACCTGCAGTTGCCAAATGAAGGTCTTTTTGAAGCATTAGATGATCGCACAGGAAAAGAAATATATTTACATTTGGAGAATAATAAAAAATTTAAAAATGAATCACAGCATTCGTAGACTAATTTCGAAAGCAGAACCTCTATGTCACTAAGCCATAACGCTAACCAGTCACCTATGGAAACTCTTTCTTGAAGATACATCCATGTTTATCTCACATGCCTCAAGAACGCCACACTTTCGTGGCATGAAAATTGGAAATATAGTTTTATTTCTGTTAGGGATAGTTTATGTAAAAATGAATGTGAGTAAATGTTTGTTTGTCCTATATACAAATGCAGACCGTTGACTTGGCATATTTGAAAGTATTTTGATCAAAGAGACCATAGTTTGGCAGAGACCGTAGAATCTATAGAAATGTTGGTTAGTTTCCTAAAGATGCTGAGGGGGTTTCAAAGAGGAAAAGGTTGTTTAAAGTTTATGTAAAAAAGAAGAAGAAGAAGAATATCTGACGTATTTTTAATGTTAGGAAGTTTAAACCAAGGTATGTAACCTTACTTATAAAAACAAGTTGACATGTACTGTATATATATAAACTTACAATCTGAATGAAAAATACTGTGGGGGTAAGACATCTCTTGTAGAATCGCGTTCGAATCCGCTTTTTTGGTTTTCGACTTGGCAAGAGCTTGGCCAGAGGGCTCAAAATATATGCATAAAGAAGAGCATAAATACCTGGGACGACGGATATTAGTTGTCGCGAACTAAAATTTAGCGTCCCTTTCATATCCGGGCATATCACAGAGTAAGTTATCTCAAGTGCTAAAGATTTCGAAAACTATAATACAAAACGTGCTTATAAGGAAAAGGTCCCAACCTGACAAGTCCGAATTGGACGAAATTTCGTATAGATACTAATTTGAGGTCGGTGAATAACGTGCGAATAATCGTTCGATTCGCTTTTGCGTACTTTACGATATATATAGGTTGATGTAAAACAGAATGGAACATAAGACAACTATGTAAGAAACAAGTGCTGAAGATCTACGCTTTACCCTAATGCATGTCATAATAGCACACAAAGGAAAGAGACCACAGTTGAAATATATTGAATGGAAGTTAAAACGGCACATACTCTATCGATGGTAGTGTGGATTGCAAACGAAGTGAGTTGGACAAAGAGCCATGGTACAGTACGTGCATGTAAGAAATGCTGCTGCCTCACAATCTTCTGTTTCACATATCTCATCGTCAACTTGAGATAGAGTTTGAAGACTATTTCAGGAACTACTGTTCAGTTCTTTTGTTACAAATCCAGCCTTACGCCACGCATACACTAACCTGTCTTGCAATGCAGGGGAACAGAATTGATGTTAGACCACGGAATGTAATTTCATTATGAAGGCTTTATCATGCAACTTTTCTTTACTATTTTCAAGTACAGTGGCGAAGGGTGATTCTTTCAAGTGGGTAGGCCCAATGTTCTTCTTCTTCTTCTTCTTCTACTACTACTGCTACTACTACTACTACTACTACTACTACTACTACTACTACTACTACTAATAATAATAATAATAATAATAATATGAAACAGATTAGACATAAATATTTTACTACAGAAACACAAGAAGAGAAATTCACATAAATTTAACGTAATTGTAGTCCATCGACAACACTTATTCGATCCGGATCTCAATTTTCATAACGAAATTCACGTATGTGACTCATAGCTGATCTTAATTCACCGGAACGCAGTTTGTTTTAGTTGAGCGTGATCGGGAAGATTTATTATCACATTATCTACGCTTTACAAGAAACATATGCCGCCTTATGCAGAGCCGTTTTAACATATGATTAGCGTCATACTAAAGGACTGAAATGAAATGAAATGAAATCTTTAAGTTTAACGTCCCACGGTTATGCCGGTTAGGCTAAAGGAGACGGTGATAATGAGAGATGAGTGAAATGGTGGAATGAAGAAAGTGGGAGGAAAAGGGAGAACCCCGAGAAAACCCACGAGCACGGTGTTTGTCCACCACAAAGTTCACACGGCGCGAGCTGGGATCGAACCAGGGACCCCAAGCACCGGAGGTGAACGCTCTACCACTGAGCCACCGCGCCCCCTACTAAAGGACTGACTACTGCAGGAAACATGTTAGTCTATCTCTTTCGTGTGGTACTAATCACGCGTCAGAACGACTCTGCATAAGGCCCATGTTGTTTAGTCTACTTGTACTGAAACCAACTCTGCTTGTAAAATTTCGTCTTTAATTATATTGTTCAAAACACATGACAAGCATTCAATCAAGTCATTTTGTATGTCACTTGATTCCCCCTGAAGAAACAGAATGAGACTTAAATATTTTTTTCATATCGTGCTCTTTTTATTCAACAACTACAAAATTTTCTCTACCAAAGCATGCAAAACTCTACTTGTTCTATTTCCAAAACAGGCGTTGGTTGGTCTTCGTTCCTTAATAACACATCCTTAATTTTCAAAACACCATTGACATAGAGGATTCTTTAATGGGAATTACATTATGTTCATATTCTCCACTTAGTGACATTTTCTCTCATTCTTTTTGCAAATGTAAGAAAAAAATGTCACTCACAATATTTCAAAAACACACTCTTTCTAATGAACTCAACGAGTCTGATTTCTTACAGGTTTGCGCCAAAGTAACAGAATAAAGGGGCTTTAGTTTTTTATAAGAGGCGTAGCACATTTAAATTTACTTGTTCTAGCTTTTGCGTTGCGTTAGAGTACGCAAAATTAAGTAAAGTTGGAACGGAATGCAGCCCACGTTATCTTGCTCTTTATTTGTTTGATATATCGAATCGAAATCGAAGGTTTCCAGAGAACGAAAGTCGATAAGCGCTGAGGCCGGTCTCCTTCGCAGGTTATTACCAACACGTTCTCTTGCGGGATTTTCTGAGTAGCTTGGCGGTAGTTCTACTGCCGCCTGAGACACTACTTGGTGAGCCTCCCAGCAGTGGTGCCAACCACGATTTCTTTATCGATTTTTTTTTCAACTTAGAAAATATAATACATTCTGTGCAAGGAAAATGAATTAATTGTAAATTATAATTTCTGAAAGTAAATGGGTAGGCCTGGCCTCAGGGCCTCTTACGACCCTTCGCCACTGTTCAAGTATAATCTTGTGTCGAAAGTATTCTTCAATTCTCCGAATGACAAGTATGTACTGCCGGAAAAAGTAAACACAAGTGGTTGCACAAATCTCGTAGTGTCGGGAGGAATTATTTGTGTTCGAAGTATCTTCTTGTTTAACATCTGTTGTATTTGGGGGTCGTTAAAAATATCACGATCAGTCTGTCCACTCCAGGAATCTAATAGCAGTAACGTGTCATCCGTAATATCAGGAATGAACACGCTCATCAACCGTCTTTTCACATGTAGTTTCGTGAGTTTTCCCGACTTGGTAGCATCAACTACAAGGTTAAAGAAGGTATCTGTCTAGAGTGTGTTTAATTTTAGGTCCGAACTCTCCTTTCGGTTCTTGGAAACATGTAAAATCGCGTCCCTAATGGAACCCAATCTCCGTTCTAATGTTGACCTTCCAAGGTGCTACTGCAATTGGTAAACGGTGCGATTTCAGGGACATGTGCCAGAACACTATTTCTCCTTTCATTTTCATATGGAACCCGCTTTACTCAACGGGAGATTTTCTTGTTATGCCACTGCGTCCTTATTATCGCCATGAGATTAGGCATATTCATTTTGGTATACACGTGTGGGCTTTTATCGTTCTATACCGGTGTATTACAGAATGCTTCTATGTTATTTTACTTTTGCATCACCCCGTATATCTAGCAAAGTATTCAAAAGCGAATCAAATGACTATTCCCGCGTTATTCACGGACCTCAAATTAGTATCTATACGAAATTTCGTTCGGACTGGAACTACATAATTGTCTTATGTTGCATTCTGTTTTGCATCACTCTGTATATCTCGTGAAGTACGCAAAATGGAATCGAATGACTATTCCCACCTTATTCACCGACCTCAAATTAGTATCTATACGAAATTTCGTCCAATTCGGACTTGTCAGGTTGGGACCATTTCCTTGTCAGTGCATTTTAACAATGGTCTACTGCGAACCAGAAACCTGAATCAGGAAGAAAACGATATTTTGATCACAAGAAGCTTAACAGAAAGTGAAATGGTTATTACAATGAAATCCAAACCTCTCGTTGTGGGATGTGGCCGACATAACAAATATTTCGAAATCAAGTATGCAAGAAATGAAAGAAAAGGCAGAGTTAAATAGTTATAAAGTACAAAATGTACCGGCACTCTACCGAGAGAAAGAGATTATTTGCAAATCCCGAGCTCGAAAGCTTTATGAACGATATCTGACAAAATGTGCGTGTTGTATCATGGATGATGAAAAGTATTGTAAAAGTGATTTCAAATAACTAACTGGTCAAAAGTATTATGTTGCTAAGTACTGAGAGAACGTGTGACCCGCTGTGTGACCAAATTCCAGACGAAATAGTTAATATGCAAACCGCTTGCTGTAGGCTTGAATTGCAAGTCGGCCAAGATTGAATCCAGCTTGACTGGAAAGTGTGCAAGCATGCCGCAAGCTGGATTCCAGTAACGAAGTTATATGAGGGCAAGCTTGTATTCCGTGTTCCATTCAAGATTGACTCAAGCATTTTACCCTAGCTGCAAGTGAATAGCCAATGACCTGCCGGTGATGCTATGACGCTCTGCGAAGGGTTCGAAGCATCGCTTGCAAGTATAACTAAAGTCAGATTGTGTGCAAGCGTAGAAAGCCAAAAGACAAGCACGCGCAAACTGGACGAAAGCTTTCTTGCTACTTGCGTACTAATTTGATGATAGTATTAAATTGTAGAGTGATATCAGTCATGGCAGATTGGCTTAGATTAGATTACATTACAGTTTAACGTCTCTTTCAGCAGCGAGTCTATGTAAAGACATGGATCTACATTTTAACATGGGATACGAATCACCTGAGCTTCCACCGGATATCGAACCTGGTTCTCCTACATCAAAGACACTGATCATTTGCTGTTGAAAACACAGTTTCTTCAAAGACACCTAACTTTCCCGCAAACAATTGGGAGATTTTTAAAACGAAGGTTACACCTTCTTGCTAGGTAAGGATGTGTATGATACAGGTCCGTAGCTAAGAATGGCCAGGGAAAACTCACGTCGCCTACGACCACCTTTATCCCCCTGAAACTTTCAGTTGTTTGTGTAGATAAATATGTGTTTTAAAAAGGCATTAACGGGCCGCGGTGACTCAGTGGTAGAGCTTTCACCTCTGGTGCATGAAGTCCTTGGTTCGATTCCAGCTCGCGTCAAGTGAGCTTTGTGGTGGACAAAACTCCGTTTGTTAGGTTTTATCGGGGTTCTCCCGTTTCATCCCACTTTCTTCATTCTACCATTTCATTCATTTCTCATCATCACCGTCTCCTTTAGCCTAACTGGCATAACTGTGGGATGTAAAACCTAAAGATTTCATTTCATTTAAAAAAAACATTAAATGAACTCGAGCTAGCCCGACTTCTAAAAAAGAATATCTCGGCCTCCCGCATGTCTTAGTACTCACACTACGAGCCTTGTTTTTATATAATATTTCTTTCTTTTAACCTTTTAATTACGGAGCCTTTAAAAATAATAAAGCCTGGGATACGGCGCCAATTTAAAACAAAATGTAGGGTTATTTTCAAATGGCTGTGGATCAGGCCCTAATAGTCGTAACCTCACGAAAGTTGAATCATTTTACAGAAAATACATGAAAGTTTCATAATTAGTATGGTTTACCCCCCGACCACTCTAATCTAGGATTACGGGGTGGGGGAAAACATAATTTTTACAAATTTTCTAACAAAAATTTTGAGTTCCGTGCCCCCTCTGCCGCTCTAGAAATTGACGATGCGTATAAAATGTACATCAAAATGTTCTTTGATATATTCTCAATAACACAAAACAGCAGTGTTAACATAAGATACATACAGCATAATTAGGAAATTCCTCAAAATTATAATGTAACTACGCCACTGATTAGGACAAAAATGACAAAATGCAGGGTTATTTTCAAATGATCGTAGCTCAAGCTCTAATAGCAGTAGACTCACAAAAGTTGAAGCATTTTACAGAGAATACATGAAAGTTTCATAATTAATATGGTTTTCGCCCAACCACTGTAACCAAGGATTAGGGGGTGGGGGAAAGCAAAATTTTTACAATTTTTCTTATATATATTTGGGTTCCGGCCCCCTCTGCCGCCGGGAGGATTAGGGGGGTGGGAGAATCATCATCAAAGTCATCAAAATTAAATTCGTCTGTGTCTGAGGAAGGAAATTCAATTTGTTCTTCATCCCACTCCGAATCTGTGTCCATTACTTCCAACTTGTCTCGAACGTCTTCTGAACCGAGAACATCTCTCGATGCCATTTCTGCCACATCTCTCGATGCCATACACGAAACACCAAAGTATCACAAATAAAACCAATGATACCAAATTTTCAAATTTAGGGTCCGTAAAGGTAGATTCTACTGTATGTTAAATTAAAATTCGTATGGAGGTAAGAACGCGCTCACAACACTCTGTTCAGACTAACAACACATATATGAAAATTGGAACAACCATCACTAGTATTACAAGGTCTGCACGGAGCCCAGAAACCCAAACAAACTCTCTTATCACTCTATGTTGTTACCACGTGCAGAAATAAATCTTTCTTTCTCAGCCAGGTCAAGATCTCTCCCCCCACACCCCTCTATTCCCAATTACGTCCCTGGCACAAAGATTGGAAGGGAAACGTCTCCTGACTGATTATTTATATTTTCTTTCACAACAATTAACTTATTGTTGTGTTAAACCTCTGAGAACAAAACTGCGCACTTTAAAAATTTAAATGCGTTTTAAAGAGCTTGTATGACAAATACAAACAGTCACGTTCGTTCACTAAAAAAAAAAAAAAAAAAAAAAAAAAAAAAAAAAAAAAAAAAAAAAAATTCTGTATTCGGCAGTTGCCTAGTACGTCTCCTGAATAAAACACATGCAAGTGCATATATTTGATACCCAGAAAGTTAAAAAAAACTATTAGGATTAGTGGGCAAACTGCAAGGTATCTATAAATAGTTACTTCCTGTCCCAAGCCTTATTTTTAGGTAACTAAATATAGTTACTTCGTGTCCTAAAGGTTAATCAGTCACTTATTGGCAAGATGGACCCAACCTCTGCAAATGTCACATACATAACTTTGTAACAAATTTTCCTTTTAGGTTATAAATGTATAAAAGTCCTACTCGTTTATCTAGAGGTTAACGCGCGCCTTTGGTGCACGGCGTCCTGCGGTCGATTACCAGTAGGGGAGCCTTCAAAAAATTCAAATGTATTAAAGTGGTTTGCATTCCATCTTAAGAATATAGGACCATGTCCCATATAGACACGGTGGTGAAAAAAAACACTAAACTTCAATAAACAAACAAACAACAACATCAACAACGACGACAAAAACAAACAAACAAAAACGTAGAATATACAAATTAGTTAATAATGATGATATTTAATGATAACTATTTAAAAACTGTAGCTTCCACCGGCAGAAGAATTTCACATTTTTTATTAGTACGACCTTGACTTCGGTCACAGGCAGGTGATTTCTACGACGTGAGCATACAAAACCTTGTCGAGAGCTATGATAAATATTTAAACAAACATGGTAACTATGTAGAAAAATAGCTTAATGTGTACAGAGGAAATAAGGAAAAATTTCTAGCACTATGTCTACTAGTTTTATTTCTATTGACAACCGCACCTTCCTTAGTAAGTAGCCTTCGTATATTAGTATACACTTTACAAAAAAGTCACATATTTCTCAAACTCAGAGGGGACAATTGCTCCTGCCCTCCCCAACTGACGCCCCTGCTAATAAAAGAGTATTTAAGTAAAAAGAACTTACCTAAATGACGGCACTATCTGTGTTAAATCAGATTCCTGGATCTCAAAGTTACGATGGCTCTTCTGGGAATAAGAAGTGTCACAGAGTCGCGAACTGTGATTGCATTAATATTTCATGCCTTCATACGTAAAAGACGAACACTTAATAGAATATGCTCACTATAGAAGAGATACCATCCAGCACAATTTCTTTGTCCACTTACTTGTCTACTTGTTTCACATAATCAAATCAGTCATACGCCAATAGAACACTCCATTTCTAGTCCACTGATATCCATATTCACACACACACACACACACACTTACAATACATAAGTACGTAAACATATGATACTGTGTTTGCTTTCTCGCTATATCAGCTGGTTGGACAAGTTTTCTTTTCTCTCTCTCTGTCTCTCTCTTAACCAAAAGTCCGCACGACCAACTTCAATCATCAGGTGAATGACTTGGCTGAAGGTCGTAAGCGCTACCTGCATGTCAAGTTATTACGGACACCGATCGTGTTTTGTTACGGTATAACGAATGCAGAATGAAGAATCTTGTTTTTACGTCATGAACATGCAACTTGGACACAGACAGATATGCTCTTATGTTACGTAAAACAAAACGGCTTCAAAAAGAAACTTGTCTCTGAATATAATTAGTATTCATACAGCATTGAATACGTAAGTGTTTATACAATAATACTGTAGGCTGCATGTCCATTATGCAGTGTTGATGTTAATATAGTGTAAGTGTACATTAGAAACTATCTCAAGTTTATTTTCTTAATCACGCACTAGGTGCTATATAGAAAAAAAAAACAGCTTACTATCATAGTTCTGTAAATTTAATGTCAAAAGATTCATTCCTTAATACATTGGTTCCCAACAAGTTTTGACTAGCGACACATCGCGATATACTTGTTTGATTTTTAAATTAATAATAATATAAATTGTTATAATAACACAGGACTATAAGTTTCTATAAAGTAGTGACTCTATGTCAATGGTCGCTAAACTTATGAAGTTTTTTGAGGTACTGTACCGGTTACTAAATCCTACTGGAGCTACCAAACAAAAGAGCTACCAACTTTTTTATTTTATAAAAAATCTTACATTTATTTATTGCCTATAAACTTACATTTCTATTAAATATGAAATCAAAGTCTCCAAGTTAGCAAACGTCTAATATATACACGAAAAACATAACGTTTAGCAAATGTCTAATATACACACGAAAACATAACGTTTAGCAAATGTCTAATATACACACGAAAAACATAACGTTTAGCAAATGTCTAATATACACACGAAAAACATAACGTTTAGCAAATGTTTAATATACACACGAAAAACATAACGTTTAGCAAATGTTTAATATACACACGAAAAACATAACGTTTAGCAAATGTTTAATATACACACGAAAAACATAACGTTTAGCAAATATCTAATATACACACGAAAAACATAACGTTTAGCAAATATCTAATATACACACGAAAAACATAACGTTTAGCAAATGTCTAATATACACATGAAACACATTATGTACACAACCCTACGCGTATACAATCAACTGTGAGATGAGAGGGAGAAAAATCAGTTGTTGTCGTCAGAACACCGTGTCGTAGGTCAGTTCAGTGGAGGAATCAAGGTTAGCTAATCGGAGCGTTAACGCGATGTACAGAAAATATCCCCGCGAGCTACTAGTAGCCCACGATCTCTACGGTTTGGTAATCACTACTCTGTGTAGAACTAGGCATTGTTGCTGCCACTGCAAGCGTTGACTGGTACGGGTCTGTCTCAAAATAGATTTTAATTTATTATTAAAAGATCCATGATTATTTATTTCTAAACTTTTGCAACACACCAATGAGGAACCATTGCCTTAATAGAGTGCACAGTAACTTAGTTGGTACCGGTGAATAGCCAGAACGGCAAACGAAGCAATTATCCAGAAACGGCCGGAATTCACGAATCGTAAAGGCGAGTCGTGTTCCATCACGACAACACGAAAACACACAAGTTTGGGTGACTCGTAAAAAAAAAAAAACTTTTGAAGCTTGGATGGGAAGTATTGCCACACCCACCATACTGAACCGACCTTGCACCGTCAGACTTCCACTTGTTTCTCTCTTATCAACAGTCCTTGCGTGGTGTAACATTCAATTCCGATGAAGCTGTAAATCAACACCTCCTTCAGCTTTTCGTGGATAAAGACAGATCTTCTATGAATGAAGAATTTCGCAGCTTGCTGAAAGGTGGTGCAAGGTTATTGAGCAAAATGTGCAATATACGTGTATATATATCATTCATTTAAGTGTATTTTTGTGTCATGAAATACATATTGTAAAATATAGACCAAATGTGTCATGAATTTTCCGACAACTTACATTCTTTTATTACAACTCGAAGTGATAGAAATCTGCTATGACTTTCGGTTCTAATATTGCTTTCCATAGACCACAATGGTAATAGGAAGTGAAAAAGTATTTATAATATCATTCGGGATCCCAAGAATAGATTTCATCTCAGCTCTTTTACTTCGACTGAAACCGGAAATAACAAAAACTAATACAACTTCCGGTTCCAATATTGTTTTCCATAGAACGAAAACGGTAATAGGAAGTAACAAGCTATTTTTATATCATTGAGGATACCAAGAATAAATTCTTCTCAGCTCTTTTTGTTCGACTGAAACCGGAAGTAGAAAAAAAACAAATACAATTTCCGGTTTCAATGTTGGTTTCTTATGTATCAGTCGTTGTAAGAGATAGATTAACCGCCCGAAGAACAGGTTCCCATCCCCGAACTTAGCTCTCTATTGCAAGTTATAAATTTATCAACGAACTTAAAATGTTCGTTACTGGACTATTTATGTCTCTGTATGTGTGTATGTATGTTATTTGCGAATTTTCAGTTTGAGCTCTCCATTCGGTAGAGAATCAAAAACTATCTGAAAGAACTGATGGAATTTTTCGCGTCACTCTTACCGTTCCCGAAATATTGGCCAAAAAAAGTTCCGATTTCGGGAGATTTAAGGAGCCATGTCTCGGGAACTATAAGTCGTAGGAAGATGATATTTGGCGAATTTTCAATTTTGAGCCCTTCATTTTGACCACGTGTCTTCGTAAAACAACGTATCGTAGAACGTTTTAACACAAGTCTTAAGTAAAACATGTGGAAAAAATTTAGTACTCAAGGACATTGTAAATGGATACATATATTACAAGACTTGTTTAATGAGTAATAATAAAGTACATAGAACAATTAGTATATAGCCTCTAGAAGTTAATAGAAAGATTAATTCTTTTTTAAATTCGCTCTGGCAATGCTCTTGTTACATCTGATTTCAGCATTGAATTGACATTATTTGGAAGTCTACTAAAGTTACACAATGTGAAACGAATCTCACTTGTTATTTTTACAAAATTAAACAAATCCACATTTTTGCCAGCGGTGCTGCGCTTAAAATATGAACTACTGAATGACAAATATTCTCTCTATTTAATAATAATAACAAAAAAAAAAAAAAAAAAAAAAACTACATTGCCACCAGTTTAAAAGTGAAATTCGAAATTAATTTTTCATATCTTCCTTATTATCGCGGTTATATATCTCTTACGTCTTGTCATCAAACCTCTTGGGATTCTTTTTCAAGGTAGACATCCTTTCCTTAACTCCCCCCCCTTTTTTCCTTAAAGATAAAGAAAGATATATATATTTTCCCTCTGAATTGCTGGAGCTTACACACACATACAGTGCCCCTTTAGCCTCTCCGACATTCCGCCAAAAAAAGAGGAGCCTCAGCCCCATCAGCTTTTCTCATGAAGAAGAATTATGCAAGCTAAAAGATTTAGTACAGTCATAACCAGACTGTGTATATTCAAAAGATATGATTTAAGAGTTCCAAACATAAGAGGGGTCTCAACGCTCTTGTATATATATATATATATATATATATATATATATATATATATATATATATATATATAATATATATATATATATATATATATATATATATGTATATATATATATTATATATATATATATATATTATATATATATATATATATATATATATATATATATATATATATATATATATATATATAGTTAATATTTTGCTGATATTAGACTCATAAATACTTCGCTTATTCATGATGAGGGTGTGAGGGGCGGAAAAAATGTTTCCACTTTTTTTTTCAAGTCTTGACTCGGGGTCCATTCTCTTGCCACCTGGGTTGGGACAGGACTAGAAATTTATGAAAGCTCTTGTTGTACAGAGGTTTGCGAGACATGTCTTTCACCCTTGCGAAAAAAAAAAAAAAACGTCCTGTTTGTTTACTGCCACCGTTGACCCATGGCTGAAGGGGAGAAAAGTTTTTATTTGATTTTTTTTATTAAATTAATGGGAATGTTTCATTTTTTTCCCCATTCGGAGCATACGGTCTTTTTAGCGGATAGCATGTTCAGATCGATTTTTAGTTCGCTTTGCTGTGGCAAAAAAAAAAAAAAAAAAAAGTGCAATCCAAAAGTTGCTAAATTCTTTAAGTTTAAAATGCAATAATTGGAAAACGCAAAAATATTAACGAATATTGTATGTTTTTTTTTCTCCACACAACTATAAGTTCCGATATATAAGCTCATATTATCACTCAGATAGTAACTATACATGGTAGTTAAACACTATTGTTGGTTCCAACAGGACGATATATTGAAAACGGCCGTAGAGATCTCACGCAAATTCTTCTGTGAACAGAAAAGATATGTGATCCTCGGTTACATGATTTATGTCCATCAAATTTTTATTTATGTGTTTATCCGAGAATATGATGTACCACAGAGACCCCCATCATCCTCGCCGGAACCATGAATGATATCCCAGCTAACAGATAGAAAAAAAAAAAGTTGCAAGTAACATGTATCGCCAAGTCAGTTTGTGCCTTGAAATTAATGGAGTACAGTTGCTATTATATCTTTTGTAAATATAATGTAAGACTGTTGTAATTAAAATGAATGTAAAATGTATTTCATGATCTTCTTGTTCACCTCAACCATAGGTTGGTGGGTAACGTCGAAATTTTAAAACGTCTCTGTCCCTTAGGAGAGTTGTTTTATACTTTGATAAGGTCTTTTCTTCGTAACTGCATCTATATATGCTATCCTTGGTCTTCCTCTTTCTAGTTTTACTTCTGCCTTTCCCTCTATCAGCACGGTGATCCAATCGGAGTGCCGAATAAAATGGCCAAGCATGCTGTTTCTTCTTTTTCCTATTATCTCATGATCTGTCGTCCTTCATTGGCTTCCTTTAATGTGTCTTCATTCCTTTCCCTTTCGGTCCATGATGTGCGCAGCATTCTGCGCCAATACCACATTTTGAATGCTTCCAGCTTAGAAATTTCAGCTTTTCTCAATGTTCACGTCTCTGATAAGTAAGCGCTACGCTCCGCACCAGTCTCAATGAATCGTTTTCGAACGTCCAACGACATATTGCTTGATGTTAACACTCCTCTTTTCCTATTCAATGCTTGTTTAGCCTGCGCTATTCCGGAACTTACGTGTTTTTCACTTCTTCCCTCCGAGGATATTAGACTTCCTGAATAGAACGTCTTTGATTTTCTCTCCATCGAACCATACGTTTGCTCCTTCTTGTCTTGCTCTTGTGCACTTGATCAGTTTGATATACAATGTTTTGCATCAGAACTTTCTTTGGCTAGAGTAGTTTCAATTCAGGATTCAGAAACTTTTGAACTGTGCTATTTTTTCACGCTATCATCTTTTGCTAATGATAAGCGCTTTAATAAATGACACACACGTTTAAGTCTGGCTTAAACTTATGTGTCATTTAAGTCTTAAGTCTAAGGATTTAAGGTTTAAGTCTCCAGCAGAAGAAACTGGGCACACAATGACAAACAAACAGAGATGTTCAGGCCCCAATTATTTCAGATTATCACCGCCAGATGACGCTAATGTAACATGAATTTTAGAGTGGTAACAATTGACAGTCAGTCCTTTCGAGTGAAAAGATTAACAAATATATTTACTCTGCGTAGGCCAAAATTTCTACTGCCAATGAAATTTCGTAGCATGTAAAATATAGACAGGGAGACGTTATTTGACATACTTCGCCATACAATCAGATGAACAACGTTACCAACCCTACATAAATTGTATTTTGTTTCAAATACAATAGTTGTTAAAAGGAATCTTGATCAGCTGTTTCTCAAGAAGTTTCTCAGCCTTGACAACCTTGAAAACAGTAATATTATTTTCAGTCAGTAGGTCGGTCTGTTGTGTGCTGCCATCTATGTAAGTTTACGCGTATAAAAAAAAACTGATCAGCTCATCAGATAACAGAACAAGATAACAGCATACACATGCATTATAATACTAGTGTTGAATTGGAGAATGTAAAAACCAAGTTTAAATTATGCTGAAGTTATATACGCGTGTGGAAAAGGTAATAATAATACATAAAGTTGTCCTTTAGTGAAAAGTTGAAAAAGAGAAAAATACTAACAGATTGTTGACAATAAGGCTTATTGAATTAAAAAAAAAAAAATAAGTGTTGAATAGTGTTTTCAAGACAAATTTGATTTCGTGAAAAGTGAAAATGAACTGTTTCGAGTCTTGTTTTTCTCTAGTTTTTGATTATTCTGTGATTATATAGATGGCTAAGTATATTACAATCTTTAATTGTGAAAACTATAGTCATTTGAACATTTGTGGCTGATTAGAAAATTGATTTATTAACTTCTATATATATTAAAAGACTACCAAATATTAGTTAAATTTATGTGGATTAATTTCATTTATCAGTAATAACGAATAGCTTGATTCATTTGAACTTTGTTTAGCATTTTTATAATAAATTATATTTTACTACGTAATTGGCCAAATTTGATTTATTACAGACAATATATGTCTAATTGCACAGAGAAGCCTAAATCCGTAGCTACATTGCCACTTCCACTTTCAGTAGGTAAAGTGATACCTTATCCTATTATCTCGGTGCTTCTTGAATTGGCCATTCAAAATGTAATACATACAGGGTGTCCGAGAAGTCCTTCCCTGATTACAGAAATTGATAACTCAGGCTAGAAATAAGATAGAAATATGAAACTGCTGTTGAATTGTTTACAAACTATAAAAGTTTTGGTCACATCAGTTTTGGTACACCGATTTCTTAGGACTTCTGAGAAAAGACTGCCGCACAGCCTTCACCGTGTCTGCTGAGGTTCTTGGTCGACCAGACCTCGGAAGGTCAGCAACCGACCCTGTGTTCTTGAACTTCTCATACCAGGCTTTAATGCTCTTGACATCAGGTGGAGTCCTCCCAAATGTTGTCTGGAACTGTCTCTGCACCGTGGTTGGTGATCGTGCCTCATGGTACCACAGGACACACTGTGCCTTCTCCTGGTTGGTTGGCATGGTTTCTTGGGCTTCTTACTTACGTACTACAAACCTAAAACAAAAAAAAAAAAAAAAAAAGAGGCTTGGTAAAAGAGAACAAATTTAACACAGACAAAAACTTTTATAGTTTGTAAACAATTCAACACCAGTTTCATATTTCTATCTTATTTCTAGCCTGAGTTATCAATTTCTGTAATCAGGGAAGGACTTCTCGGACACCCTGTATATTAGGCAGAAGTCAATTGATACTGTAGAAATTACTTTTTCGTTACATAAATTTCTTTCCAGATAACATAATCACAGGTATTGGCAGGTCATTTGCTGCAACTAACAAGGGAGGGTCACGAAGTGGCTCCGCTGAGATCCAAACGAGACAATTGTGTTTGTGTTTCATATAACTAGACGAATCCCAAAATTATACGTGCCGCCGAGCGGGATATCCTGAGTTACAACATATTTTGTAATGTAAAAGCTACAAAAAATTACCTTGCAGAATAGTTTGAACCGGGTCATTTGTTCGGAAACGGTTGAGTAAATGGAAAACTCGGCGAACACGTATCCCATCATTTTCAAGGACAAACTTTATGAGGTAAACATCTTCGCCCCAATGTTCCCCGTAGGGTCCCAGACGGGATCCAAATCAAAAGTTTCAAATGGCAAGGAAGTTTAGTAACACGTCGTTTGAAAGCTTGTTGTTAAATGAAAGAAAATGGAGCAAGTCTCGACTATCTACGACAACCCTGTGAAAAATGGTGGCGGGCTAAATTGTAAATAAAAGCTTAATTGAAAATCTATGGCCACCTTGAATCCAAGATAGCCGCTTAAAACCTATGTCGAAAGGATAGTCATACCAAACTGCTGAAACTAGGAAAACCAAATTTGGCATGAATGTTATCAGCAGAGATGGAGTGGGTCAAGTGGGTCAAGTTTTCTGAGTGGGTCAGTGGGTCGTGGCTCAACAGCATGTGACCCACGGTGACCCACTGCGACCCACCACCCACCTTGACCCACTGCGACCCACCGACTCAGTATGGTCTACCGACCCTATCTGCTCACTGCATTGTAGACAGTATCTTCTGAAGACTGGTAAATTTGTCTTCGTTTTACTTTCAAGACTTTCATTTCCCTTCCTTTTCCACTTGTTTCTGTCTACTTACCTGAGATGAGTATATCTAATCAAGTGAAAAAAGAACTTTAGGCACTTTTGGATATTGATATTTTTAATAGTAATAATAGCAATAGGACTTACAGTACTACTTGGCTTTCGAGACCTGTGAGTTTTTAGAGCTAACTACTGGAAAAAATACATTTTTGAATCACTGTAATATATAAATTATTATATAAAAAATTGAATGTAACTATGTGTGCCCGGTCAAATTGCAAAGTCAAATGAAATTACTTTTGGTATATAGTTAGGCCTTAAACCAAATTGGGATGTTATATTGCTTTTATTATAATGCATAATATCCTAAGGAGGTAGTGAGGATCCGAATTTTTTGCGAAAAAAAAGAGTATCTCGCAAGCCGTTAAACTTACAGAGCTGAAATTCAGTGTATTAACTCTATTGAAAATAAACAGAATGTGTCCTAGCATTTTTAAAATTCTCCTCTATGTGGGAGGGGGGGGGGCACTTTCTATATATGGAAAATTGTTTCTATATATTGTTTTGAAAAACTATATATATGTATATATTCTTTGAGGGTAATAAACTAGTTAACCTGCTGCTGCTCTATTAGCTTAATCATTCAACTACTAGGTCAATGAACCGAAACCTATGAACGGGTAGAAAACGTTTACAAGAACACACAGCCACACAGTTACTGAACTACAAAGTTGTGCAAGCATATTTTATGTCGATACAGAAGACGTGTTTGAAATACTTCCAATTGTTAGGGGGTAAGGGGAGAGAAGATGTCTCGTCTGTCTGTCTGTCTGTTAGTGACAGTCAAATCATTTTGAAAATAAGATGGCGAACGTGACTCTTCTGCTGAATCTCATCTGTCACATCTTTCGAGACAAGAGCGCAAACTTTAGACGTTCAGTTGCACAGACGTTCAACGAGAGAGAGAGAGAATTTCGCGCTCGAGAAACTTCTGCTGTGTTTTTCCTTCCTCTGTCTTTCTTTTCCTTTCCTTTTCGCTCCCCCTACTTTTTGATGTCTCAAAAGTAATTGCGACGAGCGGAGAGAGGATCAAGATGAGACACGCAAAAGACAAATACGAATAGCCATGTCAAAATTCAGAAAGAGTTTTCCATTTGCTTTAAAGCCACCAAATTATTTATGGAAACTTCTCAGAGTTCATAATATTAGTCGTATATAATAAAAGAGACAACATATTAGTTAGGGCTATACCAAGGGGAAGATATTAGAAATTATATTCCACGTCCTGATATAACCAAGTTTACATTACCTAAAAGGAAATTTTAAGTCACGTTCAAGAGTTCAAGTTCGTCTAATAAGTGTAGTTGTTTGCTCAAAAGATTTTTCTCTTACTGAAAATTTTCTCTGGAAACAACCTTGCCCAACTTCCTTCATCTTGATAAATAAATAAATAAAATAAACAAATTATAAAGATACTGGTCACTGCACTTCATCTGCGATGGACTGTCGGATTTAGACCAAATTTACTTTCCTACCTGAATTTCGATTGATTATTGAATACATTTACATCATCTTCCTACCCAAGTTATGATTGATCATTGGATTCAAACCAAATTTACTTTCCTATCTGAATTTCGATTGATTATTGAATAAATTTACATCATCTTCCTACCCCATTTTGTGATTGATTGTCGGATTGAGATTAATCTTAATATCCCATTCCATTTGGAATTGATTGTAGGACTCAAACTAACCATAACTTCATACGTAATTTCCAATTGATTATCGGATTTATACTTACCTTAAAATCGTATCTAAATTGCGATTGATTGTCGGATTCAAATTAATCTTAATTGCATACACAACTTGATATTCTAATGCAAATTAACTTTAACTTCCTACTTCAATTAAAGTTTGACCGCGGTGGCTCAGTGATAGAGCGTTCACCTCTTTTGCGTGGGGTCCCTGGTTTGATCCCAGTTTACAGCAAGTGAAAATTGTGGTGGAGAAATACGGTATGCGTGGGTTTCCTCGGGGTTCTCCCGTTTCCTTCCACTTTATTCATTCCACAATTTCATTCATTTCTCATTATCATCGTCTTCTTTAGCTTAGCCGGTATAACCGTTGGATGTAAAACTCAAAGATTTCATTTCATTTCATTTCATACATAAATTGCTATTAATTGGTCAGTAAAAACTCACGTAGTTTCTGATTACAAATGTAACTGATGCCAGACTCGAATTAACAACTGAGTTCTCCTCGCTACCTTCTATTAAGAGCAAGTGCCTATAGTGCACAAGAGCCCGGGTTCGATTCTGATGAGAGAACATCGAACGCACTACAGTGATTCAAATTCTGTTTTAAACTATAGGTTTTGACCTACGTAGGTTCTCTGACGACAAAGGAAGTAACACAAATCAATCAAGCAATCAAAATTACAAACTAAATATGTATATTCCGTTTTACATATTACAATTTTCTTTCTGAATCTTTTCACGCGAAAAATTATCATAATGTAAGTTTATTAATGAAGTTAGTTTAGAAAAGTGCGAGAACCTCCCGTTTATCAACGCGTATTCTCTGCTCTGGTATAGATTTAATGGAGGTCACAGTGGTTCAGTGGTAGAACGCTTACCTACGGTGCGTGGGGTCCCTGATTCGATTTTCGGCGAAGTAAGTTTGTGGTGGTACAATATCGTGTCTGTGGATTTTCTCGGGGGTAATTCCGTTTCCTCCTACAATATCATTCCACCAATTCTTCCATCATCATTCACTTGCCTTAACCCTCACACTACCTAGGTAAATTTTGAAATGCGGACTACCAAGGGGGAGTCATTTTGTGCCCTCCTGTTAAGATTAAATATATCTCGTAAAAGAAACAAATTAAAAACTCTCATAAAAATCTACAGAGAATGAAGTGAACAGTAAACAGGATAAGACGAGCAGTTATTTATTATACTGCCATCTAGATGTGACACATCTAAATGTCAGCCACTTCTCCTATCAATGAGGAGGGGTACTTTGTGTCACCAACGTAAAATAGTAAATTTATGAGACATACTAACATGAAACTCTCAAAATAAACAGTGCATGGGATAAGACTAACAACCAAATTCAGAAAAGGTGGGATACAGTCATTTATTATACTACCATGTAGATGTGACACTTCTAAATGTCAGCCACTTCTCCTATCAATGAGGAGGAGTACTTTGTGTCACCAACGTAAAATAGTAAATTTATGGGACATACTAACATGAAACTCTCAAAATAAACAGTGCATGAGATAAGACTAAAAACCAAATTCAGAAAAGGTGAGATACAGCCATTTATTATACTACCATGTAGATGTGACACTTCTAAATGTCAGCCACTTCTCCTATCAATGAGGAGGGGTACTTTGTGTCAGCAACGTAAAATAGTAAATTTATGGGACATACTAACATGAAACTCTCAAAATAAACAGTGCATGGGATAAGACTAACAACCAAATTCAGAAAAGGTGGGATACAGCCATTTATTATACTACCATCTAGATGTGACACTTCTAAATGTCAGCCACTTCTCCTATCAATGAGGAGGGGTACTTTGTGTCAGCAACGTAAAATAGTAAATTTATGGGACACACTAACATGAAACTCTCAAAATAAACAGTGCATGGGATAAGACTAACAACCAAATTCAGAAGAGGTGGAATACAGCCATTTATTATACTACCATGTAGATGTGACACTTCTAAATGTCAGCCACTTCTCCTATCAATGAGGAGGGGTACTTTGTGTCACCAACGTAAAATAGTAAATTTATGAGACATACTAACATGAAACTCTCAAAATAAACAGTGCATGGGATAAGACTAACAACCAAATTCAGAAAAGGTGGGATACAGTCATTTATTATACTACCATGTAGATGTGACACTTCTAAATGTCAGCCACTTCTCCTATCAATGAGGAGGAGTACTTTGTGTCAGCAACGTAAAATAGTAAATTTATGGGACATACTAACATGAAACTCTCAAAATAAACAGTGCATGGGATAAGACTAACAACCAAATTCAGAAGAGGTGGGATACAGCCATTTATTATACTACCATCTAGATGTGACACTTCTAAATGTCAGCCACTTCTTGTATCAATGAGGAGGGGTACTTTGTGTCAGCAACGTAAAATAGTAAATTTATGGGACATACTAACATGAAACTCTCAAAATAAACAGTGCATGGGATAAGACTAACAACCAAATTCAGAAAAGGTGGGATACAGCCATTTATTATACTACCATCTAGATGTGACACTTCTAAATGTCAGCCACTTCTTGTATCAATGAGGAGGGGTACTTTGTGTCACCAACGTAAAATAGTAAATTTATGGGACATACTAACATGAAACTCTCAAAATAAACAGTGCATGGGATAAGACTAACAACCAAATTCAGAAAAGGTGGGATACAGCCATTTATTATACTACCATCTAGATGTGACACTTCCAAATGTCAGCCACTTCTCCTATCAATGAGGAGGGGCACTTTGTGTCACCAACGTAAAATAGTAAATTTATGACATACTAACATGAAACTCTCAAAATAAACAGTGCATGGGATAAGACTAACAACCAAATTCAGAAAAGGTGGGATACAGCCATTTATTATACTACCATGTAGATGTGACACTTCTAAATGTCAGCCACTTCTCCTATCAATGAGGAGGGGTACTTTGTGTCACCAACGTAAAATAGCAAATTTTATGAGTCACACTAACGTTTAATTTGAACCACTGTAAGGTAAACGCTTTAGCTAAACATGTAGAGGAATAACATATTTTCTTACAATTTTAAAGAAACGATTAGAAGAGTGCAAAAAATATACTGTGGTGGGCACAAAGCAGGCCGGTATCCAGCCCAAAAATGTAAGGGGGTTCAGTAGAAGTTAAGGGGGGCCCGATCCAACCATATTATAGTTCATCATTGTATTATAGTTCATTTGCAAGCCTACCGTGAAAGATTTAGGGGACCAAGAAAAATTTAGCGGGGCGGCCCCTAGACCCCCCTGGATTGGGCCTGGCACAAAGTCCCCGTCCCCGTTGGTAGTCCGAGGGTTAATCATGCATCTCCCTTAGGTAAATAGCATAATTGTGGAGCATTAAACTGAAAGATGTGATCAATTTAATGATTAAAGATAATAATTGGAAATGATTGGAAAGTGTCAATATTCAAATTTCTGCAAAATAAATAAAGAAGAGATAGAGAATAGTTAGGAATTTTATTTTTAATGATCTACTAAAAGTAATTTTTATAATTTTTTAAATGAATTTTGTACAGTTTATTTTACGTTGATGTATGTAAATATCAGAAGTTGGAATTTCTTGTTTTCCTTCTGATATTAGGGAAAATCAATCCGTTCCCCCCCCCTCCTCAAAATTATACGTCCTGAAAGCTTCCTACATCCTCTTATCGGGTAGCCATGTTTGTATTAATTAAGTGAAGAAAATTTATGCAGATAAGCTATTGAAATAATACGATACAAGGAAGCTAATTTGATTTCCGCGGGAACAGAAGGAAGTTAATGAAAATTAACCCTGTAAATCCCTCAAAATTAGGTCAACATCTACTTATAGACGCGGGAGCATCATATTATCAGCCTGGATAGATAAGTATATATATATATATATATATATATATATATATATATATATATATATATATATATATATATATATATATATATACGCTTTGTCTCTATCTTTGTAATAATAATTGAAGGGTTTATTAAACCATAACATTAATTAAAGCCTCTATAAAAGGGTTCCTTATTGGCTCTCAACAGATTGCATGACGTTGACATTTACTAAGAGATTGTTTTTTTTTAATTCTTTTTGTTAAAAACAGAAGAGAGGAGAGATTATCAAGCTAAACTAAACAGCATCAGCAGGCGGTAACGGGATTGGATGAGGCTGTTTTCTTGATACACACACACACACACACAGACTTTGTCTCCGGGAATATCGTTAATAAAACTCGTCTTTTGTCATTTCTGCCGCTCGCTCCACCACTCACAGTTTCCTGTATTCTCTCTCTCTCTCGTCTCAAAAGATAACAAACTTGGGCAGCAGCAGCAGTGTCTCACTAAAGAAAAGCTTGGTTAAGCTAAAATTCCTCTATCCATCAGACTCCCCGGACCTTGTTATATTAAACTCGCAAGCGCAGTCTTAGGGCCCTCTTAATTAAACAATAATTACCCTCATTTCATGTGAAATATTGGATAGAGGACGCACTGAGGTATCCAAAAGGGAAGTACATCACACACACACACACACACACACACACACACACACACACACACATATATATATATATATATATATATATATATATATATATATATATATATATATATATATATATATATATATATATATAATGTGTGTGTGCGTGTTCTCTTGTATACTAACTACTCTTCTCTCTTGTCAAGAAGTAGTCGAGGGAATTTCCCCGAAAACACTTTGGGAAACTCCTGTCTTAGTGTTCCCGCTCTAAGGATGCTTTACTCACTTCATGGACCATGTCTTCTGAATAATACAGTTCCGTCCAGCGGAGATAATCAGATTTATAAACTCGATTGTTTCCAGGGAACATGTCTTTTGGAAGTTACTCTTCAATTCTGCTATTGAAATCTTTTAACGTGATGTCCAGCGTGGGTTCCTCTGCGCTTTATACACTTCCCAACCGTATCCCAGCCGAGCTCATCCGTGTGTGTGTGTGTGTGTGTGTGACTGTGTTCCTCTCTGACTATCTATTATTTAGTAGAGTCTGTTCTAAGACATTACGGTCAGGGTAACCGAGGGAGAGGATAATGTTACTAACACCAGCATCAACATCAGACTTGTTTCCCTTACTTTTCCCCTTATGTGCTTCGTCTACACGCATCAGTGCCACGAGACGATCCGCATCTTTGTCGCCCTTTCTTCCACTGTTCCAAAGGAGGATTTTCTCTTAAGAGTATATTAAAGCTTTAAGGTCCAAAAAAGGACTGAATATACGTCCTTACAACCCGATTGATATTTGATCTCCGTTTGGAACCTACGTTAAGTTTTGCTTATAAAGTGATTTCTACTATGTTATGTTCTTTGATTATTGTCACATAAACAAGGATATTGCTTATAAAGTTAGCAAGTGTTACGACCTAATTCGTGTTTACTTAAGTTTGTATCTTCTAAAAATTGTTTACAAAACTTACATAAACAGCTCGTCAACATTCCAAAGATATTACCTATCCCTTCAACAATTTATGCACAGTTGATAGCGTGTAGCAAGAGCCAATAACGAAGATACTCCAGGAAGTAAGGACAAACCACATAAGAAAGGCGTAGACTAATTTATAACTGTACAGGGTTGTTCATAACCTCCAGGGTTTTGGATCTTAATAGCACAATAAGAAATGAAAGGATAGTAGAGACGAATTTATCCGTAGTCAGTATTAATATCTACAAGTTTTAATGGGTATTTGGTACCAAAGCGAAGTTGGAGATATTATCACCAGTTGTGGTATAACATGCAAACACAACACAAACGAAGTTATCAGGAGGATAGTTGCGGATCTAGAATCTAAAAGCGGGCTTGAGGGCACCCAAAACCCAGACTATGGTAGGTATATCATGAGCAAAACTTTGAAAGAGTGAGCTCATTGGTGGCTAAGGACCGGTGGCAATAGCCGAGTGGTGTCTCGGGCGTTCGGCTTCAGATCATGAGGCACAATCCACTGGGGGTTCGAATCCCCCTGAAGAACAAGGTCGGAATTTTAACTGTCCTGGATCTTTCTGTGTTTGTGTCCCTGTTGTGTTTGAATTACGCAGAAATTGCGCGAATTGCCACTGGCGAGCAGTATTCCGGTTGGGACGAACTTTTTTTTTTTTTTAAAAAAAAGCGGTTAGCAAACGCGCCTTTGGCGTGGGAGACTCGGGTTCGATTCCCTGCGGGAGCTCATGTGGTTCGGATTCCACTTTAATCAGTAGGCCCTCTCTTATATAGCCTTACTGCTGAAAGGGATATTAAACTCAAAATCAACTCAACAAAGAACTTTCAAAGAAATAGCAAGATATTGTAATAATTCATTTTTCTTTCTCGTGCAAACTAAGAGAAACCACACATCTTTATTGCTTTTTGTCATTGGTTTCTTATATTTTACCACAAGCACACAATGATACAACATATAATTGTGATCTATTCAAGAACCAATTTGTTGATTGCAAATTGATTTACAATTTTTCATATATCTTGCAGAAGTTTCTAACGTAACTCTGTTCCAATGGATATTATTGCTACGTTCACATTGTGGACCTCAAGTATAGTTTTACGCATTGGATAACAGAAAAAAAAAACTGTAACTGAAACTATAATGTTTCAAAAATTTTGCAATAATGAATAAGAGGCAACGCTTACTAGTGTAAACTGCCAAAGATATATAAATAATAACTTCAATTGAGGAGTTTGATGCAATAAGGGCGTAAGTCTGAAACATGCAGCTGGAGGAAAACGATGTTGAAAATTTAAGTTGTGTTTTTTTTTCTTACATAAAACAATGTAATATGCAGCATTTTATTCCGATATTGAATTGAAATATTACCAGGAGGCTAAACAAGCATGACAAAAGCCACAAATGCGTTTGATGGAAAAAGGGAGTAAACTTGCTTATGTCCTTATTACATCAAACTCCTTAATTATTTTTATCACTCAAAAAACTGGGGGAGGGGGGCTGGGTTCCCCGGTCCCGGGCTAGATGCGCGCATACGAACAATCTCTCCAAGTTTTAATATATCGTTGCAGCGCCGACGTTTCAGTATACACATTCAGTATACGCTCATTTGCTTCTCGATGGTGACGTCACGCAAAGCGACGAGCGAAACGTTCGTAGCCCAACCTTTCTTTCAAGTAACCTTGGAAGACGCAATCTGATGAAACAGATCAGACATAACAATACGCTTATGAATTGAATTTCACTAGTGTTCCTTCAGTTTTGCTCTGTTTATACATAAATGTTTAATTGATTCCAGCAATAATTATTTTAAATTCTGTATTAAATGGTCATAATTGTAACATTGACACTAAACGGATGTAATTTCACTATTTTGTGGTTAGCGCATGCGAATTAGGCACTGGAGATCCGGGTCTAATAATTTCCGATGCTAGCTCATCCGGTTGGGAAATGAAATAAAATTTTTGAGTTTTACGTCCCACGTTATGCCGGTTAGGCTAAATGAGACGGTGGTGATGGGAAATGAATAAAATGGTGGAATGAAGAAAGTGGGAGGAAACGGGAGAACCCCGAGGAAACCCCCCACACGGTGTTTGTCCACCACAAAGCTCACTTGGCGGGAGCAGGATTTGAACCGGGATCCCCAAGAACCAGAGGCGACCGCTCTACCACTTTTTTAAAATACTTTATTGTACTCTTATTTAGCCAATTACATCAGAAAGGATTAACAAAGAAAATTGTACTGTGAGCATCCAATTATACCAACAAAAAAAAAAGTACAATAGACACATCAATAAATTGCTGCTAGAAAATTAGCAAACTTTTGTTTACGAATTGAAAGTGCTAGAGTTTGCATACGGAACAATAATTGATTGACATACAAAGTCACATTATTATTAAAATCATTACATAAAAGAATATCGATAGTTTGGGACGTGATCCATAAAATTGCGTTATGTTTAGTGCTGGGATAAAATTGATAATCCGGAAGCAGCATGAATGACGTACAGTAAATATTAGAAGGAGTTGTTCTGCAGATACGGGCAATGATTTTTTGATAATGAAACCATATAGCTGTGTTTCGTGAGCAGCTTTCGAGCCGGTGTTGGAGAGTATCGAGAACATAACAAGTACCGCAGAAAGAAATATTACAGATACCCAATTCATAAAGTCTCCCGTTAGTAGGATATATATTGTGAACAACACTGTACCAAAGAGATTGCATGGCAGGAGACAATACCGGAGTATGAATGTTTTCCCAGATTTTCTTCCAGTGTGTCATTGGGTAATGTTCTACAATACGGGGAACCGAAGTTGTGGTGCCATAATAATGATTATATAATTGTCTAACAGAAAGATCTTCAAGGTGACTCCGTGCGATAAGCGAGTAACTAATATCAAGAAATACGTCCTTGAGGTATGGCACAAGGGAAATCCAAGGTTGTATATGCAGGGGAGCTTGTAACTCAATATGACGTAGTGGTACAAATAACGCCTTGCTGGAAAAGGATTCGGAGTAGGAGCATAATGTTTGGCAGACGCGATGAATCAGCAGCGAGTAGCTCTGAAAGTTAATGTCTTTAAGGCCAAGGCCACCATCACGTTATGATAAACACGCAGTCTCGTGACTTACCCTTAGGCAGTGATTATGCCACAGCAGTTGCCCTGTGTGTTTTCGTATGATACTTAGGTATTTCTTCGGCAAGGAAAAAAATTGAGTCAGAAACCAAAGACGACTAAAAAATAAAACATTTAAAAGGTATACTCTGCCTGCAAGACTGACCTGCCGGACTTTACTTTGGTGTATGAGTGCAACCAAAGTACAGGTTGTGGTATGAAAATTGTAGTCTATAGTATCTGCTATGCGACGTTGCCAAGTTACGCCTAAGATTTTGATGCGATCAGTAAAGGGGAACGTAGACAAATACACGTGTTGGTCAGCCGGATTTATACACATCAGGCGTGACTTTTGTTTATTGAGAATAGCACCTGAAACGCACTCATAGTTCGATATGAGAAGTTCAACACGTGACAGTTCCTGTGGACTGGTAATGAAACAATGTATATCGTCTATAAATGCTTGTAATTTTAAGGATGTTGCACCAATCTGTATACCTTGAATGTGTTGTTCCAGTGTTAAAAGAAAGGGAACAAGAACCAAGCTATATAGAATGGAAGACAGGGGGCAACCTTGTGCAATACCTCGACGTACATTGATAGAATATGTAAGTGCACCATTAACCTTTAATCTTACATATCGTTGAGTATAAAGAAATTTAATCAAATTAAGAAAACTGTCTCCTAAACCATAGTTTTCAAGTACCTTAAACATGTAATCATGTGACAATCTGTCAAATGCCTTATGAAAATCAAGCGCCAATAAAGCGACCTGCGGAGAACTTGTTTTCTGACACCAATGAATACCTTCTCGTATATTACTTAGTGCTAAAAACATAGGTTTTGTATGTTTTAAACCATACTGATCATTGTGTAAGACTTGATTCAGAAACGGTTCTAAACGAGAGGCAAGGCAACGAGATAAAATTTTCTGGTCAACATTAAGGAGGGTAATTGGTCTAAAATTATCAAATAGCTTGCTTGACTTCTCTTTCTGTAAAGGGGACATTGAATATGTTACGAGCCTCCGGGGTGAAAGTACCGATCGGACGCTCGAAGCAAGGGTCAGAAGATTGGGTTGGAGCGGGGGAATATAGGTTCTGGTATGCATCGTACAAAGCTGGGATTACCTGATCATGCTCGTGAACTACACCGTTAGGAAAGGAGACCTTGGAAATAAGGTTTTGCTTACCTCTGCGCCTTTCACAGATAACTGTATGTAAAGAGGGAACTTCATGCTGAAGCATCGTTGTTTTGCCTCTCGTGAAAAAACCTTGATTTTTTTTTCGATGTAAAGTGAGTAGGAGTGCCTTAATTTCCTTAATACGAGGGAGTACGTCTACTCCTTGAGCAAGTTCTTTATAGTAGTCACATAATAAGTGATGGTAATAATTATATTGCTCTTTAAGAAGAGAGGATTTGTCTTTGCAGTGCTGTTTACAGATAGACCGAAAGGACGGTTTAATGTGATGTAACCACCATGAAAACAAACTTTTCTTGTGAGATTTAAAGTGCATTAAATAGTTCCACCTATTGGTAATTAGCAACTGTAGATCCTCGTCAGGTAAAATGCTGTTATTGAGTGACCAAACAAAGGATGATTTTAAGTACTTACGGATGGGTAGATCAATGGTACAAACCACAGCACAGTGATCAGAAAAGCATACCGGTTGAACGTTTATGGAGCGCACAAAATTAATTAAAGTGGTATTGACATAGATCCTATCCAAACGTGAGGATCCATTTCGTCGAAAAAAAGTGTGCCCTGGGGTGTTACCTTTATAATGACGCCATACGTCAACTAACTTAAAGTCTTGAATCAATTTACGTAATGTAGGAGAAGTATTGTAACCAAAACTTGAGTCTATAGGATCTAACACTGCATTGTAGTCTCCTACACAAATCAAATCTCTGGTACCAGAATGTAACTCCATTGGAACGTCGGTGAGATAGAAGGAGTTTCGCTCAACACGTTTGGTATTCCCGGACGGCGAATATAAATTACAAAAGTGTATGCTTTCATAATTGGCTGCGATAATACGTCCTGACGGAAATTTTGAGAAAGCGGTTAATGAGATATCTTTGCGATATATAATAGCTGTTCCAGAACCAGTTTCGAAAGGATTGACTTCCCACAAATGATTAAAAAGAAAGGGGAAATTGTCAATATTGCATTCTTGAAGGAAAATTATATCCAGAGACGATTTGTTGATGTAATCGGCTAGCGCTTTTTGCTTGGTGAGACTAGAAATGCCGTTGACATTAAGAGTGGCTATACGCGTGGCATCCATATTTAATGGCCACAGAAAAATAAAAAGACACCAAAAAAGCACGACACAAAGAAATGACACAATACACTTGAAAAAACAAAGACGGGGGGCAACACTCGCACACATTCCCGTTCTATACTGGGAGGTGATATGATCACTTGTCCGAAGAGGTAGCACTATCATTTGTCTTAGCACTTGCTTCACTATGATGGGGATCTACTCGTGACCTCGTGAAACCAGACACACAATTGTTGTTTACGGGGGGAACGCTCTTAGTTTTCTGAAGTTTATTGGCTCTACTGGATGTATCACGAGGGGAAGACTGAGATCGACCTTTGCGACGTCTCTTCTCGGGTAGAGAGGGAAACTGGGATGCTTCTGTAGATGGTGAATATCTATCGAAAGAATCCGTCACTTCCTGGTGAGAGTCATCAATGCCCACTAACGGTGGGGTACTTACCGTGATTTCAGGTAGCGTATCCATCTCCGATGCGGAAGATGCTGAAACAGTAATGCTCTGTTGTGGAATATCCGAACTATTAGGCGCTATGGTAGTGGAATTGGATGAGTCACTCTGCGTTGCGTTGGAAGCAAGGGTCTGCTGGGAGGCAATAGCAGGAGAACTGGTGTGAGATGCAGCTGTAGAACTAGGGGGGACACCAAGCGGACAAGTGGATTCAGTTTCATTGAGTGCCTTAGCAAAAGGACTTACAGCAGTTGCAGTTGAAGGTGGAAGGTTCTCCTGTAAAGTTGGAGGACGTTTCTCACTTAACACAGGAAAACTAGTAAACGAATGAACGTTCGGTTGAGTATCCACTTTATTCAAATTGCCAGGCATGGGCGGGGCTCTGGATGGTGAGACACTGGATACTGAAGCTGATACGGTTGGAGGAAGAGGACGCTTTGTACATTCCATCAGAAAATGATTTGGTGAGTCACAAATGGCGCAGGTTTTAACTTGACCTCCATACGTTAACCACAAACGTAAACCACAGATAGTCACATAAGAAGGTATGGGGCGCTTAATGCTCATACGTATTATCTTTCTCCCAGTCCTTACTTCATAGATGTGTCCAGTAGAATACATTTCTTCTGCAATTGACTTAATTTCACCGTACTGAGAAAGCACACGAGAAATATGATGATCTTCCAACTCGGTGGGTACCAAATGTAAACGGACAGTCATAATATTGGAACTGGCAGAATCGATTAAAATGTTATAAGTACCAAGATCATCTGAATAACTAACCTTTCCATTCACTCGAAACAGAATTTGTTCACAAAGCACTTGTGAGATTAACTTAACATATAACTGTTTGCGACTATAATCAAACTCAATACTGACAACTTGATCAGGAAGCAGATGAAAAGTATTGCGGATCCATTCATGCAAGACCAATGTGTTAGGCTTGTTCACAACATCTTGAAATGACAAACTTTAAGTATTCACTCGGATAACAGACATAATGCACTTAGTAGGTAAACCTGTACTTCACACTAGACAATATGATGAAAAGAGTAAATATAACTCGAACTACTTGGTAGTAGAAAATACTCCACTTGACAATGCAGGTTGAGTTGAAGCAAGTTAACACACTCACTACTTCCTCTCGAACACCTACCGGAACAACGAGGTGAACGGCACGGCGTCTGCCGAGCAACTCAGCACTGAGCCACCGCGGTCCCTCTCATCCGGTTGGGATTCCACGTTAAGCTATACGATTTCATCTCACATCTGAACGGGACACACAATTCTTATCCAACAACAATTCACTAGTTTTGTTTCCATTTCACCCAGAATTTGTCCATGAATGGTTAATTGGTTGAAAAACACATTTGTAGTCCAATCTTTATCAGATTGTATTTTTCGTTTATGATATAGCTATTAATTTAACCCCTTCGGGATCCTATGGTACAATTTGTACCATATGCACTTTTCATGGTACAATGCGTTATTTCTCTTCTATTTGAGCTTTTTCGTCCGTTTTTTTTGTTTTCCAAGTCCAGAGGCCTTGCAGAAGACATTACGTATGGTTTCAGACCGTCCTGCGTCCAGACATAGGACGTGATGACGTCATAAGTCAAAAATTTCTTTTCTCATTTTCTAAGCGTATGTTCAATATTTTTTGGTGGGCTTAGTTTTCTACGTAGAAGATTGCAATTTTGCACAAACATTCAGTCCACCGAGTAGTATGTACCAGATTTTTTGTTCCGATGTCAGTGCTAAAACAGGGGGGAATCAGAGGGGCAAAGGGGTAAAAATAGGGATTTTTTACCCCAAAAATCCCGTTTTTCGTCATTTTCCCACCTTACATACATGATAGGATCACGTGAGTCATACCGTCTGAAAGGCAGTTCCATTTTGAAGAGAACGACGGTCGAATTATTATCCTAGGGTAATTAGGGATGTCTCAGGGAATTTTTATCCAAATATACTTCTGTATAGGGTAAAAGTGGGGCATGGTAGGGAAATTTTTTCTGGCGGGCCTATTTTTTCACGTAGAAGATTGAAATTTTGCACAAACATTCAGTCCACCGAGTAGTATTTACCAGATTTTTTGATCCGATGTCAGTGCTAAAACAGGGGGGAACCAGAGGGGCGAAGGAGTAAAAATAGGGATTTTTACCCCAAAAATCCCGTTTTTCGTCATTTTCCCGCCTTACATACCTGATAGGACCACGTGAGTCATACCGTCTGAAAGGCAGTTCCATTCTGAAGAGAACGACGATCGAATTATTATTCTAGGGTAATTAGGGCCGTCTCTCAGTGAATTTTTTATCCAAATATACTTCTGTATAGGGTAAAAGTGGGGCATGGTAAGGAAATTTTTTCTGGCGGGCCTATTTTTTCACGTAGAAGATTGAAATTTTCCACAAACATTCAGTCCACCGAGTAGTATTTACCAGAAGTTTTTTTCCGATTTCTGCGTAAAAGCAGGGGGGTCCAGAGGGGCAAAAGTTGAAAAAAGGGAAAATTTGCCCCCAAAATACCTTTTTTCAGGAATTTTCCGCCTTAGATACATGATGGAGACATGTGAATGGTACCGCCTATTCTATTCTGAAGAGAATGATTGGCGGATTATAGTCCTAGGGCAATTAGGGATGTCTCAGGAATTTTTTCCCTGAGATCATAGTGTTTTATGGTACTTTGGGGCATTGTGGGAATTTTTGATAAAAATTCTTCCGCCCTTACTATTCAAGATAGAAACTTGAAATTTGGCACACACATTCAGCATACCAAGTACTATTTATCAGATTTTTTTTTGATAGCTACGATCACACAGGGGGGGTCCAGGGGGGGCCAAAGTTCGAGAACAAAATTTTTCTCTTCCGAAATTTTCACTTTGACATTTTTCCCGCTTCTGGTATATGGTATGAGCACGCAAGTGGTACCATTCGAAAGCCAGCTGTATTCTAAAGAGAATGAGGTATGAACCATGATCCTAGGATAAATAGTGAAGATGCAGTAGCTGCTTGACTGAAAGTCTAAAAAATAGCCCAAAAAGCCAGGAGCCGGAAAGGGTTAAAGGGGACACAAAATTGCCCCTTCCCTCTGTCGATAGTTTGTACTCCTACCTAGATAAACCTTGGTAATGCAAGTTTTCATACTTTTGATCTCCAATAAATCCCTTCATGGTATAGAGCCTTAACTAAAAGTGTATTGTTATTGTGTAAATCACTTCACGTATTTCGTTTTCCACCTTTTCATAAAATGTCAATTGCTCACTTTTTATCACGACTGCGTCTTTTGGGCACCACTGTTTTTGATGATATACGTATGACGGCAGATAGGTCACGATATGAAAATCTAAAATCTAAAGTAAATCTGAAGTATTGATTCCAAATTTCGAGTCTGAAATCACAGAAGCATAAACAAAGCAAATCAAGGTATTTTTAACTTAGGAGACCAATAGAAAATAAGCATGGAAAATTTAATATAAGGTACGTACCACCGCACCCTTCTTTCTTCCTCCAATTTCTAAGATTGAATCATATCATGCTATACACTGAGAAAAAAATCATATCTGGCGTACGTAAAATCGTATTACATTTGTAAATCCTGTAGTTTTTGGACTTAACGTATAGCAAACGTATAACTGAAAACGCATGTTTTATAATACTTTCTGTATAAGTGTTCCGTCTGTACATACTTTCCGTATGAAACAATATAGGCGGTCAGCATTTCACATACAAAAGGACGTATATAACATATATCTGACGAAGGTAACATACATATCTGTATGTAATAGAAGGAAGACTGTTAGATATCAGACACCCTGCAACGACATGATGTAACATCTAAAGGCAGTGTCTGTGTAGCATACGGATAATGTATGCTCCGTACTGATCTTCTGTAGTAAGCAAGAGGATTTCGTATATTTGTACAATATACCGTTGTTCAGAGAACGGATTTTTCTCAGTGCAGTTATTACGGAAATATTTATGAAACATGAGCAATATATTCATAATAGGTGTTACGGGAACTTCAAAGAAAACTCAAAATAGGAATAAATTACCCATTCTGGATGATTTTTTTAAATGAAATGTGGCTTAAAACAACATTGTACGGATGGTAATGAAATATTTATTTATGAAATAAAAATGGTGTGAGTCGTATTTAAGAAAATTGTCATAGTAAACTCGCCTCTAATAGTGAATTTCCCTTTCTGAATTCTCCTCAAAAATAGCTTGTGTCTCCAAATCTCGAAGATATTGTACACTGGGCGTTCATGAACTATGGGGACAAAATGTAGGAGGTGGTTCTACGTACAAATGAAAATAAGACAAAGCCTTATGTGCATTTTTTACGCTTTCTTTACGGGACTCTCAAACGAGCTTTTAATTTTTTTGTGGATAGATTAGGTTACAAGTCTAAGTCAGGTGCTGATTTTGGTAAAATTCAACTTAAAAGTTCATTTCCCCATTACTTCCAAAGCCTTTCATTGCTAAACTACCCATTGTCGAATATGAATTGACAGAGATTTTTTTTTGTCTTGTTTTCGGTTGTCGAGTTATGCCCCGAAATTTGTCTCTATAGTTTGTGAACACTCTGTATATACTGTGTATTCAGGATTTGGATATTGGGGTACGAATGACAATCTGACATTTTATTCAGGATAAAATACTATTAAGTGCAGAAACTTTAGTGTAAATTTATAGTAGTTTAAAGCGACGGGCTACAT